>NC_060130.1:61889057-62489057 GCF_021461395.2 Schistocerca americana
TACAAGCTTACTCTGGCCAATACTCCTGAAGCGATACGCTAATATCTGTTGACATAAAGACTTTCACAGTCCTCCTGCCGGGAGCTTCTCGACTTTGCCGACGTATTTCGCATATTGACGAGGCATCTGGCTACCTTAAGAGAGTTATAGTTACTCCTGCCAGTGTCTCTCCGTTAAACCACATTCACATTTACAATTTTCCTCTGCCCCTTTCACCAGACCCGATACGATATTATTCTTCGACATTATGACTTTTACAGTACTCCTGCTAGGGGCTCCTCCAGTTTACCAATGTATTTCGCCTGTTGACGAGGCATTTGGCTACCTTAAGAGAGTCATAGTTACTCCTGTCAGTTGCTCCCCGTTTTACCAAAGTCACATTTTCAATGTTATTCTGGCCAGTTCACCTGAAGCGATACGGCATTATCAGTCAACCTAAAGTATATCATAGTACTCCTGCCGGGAGCTTCTCGAGTTTGCCGATGTATTTCGCCTGCTGACGATACATTTGGATACCTTAAGAGAGTCATAGTTACTCCTTGCTGTTGCTCCCCATTTTACAACAGGCACATCTACAAGCTTACTCTGGCCAATTATCCTGAAGCGATTCGCTAATATCTGTTGACATAAAGACTTTCACAGTACTCCTGCCGGGAGCTTCTCGACTTTACCGATGTATTTCGCCTATTGACGAGGCATTTGGCTACCTTAAGAGAGTCATAGTTACTCCTATCAGTGTCTCTCCGTTAAACCATAGTCACATATACAATTATCCTCTGCCCCTTTCACCAGACGCGATACGCCATTATTTGTCGACATTATGACTTTCACACTACTCCTGCTAGTGGCTCCTCCAGTTTACCAATGTATTTCGCCTGTTGACGAGGCATTTGGCTACCTTAAGAGAGTCATAGTTACTCCTGTCAGTTGCTTTCCGTCTTACCACAGTCACATTTTCAATCTTATTCTGGCCAGTTCACCTGAGGCGATACGCCATTATCAGTCAACCCAAAGAATTTCACAGTACTCCTGCCGGAAGCCTCTCGAGTTTGCCGAAGTATTTCGCCTGTTGACGAAGCATTTGGATACCTTAAGAGAGTCATAGTTACTCCTTGCTGTTGCTCCCCATTTTACAACAGGCACATCTACAAGCTTACTCTGGCCAATTCTCCTGAAGCGATACGCTAATATCTGTTGACATAAAGACTTTCACAGTACTCCTGCTGGGAGCTTCTCAACTTTGCCGATGTATTTCGCCTATTGACGAGGCATTTTTCTACCTTAAGAGAGTCATAGTTACTCCTGCCAGTGGCTCTCCGTTAAACCACAGTCACATCTACCATTTTCCTCTGCCCCTTTCACCAGACGCGATACGCCATTATTTGTCGACATCATGTCTTTCAAAGTACTCCTGCTAGGGGCTCCTCCAGTTTACCAATGTATTTCGCCTGTTGACGAGGCATTTGGCTACCTTAAGAGAGTCATACTTACTCCTGTCAGTTGCTCCCCGTTTTACCACAGTCACATTTTCAATCTTATTCTGGCCAGTTCACCCGAAGCGATACGCCACTTGACGAGGCATTTGGCTACCTTAAGAGACTCATAGTTACTCCTGTCAGTTGCTCCCAGTTTAACAACAGTCACATTTTCAATCTCATTCTGGCCAGTTCACCTGAAGCGATACGCCATTATCAGTCAACCTAAAGAATATCACATTACTCCTGAAGGGAGCTTCTCGAGTATGCCGATGTATTTCGCCTGTTGACGAGGCATTTGGATACCTTAAGAGAGTCATAGTTACTCTTGCTGTTGCTCCCCATTTTACAACAGGCACATCTACAAGCTTACTCTGGCCAATTCTCCTGAAGCGATACGCTAATATCTGTTGACATAAAGACTTTCACTGTACTCCTGGCGGGAGGTTTTCGACTTTGCCGATGTATTTCGCCTAATGACGAGGTATTTTTCTACCTTAAGGGAGTCATAGTTACTCCTGCCAGTGGCTCTCCGTTAAACCACAGTTACATCTACGATTTTCCTCTGCCCCTTTCACCAGACGCGATACGCCATTATTTGTCGAAATTATGACTTTCACAGTACTCCTGCTAGGGGTTCCTCCAGTTTACCAATGTATTTCGCCTGTTGACGAGGCATTTGGCTACCTTAAGAGAGTCATAGTTACTCCTGTCAGTTGCTCCCCGTTTAACCACTGTCACATTTTCAATCTCATTCTGGCCAGTTCACCTGAAGCGATACGCCATTATCAGTCAACCTAAAGAATATCACAGTACTCCTGCCGGGAGCTTCTCGAGTTTGCCGATGCATTTCGCCTGTGGACGAGGCATTTAGATACCTTAAGAGAGTCATAGTTTCACCTTGCTGTTGCTCCCCATTTTACAACAGGGAATTCTACAAGCTTACTCTGGCCAATTCTCCTGAAGCGATACGCTAATATCTGTTGACATAAAGACTTTCACAGTTCTCCTGCCGGGAGCTTCTCGACTTTGCCGACGTATTTCGCATATTGACGAGGCATCTGGCTACCTTAAGAGAGTTATAGTTACTCCTGCCAGTGTCTCTCCGTTAAACCACATTCACATTTACAATTTTCCTCTGCCCCTTTCACCAGACCCGATACGATATTATTCTTCGACATTATGACTTTTACAGTACTCCTGCTAGGGGCTCCTCCAGTTTACCAATGTATTTCGCCTGTTGACGAGGCATTTGGCTACCTTAAGAGAGTCATAGTTACTCCTGTTAGTTGCTCCCCGTTTTAGCAAAGTCACATTTTCAATGTTATTCTGGCCAGTTCACCTGAAGCGATACGCCATTATCAGTCAACCTGCCGGGAGCTTCTAGAGTTTGCCGATGTATTTCGCCTGCTGACGATACATTTGGATACCTTAAGAGAGTCATAGTTACTCCTTGCTGTTGCTCCCCATTTTACAACAGGCACGTCTACAAGCTTACTCTGGCCAATTATCCTGAAGCGATTCGCTAATATCTGTTGACATAAAGACTTTTACAGTACTCCTGCCTGGAGCTTCTCAACTTTACCGATGTATTTCGCCTATTGACGAGGCATTTGGCTACCTTAAGAGAGTCATAGTTACTCCTATCAGTGTCTCTCCGTTAAACCACAGTCACATCTACAATATTCCTCTGCCCCTTTCACCAGACGCGACACGCCATTATCTGTCTACATTATGACTTTCACAGTACTCCTGCTAGGGGCTCCTCCAATTTACCAATGTATTTCGCCTGTTGACGAGGCATTTGGCTACCTTAAGGGTGTCATAGTTACTCCTGTCAGTTGCTCCCCGTTTTACCAAAGTCACATTTTCAATCTTATTCTGGCCAGTTCACCTGAAGCGATACGCCATTATCAGTCAACCTAAAGAATATCACAGTACTCCTGCCGGGAGCTTCTCGAGTTTGCCGATGCATTTCGCCTGTTGACGAGGCATTTGGATACCTTAAGAGAGTCATAGTTTCACCTTGCTGTTGCTCCCCATTTTACAACAGGCATATCTACAAGCTTACTCTGGCCAATTCACCTGAAGCAATACGCTAATATCTGTTGACATAAAGACTTTCACAGTGCTCCTGCCGGGAGCTTTTCGACTTTGCCGATGAATTTCGCATATTGACGAGGCGTTTGGCTACCTTAAGAGAGTCGTAGTTACTCCTTCCAGTGTCTCTCCGTTAAACCACAGTAACATCTACCATTTTCCTCTGCCCTTTTCACCAGACGCGATACGCCATTATTTGTCGACATTATGACTTTCACAGTACTCCTGCTAGGGGCTCCTCCAGTTTACCAATGTATTTCACCTGTTGACGAGGCATTTGGCTACCTTTAGAGAGTCATAGTTACTCCTGTCAGTTGCTCCCCGTTTTACCACAGTCACATTTTCAATCTTATTCTGGCCAGTTCACCTGAAGCGATACGCCATTATCAGTCAACCTAAAGAATATCACAGTACTCCTGCCGGGAGCTTCTCGAGTTTGCCGATGCATTTCGCCTGTGGACGAGGCATTTAGATACCTTAAGAGAGTCATAGTTTCACCTTGCTGTTGCTCCCCATTTTACAACAGGGAATTCTACAAGCTTACTCTGGCCAATACTCCTGAAGCGATACGCTAATATCTGTTGACATAAAGACTTTCACAGTCCTCCTGCCGGGAGCTTCTCGACTTTGCCGGCGTATTTCGCATATTGACGAGGCATCTGGCTACCTTAAGAGAGTTATAGTTACTCCTGCCAGTGTCTCTCCGTTAAACCACATTCACATTTACAATTTTCCTCTGCCCCTTTCACCAGACCCGATACGATATTATTCTTCGACATTATGACTTTTACAGTACTCCTGCTAGGGGCTCCTCCAGTTTACCAATGTATTTCGCCTGTTGACGAGGCATTTGGCTACCTTAAGAGAGTCATAGTTACTCCTGTCAGTTGCTCCCCGTTTTACCAAAGTCACATTTTCAATGTTATTCTGGCCAGTTCACCTGAAGCGATACGGCATTATCAGTCAACCTAAAGTATATCACAGTACTCCTGCCGGGAGCTTCTCGAGTTTGCCGATGTATTTCGCCTGCTGACGATACATTTGGATACCTTAAGAGAGTCATAGTTACTCCTTGCTGTTGCTCCCCATTTTACAACAGGCACATCTACAAGCTTACTCTGGCCAATTATCCTGAAGCGATTCGCTAATATCTGTTGACATAAAGACTTTCACAGTACTCCTGCCGGGAGCTTCTCGACTTTACCGATGTATTTCGCCTATTGACGAGGCATTTGGCTACCTTAAGAGAGTCATAGTTACTCCTATCAGTGTCTCTCCGTTAAACCATAGTCACATATACAATTATCCTCTGCCCCTTTCACCAGACGCGATACGCCATTATTTGTCGACATTATGACTTTCACACTACTCCTGCTAGTGGCTCCTCCAGTTTACCAATGTATTTCGCCTGTTGACGAGGCATTTGGCTACCTTAAGAGAGTCATAGTTACTCCTGTCAGTTGCTTTCCGTCTTACCACAGTCACATTTTCAATCTTATTCTGGCCAGTTCACCTGAGGCGATACGCCATTATCAGTCAACCCAAAGAATTTCACAGTACTCCTGCCGGAAGCCTCTCGAGTTTGCCGAAGTATTTCGCCTGTTGACGAAGCATTTGGATACCTTAAGAGAGTCATAGTTACTCCTTGCTGTTGCTCCCCATTTTACAACAGGCACATCTACAAGCTTACTCTGGCCAATTCTCCTGAAGCGATACGCTAATATCTGTTGACATAAAGACTTTCACAGTACTCCTGCTGGGAGCTTCTCAACTTTGCCGATGTATTTCGCCTATTGACGAGGCATTTTTCTACCTTAAGAGAGTCATAGTTACTCCTGCCAGTGGCTCTCCGTTAAACCACAGTCACATCTACCATTTTCCTCTGCCCCTTTCACCAGACGCGATACGCCATTATTTGTCGACATCATGTCTTTCAAAGTACTCCTGCTAGGGGCTCCTCCAGTTTACCAATGTATTTCGCCTGTTGACGAGGCATTTGGCTACCTTAAGAGAGTCATACTTACTCCTGTCAGTTGCTCCCCGTTTTACCACAGTCACATTTTCAATCTTATTCTGGCCAGTTCACCCGAAGCGATACGCCACTTGACGAGGCATTTGGCTACCTTAAGAGACTCATAGTTACTCCTGTCAGTTGCTCCCCGTTTAACAACAGTCACATTTTCAATCTCATTCTGGCCAGTTCACCTGAAGCGATACGCCATTATCAGTCAACCTAAAGAATATCACATTACTCCTGCCGGGAGCTTCTCGAGTATGCCGATGTATTTCGCCTGTTGACGAGGCATTTGGATACCTTAAGAGAGTCATAGTTACTCTTGCTGTTGCTCCCCATTTTACAACAGGCACATCTACAAGCTTACTCTGGCCAATTCTCCTGAAGCGATACGCTAATATCTGTTGACATAAAGACTTTCACTGTACTCCTGGCGGGAGCTTTTCGACTTTGCCGATGTATTTCGCCTAATGACGAGGTATTTTTCTACCTTAAGGGAGTCATAGTTACTCCTGCCAGTGGCTCTCCGTTAAACCACAGTTACATCTACGATTTTCCTCTGCCCCTTTCACCAGACGCGATACGCCATTATTTGTCGAAATTATGACTTTCACAGTACTCCTGCTAGGGGTTCCTCCAGTTTACCAATGTATTTCGCCTGTTGACGAGGCATTTGGCTACCTTAAGAGAGTCATAGTTACTCCTGTCAGTTGCTCCCCGTTTAACCACTGTCACATTTTCAATCTCATTCTGGCCAGTTCACCTGAAGCGATACGCCATTATCAGTCAACCTAAAGAATATCACAGTACTCCTGCCGGGAGCTTCTCGAGTTTGCCGATGCATTTCGCCTGTGGACGAGGCATTTAGATACCTTAAGAGAGTCATAGTTTCACCTTGCTGTTGCTCCCCATTTTACAACAGGGAATTCTACAAGCTTACTCTGGCCAATTCTCCTGAAGCGATACGCTAATATCTGTTGACATAAAGACTTTCACAGTTCTCCTGCCGGGAGCTTCTCGACTTTGCCGACGTATTTCGCATATTGACGAGGCATCTGGCTACCTTAAGAGAGTTATAGTTACTCCTGCCAGTGTCTCTCCGTTAAACCACATTCACATTTACAATTTTCCTCTGCCCCTTTCACCAGACCCGATACGATATTATTCTTCGACATTATGACTTTTACAGTACTCCTGCTAGGGGCTCCTCCAGTTTACCAATGTATTTCGCCTGTTGACGAGGCATTTGGCTACCTTAAGAGAGTCATAGTTACTCCTGTTAGTTGCTCCCCGTTTTAGCAAAGTCACATTTTCAATGTTATTCTGGCCAGTTCACCTGAAGCGATACGCCATTATCAGTCAACCTGCCGGGAGCTTCTAGAGTTTGCCGATGTATTTCGCCTGCTGACGATACATTTGGATACCTTAAGAGAGTCATAGTTACTCCTTGCTGTTGCTCCCCATTTTACAACAGGCACATCTACAAGCTTACTCTGGCCAATTATCCTGAAGCGATTCGCTAATATCTGTTGACATAAAGACTTTTACAGTACTCCTGCCTGGAGCTTCTCAACTTTACCGATGTATTTCGCCTATTGACGAGGCATTTGGCTACCTTAAGAGAGTCATAGTTACTCCTATCAGTGTCTCTCCGTTAAACCACAGTCACATCTACAATATTCCTCTGCCCCTTTCACCAGACGCGACACGCCATTATCTGTCTACATTATGACTTTCACAGTACTCCTGCTAGGGGCTCCTCCAATTTACCAATGTATTTCGCCTGTTGACGAGGCATTTGGCTACCTTAAGGGTGTCATAGTTACTCCTGTCAGTTGCTCCCCGTTTTACCAAAGTCACATTTTCAATCTTATTCTGGCCAGTTCACCTGAAGCGATACGCCATTATCAGTCAACCTAAAGAATATCACAGTACTCCTGCCGGGAGCTTCTCGAGTTTGCCGATGCATTTCGCCTGTTGACGAGGCATTTGGATACCTTAAGAGAGTCATAGTTTCACCTTGCTGTTGCTCCCCATTTTACAACAGGCATATCTACAAGCTTACTCTGGCCAATTCACCTGAAGCAATACGCTAATATCTGTTGACATAAAGACTTTCACAGTGCTCCTGCCGGGAGCTTTTCGACTTTGCCGATGAATTTCGCATATTGACGAGGCGTTTGGCTACCTTAAGAGAGTCGTAGTTACTCCTTCCAGTGTCTCTCCGTTAAACCACAGTAACATCTACCATTTTCCTCTGCCCTTTTCACCAGACGCGATACGCCATTATTTGTCGACATTATGACTTTCACAGTACTCCTGCTAGGGGCTCCTCCAGTTTACCAATGTATTTCACCTGTTGACGAGGCATTTGGCTACCTTTAGAGAGTCATAGTTACTCCTGTCAGTTGCTCCCCGTTTTACCACAGTCACATTTTCAATCTTATTCTGGCCAGTTCACCTGAAGCGATACGCCATTATCAGTCAACCTAAAGAATATCACAGTACTCCTGCCGGGAGCTTCTCGAGTTTGCCGATGCATTTCGCCTGTGGACGAGGCATTTAGATAAATTAAGAGAGTCATAGTTTCACCTTGCTGTTGCTCCCCATTTTACAACAGGGAATTCTACAAGCTTACTCTGGCCAATTCTCCTGAAGCGATACGCTAATATCTGTTGACATAAAGACTTTCACAGTCCTCCTGCCGGGAGCTTCTCGACTTTGCCGACGTATTTCGCATATTGACGAGGCATCTGGCTACCTTAAGAGAGTTATAGTTACTCCTGCCAGTGTCTCTCCGTTAAACCACATTCACATTTACAATTTTCCTCTGCCCCTTTCACCAGACCCGATACGATATTATTCTTCGACATTATGACTTTTACAGTACTCCTGCTAGGGGCACCTCCAGTTTACCAATGTATTTCGCCTGTTGACGAGGCATTTGGCTACCTTAAGAGAGTCATAGTTACTCCTGTCAGTTGCTCCCCGTTTTACCAAAGTCACATTTTCAATGTTATTCTGGCCAGTTCACCTGAAGCGATACGGCATTATCAGTCAACCTAAAGTATATCACAGTACTCCTGCCGGGAGCTTCTCGAGTTTGCCGATGTATTTCGCCTGCTGACGATACATTTGGATACCTTAAGAGAGTCATAGTTACTCCTTGTTGTTGCTCCCCATTTTACAACAGGCACATCTACAAGCTTACTCTGGCCAATTATCCTGAAGCGATTCGCTAATATCTGTTGACATAAAGACTTTCACAGTACTCCTGCCGGGAGCTTCTCGACTTTACCGATGTATTTCGCCTATTGACGAGGCATTTGGCTACCTTAAGAGAGTCATAGTTACTCCTATCAGTGTCTCTCCGTTAAACCATAGTCACATATACAATTATCCTCTGCCCCTTTCACCAGACGCGATACGCCATTATTTGTCGACATTATGACTTTCACACTACTCCTGCTAGTGGCTCCTCCAGTTTACCAATGTATTTCGCCTGTTGACGAGGCATTTGGCTACCTTAAGAGAGTCATAGTTACTCCTGTCAGTTGCTTTCCGTCTTACCACAGTCACATTTTCAATCTTATTCTGGCCAGTTCACCTGAGGCGATACGCCATTATCAGTCAACCCAAAGAATTTCACAGTACTCCTGCCGGAAGCCTCTCGAGTTTGCCGAAGTATTTCGCCTGTTGACGAAGCATTTGGATACCTTAAGAGAGTCATAGTTACTCCTTGCTGTTGCTCCCCATTTTACAACAGGCACATCTACAAGCTTACTCTGGCCAATTCTCCTGAAGCGATACGCTAATATCTGTTGACATAAAGACTTTCACAGTACTCCTGCTGGGAGCTTCTCAACTTTGCCGATGTATTTCGCCTATTGACGAGGCATTTTTCTACCTTAAGAGAGTCATAGTTACTCCTGCCAGTGGCTCTCCGTTAAACCACAGTCACATCTACCATTTTCCTCTGCCCCTTTCACCAGACGCGATACGCCATTATTTGTCGACATCATGTCTTTCAAAGTACTCCTGCTAGGGGCTCCTCCAGTTTACCAATGTATTTCGCCTGTTGACGAGGCATTTGGCTACCTTAAGAGAGTCATACTTACTCCTGTCAGTTGCTCCCCGTTTTACCACAGTCACATTTTCAATCTTATTCTGGCCAGTTCACCCGAAGCGATACGCCACTTGACGAGGCATTTGGCTACCTTAAGAGACTCATAGTTACTCCTGTCAGTTGCTCCCCGTTTAACACAGTCACATTTTCAATCTCATTCTGGCCAGTTCACCTGAAGCGATACGCCATTATCAGTCAACCTAAAGAATATCACATTACTCCTGCCGGGAGCTTCTCGAGTTTGCCGATGTATTTCGCCTGTTGACGAGGCATTTGGATACCTTAAGAGAGTCATAGTTACTCTTGCTGTTGCTCCCCATTTTACAACAGGCACATCTACAAGCTTGCTCTGGCCAATTCTCCTGAAGCGATACGCTAATATCTGTTGACATAAAGACTTTCACTGTACTCCTGGCGGGAGCTTTTCGACTTTGCCGATGTATTTCGCCTAATGACGAGGTATTTTTCTACCTTAAGGGAGTCATAGTTACTCCTGCCAGTGGCTCTCCGTTAAACCACAGTTACATCTACGATTTTCCTCTGCCCCTTTCACCAGACGCGATACGCCATTATTTGTCGAAATTATGACTTTCACAGTACTCCTGCTAGGGGTTCCTCCAGTTTACCAATGTATTTCGCCTGTTGACGAGGCATTTGGCTACCTTAAGAGAGTCATAGTTACTCCTGTCAGTTGCTCCCCGTTTAACCACTGTCACATTTTCAATCTCATTCTGGAAAGTTCACCTGAAGCGATACGCCATTATCAGTCAACCTAAAGAATATCACAGTACTCCTGCCGGGAGCTTCTCGAGTTTGCCGATGCATTTCGCCTGTGGACGAGGCATTTAGATACCTTAAGAGAGTCATAGTTTCACCTTGCTGTTGCTCCCCATTTTACAACAGGGAATTCTACAAGCTTACTCTGGCCAATTCTCCTGAAGCGATACGCTAATATCTGTTGACATAAAGACTTTCACAGTTCTCCTGCCGGGAGCTTCTCGACTTTGCCGACGTATTTCGCATATTGACGAGGCATCTGGCTACCTTAAGAGAGTTATAGTTACTCCTGCCAGTGTCTCTCCGTTAAACCACATTCACATTTACAATTTTCCTCTGCCCCTTTCACCAGACCCGATACGATATTATTCTTCGACATTATGACTTTTACAGTACTCCTGCTAGGGGCTCCTCCAGTTTACCAATGTATTTCGCCTGTTGACGAGGCATTTGGCTACCTTAAGAGAGTCATAGTTACTCCTGTTAGTTGCTCCCCGTTTTAGCAAAGTCACATTTTCAATGTTATTCTGGCCAGTTCACCTGAAGCGATACGCCATTATCAGTCAACCTGCCGGGAGCTTCTAGAGTTTGCCGATGTATTTCGCCTGCTGACGATACATTTGGATACCTTAAGAGAGTCATAGTTACTCCTTGCTGTTGCTCCCCATTTTACAACAGGCACATCTACAAGCTTACTCTGGCCAATTATCCTGAAGCGATTCGCTAATATCTGTTGACATAAAGACTTTTACAGTACTCCTGCCTGGAGCTTCTCAACTTTACCGATGTATTTCGCCTATTGACGAGGCATTTGGCTACCTTAAGAGAGTCATAGTTACTCCTATCAGTGTCTCTCCGTTAAACCACAGTCACATCTACAATATTCCTCTGCCCCTTTCACCAGACGCGACACGCCATTATCTGTCTACATTATGACTTTCACAGTACTCCTGCTAGGGGCTCCTCCAATTTACCAATGTATTTCGCCTGTTGACGAGGCATTTGGCTACCTTAAGGGTGTCATAGTTACTCCTGTCAGTTGCTCCCCGTTTTACCAAAGTCACATTTTCAATCTTATTCTGGCCAGTTCACCTGAAGCGATACGCCATTATCAGTCAACCTAAAGAATATCACAGTACTCCTGCCGGGAGCTTCTCGAGTTTGCCGATGCATTTCGCCTGTTGACGAGGCATTTGGATACCTTAAGAGAGTCATAGTTTCACCTTGCTGTTGCTCCCCATTTTACAACAGGCATATCTACAAGCTTACTCTGGCCAATTCACCTGAAGCAATACGCTAATATCTGTTGACATAAAGACTTTCACAGTGCTCCTGCCGGGAGCTTTTCGACTTTGCCGATGAATTTCGCATATTGACGAGGCGTTTGGCTACCTTAAGAGAGTCGTAGTTACTCCTTCCAGTGTCTCTCCGTTAAACCACAGTAACATCTACCATTTTCCTCTGCCCTTTTCACCAGACGCGATACGCCATTATTTGTCGCCATTATGACTTTCACAGTACTCCTGCTAGGGGCTCCTCCAGTTTACCAATGTATTTCACCTGTTGACGAGGCATTTGGCTACCTTTAGAGAGTCATAGTTACTCCTGTCAGTTGCTCCCCGTTTTACCACAGTCACATTTTCAATCTTATTCTGGCCAGTTCACCTGAAGCGATACGCCATTATCAGTCAACCTAAAGAATATCACAGTACTCCTGCCGGGAGCTTCTCGAGTTTGCCGATGCATTTCGCCTGTGGACGAGGCATTTAGATACCTTAAGAGAGTCATAGTTTCACCTTGCTGTTGCTCCCCATTTTACAACAGGGAATTCTACAAGCTTACTCTGGCCAATTCTCCTGAAGCGATACGCTAATATCTGTTGACATAAAGACTTTCACAGTCCTCCTGCCGGGAGCTTCTCGACTTTGCCGACGTATTTCGCATATTGACGAGGCATCTGGCTACCTTAAGAGAGTTATAGTTACTCCTGCCAGTGTCTCTCCGTTAAACCACATTCACATTTACAATTTTCCTCTGCCCCTTTCACCAGACCCGATACGATATTATTCTTCGACATTATGACTTTTACAGTACTCCTGCTAGGGGCTCCTCCAGTTTACCAATGTATTTCGCCTGTTGACGAGGCATTTGGCTACCTTAAGAGAGTCATAGTTACTCCTGTCAGTTGCTCCCCGTTTTACCAAAGTCACATTTTCAATGTTATTCTGGCCAGTTCACCTGAAGCGATACGGCATTATCAGTCAACCTAAAGTATATCACAGTACTCCTGCCGGGAGCTTCTCGAGTTTGCCGATGTATTTCGCCTGCTGACGATACATTTGGATACCTTAAGAGAGTCATAGTTACTCCTTGCTGTTGCTCCCCATTTTACAACAGGCACATCTACAAGCTTACTCTGGCCAATTATCCTGAAGCGATTCGCTAATATCTGTTGACATAAAGACTTTCACAGTACTCCTGCCGGGAGCTTCTCGACTTTACCGATGTATTTCGCCTATTGACGAGGCATTTGGCTACCTTAAGAGAGTCATAGTTACTCCTATCAGTGTCTCTCCGTTAAACCATAGTCACATATACAATTATCCTCTGCCCCTTTCACCAGACGCGATACGCCATTATTTGTCGACATTATGACTTTCACACTACTCCTGCTAGTGGCTCCTCCAGTTTACCAATGTATTTCGCCTGTTGACGAGGCATTTGGCTACCTTAAGAGAGTCATAGTTACTCCTGTCAGTTGCTTTCCGTCTTACCACAGTCACATTTTCAATCTTATTCTGGCCAGTTCACCTGAGGCGATACGCCATTATCAGTCAACCCAAAGAATTTCACAGTACTCCTGCCGGAAGCCTCTCGAGTTTGCCGAAGTATTTCGCCTGTTGACGAAGCATTTGGATACCTTAAGAGAGTCATAGTTACTCCTTGCTGTTGCTCCCCATTTTACAACAGGCACATCTACAAGCTTACTCTGGCCAATTCTCCTGAAGCGATACGCTAATATCTGTTGACATAAAGACTTTCACAGTACTCCTGCTGGGAGCTTCTCAACTTTGCCGATGTATTTCGCCTATTGACGAGGCATTTTTCTACCTTAAGAGAGTCATAGTTACTCCTGCCAGTGGCTCTCCGTTAAACCACAGTCACATCTACCATTTTCCTTTGCCCCTTTCACCAGACGCGATACGCCATTATTTGTCGACATCATGTCTTTCAAAGTACTCCTGCTAGGGGCTCCTCCAGTTTACCAATGTATTTCGCCTGTTGACGAGGCATTTGGCTACCTTAAGAGAGTCATACTTACTCCTGTCAGTTGCTCCCCGTTTTACCACAGTCACATTTTCAATCTTATTCTGGCCAGTTCACCCGAAGCGATACGCCACTTGACGAGGCATTTGGCTACCTTAAGAGACTCATAGTTACTCCTGTCAGTTGCTCCCCGTTTAACAACAGTCACATTTTCAATCTCATTCTGGCCAGTTCACCTGAAGCGATACGCCATTATCAGTCAACCTAAAGAATATCACATTACTCCTGCCGGGAGCTTCTCGAGTTTGCCGATGTATTTCGCCTGTTGACGAGGCATTTGGATACCTTAAGAGAGTCATAGTTACTCTTGCTGTTGCTCCCCATTTTACAACAGGCACATCTACAAGCTTACTCTGGCCAATTCTCCTGAAGCGATACGCTAATATCTGTTGACATAAAGACTTTCACTGTACTCCTGGCGGGAGCTTTTCGACTTTGCCGATGTATTTCGCCTAACGACGAGGTATTTTTCTACCTTAAGGGAGTCATAGTTACTCCTGCCAGTGGCTCTCCGTTAAACCGCAGTTACATCTACGATTTTCCTCTGCCCCTTTCACCAGACGCGATACGCCATTATTTGTCGAAATTATGACTTTCACAGTACTCCTGCTAGGGGTTCCTCCAGTTTACCAATGTATTTCGCCTGTTGACGAGGCATTTGGCTACCTTAAGAGAGTCATAGTTACTCCTGTCAGTTGCTCCCCGTTTAACCACTGTCACATTTTCAATCTCATTCTGGCCAGTTCACCTGAAGCGATACGCCATTATCAGTCAACCTAAAGAATATCACAGTACTCCTGCCGGGAGCTTCTCGAGTTTGCCGATGCATTTCGCCTGTGGACGAGGCATTTAGATACCTTAAGAGAGTCATAGTTTCACCTTGCTGTTGCTCCCCATTTTACAACAGGGAATTCTACAAGCTTACTCTGGCCAATTCTCCTGAAGCGATACGCTAATATCTGTTGACATAAAGACTTTCACAGTTCTCCTGCCGGGAGCTTCTCGACTTTGCCGACGTATTTCGCATATTGACGAGGCATCTGGCTACCTTAAGAGAGTTATAGTTACTCCTGCCAGTGTCTCTCCGTTAAACCACATTCACATTTACAATTTTCCTCTGCCCCTTTCACCAGACCCGATACGATATTATTCTTCGACATTATGACTTTTACAGTACTCCTGCTAGGGGCTCCTCCAGTTTACCAATGTATTTCGCCTGTTGACGAGGCATTTGGCTACCTTAAGAGAGTCATAGTTACTCCTGTTAGTTGCTCCCCGTTTTAGCAAAGTCACATTTTCAATGTTATTCTGGCCAGTTCACCTGAAGCGATACGCCATTATCAGTCAACCTGCCGGGAGCTTCTAGAGTTTGCCGATGTATTTCGCCTGCTGACGATACATTTGGATACCTTAAGAGAGTCATAGTTACTCCTTGCTGTTGCTCCCCATTTTACAACAGGCACATCTACAAGCTTACTCTGGCCAATTATCCTGAAGCGATTCGCTAATATCTGTTGACATAAAGACTTTTACAGTACTCCTGCCTGGAGCTTCTCAACTTTACCGATGTATTTCGCCTATTGACGAGGCATTTGGCTACCTTAAGAGAGTCATAGTTACTCCTATCAGTGTCTCTCCGTTAAACCACAGTCACATCTACAATATTCCTCTGCCCCTTTCACCAGACGCGACACGCCATTATCTGTCTACATTATGACTTTCACAGTACTCCTGCTAGGGGCTCCTCCAATTTACCAATGTATTTCGCCTGTTGACGAGGCATTTGGCTACCTTAAGGGTGTCATAGTTACTCCTGTCAGTTGCTCCCCGTTTTACCAAAGTCACATTTTCAATCTTATTCTGGCCAGTTCACCTGATGCGATACGCCATTATCAGTCAACCTAAAGAATATCACAGTACTCCTGCCGGGAGCTTCTCGAGTTTGCCGATGCATTTCGCCTGTTGACGAGGCATTTGGATACCTTAAGAGAGTCATAGTTTCACCTTGCTGTTGCTCCCCATTTTACAACAGGCATATCTACAAGCTTACTCTGGCCAATTCACCTGAAGCAATACGCTAATATCTGTTGACATAAAGACTTTCACAGTGCTCCTGCCGGGAGCTTTTCGACTTTGCCGATGAATTTCGCATATTGACGAGGCGTTTGGCTACCTTAAGAGAGTCGTAGTTAGTCCTTCCAGTGTCTCTCCGTTAAACCACAGTAACATCTACCATTTTCCTCTGCCCTTTTCACCAGACGCGATACGCCATTATTTGTCGACATTATGACCTTCACAGTACTCCTGCTAGGGGCTCCTCCAGTTTACCAATGTATTTCACCTGTTGACGAGGCATTTGGCTACCTTAAGAGAGTCATAGTTACTCCTGTCAGTTGCTCCCCGTTTTACCAAAGTCACATTTTCAATGTTATTCTGGCCAGTTCACCTGAAGCGATACGGCATTATCAGTCAACCTAAAGTATATCACAGTACTCCTGCCGGGAGCTTCTCGAGTTTGCCGATGTATTTCGCCTGCTGACGATACATTTGGATACCTTAAGAGAGTCATAGTTACTCCTTGCTGTTGCTCCCCATTTTACAACAGGCACATCTACAAGCTTACTCTGGCCAATTATCCTGAAGCGATTCGCTAATATCTGTTGACATAAAGACTTTCACAGTACTCCTGCCGGGAGCTTCTCGACTTTACCGATGTATTTCGCCTATTGACGAGGCATTTGGCTACCTTAAGAGAGTCATAGTTACTCCTATCAGTGTCTCTCCGTTAAACCATAGTCACATATACAATTATCCACTGCCCCTTTCACCAGACGCGATACGCCATTATTTGTCGACATTATGACTTTCACACTACTCCTGCTAGTGGCTCCTCCAGTTTACCAATGTATTTCGCCTGTTGACGAGGCATTTGGCTACCTTAAGAGAGTCATAGTTACTCCTGTCAGTTGCTTTCCGTCTTACCACAGTCACATTTTCAATCTTATTCTGGCCAGTTCACCTGAGGCGATACGCCATTATCAGTCAACCCAAAGAATTTCACAGTACTCCTGCCGGAAGCCTCTCGAGTTTGCCGAAGTATTTCGCCTGTTGACGAAGCATTTGGATACCTTAAGAGAGTCATAGTTACTCCTTGCTGTTGCTCCCCATTTTACAACAGGCACATCTACAAGCTTACTCTGGCCAATTCTCCTGAAGCGATACGCTAATATCTGTTGACATAAAGACTTTCACAGTACTCCTGCTGGGAGCTTCTCAACTTTGCCGATGTATTTCGCCTATTGACGAGGCATTTTTCTACCTTAAGAGAGTCATAGTTACTCCTGCCAGTGGCTCTCCGTTAAACCACAGTCACATCTACCATTTTCCTCTGCCCCTTTCACCAGACGCGATACGCCATTATTTGTCGACATCATGTCTTTCAAAGTACTCCTGCTAGGGGCTCCTCCAGTTTACCAATGTATTTCGCCTGTTGACGAGGCATTTGGCTACCTTAAGAGAGTCATACTTACTCCTGTCAGTTGCTCCCCGTTTTACCACAGTCACATTTTCAATCTTATTCTGGCCAGTTCACCCGAAGCGATACGCCACTTGACGAGGCATTTGGCTACCTTAAGAGAATCATAGTTACTCCTGTCAGTTGCTCCCCGTTTAACAACAGTCACATTTTCAATCTCATTCTGGCCAGTTCACCTGAAGCGATACGCCATTATCAGTCAACCTAAAGAATATCACATTACTCCTGCCGGGAGCTTCTCGAGTTTGCCGATGTATTTCGCCTGTTGACGAGGCATTTGGATACCTTAAGAGAGTCATAGTTACTCTTGCTGTTGCTCCCCATTTTACAACAGGCACATCTACAAGCTTACTCTGGCCAATTCTCCTGAAGCGACACGCTAATATCTGTTGACATAAAGACTTTCACTGTACTCCTGGCGGGAGCTTTTCGACTTTGCCGATGTATTTCGCCTAATGACGAGGTATTTTTCTACCTTAAGGGAGTCATAGTTACTCCTGCCAGTGGCTCTCCGTTAAACCACAGTTACATCTACGATTTTCCTCTGCCCCTTTCACCAGACGCGATACGCCATTATTTGTCGAAATTATGACTTTCACAGTACTCCTGCTAGGGGTTCCTCCAGTTTACCAATGTATTTCGCCTGTTGACGAGGCATTTGGCTACCTTAAGAGAGTCATAGTTACTCCTGTCAGTTGCTCCCCGTTTAACCACTGTCACATTTTCAATCTCATTCTGGCCAGTTCACCTGAAGCGATACGCCATTATCAGTCAACCTAAAGAATATCACAGTACTCCTGCCGGGAGCTTCTCGAGTTTGCCGATGCATTTCGCCTGTGGACGAGGCATTTAGATACCTTAAGAGAGTCATAGTTTCACCTTGCTGTTGCTCCCCATTTTACAACAGGGAATTCTACAAGCTTACTCTGGCCAATTCTCCTGAAGCGATACGCTAATATCTGTTGACATAAAGACTTTCACAGTTCTCCTGCCGGGAGCTTCTCGACTTTGCCGACGTATTTCGCATATTGACGAGGCATCTGGCTACCTTAAGAGAGTTATAGTTACTCCTGCCAGTGTCTCTCCGTTAAACCACATTCACATTTACAATTTTCCTCTGCCCCTTTCACCAGACCCGATACGATATTATTCTTCGACATTATGACTTTTACAGTACTCCTGCTAGGGGCTCCTCCAGTTTACCAATGTATTTCGCCTGTTGACGAGGCATTTGGCTACCTTAAGAGAGTCATAGTTACTCCTGTTAGTTGCTCCCCGTTTTAGCAAAGTCACATTTTCAATGTTATTCTGGCCAGTTCACCTGAAGCGATACGCCATTATCAGTCAACCTGCCGGGAGCTTCTAGAGTTTGCCGATGTATTTCGCCTGCTGACGATACATTTGGATACCTTAAGAGAGTCATAGTTACTCCTTGCTGTTGCTCCCCATTTTACAACAGGCACATCTACAAGCTTACTCTGGCCAATTATCCTGAAGCGATTCGCTAATATCTGTTGACATAAAGACTTTTACAGTACTCCTGCCTGGAGCTTCTCAACTTTACCGATGTATTTCGCCTATTGACGAGGCATTTGGCTACCTTAAGAGAGTCATAGTTACTCCTATCAGTGTCTCTCCGTTAAACCACAGTCACATCTACAATATTCCTCTGCCCCTTTCACCAGACGCGACACGCCATTATCTGTCTACATTATGACTTTCACAGTACTCCTGCTAGGGGCTCCTCCAATTTACCAATGTATTTCGCCTGTTGACGAGGCATTTGGCTACCTTAAGGGTGTCATAGTTACTCCTGTCAGTTGCTCCCCGTTTTACCAAAGTCACATTTTCAATCTTATTCTGGCCAGTTCACCTGAAGCGATACGCCATTATCAGTCAACCTAAAGAATATCACAGTACTCCTGCCGGGAGCTTCTCGAGTTTGCCGATGCATTTCGCCTGTTGACGAGGCATTTGGATACCTTA
The DNA here is from genome assembly GCF_021461395.2 of Schistocerca americana. Classification (NCBI taxonomy): domain Eukaryota; kingdom Metazoa; phylum Arthropoda; class Insecta; order Orthoptera; family Acrididae; genus Schistocerca; species Schistocerca americana. The sequence goes on from NC_060130.1 coordinate 61,908,398, forward strand.
AGAGAGTCATAGTTTCACCTTGCTGTTGCTCCCCATTTTACAACAGGCATATCTACAAGCTTACTCTGGCCAATTCACCTGAAGCAATACGCTAATATCTGTTGACATAAAGACTTTCACAGTGCTCCTGCCGGGAGCTTTTCGACTTTGCCGATGAATTTCGCATATTGACGAGGCGTTTATCTACCTTAAGAGAGTCGTAGTTACTCCTTCCAGTGTCTCTCCGTTAAACCACAGTAACATCTACCATTTTCCTCTGCCCTTTTCACCAGACGCGATACGCCATTATTTGTCGACATTATGACTTTCACAGTACTCCTGCTAGGGGCTCCTCCAGTTTACCAATGTATTTCACCTGTTGACGAGGCATTTGGCTACCTTTAGAGAGTCATAGTTACTCCTGTCAGTTGCTCCCCGTTTTACCACAGTCACATTTTCAATCTTATTCTGGCCAGTTCACCTGAAGCGATACGCCATTATCAGTCAACCTAAAGAATATCACATTACTCCTGCCGGGAGCTTCTCGAGTTTGCCGAAGTATTTCGCCTGTTGACGAGGCATTTGGATACCTTAAGAGAGTCATAGTTACTCTTGCTGTTGCTCCCCATTTTACAACAGGCACATCTACAAGCTTACTCTGGCCAATTCTCCTGAAGCGATACGCTAATATCTGTTGACATAAAGACTTTCACTGTACTCCTGGCGGGAGCTTTTCGACTTTGCCGATGTATTTCGCCTAATGACGAGGTATTTTTCTACCTTAAGGGAGTCATAGTTACTCCTGCCAGTGGCTTTCCGTTAAACCACAGTTACATCTACGATTTTCCTCTGCCCCTTTCACCAGACGCGATACGCCATTATTTGTCGAAATTATGACTTTCACAGTACTCCTGCTAGGGGTTCCTCCAGTTTACCAATGTATTTCGCCTGTTGACGAGGCATTTGGCTACCTTAAGAGAGTCATAGTTACTCCTGTCAGTTGCTCCCCGTTTAACCACTGTCACATTTTCAATCTCATTCTGGCCAGTTCACCTGAAGCGATACGCCATTATCAGTCAACCTAAAGAATATCACAGTACTCCTGCCGGGAGCTTCTCGAGTTTGCCGATGCATTTCGCCTGTGGACGAGGCATTTAGATACCTTAAGAGAGTCATAGTTTCACCTTGCTGTTGCTCCCCATTTTACAACAGGGAATTCTACAAGCTTACTCTGGCCAATTCTCCTGAAGCGATACGCTAATATCTGTTGACATAAAGACTTTCACAGTTCTCCTGCCGGGAGCTTCTCGACTTTGGCGACGTATTTCGCATATTGACGAGGCATCTGGCTACCTTAAGAGAGTTATAGTTACTCCTGCCAGTGTCTCTCCGTTAAACCACATTCACATTTACAATTTTCCTCTGCCCCTTTCACCAGACCCGATACGATATTATTCTTCGACATTATGACTTTTACAGTACTCCTGCTAGGGGCTCCTCCAGTTTACCAATGTATTTCGCCTGTTGTCGAGGCATTTGGCTACCTTAAGAGAGTCATAGTTACTCCTGTTAGTTGCTCCCCGTTTTAGCAAAGTCACATTTTCAATGTTATTCTGGCCAGTTCACCTGAAGCGATACGCCATTATCAGTCAACCTGCCGGGAGCTTCTAGAGTTTGCCGATGTATTTCGCCTGCTGACGATACATTTGGATACCTTAAGAGAGTCATAGTTACTCCTTGCTGTTGCTCCCCATTTTACAACAGGCACATCTTCAAGCTTACTCTGGCCAATTATCCTGAAGCGATTCGCTAATATCTGTTGACATAAAGACTTTTACAGTACTCCTGCCTGGAGCTTCTCAACTTTACCGATGTATTTCGCCTATTGACGAGGCATTTGGCTACCTTAAGAGAGTCATAGTTACTCCTATCAGTGTCTCTCCGTTAAACCACAGTCACATCTACAATATTCCTCTGCCCCTTTCAAAAGACGCGACACGCCATTATCTGTCTACATTATGACTTTCACAGTACTCCTGCTAGGGGCTCCTCCAATTTACCAATGTATTTCGCCTGTTGACGAGGCATTTGGCTACCTTAAGGGTGTCATAGTTACTCCTGTCAGTTGCTCCCCGTTTTACCAAAGTCACATTTTCAATCTTATTCTGGCCAGTTCACCTGAAGCGATACGCCATTATCAGTCAACCTAAAGAATATCACAGTACTCCTGCCGGGAGCTTCTCGAGTTTGCCGATGCATTTCGCCTGTTGACGAGGCATTTGGATACCTTAAGAGAGTCATAGTTTCACCTTGCTGTTGCTCCCCATTTTACAACAGGCATATCTACAAGCTTACTCTGGCCAATTCACCTGAAGCAATACGCTAATATCTGTTGACATAAAGACTTTCACAGTGCTCCTGCCGGGAGCTTTTCGACTTTGCCGATGAATTTCGCATATTGACGAGGCGTTTGGCTACCTTAAGAGAGTCGTAGTTACTCCTTCCAGTGTCTCTCCGTTAAACCACAGTAACATCTACCATTTTCCTCTGCCCTTTTCACCAGACGCGATACGCCATTATTTGTCGACATTATGACTTTCACAGTACTCCTGCTAGGGGCTCCTCCAGTTTACCAATGTATTTCACCTGTTGACGAGGCATTTGGCTACCTTTAGAGAGTCATAGTTACTCCTGTCAGTTGCTCCCCGTTTTACCACAGTCACATTTTCAATCTTATTCTGGCCAGTTCACCTGAAGCGATACGCCATTATCAGTCAACCTAAAGAATATCACAGTACTCCTGCCGGGAGCTTCTCGAGTTTGCCGATGCATTTCGCCTGTGGACGAGGCATTTAGATACCTTAAGAGAGTCATAGTTTCACCTTGCTGTTGCTCCCCATTTTACAACAGGGAATTCTACAAGCTTACTCTGGCCAATTCTCCTGAAGCGATACGCTAATATCTGTTGACATAAAGACTTTCACAGTCCTCCTGCCGGGAGCTGCTCGACTTTGCCGACGTATTTCGCATATTGACGAGGCATCTGGCTACCTTAAGAGAGTTATAGTTACTCCTGCCAGTGTCTCTCCGTTAAACCACATTCACATTTACAATTTTCCTCTGCCCCTTTCACCAGACCCGATACGATATTATTCTTCGACATTATGACTTTTACAGTACTCCTGCTAGGGGCTCCTCCAGTTTACCAATGTATTTCGCCTGTTGACGAGGCATTTGGCTACCTTAAGAGAGTCATAGTTACTCCTGTCAGTTGCTCCCCGTTTTACCAAAGTCACATTTTCAATGTTATTCTGGCCAGTTCACCTGAAGCGATACGGCATTATCAGTCAACCTAAAGTATATCACAGTACTCCTGCCGGGAGCTTCTCGAGTTTGCCGATGTATTTCGCCTGCTGACGATACATTTGGATACCTTAAGAGAGTCATAGTTACTCCTTGCTGTTGCTCCCCATTTTACAGCAGGCACATCTACAAGCTTACTCTGGCCAATTATCCTGAAGCGATTCGCTAATATCTGTTGACATAAAGACTTTCACAGTACTCCTGCCGGGAGCTTCTCGACTTTACCGATGTATTTCGCCTATTGACGAGGCATTTGGCTACCTTAAGAGAGTAATAGTTGCTCCTATCAGCGTCTCTCCGTTAAACCACAGTCACATATACAATTATCCTCTGCCCCTTTCACCAGACGCGATACGCCATTATTTGTCGACATTATGACTTTCACACTACTCCTGCTAGTGGCTCCTCCAGTTTACCAATGTATTTCGCCTGTTGACGAGGCATTTGGCTACCATAAGAGAGTCATAGTTACTCCTGTCAGTTGCTTTCCGTCTTACCACAGTCACATTTTCAATCTTATTCTGGCCAGTTCACCTGAGGCGATACGCCATTATCAGTCAACCCAAAGAATTTCACAGTACTCCTGCCGGAAGCCTCTCGAGTTTGCCGAAGTATTTCGCCTGTTGACGAAGCATTTGGATACCTTAAGAGAGTCATAGTTACTCCTTGCTGTTGCTCCCCATTTTACAACAGGCACATCTACAAGCTTACTCTGGCCAATTCACCTGAAGCAATACGCTAATATCTGTTGACATAAAGACTTTCACAGTGCTCCTGCCGGGAGCTTTTCGACTTTGCCGATGAATTTCGCATATTGACGAGGCGTTTGGCTACCTTAAGAGAGTCGTAGTTACTCCTTCCAGTGTCTCTCCGTTAAACCACAGTAACATCTACCATTTTCCTCTGCCCTTTTCACCAGACGCGATACGCCATTATTTGTCGACATTATGACTTTCACAGTACTCCTGCTAGGGGCTCCTCCAGTTTACCAATGTATTTCACCTGTTGACGAGGCATTTGGCTACCTTTAGAGAGTCATAGTTACTCCTGTCAGTTGCTCCCCGTTTTACCACAGTCACATTTTCAATCATATTCTGGCCAGTTCACCTGAAGCGATACGCCATTATCAGTCAACCTAAAGAATATCACAGTACTCCTGCCGGGAGCTTCTCGAGTTTGCCGATGCATTTCGCCTGTGGACGAGGCATTTAGATACCTTAAGAGAGTCATAGTTTCACCTTGCTGTTGCTCCCCATTTTACAACAGGGAATTCTACAAGCTTACTCTGGCCAATTCTCCTGAAGCGATACGCTAATATCTGTTGACATAAAGACTTTCACAGTCCTCCTGCCGGGAGCTTCTCGACTTTGCCGACGTATTTCGCATATTGACGAGGCATCTGGCTACCTTAAGAGAGTTATAGTTACTCCTGCCAGTGTCTCTCCGTTAAACCACATTCACATTTACAATTTTCCTCTGCCCCTTTCACCAGACCCGACACGATATTATTCTTCGACATTATGACTTTTACAGTACTCCTGCTAGGAGCTCCTCCAGTTTACCAATGTATTTCGCCTGTTGACGAGGCATTTGGCTACCTTAAGAGAGTCATAGTTACTCCTGTCAGTTGCTCCCCGTTTTACCAAAGTCACATTTTCAATGTTATTCTGGCCAGTTCACCTGAAGCGATACGGCATTATCAGTCAACCTAAAGTATATCACAGTACTCCTGCCGGGAGCTTCTCGAGTTTGCCGATGTATTTCGCCTGCTGACGATACATTTGGATACCTTAAGAGAGTCATAGTTACTCCTTGCTGTTGCTCCCCATTTTACAACAGGCACATCTACAAGCTTACTCTGGCCAATTATCCTGAAGCGATTCGCTAATATCTGTTGACATAAAGACTTTCACAGTACTCCTGCCGGGAGCTTCTCGACTTTACCGATGTATTTCGCCTATTGACGATGCATTTGGCTACCTTAAGAGAGTCATAGTTACTCCTATCAGTGTCTCTCCGTTAAACCACAGTCACATATACAATTATCCTCTGCCCCTTTCACCAGACGCAATACGCCATTATTTGTCGACATTATGACTTTCACACTACTCCTGCTAGTGGCTCCTCCAGTTTACCAATGTATTTCGCCTGTTGACGAGGCATTTGGCTACCTTAAGAGAGTCATAGTTACTCCTGTCAGTTGCTTTCCGTCTTACCACAGTCACATTTTCAATCTTATTCTGGCCAGTTCACCTGAGGCGATACGCCATTATCAGTCAACCCAAAGAATTTCACAGTACTCCTGCCGGAAGCCTCTCGAGTTTGCCGAAGTATTTCGCCTGTTGACGAAGCATTTGGATACCTTAAGAGAGTCATAGTTACTCCTTGCTGTTGCTCCCCATTTTACAACAGGCACATCTACAAGCTTACTCTGGCCAATTCACCTGAAGCAATACGCTAATATCTGTTGACATAAAGACTTTCACAGTGCTCCTGCCGGGAGCTTTTCGACTTTGCCGATGAATTTCGCATATTGACGAGGCGTTTGGCTACCTTAAGAGAGTCGTAGTTACTCCTTCCAGTGTCTCTCCGTTAAACCACAGTAACATCTACCATTTTCCTCTGCCCTTTTCACCAGACGCGATACGCCATTATTTGTCGACATTATGACTTTCACAGTACTCCTGCTAGGGGCTCCTCCAGTTTACCAATGTATTTCACCTGTTGACGAGGCATTTGGCTACCTTTAGAGAGTCATAGTTACTCCTGTCAGTTGCTCCCCGTTTTACCACAGTCACATTTTCAATCTTATTCTGGCCAGTTCACCTGAAGCGATACGCCATTATCAGTCAACCTAAAGAATATCACAGTACTCCTGCCGGGAGCTTCTCGAGTTTGCCGATGCATTTCGCCTGTGGACGAGGCATTTAGATACCTTAAGAGAGTCATAGTTTCACCTTGCTGTTGCTCCCCATTTTACAACAGGGAATTCTACAAGCTTACTCTGGCCAATTCTCCTGAAGCGATACGCTAATATCTGTTGACATAAAGACTTTCACAGTCCTCCTGCCGGGAGCTTCTCGACTTTGCCGACGTATTTCGCATATTGACGAAGCATCTGGCTACCTTAAGAGAGTTATAGTTACTCCTGCCAGTGTCTCTCCGTTAAACCACATTCACATTTACAATTTTCCTCTGCCCCTTTCATCAGACCCGATACGATATTATTCTTCGACATTATGACTTTTACAGTACTCCTGCTAGGGGCTCCTCCAGTTTACCAATGTATTTCGCCTGTTGACGAGGCATTTGGCTACCTTAAGAGAGTCATAGTTACTCCTGTCAGTTGCTCCCCGTTTTACCAAAGTCACATTTTCAATGTTATTCTGGCCAGTTCACCTGAAGCGATACGGCATTATCAGTCAACCTAAAGTATATCACAGTACTCCTGCCGGGAGCTTCTCGAGTTTGCCGATGTATTTCGCCTGCTGACGATACATTTGGATACCTTAAGAGAGTCATAGTTACTCCTTGCTGTTGCTCCCCATTTTACAACAGGCACATCTACAAGCTTACTCTGGCCAATTATCCTGAAGCGATTCGCTAATATCTGTTGACATAAAGACTTTCACAGTACTCCTGCCGGGAGCTTCTCGACTTTACCGATGTATTTCGCCTATTGACGAGGCATTTGGCTACCTTAAGAGAGTCATAGTTACTCCTATCAGTGTCTCTCCGTTAAACCACAGTCACATATACAATTATCCTCTGCCCCTTTCACCAGACGCGATACGCCATTATTTGTCGACATTATGACTTTCACACTACTCCTGCTAGTGGCTCCTCCAGTTTACCAATGTATTTCGCCTGTTGACGAGGCACTTGGCTACCTTAAGAGAGTCATAGTTACTCCTGTCAGTTGCTTTCCGTCTTACCACAGTCACATTTTCAATCTTATTCTGGCCAGTTCACCTGAGGCGATACGCCATTATCAGTCAACCCAAAGAATTTCACAGTACTCCTGCCGGAAGCCTCTCGAGTTTGCCGAAGTATTTCGCCTGTTGACGAAGCATTTGGATACCTTAAGAGAGTCATAGTTACTCCTTGCTGTTGCTCCCCATTTTACAACAGGCACATCTACAAGCTTACTCTGGCCAATTCTCCTGAAGCGATACGCTAATATCTGTTGACATAAAGACTTTCACAGTACTCCTGCTGGGAGCTTCTCAACTTTGCCGATGTATTTCGCCTATTGACGAGGCATTTTTCTACCTTAAGAGAGTCATAGTTACTCCTGATGGTGGCTCTCCGTTAAACCACAGTCACATCTACCATTTTCCTCTGCCCCTTTCACCAGACGCGATACGCCATTATTTGTCGACATCTTGTCTTTCAAAGTACTCCTGCTAGGGGCTCCTCCAGTTTACCAATGTATTTCGCCTGTTGACGAGGCATTTGGCTACCTTAAGAGAGTCATACTTACTCCTGTCAGTTGCTCCCCGTTTTACCACAGTCACATTTTCAATCTTATTCTGGCCAGTTCACCCGAAGCGATACGCCACTTGACGAGGCATTTGGCTACCTTAAGAGAATCATAGTTACTCCTGTCAGTTGCTCCCCGTTTAACAACAGTCACATTTTCAATCTCATTCTGGCCAGTTCACCTGAAGCGATACGCCATTATCAGTCAACCTAATGAATATCACATTACTCCTGCCGGGAGCTTCTCGAGTTTGCCGATGTATTTCGCCTGTTGACGAGGCATTTGGATACCTTAAGAGAGTCATAGTTACTCTTGCTGTTGCTCCCCATTTTACAACAGGCACATCTACAAGCTTACTCTGGCCAATTCTCCTGAAGCGATACGCTAATATCTGTTGACATAAAGACTTTCACTGTACTCCTGGCGGGAGCTTTTCGACTTTGCCGATGTATTTCGCCTAATGACGAGGTATTTTTCTACCTTAAGGGAGTCATAGTTACTCCTGCCAGTGGCTCTCCGTTAAACCACAGTTACATCTACGATTTTCCTCTGCCCCTTTCACCAGACGCGATACGCCATTATTTGTCGAAATTATGACTTTCACAGTACTCCTGCTAGGGGTTCCTCCAGTTTACCAATGTATTTCGCCTGTTGACGAGGCATTTGGCTACCTTAAGAGAGTCATAGTTACTCCTGTCAGTTGCTCCCCGTTTAACCACTGTCACATTTTCAATCTCATTCTGGCCAGTTCACCTGAAGCGATACGGCATTATCAGTCAACCTAAAGTATATCACAGTACTCCTGCCGGGAGCTTCTCGAGTTTGCCGATGTATTTCGCCTGCTGACGATACATTTGGATACCTTAAGAGAGTCATAGTTACTCCTTGCTGTTGCTCCCCATTTTACAACAGGCACATCTACAAGCTTACTCTGGCCAATTATCCTGAAGCGATTCGCTAATATCTGTTGACATAAAGACTTTCACAGTACTCCTGCCGGGAGCTTCTCGACTTTACCGATGTATTTCGCCTATTGACGAGGCATTTGGCTACCTTAAGAGAGTCATAGTTACTCCTATCAGTGTCTCTCCGTTAAACCACAGTCACATATACAATTATCCTCTGCCCCTTTCACCAGACGCGATACGCCATTATTTGTCGACATTATGACTTTCACACTACTCCTGCTAGTGGCTCCTCCAGTTTACCAATGTATTTCGCCTGTTGACGAGGCACTTGGCTACCTTAAGAGAGTCATAGTTACTCCTGTCAGTTGCTTTCCGTCTTACCACAGTCACATTTTCAATCTTATTCTGGCCAGTTCACCTGAGGCGATACGCCATTATCAGTCAACCCAAAGAATTTCACAGTACTCCTGCCGGAAGCCTCTCGAGTTTGCCGAAGTATTTCGCCTGTTGACGAAGCATTTGGATACCTTAAGAGAGTCATAGTTACTCCTTGCTGTTGCTCCCCATTTTACAACAGGCACATCTACAAGCTTACTCTGGCCAATTCTCCTGAAGCGATACGCTAATATCTGTTGACATAAAGACTTTCACAGTACTCCTGCTGGGAGCTTCTCAACTTTGCCGATGTATTTCGCCTATTGACGAGGCATTTTTCTACCTTAAGAGAGTCATAGTTACTCCTGATGGTGGCTCTCCGTTAAACCACAGTCACATCTACCATTTTCCTCTGCCCCTTTCACCAGACGCGATACGCCATTATTTGTCGACATCTTGTCTTTCAAAGTACTCCTGCTAGGGGCTCCTCCAGTTTACCAATGTATTTCGCCTGTTGACGAGGCATTTGGCTACCTTAAGAGAGTCATACTTACTCCTGTCAGTTGCTCCCCGTTTTACCACAGTCACATTTTCAATCTTATTCTGGCCAGTTCACCCGAAGCGATACGCCACTTGACGAGGCATTTGGCTACCTTAAGAGAATCATAGTTACTCCTGTCAGTTGCTCCCCGTTTAACAACAGTCACATTTTCAATCTCATTCTGGCCAGTTCACCTGAAGCGATACGCCATTATCAGTCAACCTAATGAATATCACATTACTCCTGCCGGGAGCTTCTCGAGTTTGCCGATGTATTTCGCCTGTTGACGAGGCATTTGGATACCTTAAGAGAGTCATAGTTACTCTTGCTGTTGCTCCCCATTTTACAACACGCACATCTACAAGCTTACTATGGCCAATTCTCCTGAAGCGATACGCTAATATCTGTTGACATAAAGACTTTCACTGTACTCCTGGCGGGAGCTTTTCGACTTTGCCGATGTATTTCGCCTAATGACGAGGTATTTTTCTACCTTAAGGGAGTCATAGTTACTCCTGCCAGTGGCTCTCCGTTAAACCACAGTTACATCTACGATTTTCCTCTGCCCCTTTCACCAGACGCGATACGCCATTATTTGTCGAAATTATGACTTTCACAGTACTCCTGCTAGGGGTTCCTCCAGTTTACCAATGTATTTCGCCTGTTGACGAGGCATTTGGCTACCTTAAGAGAGTCATAGTTACTCCTGTCAGTTGCTCCCCGTTTAACCACTGTCACATTTTCAATCTCATTCTGGCCAGTTCACCTGAAGCGATACGCCATTATCAGTCAACCTAAAGAATATCACATTACTCCTGCCGGGAGCTTCTCGAGTTTGCCGATGTATTTCGCCTGTTGACGAGGCATTTGGATACCTTAAGAGAGTCATAGTTACTCTTGCTGTTGCTCCCCATTTTACAACAGGCACATCTACAAGCTTACTCTGGCCAATTCTCCTGAAGCGATACGCTAATATCTGTTGACATAAAGACTTTCACTGTACTCCTGGCGGGAGCTTTTCGACTTTGCCGATGTATTTCGCCAATTGACGAGGTATTTTTCTACCCTAAGGGAGGCATAGTTACTCCTGCCAGTGGCTCTCCGTTAAACCACAGTTACATCTACGATTTTCCTCTGCCCCTTTCACCAGACGCGATACGCCATTATTTGTCGACATTATGACTTTCACAGTACTCCTGCTAGGGTCTCCTCCAGTTTACCAATGTATTTCGCCTGTTGACGAAGCATTTGGCTACCTTATGAGAGTCATAGTTACTCCTGTCAGTTGATCCCCGTTTTACCACGGTCACATTTTCAATCTTATTCTAGCCACTTCACCTGAAGCGATACGCCATTATCAGTCAACGTAAAGAATATCACAGTACTCCTGCCGGGAGCTTCTCGAATTTGCCGATGTATTTCGCCTGTTGACGAGGCATTTGGATACCTTAAGAGAGTCATAGATACCCCTTGCTGTTGCTCCCCATTTTACAACAGGCACATCTACAAGCTTACTCTGGCCAATTCTCCTGAAGCGATACGCTAATATCTGTTGACATAAAGACTTTCACTGTACTCCTGGCGGGAGCTTTTCGACTTTGCCGATGTATTTCGCCTATTGACGAGGCGTTTGGCTACCTTAAGAGAGCCATAGATATTCCTGCCAGTGTCTCTCCGTTAAACCACAGTCACATCTACCATTTTCCTCTGCCCCTTTCACCAGACGCGATACCCCATTATTTGTCGACATCATGTCTTTCAAAGTACTCCTGCTAGGGGCTCCTCCAGTTTACCAATGTATTTCGCCTGTTGACGAGGCATTTGGCTACCTTAAGAGAGTCATACTTACTCCTGTCAGTTGCTCCCCGTTTTACCACAGTCACATTTTCAATCTTATTCTGGCCAGTTCACCCGAAGCGATACGCCTCTTCACGAGGCATTTGGCTACCTTAAGAGAGTCATAGTTACTCCTGTCAGTTGCTTTCCGTTTTACCACAGTCACATTTTCAATCTTATTCTGGCCAGTTCACCTGAGGCGATACGCCATTATCAGTCAAACCAAAGAATTTCACAGTACTCCTGCCGGAAGCCTCTCGAGTTTGCCGAAGTATTTCGCCTGTTGACGAAACATTTGGATACCTTAAGAGAGACATAGTTACTCCTTGCTGTTGCTCCCCATTTTACAACAGGCACATCTACAAGCTTACTCTGGCCACTTCTCCTGAAGCGATACGCTAATATCTGTTGACATAAAGACTTTCACAGTACTCCTGCTGGGAGCTTTTAAACTTTCCCGATGTATTTCGCCTATTGACGAGGCATTTTTCTACCTTAAGAGAGTCATAGTTACTCCTGCCAGTGGCTCTCCGTTAAACCACAGTTACATCTACGATTTTCCTCTGCCCCTTTCACCAGACGCGATACGCCATTATTTGTCGAAATTATGACTTTCACAGTACTCCTGCTAGGGGTTCCCCCAGTTTACCAATGTATTTCGCCTGTAGACGAGGCATTTGGCTACCTTAAGAGAGTCATAGTTACTCCTGTCAGTTGCTCCCCGTTTAACCACAGTCACATTTTCAATCTCATTCTGGCCAGTTCACCTGAAGCGATACGCCATTATCAGTCGACCTAAAGAATATCACATTACTCCTGCCGGGAGCTTCTCGAGTTTGCCGATGTATTTCGCCTGTTGACGAGGCATTTGGATACCTTAAGAGAGTCATAGTTACCCCTTGCTGTTGCTCCCCATTTTACAACAGGCACATCTACAAGCTTACTCTGGCCAATTCTCCTGAAGCGATACGCTAATATCTGTTGACATAAAGACTTTCACAGTACTCCTGCCGGGAGCTTCTCGAGTTTGCCGATGTATTTCGCCTGTTGACGAGGCATTTGGATACCTTAAGAGAGTCATAGATACCCCTTGCTGTTGCTCCCCATTTTACAACAGGCACATCTACAAGCTTACTCTGGCCAATTCTCCTGAAGCGATACGCTAATATCTGTTGACATAAAGACTTTCACAGTACTCCTGCCGGGAGCTTCTCGACTTTACCGATGTATTTCGCCTATTGAAGAATCATTTGGCTACCTTAAGAGAGTCATAGTTACTCCTGCCAGTTTCTTTCCGTTAAACCACAGTCACATCTACAATACTCCTCTGCCCCTTTCACCAGACGCGATACGCCATTATTTGTCGACATTATGACTTTCACAGTCCTCCTGCTAGGGGCTCCTCCAGTTTACCAATGTATTTCGCCTGTTGACGAGGCATTTGGCTACCTTAAGAGAGTCATAGTTACTCTGGTCAGTTGCTCCCCGTTTTACCACGGTCACATTTTCAATCTTGTTCTGGCCAGTTCACCTGAAGCGATACGCCATTATCAGTCAACCTAAAGAATATCACAGTACTCCTGCCGGGAGCTTCTCGAGTTTGCCGATGTATTTCGCCTGTGGACGAGGCATTTGGATACCTTAAGAGAGTCATAGATACCCCTTGCTGTTGCTCCCCATTTTACAACAGGCACATCTACAAGCCTACTCTGGCCAATTCTCCTGAAGCGATACGCTAATATCTGTTGACATAAAGAATTTCACAGTACTCCTGCCGGGAGCTTCTCGACTTTGCCGATGTACTTCGCCTATTGACGAGGCATTTGGCTACCTTAAGAGAGTCATAGTTACTCCTGCCAGTGTCTCTCTATTAAACCACAGTCACATACACAATTATCCTCTGCCCCTTTCACCAGACGCGATACGCCATTATTTGTCGACATTATGACTTTCACACTACTCCTGCTAGTGGCTCCTCCAGTTTACCAATGTATTTCGCCTGTTGACGAGGCATTTGGCTACCTTAAGAGAGTCATACCTACTCCTGTCAGTTGCTCCCCGTTTAACCACAGTCACATTTTCAATCTCATTCTGGCCAGTTCACCTGAAGCGATACGCCATTATCAGTCAACCTAAAGAATATCACATTACTCCTGCCGGGAGCTTCTCGAGTTTGCCGATGTATTTCGCCTGTTGACGAAGCATTTGGATACCTTAAGAGAGTCATAGTTACTCTTGCTGTTGCTCCCCATTTTGCAACAGGCACATCTACAAGCTTACTCTGGCCAATTCTCCTGAAGCGATACGCTAATATCTGTTGACATAAAGACTTTCACTGTACTCCTGGCGGGAGCTTTTCGACTTTGCCGATGTATTTCGCCTATTGACGAGGCGTTTGGCTACCTTAAGAGAGTCATAGATATTCCTGCCAGTGTCTCTCCGTTAAACCACAGTCACATCTACCATTTTCCTCTGCCCCTTTCACCAGACGCGATACCCCATTATTTGTCGACATCATGTCTTTCAAAGTACTCCTGCTAGGGGCTCCTCCAGTTTACCAATGTATTTCGCCTGTTGACGAGGCATTTGGCTACCTTAAGAGAGTCATACTTACTCCTGTCAGTTGCTCCCCGTTTTACCACAGTCACATTTTCAATCTTATTCTGGCCAGTTCACCCGAAGCGATACGCCTCTTCACGAGGCATTTGGCTACCTTAAGAGAGTCATAGTTACTCCTGTCAGTTGCTTTCCGTTTTACCACAGTCACATTTTCAATCTTATTCTGGCCAGTTCACCTGAGGCGATACGCCATTATCAGTCAACCCAAAGAATTTCACAGTACTCCTGCCGGAAGCCTCTCGAGTTTGCCGAAGTATTTCGCCTGTTGACGAAACATTTGGATACCTTAAGAGAGACATAGTTACTCCTTGCTGTTGCTCCCCATTTTACAACAGGTACATCTACAAGCTTACTCTGGCCAATTCTCCTGAAGCGATACGCTAATATCTGTTGACATAAAGACTTTCACAGTACTCCTGCTGGGAGCTTTTAAACTTTCCCGATGTATTTCGCCTATTGACGAGGCATTTTTCTACCTTAAGAGAGTCATAGTTACTCCTGCCAGTGGCTCTCCGTTAAACCACAGTTACATCTACGATTTTCCTCTGCCCCTTTCACCAGACGCGATACGCCATTATTTGTCGAAATTATGACTTTCACAGTACTCCTGCTAGGGGTTCCCCCAGTTTACCAATGTATTTCGCCTGTAGACGAGGCATTTGGCTACCTTAAGAGAGTCATAGTTACTCCTGTCAGTTGCTCCCCGTTTAACCACAGTCACATTTTCAATCTCATTCTGGCCAGTTTACCCGAAGCGATACGCCATTATCAGTCGACCTAAAGAATATCACATTACTCCTGCCGGGAGCTTCTCGATTTTGCCGATGTATTTCGCCTGTTGACGAGGCATTTGGATACCTTAAGAGAGTCATAGTTACTCCTGTCAGTTGCTCCCCGTTTAACCACTGTCACATTTTCAATCTCATTCTGGCCAGTTCACCTGAAGCGATACGCCATTATCAGTCAACCTAAAGAAT
Organism: Schistocerca americana; assembly: GCF_021461395.2. Lineage (NCBI taxonomy): Eukaryota > Metazoa > Arthropoda > Insecta > Orthoptera > Acrididae > Schistocerca > Schistocerca americana. The sequence continues at coordinate 61,923,479 of NC_060130.1, forward strand.
ATCACATTACTCCTGCCGTTAGCTTCTCGAGTTTGCCGATGTATTTCGCCTGTTGACGAGGCATTTGGATACCTTAAGAGAGTCATAGTTACTCTTGCTGTTGCTCCCCATTTTACAACAGGCACATCTACAAGCTTACTCTGGCCAATTCTCCTGAAGCGATACGCTAATATCTGTTGACATAAAGACTTTCACTGTACTCCTGGCGGGAGCTTTTCGACTTTGGCGATGTATTTCGCCAATTGACGAGGTATTTTTCTACCCTAAGGGAGGCATAGTTACTCCTGCCAGTGGCTCTCCGTTAAACCACAGTTACATCTACGATTTTCCTCTGCCCCTTTCACCAGACGCGATACGCCATTATTTGTCGACATTATGACTTTCACAGTACTCCTGCTAGGGTCTCCTCCAGTTTACCAATGTATTTCGCCTGTTGACGAAGCATTTGGCTACCTTATGAGAGTCATAGTTACTCCTGTCAGTTGATCCCCGTTTTACCACGGTCACATTTTCAATCTTATTCTAGCCACTTCACCTGAAGCGATACGCCATTATCAGTCAACGTAAAGAATATCACAGTACTCCTGCCGGGACCTTCTCGAATTTGCCGATGTATTTCGCCTGTTGACGAGGCATTTGGATACCTTAAGAGAGTCATAGATACCCCTTGCTGTTGCTCCCCATTTTACAACAGGCACATCTACAAGCTTACTCTGGCCAATTCTCCTGAAGCGATACGCTAATATCTGTTGACATAAAGACTTTCACTGTACTCCTGGCGGGAGCTTTTCGACTTTGCCGATGTATTTCGCCTATTGACGAGGCGTTTGGCTACCTTAAGAGAGCCATAGATATTCCTGCCAGTGTCTCTCCGTTAAACCACAGTCACATCTACCATTTTCCTCTGCCCCTTTCACCAGACGCGATACCCCATTATTTGTCGACATCATGTCTTTCAAAGTACTCCTGCTAGGGGCTCCTCCAGTTTACCAATGTATTTCGCCTGTTGACGAGGCATTTGGCTACCTTAAGAGAGTCATACTTACTCCTGTCAGTTGCTCCCCGTTTTACCACAGTCACATTTTCAATCTTATTCTGGCCAGTTCACCCGAAGCGATACGCCTCTTCACGAGGCATTTGGCTACCTTAAGAGAGTCATAGTTACTCCTGTCAGTTGCTTTCCGTTTTACCACAGTCACATTTTCAATCTTATTCTGGCCAGTTCACCTGAGGCGATACGCCATTATCAGTCAAACCAAAGAATTTCACAGTACTCCTGCCGGAAGCCTCTCGAGTTTGCCGAAGTATTTCGCCTGTTGACGAAACATTTGGATACCTTAAGAGAGACATAGTTACTCCTTGCTGTTGCTCCCCATTTTACAACAGGCACATCTACAAGCTTACTCTGGCCACTTCTCCTGAAGCGATACGCTAATATCTGTTGACATAAAGACTTTCACAGTACTCCTGCTGGGAGCTTTTAAACTTTCCCGATGTATTTCGCCTATTGACGAGGCATTTTTCTACCTTAAGAGAGTCATAGTTACTCCTGCCAGTGGCTCTCCGTTAAACCACAGTTACATCTACGATTTTCCTCTGCCCCTTTCACCAGACGCGATACGCCATTATTTGTCGAAATTATGACTTTCACAGTACTCCTGCTAGGGGTTCCCCCAGTTTACCAATGTATTTCGCCTGTAGACGAGGCATTTGGCTACCTTAAGAGAGTCATAGTTACTCCTGTCAGTTGCTCCCCGTTTAACCACAGTCACATTTTCAATCTCATTCTGGCCAGTTCACCTGAAGCGATACGCCATTATCAGTCGACCTAAAGAATATCACATTACTCCTGCCGGGAGCTTCTCGAGGTTGCCGATGTATTTCGCCTGTTGACGAGGCATTTGGATACCTTAAGAGAGTCATAGTTACCCCTTGCTGTTGCTCCCCATTTTACAACAGGCACATCTACAAGCTTACTCTGGCCAATTCTCCTGAAGCGATACGCTAATATCTGTTGACGTAAAGACTTTCACAGTACTCCTGCCGGGAGCTTCTCGAGTTTGCCGATGTATTTCGCCTGTTGACGAGGCATTTGGATACCTTAAGATTGTCATAGATACCCCTTGCTGTTGCTCCCCATTTTACAACAGGCACATCTACAAGCTTACTCTGGCCAATTCTCCTGAAGCGATACGCTAATATCTGTTGACATAAAGACTTTCACAGTACTCCTGCCGGGAGCTTCTCGACTTTACCGATGTATTTCGCCTATTGAAGAATCATTTGGCTACCTTAAGAGAGTCATAGTTACTCCTGCCAGTTTCTTTCCGTTAAACCACAGTCACATCTACAATACTCCTCTGCCCCTTTCACCAGACGCGATACGCCATTATTTGTCGACATTATGACTTTCACAGTCCTCCTGCTAGGGGCTCCTCCAGTTTACCTATGTATTTCGCCTGTTGACGAGGCATTTGGCTACCTTAAGAGAGTCATAGTTACTCTGGTCAGTTGCTCCCCGTTTTACCACGGTCACATTTTCAATCTTGTTCTGGCCAGTTCACCTGAAGCGATACGCCATTATCAGTCAACCTAAAGAATATCACAGTACTCCTGCCGGGAGCTTCTCGAGTTTGCCGATGTATTTCGCCTGTGGACGAGGCATTTGGATACCTTAAGAGAGTCATAGATACCCCTTGCTGTTGCTCCCCATTTTACAACAGGCACATCTACAAGCCTACTCTGGCCAATTCTCCTGAAGCGATACGCTAATATCTGTTGACATAAAGAATTTCACAGTACTCCTGCCGGGAGCTTCTCGACTTTGCCGATGTACTTCGCCTATTGACGAGGCATTTGGCTACCTTAAGAGAGTCATAGTTACTCCTGCCAGTGTCTCTCTATTAAACCGCAGTCACATACACAATTATCCTCTGCCCCTTTCACCAGACGCGATACGCCATTATTTGTCGACATTATGACTTTCACACTACTCCTGCTAGTGGCTCCTCCAGTTTACCAATGTATTTCGCCTGTTGACGAGGCATTTGGCTACCTTAAGAGAGTCATACCTACTCCTGTCAGTTGCTCCCCGTTTAACCACAGTCACATTTTCAATCTCATTCTGGCCAGTTCACCTGAAGCGATACGCCATTATCAGTCAACCTAAAGAATATCACATTACTCCTGCCGGGAGCTTCTCGAGTTTGCCGATGTATTTCGCCTGTTGACGAAGCATTTGGATACCTTAAGAGAGTCATAGTTACTCTTGCTGTTGCTCCCCATTTTGCAACAGGCACATCTACAAGCTTACTCTGGCCAATTCTCCTGAAGCGATACGCTAATATCTGTTGACATAAAGACTTTCACTGTACTCCTGGCGGGAGCTTTTCGACTTTGCCGATGTATTTCGCCTATTGACGAGGCGTTTGGCTACCTTAAGAGTGTCATAGATATTCCTGCCAGTGTCTCTCCGTTAAACCACAGTCACATCTACCATTTTCCTCTGCCCCTTTCACCAGACGCGATACTCCATTATTTGTCGACATCATGTCTTTCAAAGTACTCCTGCTAGGGGCTCCTCCAGTTTACCAATGTATTTCGCCTGTTGACGAGGCATTTGGCTACCTTAAGAGAGTCATACTTACTCCTGTCAGTTGCTCCCCGTTTTACCACAGTCACATTTTCAATCTTATTCTGGCCAGTTCACCCGAAGCGATACGCCTCTTCACGAGGCATTTGGCTACCTTAAGAGAGTCATAGTTACTCCTGTCAGTTGCTTTCCGTTTTACCACAGTCACATTTTCAATCTTATTCTGGCCAGTTCACCTGAGGCGATACGCCATTATCAGTCAACCCAAAGAATTTCACAGTACTCCTGCCGGAAGCCTCTCGAGTTTGCCGAAGTATTTCGCCTGTTGACGAAACATTTGGATACCTTAAGAGAGACATAGTTACTCCTTGCTGTTGCTCCCCATTTTACAACAGGTACATCTACAAGCTTACTCTGGCCAATTCTCCTGAAGCGATACGCTAATATCTGTTGACATAAAGACTTTCACAGTACTCCTGCTGGGAGCTTTTAAACTTTCCCGATGTATTTCGCCTATTGACGAGGCATTTTTCTACCTTAAGAGAGTCATAGTTACTCCTGCCAGTGGCTCTCCGTTAAACCACAGTTACATCTACGATTTTCCTCTGCCCCTTTCACCAGACGCGATACGCCATTATTTGTCGAAATTATGACTTTCACAGTACTCCTGCTAGGGGTTCCCCCAGTTTACCAATGTATTTCGCCTGTAGACGAGGCATTTGGCTACCTTAAGAGAGTCATAGTTACTCCTGTCAGTTGCTCCCCGTTTAACCACAGTCACATTTTCAATCTCATTCTGGCCAGTTTACCCGAAGCGATACGCCATTATCAGTCGACCTAAAGAATATCACATTACTCCTGCCGGGAGCTTCTCGAGTTTGCCGATGTATTTCGCCTGTTGACGAGGCATTTGGATACCTTAAGAGAGTCATAATTACCCCTTGCTGTTGCTCCCCATTTTACAACAGGCACATCTACAAGCTTACTCTGGCCAATTCTCCTGAAGCGATACGCTAATATCTGTTGACATAAAGACTTTCACAGTACTCCTGCCGGGAGCTTCTCGAGTTTGCCGATGTATTTCGCCTGTTGACGAGGCATTTGGATACCTTAAGAGAGTCATAGATACCCCTTGCTGTTGCTCCCCATTTTACAACAGGCACATCTACAAGCTTACTCTGGCCAATTCTCCTGAAGCGATACGCTAATATCTGTTGACATAAAGACTTTCACAGTACTCCTGCCGGGAGCTTCTCGACTTTACCGATGTATTTCGCCTATTGAAGAGGCATTTGGCTACCTTAAGAGAGTCATAGTTACTCCTGCCAGTTTCTTTCCGTTAAACCACAGTCACATCTACAATATTCCTCTGCCCCTTTCACCAGACGCGATACGCCATTATTTGTCGACATTATGACTTTCACAGTCCTCCTGCTAGGGGCTCCTCCAGTTTACCAATGTAATTCGCCTGTTGACGAGGCATTTGGCTACCTTAAGAGAGTCATAGTTACTCTTGTCAGTTGCTCCCCGTTTTACCACGGTCACATTTTCAATCTTGTTCTGGCTAGTTCACCTGAAGCGATACGCCATTATCAGTCAACCTAAAGAATATCACAGTACTCCTGCCGGGAGCTTCTCGAGTTTGCCGATGTATTTCGCCTGTTGACGAGGCATTTGGATACCTTAAGAGAGTCATAGATACCCCTTGCTGTTGCTCCCCATTTTACAACAGGCACATCTACAAGCCTACTCTGGCCAATTCTCCTGAAGCGATACGCTAATATCTGTTGACATAAAGAATTTCACAGTACTCCTGCCGGGAGCTTCTCGACTTTGCCGATGTATTACGCCTATTGACGAGGCATTTGGCTACCTTAAGAGTGTCATAGTTACTCCTGCCAGTGTCTCTCTATTAAACCACAGTCACATATACAATTATCCTCTGCCCCTTTCACCAGACGCGATACGCCATTATTTGTCGACATTATGACTTTCACACTACTCCTGCTAGTGGCTCCTCCAGTTTACCAATGTATTTCGCCTGTTGACGAGGCATTTGGCTACCTTAAGAGAGTCATACTTACTCCTGTCAGTTGCTCCCCGTTTAACCACAGTCACATTTTCAATCTCACTCTGGCCAGTTCACCTGAAGCGATACGCCATTGTCAGTCAACCTAAAGAATATCACATTACTCCTGCCGGGAGCTTCTCGAGTTTGCCGATGTATTTCGCCTGTTGACGAGGCATTTGGATACCTTAAGAGAGTCATAGTTACTCTTCCTGTTGCTCCCCATTTTACAACAGGCACATCTACAAGCGTACTCTGGCCAATTCTCCTGAAGCGATACGCTAATATCTGTTGACATAAAGACTTTCACTGTACTCCTGGCGGGAGCTTTTCGACTTTGCCGATGTATTTCGCCTATTGACGAGGCGTTTGGCTACCTTAAGAGAGTCATAGATATTCCTGCCAGTGTCTCTCCGTTAAACCGCAGTCACATCTACCATTTTCCTCTGCCCCTTTCACCAGACGCGATACCCCATTATTTGTCGACATCATGTCTTTCAAAGTACTCCTGCTAGGGGCTCCTCCAGTTTACCAATGTATTTCGCCTGTTGACGAGGCATTTGGCTACCTTAAGAGAGTCATACTTACTCCTTTCAGTTGCTCCCCGTTTTACCACAGTCACATTTTCAATCTTATTCTGGCCAGTTCACCCGAAGCGATACGCCTCTTCACGAGGCATTTGGCTACCTTAAGAGAGTCATAGTTACTCCTGTCAGTTGCTTTCCGTTTTACCACAGTCACATTTTCAATCTTATTCTGGCCAGTTCACCTGAGGCGATACGCCATTATCAGTCAACCCAAAGAATTTCACATTACTCCTGCCGGAAGCCTCTCGAGTTTGCCGAGGTATTTCGCCTGTTGACGAAACATTTGGATACCTTAAGAGAGACATAGTTACTCCTTGCTGTTGCTCCCCATTTTACAACAGGCACATCTACAAGCTTACTCTGGCCAATTCTCCTGAAGCGATACGCTAATATCTGTTGACATAAAGACTTTCACAGTACTCCTGCCGGGAGCTTCTCGAGTTTGCCGATGTATTTCGCCTGTTGACGAGGCATTTGGATACCTTAAGAGAGTCATAGATACCCCTTGCTGTTGCTCCCCATTTTACAACAGGCACATCTACAAGCTTACTCTGGCCAATTCTCCTGAAGCGATACGCTAATATCTGTTGACATAAAGACTTTCACAGTACTCCTGCCGGGAGCTTCTCGAATTTACCGATGTATTTCGCCTATTGAAGAGGCATTTGGCTACCTTAAGAGAGTCATAGTTACTCCTGCTAGTTTCTTTCCGTTAAACCACAGTCACATCTAAAATATTCCTCTGCCCCTTTCACCAGACGCGATACGCCATTATTTGTCGACATTATGACTTTCACAGTCCTCCTGCTAGGGGCTCCTCCAGTTTACCAATGTATTTCGCCTGTTGACGAGGCATTTGGCTACCTTAAGAGAGTCATAGTTACTCCTGTCAGTTGCTTTCCGTTTTACCACAGTCACATTTTCAATCTTATTCTGGCCAGTTCACCTGAGGCGATACGCCATTATCAGTCAACCCAAAGAATTTCACAGTACTCCTGCCGGAAGCCTCTCGAGTTTGCCGAAGTATTTCGCCTGTTGTCGAAGCATTTGGATCCCTTAAGAGAGTCATAGTTACTCCTTGCTGTTGCTCCCCATTTTACAACAGGCACATCTACAAGCTTACTCTGGCCAATTCTCCTGAAGCGATACGCTAATATCTGTTGACATAAAGACTTTCACTGTACTCCTGGCGGGAGCTTTTCGACTTTGCCGATGTATTTCGCCTATTGACGAGGCGTTTGGCTACCTTAAGAGAGTCATAGATATTCCTGCCAGTGTCTCTCCGTTAAACCGCAGTCACATCTACCATTTTCCTCTGCCCCTTTCACCAGACGCGATACCCCATTATTTGTCGACTTCATGTCTTTCAAAGTACTCCTGCTAGGGGCTCCTCCAGTTTACCAATGTATTTCGCCTGTTGACGAGGCATTTGGCTACCTTAAGAGAGTCATACTTACTCCTGTCAGTTGCTCCCCGTTTTACCACAGTCACATTTTCAATCTTATTCTGGCCAGTTCACCCGAAGCGTTACGCCTCTTCACGAGGCATTTGGCTACCTTAAGAGAGTCATAATTACTCCTGTCAGTTGCTTTCCGTTTTACCACAGTCACATTTTCAATCTTATTCTGGCCAGTTCACCTGAGGCGATACGCCATTATCAGTCAACCCAAAGAATTTCACATTACTCCTGCCGGAAGCCTCTCGAGTTTGCCGAAGTATTTCGCCTGTTGACGAAACATTTGGATACCTTAAGAGAGACATAGTTACTCCTTGCTGTTGCTCCCCATTTTACAACAGGCACATCTACAAGCTTACTCTGGCCAATTCTCCTGAAGCGATACGCTAATATCTGTTGACATAAAGACTTTCACAGTACTCCTGCTGGGAGCTTTTAAACTTTCCCGATGTATTTCGCCTATTGACGAGGCATTTTTCTACCTTAAGAGAGTCATAGTTACTCCTGCCAGTGGCTCTCCGTTAAACCACAGTTACATCTACGATTTTCCTCTGCCCCTTTCACCAGACGCGATACGCCATTATTTGTCGGAATTATGACTTTCACAGTACTCCTGCTAGGCGTTCCCCCAGTTTACCAATGTATTTCGCCTGTAGACGAGGCATTTGGCTACCTTAAGAGAGTCATAGTTACTCCTGTCAGTTGCTCCCCGTTTAACCACAGTCACATTTTCAATCTCATTCTGGCCAGTTCACCTGAAGCGATACGCCATTATCAGTCGACCTAAAGAATATCACATTACTCCTGCCGGGAGCTTCTCGAGTTTGCCGATGTATTTCGCCTGTTGACGAGGCATTTGGATACCTTAAGAGAGTCATAGTTACCCCTTGCTGTTGCTCCCCATTTTACAACAGGCACATCTACAAGCTTACTCTTGCCAATTCTCCTGAAGCGATACGCTAATATCTGTTGACATAAAGACTTTCACAGTACTCCTGCCGGAAGCTTCTCGAGTTCGCCGATGGATTTCGCCTGTTGACGAGGCATTTGGATACCTTAAGAGAGTCATAGATACCCCTTGCTGTTGCTCCCCATTTTACAACAGGCACATCTACAAGCTTACTCTGGCCAATTCTCCTGAAGCGATACGTTAATATCTGTTGACATAAAGACTATCACAGTACTCCTGCCGGGAGCTTCTCGACTTTACCGATGTATTTCGCCTATTGAAGAGGCATTTTGCTACCTTAAGAGAGTCATAGTTACTCCTGCTAGTTTCTTTCCGTTAAACCACAGTCACATCTACAATATTCCTCTGCCCCTTTCACCAGACGCGATACGCCATTATTTGTCGACATTATGACTTTCACAGTCCTCCTGCTAGGGGCTCCTCCAGTTTACCAATGTATTTCGCCTGTTGACGAGGCATTTGGCTACCTTAAGAGAGTCATAGTTACTCCTGCCAGTTGCTTTCCGTTTTATCACAGTCACATTTTCAATCTTATTCTGGCCAGTTCACCTGAGGCGATACGCCATTATCAGTCAACCCAAAGAATTTCACAGTACTCCTGCCGGAAGCCTCTCGAGTTTGCCGAAGTATTTCGCCTGTTGTCGAAGCATTTGGATACCTTAAGAGAGTCATAGTTACTCCTTGCTGTTGCTCCCCATTTTACAACAGGCACATCTACAAGCTTACTCTGGCCAACTCTCCTGAAGCGATACGCTAATATCTGTTGACATAAAGACTTTCACTGTACTCCTGGCGGGAGCTTTTCGACTTTGCCGATGTATTTCGCCTATTGACGAGGCGTTTGGCTACCTTAAGAGAGTCATAGATATTCCTGCCAGTGTCTCTCCGTTAAACCGCAGTCACATCTACCATTTTCCTCTGCCCCTTTCACCAGACGCGATACCCCATTATTTGTCGACTTCATGTCTTTCAAAGTACTCCTGCTAGGGGCTCCTCCAGTTTACCAATGTATTTCGCCTGTTGACGAGGCATTTGGCTACCTTAAGAGAGTCATACTTACTCCTGTCAGTTGCTCCCCGTTTTACCACAGTCACATTTTCAATCTTATTCTGGCCAGTTCACCCGAAGCGTTACGCCTCTTCACGAGGCATTTGGCTACCTTAAGAGAGTCATAGTTACTCCTGTCAGTTGCTTTCCGTTTTACCACAGTCACATTTTCAATCTTATTCTGGCCAGTTCACCTGAGGCGATACGCCATTATCAGTCAACCCAAAGAATTTCACATTACTCCTGCCGGAAGCCTCTCGAGTTTGCCGAAGTATTTCGCCTGTTGACGAAACATTTGGATACCTTAAGAGAGACATAGTTACTCCTTGCTGTTGCTCCCCATTTTACAACAGGCACATCTACAAGCTTACTCTGGCCAATTCTCCTGAAGCGATACGCTAATATCTGTTGACATAAAGACTTTCACAGTACTCCTGCCGGGAGCTTCTCGAGTTCGCCGATGTATTTCGCCTGTTGACGAGGCATTTGGATACCTTAAGAGAGTCATAGATACCCCTTGCTGTTGCTCCCCATTTTACAACAGGCACATCTACAAGCTTACTCTGGCCAATTCTCCTGAAGCGATACGTTAATATCTGTTGACATAAAGACTATCACAGTACTCCTGCCGGGAGCTTCTCGACTTTACCGATGTATTTCGCCTATTGAAGAGGCATTTGGCTACCTTAAGAGAGTCATAGTTACTCCTGCTAGTTTCTTTCCGTTAAACCACAGTCACATCTACAATATTCCTCTGCCCCTTTCACCAGACGCGATACGCCATTATTTGTCGACATTATGACTTTCACAGTCCTCCTGCTAGGGGCTCCTCCAGTTTACCAATGTATTTCGCCTGTTGACGAGGCATTTGGCTACCTTAAGAGAGTCATAGTTACTCTTGTCAGTTGCTCCCCGTTTTACCACGGTCACATTTTCAATCTTGTTCTGGCCAGTTCACCTGAAGCGATACGCCATTATCAGTCAACCTAAAGAATATCACAGTACTCCTGCCGGGAGCTTCTCGAGTTTGCCGATGTATTTCGCCTGTTGACGAGGCATTTGGATACCTTAAGAGAGTCATAGTTACTCCTTGCTGTTGCTCCCCATTTTGCAACAGGCACATCTACAAGCTTACTCTGGCCAATTCTCCTGAAGCGATACGCTAATATCTGTTGACATAAAGACTTTCACTGTACTCCTGGCGGGAGCTTTTCGACTTTGCCGATGTATTTCGCCTATTGACGAGGCGTTTGGCTACCTTAAGAGAGTCATAGATATTCCTGCCAGTGTCTCTCCGTTAAACCACAGTCACATCTACCATTTTCCTCTGCCCCTTTCACCAGACGCGATACCCCATTATTTGTCGACATCATGTCTTTCAAAGTACTCCTGCTAGGGGCTCCTCCAGTTTACCAATGTATTTCGCCTGTTGACGAGGCATTTGGCTACCTTAAGAGAGTCATACTTACTCCTGTCAGTTGCTCCCCGTTTTACCACAGTCACATTTTCAATCTTATTCTGGCCAGTTCACCCGAAGCGATACGCCTCTTCACGAGGCATTTGGCTACCTTAAGAGAGTCATAGTTACTCCTGTCAGTTGCTTTCCGTTTTACCACAGTCACATTTTCAATCTTATTCTGGCCAGTTCACCTGAGGCGATACGCCATTATCAGTCAACCCAAAGAATTTCACAGTACTCCTGCCGGAAGCCTCTCGAGTTTGCCGAAGTATTTCGCCTGTTGACGAAACATTTGGATACCTTAAGAGAGACATAGTTACTCCTTGCTGTTGCTCCCCATTTTACAACAGGTACATCTACAAGCTTACTCTGGCCAATTCTCCTGAAGCGATACGCTAATATCTGTTGACATAAAGACTTTCACAGTACTCCTGCTGGGAGCTTCTCGACTTTACCGATGTATTTCGCCTATTGACGAGGCATTTTTCTACCTTAAGAGAGTCATAGTTACTCCTGCCAGTGGCTCTCCGTTAAACCACAGTTACATCTACGATTTTCCTCTGCCCCTTTCACCAGACGCGATACGCCATTATTTGTCGAAATTATGACTTTCACAGTACTCCTGCTAGGGGTTCCCCCAGTTTACCAATGTATTTCGCCTGTAGACGAGGCATTTGGCTACCTTAAGAGAGTCATAGTTACTCCTGTCAGTTGCTCCCCGTTTAACCACAGTCACATTTTCAATCTCATTCTGGCCAGTTTACCCGAAGCGATACGCCATTATCAGTCAACCTAAAGAATATCACATTACTCCTGCCGGGAGCTTCTCGAGTTTGCCGATGTATTTCGCCTGTTGACGAGGCATTTGGATACCTTAAGAGAGTCATAATTACCCCTTGCTGTTGCTCCCCATTTTACAACAGGCACATCTACAAGCTTACTCTGGCCAATTCTCCTGAAGCGATACGCTAATATCTGTTGACATAAAGACTTTCACAGTACTCCTGCCGGGAGCTTCTCGAATTTGCCGATGTATTTCGCCTGTTGACGAGGCATTTGGATACCTTAAGAGAGTCATAGATACCCCTTGCTGTTGCTCCCCATTTTACAACAGGCACATCTACAAGCTTACTCTGGCCAATTCTCCTGAAGCGATACGCTAATATCTGTTGACATAAAGACTTTCACAGTACTCCTGCCGGGAGCTTCTCGACTTTACCGATGTATTTCGCCTATTGAAGAGGCATTTGGCTACCTTAAGAGAGTCATAGTTACTCCTGCCAGTTTCTTTCCGTTAAACCACAGTCACATCTACAATATTCCTCTGCCCCTTTCACCAGACGCGATACGCCATTATTTGTCGACATTATGACTTTCACAGTCCTCCTGCTAGGGGCTCCTCCAGTTTACCAATGTATTTCGCCTGTTGACGAGGCATTTGGCTACCTTAAGAGAGTCATAGTTACTCTTGTCAGTTGCTCCCCGTTTTACCACGGTCACATTTTCAATCTTGTTCTGGCTAGTTCACCTGAAGCGATACGCCATTATCAGTCAACCTAAAGAATATCACAGTACTCCTGCCGGGAGCTTCTCGAGTTTGCCGATGTATTTCGCCTGTTGACGAGGCATTTGGATACCTTAAGAGAGTCATAGATACCCCTTGCTGTTGCTCCCCATTTTACAACAGGCACATCTACAAGCCTACTCTGGCCAATTCTCCTGAAGCGATACGCTAATATCTGTTGACATAAAGAATTTCACAGTACTCCTGCCGGGAGCTTCTCGACTTTGCCGATGTATTTCGCCTATTGACGAGGCATTTGGCTACCTTAAGAGTGTCATAGTTACTCCTGCCAGTGTCTCTCTATTAAACCACAGTCACATATACAATTATCCTCTGCCCCTTTCACCAGACGCGATACGCCATTATTTGTCGACATTATGACTTTCACACTACTCCAGCTAGTGGCTCCTCCAGTTTACCAATGTATTTCGCCTGTTGACGAGGCATTTGGCTACCTTAAGAGAGTCATACTTACTCCTGTCAGTTGCTCCCCGTTTAACCACAGTCACATTTTCAATCTCACTCTGGCCAGTTCACCTGAAGCGATACGCCATTATCAGTCAACCTAAAGAATATCACATTACTCCTGCCGGGAGCTTCTCGAGTTTGCCGATGTATTTCGCCTGTTGACGAGGCATTTGGATACCTTAAGAGAGTCATAGTTACTCTTCCTGTTGCTCCCCATTTTACAACAGGCACATCTACAAGCGTACTCTGGCCAATTCTCCTGAAGCGATACGCTAATATCTGTTGACATAAAGACTTTCACTGTACTCCTGGCGGGAGCTTTTCGACTTTGCCGATGTATTTCGCCTATTGACGAGGCGTTTGGCTACCTTAAGAGAGTCATAGATATTCCTGCCAGTGTCTCTCCGTTAAACCGCAGTCACATCTACCATTTTCCTCTGCCCCTTTCACCAGACGCGATACCCCATTATTTGTCGACATCATGTCTTTCAAAGTACTCCTGCTAGGGGCTCCTCCAGTTTACCAATGTATTTCGCCTGTTGACGAGGCATTTGGCTACCTTAAGAGAGTCATACTTACTCCTTTCAGTTGCTCCCCGTTTTACCACAGTCACATTTTCAATCTTATTCTGGCCAGTTCACCCGAAGCGATACGCCTCTTCACGAGGCATTTGGCTACCTTAAGAGAGTCATAGTTACTCCTGTCAGTTGCTTTCCGTTTTACCACAGTCACATTTTCAATCTTATTCTGGCCAGTTCACCTGAGGCGATACGCCATTATCAGTCAACCCAAAGAATTTCACATTACTCCTGCCGGAAGCCTCTCGAGTTTGCCGAAGTATTTCGCCTGTTGACGAAACATTTGGATACCTTAAGAGAGACATAGTTACTCCTTGCTGTTGCTCCCCATTTTACAACAGGCACATCTACAAGCTTACTCTGGCCAATTCTCCTGAAGCGATACGCTAATATCTGTTGACATAAAGACTTTCACAGTACTCCTGCCGGGAGCTTCTCGAGTTTGCCGATGTATTTCGCCTGTTGACGAGGCATTTGGATACCTTAAGAGAGTCATAGATACCCCTTGCTGTTGCTCCCCATTTTACAACAGGCACATCTACAAGCTTACTCTGGCCAATTCTCCTGAAGCGATACGCTAATATCTGTTGACATAAAGACTTTCACAGTACTCCTGCCGGGAGCTTCTCGACTTTACCGATGTATTTCGCCTATTGAAGAGGCATTTGGCTACCTTAAGAGAGTCATAGTTACTCCTGCTAGTTTCTTTCCGTTAAACCACAGTCACATCTACAATATTCCTCTGCCCCTTTCACCAGACGCGATACGCCATTATTTGTCGACATTATGACTTTCACAGTCCTCCTGCTAGGGGCTCCTCCAGTTTACCAATGTATTTCGCCTGTTGACGAGGCATTTGGCTACCTTAAGAGAGTCATAGTTACTCCTGTCAGTTGCTTTCCGTTTTACCACAGTCACATTTTCAATCTTATTCTGGCCAGTTCACCTGAGGCGATACGCCATTATCAGTCAACCCAAAGAATTTCACAGTACTCCTGCCGGAAGCCTCTCGAGTTTGCCGAAGTATTTCGCCTGTTGTCGAAGCATTTGGATACCTTAAGAGAGTCATAGTTACTCCTTGCTGTTGCTCCCCATTTTACAACAGGCACATCTACAAGCTTACTCTGGCCAATTCTCCTGAAGCGATACGCTAATATCTGTTGACATAAAGACTTTCACTGTACTCCTGGCGGGAGCTTTTCGACTTTGCCGATGTATTTCGCCTATTGACGAGGCGTTTGGCTACCTTAAGAGAGTCATAGATATTCCTGCCAGTGTCTCTCCGTTAAACCGCAGTCACATCTACCATTTTCCTCTGCCCCTTTCACCAGACGCGATACCCCATTATTTGTCGACTTCATGTCTTTCAAAGTACTCCTGCTAGGGGCTCCTCCAGTTTACCAATGTATTTCGCCTGTTGACGAGGCATTTGGCTACCTTAAGAGAGTCATACTTACTCCTGTCAGTTGCTCCCCGTTTTACCACAGTCACATTTTCAATCTTATTCTGGCCAGTTCACCCGAAGCGTTACGCCTCTTCACGAGGCATTTGGCTACCTTAAGAGAGTCATAGTTACTCCTGTCAGTTGCTTTCCGTTTTACCACAGTCACATTTTCAATCTTATTCTGGCCAGTTCACCTGAGGCGATACGCCATTATCAGTCAACCCAAAGAATTTCACATTACTCCTGCCGGAAGCCTCTCGAGTTTGCCGAAGTATTTCGCCTGTTGACGAAACATTTGGATACCTTAAGAGAGACATAGTTACTCCTTGCTGTAGCTCCCCATTTTACAACAGGCACATCTACAAGCTTACTCTGGCCAATTCTCCTGAAGCGATACGCTAATATCTGTTGACATAAAGACTTTCACAGTACTCCTGCTGGGAGCTTTTAAACTTTCCCGATGTATTTCGCCTATTGACGAGGCATTTTTCTACCTTAAGAGAGTCATAGTTACTCCTGCCAGTGGCTCTCCGTTAAACCACAGTTACATCTACGATTTTCCTCTGCCCCTTTCACCAGACGCGATACGCCATTATTTGTCGGAATTATGACTTTCACAGTACTCCTGCTAGGGGTTCCCCCAGTTTACCAATGTATTTCGCCTGTAGACGAGGCATTTGGCTACCTTAAGAGAGTCATAGTTACTCCTGTCAGTTGCTCCCCGTTTAACCACAGTCACATTTTCAATCTCATTCTGGCCAGTTCACCTGAAGCGATACGCCATTATCAGTCGACCTAAAGAATATCACATTACTCCTGCCGGGAGCTTCTCGAGTTTGCCGATGTATTTCGCCTGTTGACGAGGCATTTGGATACCTTAAGAGAGTCATAGTTACCCCTTGCTGTTGCTCCCCATTTTACAACAGGCACATCTACAAGCTTACTCTGGCCAATTCTCCTGAAGCGATACGCTAATATCTGTTGACATAAAGACTTTCACAGTACTCCTGCCGGGAGCTTCTCGAGTTCGCCGATGTATTTCGCCTGTTGACGAGGCATTTGGATACCTTAAGAGAGTCATAGATACCCCTTGCTGTTGCTCCCCATTTTACAACAGGCACATCTACAAGCTTACTCTGGCCAATTCTCCTGAAGCGATACGCTAATATCTGTTGACATAAAGACTATCACAGTACTCCTGCCGGGAGCTTCTCGACTTTACCGATGTATTTCGCCTATTGAAGAGGCATTTGGCTACCTTAAGAGAGTCATAGTTACTCCTGCTAGTTTCTTTCCGTTAAACCACAGTCACATCTACAATATTCCTCTGCCCCTTTCACCAGACGCGATACGCCATTATTTGTCGACATTATGACTTTCACAGTCCTCCTGCTAGGGGCTCCTCCAGTTTACCAATGTATTTCGCCTGTTGACGAGGCATTTGGCTACCTTAAGAGAGTCATAGTTACTCTTGTCAGTTGCTCCCCGTTTTACCACGGTCACATTTTCAATCTTGTTCTGGCCAGTTCACCTGAAGCGATACGCCATTATCAGTCAACCTAAAGAATATCACAGTACTCCTGCCGGGAGCTTCTCGAGTTTGCCGATGTATTTCGCCTGTTGACGAGGCATTTGGATACCTTAAGAGAGTCATAGATACCCCTTGCTGTTGCTCCCCATTTTACAACAGGCACATCTACAAGCCTACTCTGGCCAATTCTCCTGAAGCGATACGCTAATATCTGTTGACATAAAGAATTTCACAGTACTCCTGCCGGGAGCTTCTCGACTTTGCCGATGTATTTCGCCTATTGACGAGGCATTTGGCTACCTTAAGAGAGTCATAGTTACTCCTGCCAGTGTCTCTCTATTAAACCACAGTCACATATACAATTATCCTCTGCCCCTTTCACCAGACGCGATACGCCATTATTTGTCGACATTATGACTTTCACACTACTCCTGCTAGTGGCTCCTCCAGTTTACCAATGTATTTCGCCTGTTGACGAGGCATTTGGCTACCTTAAGAGAGTCATAGTTACTCCTGTCAGTTGCTTTCCGTTTTACCACAGTCACATTTTCAATCTTATTCTGGCCAGTTCACCTGAGGCGATACGCCATTATCAGTCAACCCAAAGAATTTCACAGTACTCCTGCCGGAAGCCTCTCGAGTTTGCCGAAGTATTTCGCCTGTTGACGAAGCATTTGGATACCTTAAGAGAGTCATAGTTACTCCTTGCTGTTGCTCCCCATTTTACAACAGGCACATCTACAAGCTTACTCTGGCCAATTCTCCTGAAGCGATACGCTAATATCTGTTGACATAAAGACTTTCACTGTACTCCTGGCGGGAGCTTTTCGACTTTGCCGATGTATTTCGCCTATTGACGAGGCGTTTGGCTACCTTAAGAGAGTCATAGATATTCCTGCCAGTGTCTCTCCGTTAAACCGCAGTCACATCTACCATTTTCCTCGGCCCCTTTCACCAGACGCGATACCCCATTATTTGTCGACATCATGTCTTTCAAAGTACTCCTGCTAGGGGCTCCTCCAGTTTACCAATGTATTTCGCCTGTTGACGAGGCATTTGGCTACCTTAAGAGAGTCATAGTTACTCCTGTCAGTTGCTTTCCGTTTTACCACAGTCACATTTTCAATCTTATTCTGGCCAGTTCACCTGAGGCGATACGCCATTATCAGTCAACCCAAAAAATTTCACATTACTCCTGCCGGAAGCCTCTAGAGTTTGCCGAAGTATTTCGCCTGTTGACGAAACATTTGGATACCTTAAGAGAGACATAGTTACTCCTTGCTGTTGCTCCCCATTTTACAACAGGCACATCTACAAGCTTACTCTGGCCAATTCTCCTGAAGCGATACGCTAATATCTGTTGACATAAAGACTTTCACAGTACTCCTGCTGGGAGCTTTTAAACTTTCCCGATGTATTTCGCCTATTGACGAGGCATTTTTCTACCTTAAGAGAGTCATAGTTACTCCTGCCAGTGGCTCTCCGTTAAACCACAGTTACATCTACGATTTTCCTCTGCCCCTTTCACCAGACGCGATACGCCATTATTTGTCGGAATTATGACTTTCACAGTACTCCTGCTAGGGGTTCCCCCAGTTTACCAATGTATTTCGCCTGTAGACGAGGCATTTGGCTACCTTAAGAGAGTCATAGTTACTCCTGTCAGTTGCTCCCCGTTTAACCACAGTCACATTTTCAATCTCATTCTGGCCAGTTCACCTGAAGCGATACGCCATTATCAGTCGACCTAAAGAATATCACATTACTCCTGCCGGGAGCTTCTCGAGTTTGCCGATGTATTTCGCCTGTTGACGAGGCATTTGGATACCTTAAGAGAGTCATAGTTACCCCTTGCTGTTGCTCCCCATTTTACAACAGGCACATCTACAAGCTTACTCTGGCCAATTCTCCTGAAGCGATACGCTAATATCTGTTGACATAAAGACTTTCACAGTACTCCTGCCGGGAGCTTCTCGAGTTTGCCGATGTATTTCGCCTGTTGACGAGGCATTTGGATACCTTAAGAGAGTCATAGATACCCCTTGCTATTGCTCCCCATTTTACAACAGGCACATCTACAAGCTTACTCTGGCCAATTCTCCTGAAGTGATACGCTAATATCTGTTGACATAAAGACTTTCACAGTACTCCTGCCGGGAGCTTCTCGACTTTACCGATGTATTTCGCATATTGAAGAGGCATTTGGCTACTTTAAGAGAGTCATAGTTACTCCTGCCAGTTTCTCTCCGTTAAACCACAGTCACATCTACAGTATTCCTCTGCCCCTTTCACCAGACGCGATACGCCATTATTTGTCGACATTATGACTTTCACAGTACTCCTGCTAGGGGCTCCTCCAGTTTACCAATGTATTTCGCCTGTTGAGGAAGCATTTGGCTACCTTAAGAGAGTCATAGTTACTCCTGTCAGTTGCTCCCCGTTTTACCACGGTCACATTTTCAATCTTAATCTGGCCAGTTCACCTGAAGCGATACGCCATTATCAGTCAACCTAAAGAATATCACAGTACTCCTGCCGGGAGCTTCTCGAGTTTGCCGATGTATTTCGCCTGTTGACGAGGCATTTGGATACCTTAAGAGAGTCATAGATACCCCTTGCTGTTGCTCCCCATTTTACAACAGGCACATCTACAAGCTTACTCTGGCCAATTCTCCTGAAGCGATACGCTAATATCTGTTGACATAAAGACTTTCACAGTACTCCTGCCGGGAGCTTCTCGACTTTGCCGATGTAATTCGCCTATTGACGAGGCATTTGGCTACCTTAAGAGAGTTATAGTTTCTCCTGCCAGTGTCTCTCTATTAAACCACAGTCACATATACAATTATCCTCTGCCCCTTTCACCAGACGCGATACGCCATTATTTGTCGACATTATGACTTTCACACTACTCCTGCTAGTGGCTCCTCCAGTTTACCAATGTATTTCGCCTGTTGACGAGGCATTTGGCTACCTTAAGAGAGTCATAGTTACTCCTGTCAGTTGCTTTCCGTTTTACCACAGTCACATTTTCAATCTTATTCTGGCCAGTTCACCTGAGGCTATACGCCATTATCAGTCAACCCAAAGAATTTCACAGTACTCCTGCCGGAAGCCTCTCGAGTTTGCCGAAGTATTTCGCCTGTTGACGAAGCATTTGGATACCTTAAGAGAGTCATAGTTACTCCTGCCAGTGGCTCTCCGTTAAACCACAGTTACATCTACGATTTTCCTCTGCCCCTTTCACCAGACGCGATACGCCATTATTTGTCGAAATTATGACTTTCACAGTACTCCTGCTAGGGGTTCCTCCAGTTTACCAATGTATTTCGCCTGTTGACGAGGCATTTGGCTACCTTAAGAGAGTCATAGTTACTCTTGTCAGTTGCTCCCCGTTTAACCACAGTCACATTTTCAATCTCATTCTGGCCAGTTCACCTGAAGCGATACGCCATTATCAGTCAACCTAAAGAATATCACATTACTCCTGCCGGGAGCTTCTCGAGTTTGCCGATGTATTTCGCCTGTTGACGAGGCATTTGGATACCTTAAGAGAGTCATAGTTACCCCTTGCTGTTCCTCCCCATTTTACAACACGCACATCTACAAGCTTACTCTGGCCAATTCTCCTGAAGCGATACGCTAATATCTGTTGACATAAAGACTTTCACAGTACTCCTGCTGGGAGCTTCTCAACTTTGCCGATGTATTTCGCCTATTGACGAGGCATTTTTCTACCTTAAGAGAGTCATAGTTACTCCTGCCAGTGGCTCTCCATTAAACCACAGTTACATCTACGATTTTCCTCTGCCCCTTTCACCAGACGCGATACGCCATTATTTGTCGAAATTATGACTTTCACAGTACTCCTGCTAGGGGTTCCTCCAGTTTACCAATGTATTTCGCCTGTTGACGAGGCATTTGGCTACCTTAAGAGAGTCATAGTTACTCCTGTCAGTTGCTCCCCGTTTAACCACAGTCACATTTTCAATCTCATTTCACAGTACTCCTGCCGGGAGCTTCTCGACTTTACCGATGTATTTCGCCTATTGAAGAGGCATTTGGCTACTTTAAGAGAGTCATAGTTACTCCTGCCAGTCACATATACAATTATCCTCTGCCCCTTTCACCAGACGCGATACGCCATTATTTGTCGACATTATGACTTTCACACTACTCCTGCTAGTGGCTCCTCCAGTTTACCAATGTATTTCGCCTGTTGACGAGGCATTTGGCTACCTTAAGAGAGTCATACTTACTCCTGTCAGTTGCTCCCCGTTTTACCACAGTCACATTTTCAATCTTATTCTGGCCAGTTCACCCGAAGCGATACGCCTCTTGACGAGGCATTTGGCTACCTTAAGAGAGTCATAGTTACTCCTGTCAGTTGCTTTCCGTTTTACCACAGTCACATTTTCAATCTTATTCTAGCCAGTTCACCTGAGGCGATACGCCATTATCAGTCAACCCAAAGAATTTCACAGTACTCCTGCCGGAAGCCTCTCGAGTTTGCCGAAGTATTTCGCCTGTTGACGAAGCATTTGGATACCTTAAGAGAGACATAGTTACTCCTTGCTGTTGCTCCCCATTTTACAACAGGCACATCTACAAGCTTACTCTGGCCAATTCTCCTGAAGCGATACGCTAATATATGTTGACATAAAGACTTTCACAGTACTCCTGCTGGGAGCTTCTCAACTTTGCCGATGTATTTCGCCTATTGACGAGGCAATTTTCTACCTTAAGAGAGTCATAGTTACTCCTGCCAGTGGCTCTCCGTTAAACCACAGTTACATCTACGATTTTCCTCTGCCCCTTTCACCAGACGCGATACGCCATTATTTGTCGAAATTATGACTTTCACAGTACTCCTGCTAGGGGTTCCTCCAGTTTACCAATGTATTTCGCCTGTTGACGAGGCATTTGGCTACCTTAAGAGAGTCATAGTTACTCCTGTCAGTTGCTCCCCGTTTAACCACAGTCAAATTTTCAATCTCATTCTGGCCAGTTCACCCGAAGCGATACGCCATTATCAGTCAACCTAAAGAATATCACATTACTCCTGCCGGGAGCTTCTCGAGTTTGCCGATGTATTTCGCCTGTTGACGAGGCATTTGGATACCCTAAGAGAGTCATAGTTACCCCTTGCTGTTCCTCCCCATTTTACAACAGGCACATCTACAAGCTTACTCTGGCCAATTCTCCTGAAGCGATACGCTAATATCTGTTGACATAAAGACTTTCACAGTACTCCTGCCGGGAGCTTCTCGACTTTACCGATGTATTTCGCCTATTGAAGAGGCATTTGGCTACTTTAAGAGAGTCATAGTTACTCCTGCCAGTTTCTCTCCGTTAAACCACAGTCACATCTACAATATTCCTATGCCCCTTTCACCACACGTGATACGCCATTATTTGTCGACATTATGACTTTCACAGTACTCCTGCTAGGGGCTCCTCCAGTTTACCAATGTATTTCGCCTGTTGACGATGCATTTGGCTACCTTAAGAGAGTCATAGTTACTCCTGTCAGTTGCTTTCCGTTTTACCACAGTCACATTTTCAATCTTATTCTGGCCAGTTCACCTGAGGCGATACGCCATTATCAGTCAACCCAAAGAATTTCACAGTACTCCTGCCGGAAGCCTCTCTAGTTTGCCGAAGTATTTCGCCTGTTGACGAAGCATTTGGATACCTTAAGAGGGTCATAGTTACTCCTTGCTGTTGCTCCCCATTTTACAACAGGCACATCTACAAGCTTACTCTGGCCAATTCTCCTGAAGCGATACGCTAATATCTGTTGACATAAAGACTTTCACAGTACTCCTGCTGGGAGCTTCTCAACTTTGCCGATGTATTTCGCCTATTGACGAGGCATTTTTCTACCTTAAGAGAGTCATAGTTACTCCTGCCAGTGGCTCTCCGTTAAACCACAGTTACATCTACGATTTTCCTCTGCCCCTTTCACCAGACGCGATACGCCATTATTTGTCGAAATTATGACTTTCACAGTACTCCTGCTAGGGGTTCCTCCAGTTTACCAATGTATTTCGCCTGTTGACGAGGCATTTGGCTACCTTAAGAGAGTCATAGTTACTCCTGTCAGTTGCTCCCCGTTTAACCACACTCACATTTTCAATCTCATTCTGGCCAGTTCACCTGAAGCGATACGCCATTATCAGTCAACCTAAAGAATATCACATTACTCCTGCCGGGAGCTTCTCGAGTTTGCCGATGTATTTCGCCTGTTGACGAGGCATTTGGATACCTTAAGAGAGTCATAGTTAATCCTTGCTGTTCCTCCCCATTTTACAACAGGCACATCTACAAGCTTACTCTGGCCAATTCTCCTGAAGCGATACGCTAATATCTGTTGACATAAAGACTTTCACAGTACTCCTGCTGGGAGCTTCTCAACTTTGCCGATGTATTTCGCCTATTGACGAGGCATTTTTCTACCTTAAGAGAGTCATAGTTACTCCTGCCAGTGGCTCTCCGTTAAACAACAGTTACATCTACGATTTTCCTCTGCCCCTTTCACCAGACGCGATACGCCATTATTTGTCGAAATTATGACTTTCACAGTACTCCTGCTAGGGGTTCCTCCAGTTTACCAATGTATTTCGCCTGTTGACGAGGCATTTGGCTACCTTAAGAGAGTCATAGTTACTCCTGTCAGTTGCTCCCCGTTTAACCACAGTCACATTTTCAATCTCATTTCACAGTACTCCTGCCGGGAGCTTCTCGACTTTACCGATGTATTTCGCCTATTGAAGAGGCATTTGGCTACTTTAAGAGAGTCATAGTTACTCCTGCCAGTCACATATACAATTATCCTCTGCCCCTTTCACCAGACGCGATACGCCATTATTTGTCGACATTATGACTTTCACACTACTCCTGCTAGTGGCTCCTCCAGTTTACCAATGTATTTCGCCTGTTGACGAGGCATTTGGCTTCCTTAAGAGAGTCATAGTTACTCCTGTCAGTTGCTTTCCGTTTTACCACAGTCACATTTTCAATCTTATTCTGGCCAGTTCACCTGAGGCGATACGCCATTATCAGTCAACCCAAAGAATTTCACAGTACTCCTGCCGGAAGCCTCTCGAGTTTGCCGAAGTATTTCGCCTGTTGACGAAGCATTTGGATACCTTAAGAGAGACATAGTTACTCCTTGCTGTTGCTCCCCATTTTACAACAGGCACATCTACAAGCTTACTCTGGCCAATTCTCCTGAAGCGATACGCTAATATCTGTTGACATAAAGACTTTCACAGTACTCCTGCTGGGAGCTTCTCAACTTTGCCGATGTATTTCGCCTATTGACGAGGCATTTTTCTACCTTAAGAGAGTCATAGTTACTCCTGCCAGTGGCTCTCCGTTAAACCACAGTTACATCTACGATTTTCCTCTGCCCCTTTCACCAGACGCGATACGCCATTATTTGTCGAAATTATGACTTTCACAGTACTCCTGCTAGGGGTTCCTCCAGTTTACCAATGTATTTCGCCTGTTGACGAGGCATTTGGCTACCTTAAGAGAGTCATAGTTACTCCTGTCAGTTGCTCCCCGTTTAACCACAGTCACATTTTCAATCTCATTTCACAGTACTCCTGCCGGGAGCTTCTCGACTTTACCGATGTATTTCGCCTATTGAAGAGGCATTTGGCTACATTAAGAGAGTCATAGTTACTCCTGCCAGTCACATATACAATTATCCTCTGCCCCTTTCACCAGACGCGATACGCCATTATTTGTCGACATTATGACTTTCACACTACTCCTGCTAGTGGCTCCTCCAGTTTACCAATGTATTTCGCCTGTTGACGAGGCATTTGGCTACCTTAAGAGAGTCATACTTACTCCTGTCAGTTGTTCCCCGTTTTACCACAGTCACATTTTCAATCTTATTCTGGCCAGTTCACCCGAAGCGATACGCCTCTTGACGAGGCATTTGGCTACCTTAAGAGAGTCATAGTTACTCCTGTCAGTTGCTTTCCGTTTTACCACAGTCACATTTTCAATCTTATTCTGGCCAGTTCACCTGAGGCGATACGCCATTATCAGTCAACCCAAAGAATTTCACAGTACTCCTGCCGGAAGCCTCTCGAGTTTGCCGAAGTATTTCGCCTGTTGACGAAGCATTTGGATACCTTAAGAGAGACATAGTTACTCCTTGCTGTTGCTCCCCATTTTACAACAGGCACATCTACAAGCTTACTCTGGCCAATTCTCCTGAAGCGATACGCTAATATCTGTTGACATAAAGACTTTCACAGTACTCCTGCTGGGAGCTTCTCAACTTTGCCGATGTATTTCGCCTATTGACGAGGCAATTTTCTACCTTAAGAGAGTCATAGTTACTCCTGCCAGTGGCTCTCCGTTAAACCACAGTTACATCTACGATTTTCCTCTGCCCCTTTCACCAGACGCGATACGCCATTATTTGTCGAAATTATGACTTTCACAGTACTCCTGCTAGGGGTTCCTCCAGTTTACCAATGTATTTCGGCTGTTGACGAGGCATTTGGCTACCTTAAGAGAGTCATAGTTACTCCTGTCAGTTGCTCCCCGTTTAACCACAGTCAAATTTTCAATCTCATTCTGGCCAGTTCACCCGAAGCGATACGCCATTATCAGTCAACCTAAAGAATATCACATTACTCCTGCCGGGAGCTTCTCGAGTTTGCCGATGTATTTCGCCTGTTGACGAGGCATTTGGATACCCTAAGAGAGTCATAGTTACCCCTTGCTGTTCCTCCCCATTTTACAACAGGCACATCTACAAGCTTACTCTGGCCAATTCTCCTGAAGCGATACGCTAATATCTGTTGACATAAAGACTTTCACAGTACTCCTGCCGGGAGCTTCTCGACTTTACCGATGTATTTCGCCTATTGAAGAGGCATTTGGCTACTTTAAGAGAGTCATAGTTACTCCTGCCAGTTTCTCTCCGTTAAACCACAGTCACATCTACAATATTCCTATGCCCCTTTCACCAGACGCGATACGCCATTATTTGTCGACATTATGACTTTCACAGTACTCCTGCTAGGGGCTCCTCCAGTTTACCAATGTATTTCGCCTGTTGACGAAGCATTTGGCTACCTTAAGAGAGTCATAGTTACTCCTGTCAGTTGCTTTCCGTTTTACCACAGTCACATTTTCAATCTTATTCTGGCCAGTTCACCTGAGGCGATACGCCATTATCAGTCAACCCAAAGAATTTCACAGTACTCCTGCCGGAAGCCTCTCTAGTTTGCCGAAGTATTTCGCCTGTTGACGAAGCATTTGGATACCTTAAGAGAGTCATAGTTACTCCTTGCTGTTGCTCCCCATTTTACAACAGGCACATCTACAAGCTTACTCTGGCCAATTCTCCTGAAGCGATACGCTAATATCTGTTGACATAAAGACTTTCACAGTACTCCTGCTGGGAGCTTCTCAACTTTTCCGATGTATTTCGCCTATTGACGAGGCATTTTTCTACCTTAAGAGAGTCATAGTTACTCCTGCCAGTGGCTCTCCGTTAAACCACAGTTACATCTACGATTTTCCTCTGCCCCTTTCACCAGACGCGATACGCCATTATTTGTCGAAATTATGACTTTCACAGTACTCCTGCTAGGGGTTCCTCCAGTTTACCAATGTATTTCGCCTGTTGACGAGGCATTTGGCTACCTTAAGAGAGTCATAGTTACTCCTGTCAGTTGCTCCCCGTTTAACCACAGTCACATTTTCAATCTCATTCTGGCCAGTTCACCTGAAGCGATACGCCATTATCAGTCGACCTAAAGAATATCACATTACTCCTGCCGGGAGCTTCTCGAGTTTGCCGATGTATTTCGCCTGTTGACGAGGCATTTGGATACCTTAAGAGAGTCATAGTTAATCCTTGCTGTTCCCCCCCATTTTACAACAGGCACATCTACAAGCTTACTCTGGCCAATTCTCCTGAAGCGATACGCTAATATCTGTTGACATAAAGACTTTCACAGTACTCCTGCTGGGAGCTTCTCAACTTTGCCGATGTATTTCGCCTATTGACGAGGCATTTTTCTACCTTAAGAGAGTCATAGTTACTCCTGCCAGTGGCTCTCCGTTAAACAACAGTTACATCTACGATTTTCCTCTGCCCCTTTCACCAGACGCGATACGCCATTATTTGTCGAAATTATGACTTTCACAGTACTCCTGCTAGGGGTTCCTCCAGTTTACCAATGTATTTCGCCTGTTGACGAGGCATTTGGCTACCTTAAGAGAGTCATAGTTACTCCTGTCAGTTGCTCCCCGTTTAACCACAGTCACATTTTCAATCTCATTTCACAGTACTCCTGCCGGGAGCTTCTCGACTTTACCGATGTATTTCGCCTATTGAAGAGGCATTTGGCTACTTTAAGAGAGTCATAGTTACTCCTGCCAGTCACATATACAATTATCCTCTGCCCCTTTCACCAGACGCGATACGCCATTATTTGTCGACATTATGACTTTCACACTACTCCTGCTAGTGGCTCCTCCAGTTTACCAATGTATTTCGCCTGTTGACGAGGCATTTGGCTTCCTTAAGAGAGTCATAGTTACTCCTGTCAGTTGCTTTCCGTTTTACCACAGTCACATTTTCAATCTTATTCTGGCCAGTTCACCTGAGGCGATACGCCATTATCAGTCAACCCAAAGAATTTCACAGTACTCCTGCCGGAAGCCTCTCTAGTTTGCCGAAGTATTTCGCCTGTTGACGAAGCATTTGGATACCTTAAGAGAGTCATAGTTACTCCTTGCTGTTGCTCCCCATTTTACAACAGGCACATCTACAAGCTTACTCTGGCCAATTCTCCTGAAGCGATACGCTAATATCTGTTGACATAAAGACTTTCACAGTACTCCTGCCGGGAGCTTCTCGACTTTACCGATGTATTTCGCCTATTGAAGAGGCATTTGGCTACTTTAAGAGAGTCATAGTTACTCCTGCCAGTTTCTCTCCGTTAAACCACAGTCACATCTACAATATTCCTATGCCCCTTTCACCAGACGCGATACGCCATTATTTGTCGACATTATGACTTTCACAGTACTCCTGCTAGGGGTTCCTCCAGTTTACCAATGTATTTCGCCTGTTGACGAGGCATTTGGCTACCTTAAGAGAGTCATAGTTACTCCTGTCAGTTGCTCCCCGTTTAACCACAGTCACATTTTCAATCTCATTCTGGCCAGTTCACCTGAAGCGATACGCCATTATCAGTCAACCTAAAGAATATCACATTACTCCTGCCGGGAGCTTCTCGAGTTTGCCGATGTATTTCGCCTGTTGACGAGGCATTTGGATACCTTAAGAGAGTCATAGTTAATCCTTGCTGTTCCTCCCCATTTTACAACAGGCACATCTACAAGCTTACTCTGGCCAATTCTCCTGAAGCGATACGCTAATATCTGTTGACACAAAGACTTTCACAGTACTCCTGCTGGGAGCTTCTCAACTTTGCCGATGTATTTCGCCTATTGACGAGGCATTTTTCTACCTTAAGAGAGTCATAGTTACTCCTGCCAGTGGCTCTCCGTTAAACAACAGTTACATCTACGATTTTCCTCTGCCCCTTTCACCAGACGCGATACGCCATTATTTGTCGAAATTATGACTTTCACAGTACTCCTGCTAGGGGTTCCTCCAGTTTACCAATGTATTTCGCCTGTTGACGAGGCATTTGGCTACCTTAAGAGAGTCATAGTTACTCCTGTCAGTTGCTCCCCGTTTAACCACAGTCACATTTTCAATCTCATTTCACAGTACTCCTGCCGGGAGCTTCTCGACTTTACCGATGTATTTCGCCTATTGAAGAGGCATTTGGCTACTTTAAGAGAGTCATAGTTACTCCTGCCAGTCACATATACAATTATCCTCTGCCCCTTTCACCAGACGCGATACGCCATTATTTGTCGACATTATGACTTTCACACTACTCCTGCTAGTGGCTCCTCCAGTTTACCAATGTATTTCGCCTGTTGACGAGGCATTTGGCTTCCTTAAGAGAGTCATAGTTACTCCTGTCAGTTGCTTTCCGTTTTACCACAGTCACATTTTCAATCTTATTCTGGCCAGTTCACCTGAGGCGATACGCCATTATCAGTCAACCCAAAGAATTTCACAGTACTCCTGCCGGAAGCCTCTCTAGTTTGCCGAAGTATTTCGCCTGTTGACGAAGCATTTGGATACCTTAAGAGAGTCATAGTTACTCCTTGCTGTTGCTCCCCATTTTACAACAGGCACATCTACAAGCTTACTCTGGCCAATTCTCCTGAAGCGATACGCTAATATCTGTTGACATAAAGACTTTCACAGTACTCCTGCCGGGAGCTTCTCGACTTTACCGATGTATTTCGCCTATTGAAGAGGCATTTGGCTACTTTAAGAGAGTCATAGTTACTCCTGCCAGTTTCTCTCCGTTAAACCACAGTCACATCTACAATATTCCTATGCCCCTTTCACCAGACGCGATACGCCATTATTTGTCGACATTATGACTTTCACAGTACTCCTGCTAGGGGCTCCTCCAGTTTACCAATGTATTTCGCCTGTTGACGAAGCATTTGGCTACCTTAAGAGAGTCATAGTTACTCCTGTCAGTTGCTTTCCGTTTTACCACAGTCACATTTTCAATCTTATTCTGGCCAGTTCACCTGAGGCGATACGCCATTATCAGTCAACCCAAAGAATTTCACAGTACTCCTGCCGGAAGCCTCTCTAGTTTGCCGAAGTATTTCGCCTGTTGACGAAGCATTTGGATACCTTAAGAGAGTCATAGTTACTCCTTGCTGTTGCTCCCCATTTTACAACAGGCACATCTACAAGCTTACTCTGGCCAATTCTCCTGAAGCGATACGCTAATATCTGTTGACATAAAGACTTTCACAGTACTCCTGCTGGGAGCTTCTCAACTTTTCCGATGTATTTCGCCTATTGACGAGGCATTTTTCTACCTTAAGAGAGTCATAGTTACTCCTGCCAGTGGCTCTCCGTTAAACCACAGTTACATCTACGATTTTCCTCTGCCCCTTTCACCAGACGCGATACGCCATTATTTGTCGAAATTATGACTTTCACAGTACTCCTGCTAGGGGTTCCTCCAGTTTACCAATGTATTTCGCCTGTTGACGAGGCATTTGGCTACCTTAAGAGAGTCATAGTTACTCCTGTCAGTTGCTCCCCGTTTAACCACAGTCACATTTTCAATCTCATTCTGGCCAGTTCACCTGAAGCGATACGCCATTATCAGTCAACCTAAAGAATATCACATTACTCCTGCCGGGAGCTTCTCGAGTTTGCCGATGTATTTCGCCTGTTGACGAGGCATTTGGATACCTTAAGAGAGTCATAGTTAATCCTTGCTGTTCCTCCCCATTTTACAACAGGCACATCTACAAGCTTACTCTGGCCAATTCTCCTGAAGCGATACGCTAATATCTGTTGACATAAAGACTTTCACAGTACTCCTGCTGGGAGCTTCTCAACTTTGCCGATGTATTTCGCCTGTTGACGAGGCATTTTTCTACCTTAAGAGAGTCATAGTTACTCCTGCCAGTGGCTCTCCGTTAAACAACAGTTACATCTACGATTTTCCTCTGCCCCTTTCACCAGACGCGATACGCCATTATTTGTCGAAATTATGACTTTCACAGTACTCCTGCTAGGGGTTCCTCCAGTTTACCAATGTATTTCGCCTGTTGACGAGGCATTTGGCTACCTTAAGAGAGTCATAGTTACTCCTGTCAGTTGCTCCCCGTTTAACCACAGTCACATTTTCAATCTCATTTCACAGTACTCCTGCCGGGAGCTTCTCGACTTTACCGATGTATTTCGCCTATTGAAGAGGCATTTGGCTACTTTAAGAGAGTCATAGTTACTCCTGCCAGTCACATATACAATTATCCTCTGCCCCTTTCACCAGACGCGATACGCCATTATTTGTCGACATTATGACTTTCACACTACTCCTGCTAGTGGCTCCTCCAGTTTACCAATGTATTTCGCCTGTTGACGAGGCATTTGGCTTCCTTAAGAGAGTCATAGTTACTCCTGTCAGTTGCTTTCCGTTTTACCACAGTCACATTTTCAATCTTATTCTGGCCAGTTCACCTGAGGCGATACGCCATTATCAGTCAACCCAAAGAATTTCACAGTACTCCTGCCGGAAGCCTCTCGAGTTTGCCGAAGTATTTCGCCTGTTGACGAAGCATTTGGATACCTTAAGAGAGACATAGTTACTCCTTGCTGTTGCTCCCCATTTTACAACAGGCACATCTACAAGCTTACTCTGGCCAATTCTCCTGAAGCGATACGCTAATATCTGTTGACATAAAGACTTTCACAGTACTCCTGCTGGGAGCTTCTCAACTTTGCCGATGTATTTCGCCTATTGACGAGGCATTTTTCTACCTTAAGAGAGTCATAGTTACTCCTGCCAGTGGCTCTCCGTTAAACCACAGTTACATCTACGATTTTCCTCTGCCCCTTTCACCAGACGCGATACGCCATTATTTGTGGAAATTATGACTTTCACAGTACTCCTGCTAGGGGTTCCTCCAGTTTACCAATGTATTTCGCCTGTTGACGAGGCATTTGGCTACCTTAAGAGAGTCATAGTTACTCCTGTCAGTTGCTCCCCGTTTAACCACAGTCAAATTTTCAATCTCATTCTGGCCAGTTCACCCGAAGCGATACGCCATTATCAGTCAACCTAAAGAATATCACATTACTCCTGCCGGGAGCTTCTCGAGTTTGCCGATGTATTTCGCCTGTTGACGAGGCATTTGGATACCCTAAGAGAGTCATAGTTACCCCTTGCTGTTCCTCCCCATTTTACAACAGGCACATCTACAAGCTTACTCTGGCCAATTCTCCTGAAGCGATACGCTAATATCTGTTGACATAAAGACTTTCACAGTACTCCTGCCGGGAGCTTCTCGACTTTACCGATGTATTTCGCCTATTGAAGAGGCATTTGGCTACTTTAAGAGAGTCATAGTTACTCCTGCCAGTTTCTCTCCGTTAAACCACAGTCACATCTACAATATTCCTCTGCCCCTTTCACCAGACGCGATACGCCATTATTTGTCGACATTATGACTTTCACAGTACTCCTGCTAGGGGCTCCTCCAGTTTACCAATGTATTTCGCCTGTTGACGAAGCATTTGGCTACCTTAAGAGAGTCATAGTTACTCCTGTCAGTTGCTTTCCGTTTTACCACAGTCACATTTTCAATCTTATTCTGGCCAGTTCACCTGAGGCGATACGCCATTATCAGTCAACCCAAAGAATTTCACAGTACTCCTGCCGGAAGCCTCTCTAGTTTCCCGAAGTATTTCGAATGTTGACGAAGCATTTGGATACCTTAAGAGAGTCATAGTTACTCCTTGCTGTTGCTCCCCATTTTACAACAGGCACATCTACAAGCTTACTCTGGCCAATTCTCCTGAAGCGATACGCTAATATCTGTTGACATAAAGACTTTCACAGTACTCCTGCTGGGAGCTTCTCAACTTTTCCGACGTATTTCGCCTATTGACGAGGCATTTTTCTACCTTAAGAGAGTCATAGTTACTCCTGCCAGTGGCTCTCCGTTAAACCACAGTTACATCTACGATTTTCCTCTGCCCCTTTCACCAGACGCGATACGCCATTATTTGTCGAAATTATGACTTTCACAGTACTCCTGCTTGGGGTTCCTCCAGTTTACCAATGTATTTCGCCTGTTGACGAGGCATTTGGCTACCTTAAGAGAGTCATAGTTACTCCTGTCAGTTGCTCCCCGTTTAACCACAGTCACATTTTCAATCTCATTCTGGCCAGTTCACCTGAAGCGATACGCCATTATCAGTCAACCTAAAGAATATCACATTACTCCTGCCGGGAGCTTCTCGAGTTTGCCGATGTATTTCGCCTGTTGACGAGGCATTTGGATACCTTAAGAGAGTCATAGTTAATCCTTGCTGTTCCTCCCCATTTTACAACAGGCACATCTACAAGCTTACTCTGGCCAATTCTCCTGAAGCGATACGCTAATATCTGTTGACATAAAGACTTTCACAGTACTCCTGCTGGGAGCTTCTCAACTTTGCCGATGTATTTCGCCTATTGACGAGGCATTTTTCTACCTTAAGAGAGTCATAGTTACTCCTGCCAGTGGCTCTCCGTTAAACAACAGTTACATCTACGATTTTCCTCTGCCCCTTTCACCAGACGCGATACGCCATTATTTGTCGAAATTATGACTTTCACAGTACTCCTGCTAGGGGTTCCTCCAGTTTACCAATGTATTTCGCCTGTTGACGAGGCATTTGGCTACCTTAAGAGAGTCATAGTTACTCCTGTCAGTTGCTCCCCGTTTAACCACAGTCACATTTTCAATCTCATTTCACAGTACTCCTGCCGGGAGCTTCTCGACTTTACCGATGTATTTCGCCTATTGAAGAGGCATTTGGCTACTTTAAGAGAGTCATAGTTACTCCTGCCAGTCACATATACAATTATCCTCTGCCCCTTTCACCAGACGCGATACGCCATTATTTGTCGACATTATGACTTTCACACTACTCCTGCTAGTGGCTCCTCCAGTTTACCAATGTATTTCGCCTGTTGACGAGGCATTTGGCTTCCTTAAGAGAGTCATAGTTACTCCTGTCAGTTGCTTTCCGTTTTACCACAGTCACATTTTCAATCTTATTCTGGCCAGTTCACCTGAGGCGATACGCCATTATCAGTCAACCCAAAGAATTTCACAGTACTCCTGCCGGAAGCCTCTCGAGTTTGCCGAAGTATTTCGCCTGTTGACGAAGCATTTGGATACCTTAAGAGAGACATAGTTACTCCTTGCTGTTGCTCCCCATTTTACAACAGGCACATCTACAAGCTTACTCTGGCCAATTCTCCTGAAGCGATACGCTAATATCTGTTGACATAAAGACTTTCACAGTACTCCTGCTGGGAGCTTCTCAACTTTGCCGATGTATTTCGCCTATTGACGAGGCATTTTTCTACCTTAAGAGAGTCATAGTTACTCCTGCCAGTGGCTCTCCGTTAAACCACAGTTACATCTACGATTTTCCTCTGCCCCTTTCACCAGACGCGATACGCCATTATTTGTCGAAATTATGACTTTCTCAGTACTCCTGCTAGGGGTTCCTCCAGTTTACCAATGTATTTCGCCTGTTGACGAGGCATTTGGCTACCTTAAGAGAGTCATAGTTACTCCTGTCAGTTGCTCCCCGTTTAACCACAGTCAAATTTTCAATCTCATTCTGGCCAGTTCACCTGAAGCGATACGCCATTATCTGTCAACCTAAAGAATATCACATTACTCCTGCCGGGAGCTTCTCGAGTTTGCCGATGTATTTCGCCTGTTGACGAGGCATTTGGATACCTTAAGAGAGTCGTAGTTACCCCTTGCTTTTCCTCCCCATTTTACAACAGGCACATCTACCAGCTTACTCTGGCCAATTCTCCTGAAGCGATACGCTAATATCTGTTGACATAAAGACTTTCACAGTACTCCTGCCGGGAGCTTCTCGACTTTACCGATGTATTTCGCCTATTGAAGAGGCATCTGGCTACTTTAAGAGAGTCATAGTTACTCCTGCCAGTTTCTCTCCGTTAAACCACAGTCACATCTACAATATTCCTCTGCCCCTTTCACGAGACGCGATACGCCATTATTTGTCGACATTATGACTTTCACAGTACTCCTGCTAGGGGCTCCTCCAGTTTACCAGTGTATTTCGCCTGTTGACGAAGCATTTGGCTACCTTAAGAGAGTCATAGTTACTCCTGTCAGTTGCTCCCCGTTTTACCACGGTCACATTTTCAATCTTATTCTGGCCAGTTCACCTGAAGCGATACGCCATTATCAGTCAACCTAAAGAATATCACAGTACTCCTGCCGGGAGCTTCTCGAGTTTGCCGATGTATTTCGCCTGTTGACGAGGCATTTGGATACCTTAAGAGAGTCATAGATACCCCTTGCTGTTGCTCGCCATTTTACAACAGGCACATCTACAAGCTTACTCTGGCCAATTCTCCTGAAGCGATACGCTAATATCTGTTGACATAAACACTTTCACAGTACTCCTGCCGGGAGCTTCTCGACTTTGCCGATGTATTTCGCCTATTGACGAGGCATTTTTCTACCTTAAGAGAGTCATAGTTACTCCTGCCCGTGGCTCTCCGTTAAACCACAGTTACATCTACGATTTTCCTCTGCCCCTTTCACCAGACGCGATACGCCATTATTTGTCGAAATTATGACTTTCACAGTACTCCTGCTAGGGGTTCCTCCAGTTTACCAATGTATTTCGCCTGTTGACGAGGCATTTGGCTACCTTAAGAGAGTCATAGTTACTCCTGTCAGTTGCTCCCCGTTTAACCACAGTCACATTTTCAATCTCATTCTGGCCAGTTCACCTGAAGCGATACGCCATTATCAGTCAACCTAAAGAATATCACATTACTCCTGCCGGGAGCTTCTCGAATTTGCCGATGTATTTCGCCTGTTGACGAGGCATCTGGATACCTTAAGAGAGTCATAGTTAATCCTTGCTGTTCCTCCCCATTTTACAACAGGCACATCTACAAGCTTACTCTGGCCAATTCTCCTGAAGCGATACGCTAATATCTGTTGACATAAAGACTTTCACAGTACTCCTGCTGGGAGCTTCTCAACTTTGCCGATGTATTTCGCCTATTGACGAGGCATTTTTCTACCTTAAGAGAGTCATAGTTACTCCTGCCAGTGGCTCTCCGTTAAACCACAGTTACATCTACGATTTTCCTCTGCCCCTTTCACCAGACGCGATACGCCATTATTTGTCGAAATTATGACTTTCACAGTACTCCTGCTAGGGGTTCCTCCAGTTTACCAATGTATTTCGCCTGTTGACGAGGCATTTGGCTACCTTAAGAGAGTCATAGTTACTCCTGTCAGTTGCTCCCCGTTTAACCACAGTCACATTTTCAATCTCATTCTGGCCAGTTCACCTGAAGCGATACGCCATTATCAGTCAACCTAAAGAATATCACATTACTCCTGCCGGGAGCTTCTCGAGTTTGCCGATGTATTTCGCCTGTTGACGAGGCATTTGGATACCTTAAGAGAGTCATAGTTAATCCTTGCTGTTCCTCCCCATTTTACAACAGGCACATCTACAAGCTTACTCTGGCCTCTTCTCCTGAAGCGATACGCTAATATCTGTTGACATAAAGACTTTCACAGTACTCCTGCTGGGAGCTTCTCAACTTTGCCGATGTATTTCGCCTATTGACGAGGCATTTTTCTACCTTAAGAGAGTCATAGTTACTCCTGCCCGTGGCTCTCCGTTAAACCACAGTTACATCTACGATTTTCCTCTGCCCCTTTCACCAGACGCGATACGCCATTATTTGTCGAAATTATGACTTTCACAGTACTCCTGCTAGGGGTTCCTCCAGTTTACCAATGTATTTCGCCTGTTGACGAGGCATTTGGCTACCTTAAGAGAGTCATAGTTACTCCTGTCAGTTGCTCCCCGTTTAACCACAGTCACATTTTCAATCTCATTTCACAGTACTCCTGCCGGGAGCTTCTCGACTTTACCGATGTATTTCGCCTATTGAAGAGGCATTTGGCTACTTTAAGAGAGTCATAGTTACTCCTGCCAGTCACATATACAATTATCCTCTGCCCCTTTCACCAGACGCGATACGCCATTATTTGTCGACATTATGACTTTCACACTACTCCTGCTAGTGGCTCCTCCCGTTTACCAATGTATTTCGCCTGTTGACGAGGCATTTGGCTTCCTTAAGAGAGTCATAGTTACTCCTGTCAGTTGCTTTCCGTTTTACCACAGTCACATTTTCAATCTTATTCTGGCCAGTTCACCTGAGGCGATACGCCATTATCAGTCAACCCAAAGAATTTCACAGTACTCCTGCCGGAAGCCTCTCGAGTTTGCCGAAGTATTTCGCCTGTTGACGAAGCATTTGGATACCTTAAGAGACTCATAGTTACTCCTTGCTGTTGCTCCCCATTTTACAACAGGCACATCTACAAGCTTACTCTGGCCAATTCTCCTGAAGCGATACGCTAATATCTGTTGACATAAAGACTTTCACAGTACTCCTGCTGGGAGCTTCTCAACTTTGCCGATGTATTTCGCCTATTGACGAGGCATTTTTCTACCTTAAGTGAGTCATAGTTACTCCTGCCAGTGGCTCTCCGTTAAACCACAGTCACATCTACCATTTTCCTCTGCCCCTTGCACCAGACGCGATACGCCATTATTTGTCGAAATTATGACTTTCTCAGTACTCCTGCTAGGTGTTCCTCCAGTTTACCAATGTATTTCGCCTGTTGACGAGGCATTTGGCTGCCTTAAGAGAGTCATAGTTACTCCTGTCAGTTGCTCCCCGTTCAACCACAGTCACATTTTCAATCTCATTCTGGCCAGTTCACCTGAAGCGATACGCCATTATCAGTCAACCTAAAAAATATCACAGTACTCCTGCCGGGAGCTCTCGAGTTTGCCGATGTATTTCGCCTGTTGACGAGGCATTTGGAAACCTTCAGATAGTCATAGTTACCCCTTGCTGTTGCTCCCCATTTTACAACAGGCACATCTACAAGCTTACTCTGGCCAATTCTCCTGAAGCGATACGTTAATATCTGTTGACATAAAGACTTTCACTGTACTCCTGGCGGGAGCTTTTCGACTTTGCCGATGTATTTCGCCTATTGACGAGGCGTTTGGCTACCTTAAGAGAGTCATAGATATTCCTGCCAGTGTCTCTCCGTTAAACCACAGTCACATCTACCATTTTCCTCTGCCCCTTCCACCAGACGCGATAATCCATTATTTGTCGACATCATGTCTTTCAAAGTACTCCTGCTAGGGGCTCCTCCAGTTTACCAATGTATTTCGCCTGTTGACGAGGCATTTGGCTACCTTAAGAGAGACATACTTACTCCTGTCAGTTCCTCCCCGTTTTACCACAGTCACATTTTCAATCTTGTTCTGGCCAGTTCACCCAAAGCGATACGCCTCTTGACGAGGCATTTGGCTACCTTAAGAGAGTCATAGTTACTGCTGTCAGTTGCTTTCCGTTTTACCACAGTTACATTTTCAATCTTATTCTGGCCAGTTCACCTGAGGCGATACGCCATTATCAGTCAACCCAAAGAATTTCAAGTACTCCTGCCGGAAGCCTCTCGAGTTTGCCGAAGTATTTCGCCTGTTGACGAAGCATTTGGATACCTTAAGAGAGACATAGTTACTCCTTGCTGTTGCTCCCCATTTTACAACAGGCACATCTACAAGCTTACTCTGGCCAATTCTCCTGAAGCGATACGCTAATATCTGTTGACATAAAGACTTTCACAGTACTCCTGCTGGGAGCTTCTCAACTTTGCCGATGTATTTCGCCTATTGACGAGGCATTTTTCTACCTTAAGAGAGTCATAGTTACTCCTGCCAGTGGCTCTCCGTTAAACCACAGTTACATCTACGATTTTCCTTCTCCCCTTTCACCAGACGCGATACGCCATTATTTGTCGAAATTATGACTTTCACAGTACTCCTGCTAGGGGTTCCTCCAGTTTACCAATGTATTTCGCCTGTTGACGAGGCATTTGGCTACCTTAAGAGAGTCATAGTTACTCCTGTCAGTTGCTCCCCGTTTAACCACAGTCACATTTTCAATCTCATTCTGGCCAGTTCACCTGAAGCGATACGCCATTATCAGTCAACCTAAAGAATATCACATTACTCCTGCCGGGAGCTTCTCGAGTTTGCCGAAGTATTTCGCCTGTTGACAAGGCATTTGGATACCTTAAGAGAGTCATAGTTACCCCTTGCTGTTCCTCCCCATTTTACAACAGGCACATCTACAAGCTTACTCTGGCCAATTCTCCTGAAGCGATACGCTAATATCTGTTGACATAAAGACTTTCACAGTACTCCTGCCGGGAGCTTCTCGACTTTAGCGTTGTATTTCGCCTATTGAAGAGGCATTTGGCTACTTTAAGAGAGTCATAGTTACTCCTGCCAGTTTCTCTCCGTTAAACCACAGTCACATCTACAAGATTCCTCTGCCCCTTTCACCAGACGCGATACGCCATTATTTGTCGACATTATGACTTTCACAGTACTCCTGCTAGGGGCTCCTCCAGTTTACCAATGTATTTCGCCTGTTGACGAAGCATTTGGCTACCTTAAGAGAGTCATAGTTACTCCTGTCAGTTGCTCCCCGTTTTACCACGGTCACATTTTCAATCTTATTCTGGCCAGTTCACCTGAAGCGATACGCCATTATCAGTCA
Source organism: Schistocerca americana (assembly GCF_021461395.2). Taxonomy (NCBI): domain Eukaryota; kingdom Metazoa; phylum Arthropoda; class Insecta; order Orthoptera; family Acrididae; genus Schistocerca; species Schistocerca americana. Next base: position 61,962,586 of record NC_060130.1, read on the forward strand.
ACCTAAAGAATATCACAGTACTCCTGCCGGGAGCATCTCGAGTTTGCCGATGTATTTCGCCTGTTGCTGAGGCATTTGGATACCTTAAGAGAGTCATAGATACCCCTTGCTGTTGCTCCCCATTTTACAACAGGCACATCTACAAGCTTACTCTGGCCAATTCTCCTGAAGCGATACGCTAATATCTGTTGACATAAAGACTTTCACAGTACTCCTGCCGGGAGCTTCTCGACTTTGCCGATGTAATTCGCCTATTGACGAGGCATTTGGCTACCTTAAGAGAGTTATAGTTACTCCTGCCAGTGTCTCTCTATTAAACCACAGTCACATATACAATTATCCTCTGCCCCTTTCACCAGACGCGATACGCCATTATTTGTCGAAATTATGACTTTCACAGTACTCCTGCTAGGGGTTCCTCCAGTTTACCAATGTATTTCGCCTGTTGACGAGGCATTTGGCTACCTTAAGAGAGTCATAGTTACTCCTGTCAGTTGCTCCCCGTTTAACCACAGTCACATTTTCAATCTCATTCTGGCCAGTTCACCTGAAACGATACGCCATTATCAGTCAACCTAAAGAATATCACATTACTCCTGCCGGGAGCTTCTCGAGTTTGCCGATGTATTTCGCCTGTTGACGAGGCATTTGGATACCTTAAGAGAGTCATAGTTACCCCTTGCTGTTCCTCCCCATTTTACAACAGGCACATCTACAAGCTTACTCTGGCCAATTCTCCTGAAGCGATACGCTAATATCTGTTGACATAAAGACTTTCACAGTACTCCTGCTGGGAGCTTCTCAACTTTGCCGATGTATTTCGCCTATTGACGAGGCATTTTTCTACCTTAAGAGAGTCATAGTTACTCCTGCCAGTGGCTCTCCGTTAAACCACAGTCACATCTACCATTTTCCTCTGCCCCTTTCACCAGACGCGATACGCCATTATTTGTCGACATCATGTCTTTCAAAGTACTCCTGCTAGGGGCTCCTCCAGTTTACCAATGTATTTCGCCTGTTGACGAGGCATTTGGATACCTTAAGAGAGTCATAGTTACTCTTGCTGTTGCTCCCCATTTTACAACAGGCACATCTACAAGCTTACTCGGGCCAATTCTCCTGAAGCGATACGCTAATATCTGTTGACATAAAGACTTTCACAGTACTCCTGCCGGGAGCTTCTCAACTTTGCCGATGTATTTCGCCTATTGACGAGGCATTTTTCTACCTTAAGAGAGTCATAGTTACTCCTGCCAGTGGCTCTCCGTTAAACCACAGTTACATCTACGATTTTCCTCTGCCCCTTTCACCAGACGCGATACGCCATTATTTGTCGAAATTATGACTTTCACAGTACTCCTGCTAGGGGTTCCTCCAGTTTACCAATGTATTTCGCCTGTTGACGAGGCATTTGGCTACCTTAAGAGAGTCATAGTTACTCCTGTCAGTTGCTCCCCGTTTAACCACAGTCACATTTTCAATCTCATTTCACAGTACTCCTGCCGGGAGCTTCTCGACTTTACCGATGTATTTCGCCTATTGAAGAGGCATTTGGCTACTTTAAGAGAGTCATAGTTACTCCTGCCAGTCACATATACAATTATCCTCTGCCCCTTTCACCAGACGCGATACGCCATTATTTGTCGACATTACGACTTTCACACTACTCCTGCTAGTGGCTCCTCCAGTTTACCAATGTATTTCGCCTGTTGACGAGGCATTTGGCTTCCTTAAGAGAGTCATAGTTACTCCTGTCAGTTGCTTTCCGTTTTACCACAGTCACATTTTCAATCTTATTCTGGCCAGTTCACCTGAGGCGATACGCCATTATCAGTCAACCCAAAGAATTTCACAGTACTCCTGCCGGAAGCCTCTCGAGTTTGCCGAAGTATTTCGCCTGTTGACGAAGCATTTGGATACCTTAAGAGAGACATAGTTACTCCTTGCTGTTGCTCCCCATTTTACAACAGGCACATCTACAAGCTTACTCTGGCCAATTCTCCTGAAGCGATACGCTAATATCTGTTGACATAAAGACTTTCACAGTACTCCTGCTGGGAGCTTCTCAACTTTGCCGATGTATTTCGCCTATTGACGAGGCATTTTTCTACCTTAAGAGAGTCATAGTTACTCCTGCCAGTGGCTCTCCGTTAAACCACAGTTACATCTACGATTTTCCTCTGCCCCTTTCACCAGACGCGATACGCCATTATTTGTGGAAATTATGACTTTCACAGTACTCCTGCTAGGGGTTCCTCCAGTTTACCAATGTATTTCGCCTGTTGACGAGGCATTTGGCTACCTTAAGAGAGTCATAGTTACTCCTGTCAGTTGCTCCCCGTTTAACCACAGTCAAATTTTCAATCTCATTCTGGCCAGTTCACCCGAAGCGATACGCCATTATCAGTCAACCTAAAGAATATCACATTACTCCTGCCGGGAGCTTCTCGAGTTTGCCGATGTATTTCGCCTGTTGACGAGGCATTTGGATACCCTAAGAGAGTCATAGTTACCCCTTGCTGTTCCTCCCCATTTTACAACAGGCACATCTACAAGCTTACTCTGGCCAATTCTCCTGAAGCGATACGCTAATATCTGTTGACATAAAGACTTTCACAGTACTCCTGCCGGGAGCTTCTCGACTTTACCGATGTATTTCGCCTATTGAAGAGGCATTTGGCTACTTTAAGAGAGTCATAGTTACTCCTGCCAGTTTCTCTCCGTTAAACCACAGTCACATCTACAATATTCCTCTGCCCCTTTCACCAGACGCGATACGCCATTATTTGTCGACATTATGACTTTCACAGTACTCCTGCTAGGGGCTCCTCCAGTTTACCAATGTATTTCGCCTGTTGACGAGGCATTTGGCTACCTTAAGAGAGTCATAGTTACTCCTGTCAGTTGCTCCCCGTTTAACCACAGTCACATTTTCAATCTCATTCTGGCCAGTTCACCTGAAGCGATACGCCATTATCAGTCAACCTAAAGAATATCACATTACTCCTGCCGGGAGCTTCTCGAGTTTGCCGATGTATTTCGCCTGTTGACGAGGCATTTGGATACCTTAAGAGAATCATAGTTACCCCTTGCTGTTCCTCCCCATTTTACAACAGGCACATCTACAAGCTTACTCTGGCCAATTCTCCTGAAGCGATACGCTAATATCTGTTGACATAAAGACTTTCACAGTACTCCTGCTGGGAGCTTCTCAACTTTGCCGATGTATTTCGCCTATTGACGAGGCATTTTTCTACCTTAAGAGAGTCATAGTTACTCCTGCCAGTGGCTCTCCGTTACACCACAGTTACATCTACGATTTTCCTCTGCCCCTTTCACCAGACGCGATACGCCATTATTTGTCGAAATTATGACTTTCACAGTACTCCTGCTAGGGGTTCCTCCAGTTTACCAATGTATTTCGCCTGTTGACGAGGCATTTGGATACCTTAAGAGAGTCATAGTTACTCTTGCTGTTGCTCCCCATTTTACAACAGGCACATCTACAAGCTTACTCTGGCCAATTCTCCTGAAGCGATACGCTAATATCTGTTGACATAAAGACTTTCACAGTACTCCTGCCGGGAGCTTCTCAACTTTGCCGATGTATTTCGCCTATTGACGAGGCATTTTTCTACCTTAAGAGAGTCATAGTTACCCCTGCCAGTGGCTCTCAGTTAAACCACAGTTACATCTACGATTTTCCTCTGCCCCTTTCACCAGACGCGATACGCCATTATTTGTCGAAATTATGACTTTCACAGTACTCCTGCTAGGGGTTCCTCCAGTTTACCAATGTATTTCGCCTGTTGACGAGGCATTTGGCTACCTTAAGAGAGTCATAGTTACTCCTGTCAGTTGCTCCCCGTTTAACCACAGTCACATTTTCAATCTCATTCTGGCCAGTTCACCTGAAGCGATACGCCATTATCAGTCAACCTAAAGAATATCACAGTACTCCTGCCGGGAGCTTCTCGAGTTTGCCGATGTATTTCGCCTGTTGCTGAGGCATTTGGATACCTTAAGAGAGTCATAGATACCCCTTGCTGTTGCTCCCCATTTTACAACAGGCACATCTACAAGCTTACTCTGGCCAATTCTCCCGAAGCGATACGCTAATATCTGTTGACATAAAGACTTTCACAGTACTCCTGCCGGGAGCTTCTCGACTTTGTCGATGTAATTCGCCTATTGACGAGGCATTTGGCTACCTTAAGAGAGTTATAGTTACTCCTGCCAGTGTCTCTCTATTAAACCACAGTCACATATACAATTATCCTCTGCCCCTTTCACCAGACGCGATACGCCATTATTTGTCGAAATTATGACTTTCACAGTACTCCTGCTAGGGGTTCCTCCAGTTTACCAATGTATTTCGCCTGTTGACGAGGCATTTGGCTACCTTAAGAGAGTCATAGTTACTCCTGTCAGTTGCTCCCCGTTTAACCACAGTCACATTTTCAATCTCATTCTGGCCAGTTCACCTGAAGCGATACGCCATTAACAGTCAACCTAAAGAATATCACATTACTCCTGCCGGGAGCTTCTCGAGTTTGCCGATGTATTTCGCCTGTTGACGAGGCATTTGGATACCTTAAGAGAATCATAGATACCCCTTGCTGTTCCTCCCCATTTTACAACAGGCACATCTACAAGCTTACTCTGGCCAATTCTCCTGAAGCGATACGCTAATATCTGTTGACATAAAGACTTTCACAGTACTCCTGCTGGGAGCTTCTCAACTTTGCCGATGTATTTCGCCTATTGACGAGGCATTTTTCTACCTTAAGAGAGTCATAGTTACTCCTGCCAGTGGCTCTCTGTTAAACCACAGTTAAATCTACGATTTTCCTCTGCCCCTTTCACCAGACGCGATACGCCATTATTTGTCGAAATTATGACTTTCACAGTACTCCTGCTAGGGGTTCCTCCAGTTTACCAATGTATTTCGCCTGTTGACGAGGCATTTGGCTACCTTAAGAGAGTCATAGTTACTCCTGTCAGTTGCTCCCCGTTTAACCACAGTCACATTTTCAATCTCATTCTGGCCAGTTCACCTGAAGCGATACGCCATTATCAGTCAACCTAAAGAATATCACATTACTCCTGCCGGGAGCTTCTCGAGTTTGCCGATGTATTTTGCCTGTTGACGAGGCATTTGGATACCTTAAGAGAGTCATAGTTACTCCTGCCAGTGGCTCTCCGTTAAACCACAGTCACATCTACCATTTTCCTCTGCCCCTTTCACCAGACGCGATACGCCATTATTTGTCGACATCATGTCTTTCAAAGTACTCCTGCTAGGGGCTCCTCCAGTTTACCAATGTATTACGCCTGTTGACGAGGCATTTGGATACCTTAAGAGAGTCATAGTTACTCTTGCTGTTGCTCCCCATTTTACAACAGGCACATCTACAAGCTTACTCTGGCCAATTCTCCTGAAGCGATACGCTAATATCTGTTGACATAAAGACTTTCACAGTACTCCTGCCGGGAGCTTCTCAACTTTGCCGATGTATTTCGCCTATTGACGAGGCATTTTTCTACCTTAAGAGAGTCATAGTTACTCCTGCCAGTGGCTCTCCGTTAAACCACAGTTACATCTACGATTTTCCTCTGCCCCTTTCACCAGACGCGATACGCCATTATTTGTCGAAATTATGACTTTCACAGTACTCCTGCTAGGGGTTCCTCCAGTTTACCAATGTATTTCGCCTGTTGACGAGGCATTTGGCTACCTTAAGAGAGTCATAGTTACTCCTGTCAGTTGCTCCCCGTTTAACCACAGTCACATTTTCAATCTCATTCTGGCCAGTTCACCTGAAGCGATACGCCATTATCAGTCAACCTAAAGAATATCACAGTACTCCTGCCGGGAGCTTCTCGAGTTTGCCGATGTATTTCGCCTGTTGCTGAGGCATTTGGATACCTTAAGAGAGTCATAGATACCCCTTGCTGTTGCTCCCCATTTTACAACAGGCACATCTACAAGCTTACTCTGGCCAATTCTCCTGAAGCGATACGCTAATATCTGTTGACATAAAGACTTTCACAGTACTCCTGCCGGGAGCTTCTCGACTTTGCCGATGTAATTCGCCTATTGACGAGGCATTTGGCTACCTTAAGAGAGTTATAGTTACTCCTGCCAGTGTCTCTCTATTAAACCACAGTCACATATACAATTATCCTTTGCCCCTTTCACCAGACGCGATACGCCATTATTTGTCGAAATTATGACTTTCACAGTACTCCTGCTAGGGGTTCCTCCAGTTTACCAATGTATTTCGCCTGTTGACGAGGCATTTGACTACCTTAAGAGAGTCATAGTTACTCCTGTCAGTTGCTCCCCGTTTAACCACAGTCCTATCTACAAGCTTACTCTGGCCAATTCTCCTGAAGCGATAGGCTAATATCTGTTGACATAAAGACTTTCACAGTACTCCTGCTGGGAGCTTCTCAACTTTGCCGATGTATTTCGCCTATTGACGAGGCATTTTTCTACCTTAAGAGAATCATAGTTACTCCTGCCAGTGGCTCTCCGTTAAACCACAGTTACATCTACGATTTTCCTCCGCCCCTTTCACCAGACGCGATACGCCATTATTTGTCGAAATTATGACTTTCACAGTACTCCTGCTAGGGGTTCCTCCAGTTTACCAATGTATTTCGCCTGTTGACGAGGCATTTGGCTACCTTAAGAGAGTCATAGTTACTCCTGTCAGTTGCTCCCCGTTTAACCACAGTCACATTTTCAATCTCATTCTGGCCAGTTCACCTGAAGCGATACGCCATTATCAGTCAACCTAAAGAATATCACATTACTCCTGCCGGGAGCTTATCGAGTTTGCCGATGTATTTCGCCTGTTGACGAGGCATTTGGATACCTTAAGAGAGTCATAGTTACCCCTTGCTGTTCCTCCCCATTTTACAACAGGCACATCTACAGGCTTACTCTGGCCAATTCTCCTGAAGCAATACGCTAATATCTGTTGACATAAAGACTTTCACAGTACTCCTGCTGGGAGCTTCTCAACTTTGCCGATGTATTTCGCCTATTGACGAGGCATTTTTCTACCTTAAGAGAGTCATAGTTACTCCTGCCAGTGGCTCTCCGTTAAACCACAGTCACATCTACCATTTTCCTCTGCCCCTTTCACCAGACGCGATACGCCATTATTTGTCGACATCATGTCTTTCAAAGTACTCCTGCTAGGGGCTCCTCCAGTTTACCAATGTATTTCGCCTGTTGACGAGGCATTTGGATACCTTAAGAGAGTCATAGTTACTCTTGCTGTTGCTCCCCATTTTACAACAGGCACATCTACAAGCTTACTCTGGCCAATTCTCCTGAAGCGATACGCTAATATCTGTTGACATAAAGACTTTCACAGTACTCCTGCCGGGAGCTTCTCGACTTTACCGATGTATTTCGCCTGTTGAAGAGGCATTTGGCTACCTTAAGAGAGTCATAGTTACTCCTGCCAGTTTCTTTCCGTTAAACCACAGTCACATCTATAATATTCCTCTGCCCCTTTCACCAGACGCGATACGCCATTATTTGTCGACATTATGACTTTCACAGTCCCCCTGCTAGGGGCTCCTCCAGTTTACCAATGTATTTCGCCTGTTGACGAAGCATTTGGCTACCTTAAGAGAGTCATAGTCACTCTTGTCAGTTGCTCCCCGATTTACCGCGGTCACATTTTCAATCTTATTCTGGCCAGTTCACCTGAAGCGATACGCCATTATCAGTCAACCTAAAGAATATCACATTACTCCTGCCGGGAGCTTCTCGAGTTTGCCGATGTATTTCGCCTGTTGACGAGGCATTTGGATGCCTTAAGAGAGTCATAGATACCCCTTGCTGTTGCTCCCCATTTTACAACAGGCACATCTACAAGCTTACTCTGGCCAATTCTCCTGAAGCGATACGCTAATATCTGTTGACATAAAGACTTTCACAGTACTCCTGCCGGGAGCTTCTCGACTTTGCCGATATATTTCGCCATTGACGAGGCATTTGGCTACCTTAAGAGAGTTATATTTACTCCTGCCAGTGTCTCTCTATTAAACCACAGTCACATATACAATTATCCTCTGCCCCTTTCACCAGACGCGATACGCCATTATTTGTCGAGATTATGACTTTCACACTACTCCTGCTAGTGGCTCCTCCAGTTTACCAATGTATTTCGCCTGTTGACGAGGCATTTGGCTACCTTAAGAGAGTCATAGTTACTCCTGTCAGTTGCTTTCCGTTTTGTCACAGTCACATTTTCAATCTTATTCTGGCCAGTTCACCTGAGGCGATACGCCATTGTCAGCCAACCCAAAGAATTTCACAGTACTCCTGCCGGAAGCCTCTCGAGTTTGCCGAAGTATTTCGCCTGTTGACGAAGCATTTGGATACCTTAAGAGAGTCATAGTTACTCCTTGCTGTTGCTCCCCATTTTACAACAGGCACATCTACAAGCTTACTCTGGCCAATTCTCCTGAAGCGATACGCTAATATATGATGACATAAAGACTTTCACAGTACTCCTGCTGGGAGCTTCTCAACTTTGCCGATGTATTTCGCCTTTTGACGAGGCATTTTTCTACCTTAAGAGAGTCATAGTTACTCCTGCCAGTGGCTCTCCGTTAAACCACAGTCACATCTACCATTTTCCTCTGCCCCTTTCACCAGACGCGATACGCCATTATTTGTCGACATCATGTCTTTCAAAGTACTCCTGCTAGGGGCTCCTCCAGTTTACCAATGTATTTCGCCTGTTGACGAGGCATTTGGCTACCTTAAGAGAGTCATACTTACTCCTGTCAGTTGCTCCCCGTTTTACCACAGTCACATTTTCAATCTTAATCTGGCCAGTTCACCCGAAGCGATACGCCTCTTGACGAGGCATTTGGCTACCTTAAGAGAGTCATAGTTACTCCTGTCAGTTGCTCCCCGTTTAACCACAGTCACATTTTCAATCTCATTCTGGCCAGTTCACCTGAAGCGATACGCCATTATCAGTCAACCTAAAGAATGTCACATTACTCCTGCCGGGAGCTTCTCGAGTTTGCCAATGTATTTCGCCTGTTGACGAGGCATTTGGATACCTTAAGAGAGTCATAGTTACTCTTGCTGTTGCTCCCCATTTTACAACAGGCACATCTACAAGCTTACTCTGGCCAATTCTCCTGAAGCGATACGCTAATATCTGTTGACATAAAGACTTTCACAGTACTCCTGCCGGGAGCTTCTCGACTTTACCGATGTATTTCGCCTATTGAAGTGGCATTTGGCTACCTTAAGAGAGTCATAGTTACTCCTGCCAGTTTCTTTCCGTTAAACCACAGTCACATCTATAATATTCCTCTGCCCCTTTCACCAGACGCGATACGCCATTATTTGTCGACATTATGACTTTCACAGTCCTCCTGCTAGGGGCTCCTCCAGTTTACCAATGTATTTCGCCTGTTGACGAGGCATTTGGCTACCTTAAGAGAGTCATACTTACTCCTGTCAGTTGCTCCCCGTTTTACCACAGTCACATTTTCAATCTTATTCTGGCCAGTTCACCCGAAGCGATACGCCTCTTGACGAGGCATTTGGCTACCTTAAGAGAGTCATAGTTACTCCTGTCAGTTGCTTTCCGTTTTACCACAGTCACATTTTCAATCTCATTCTGGCCAGTTCACCTGAAGCGATACGCCATTATCAGTCAACCTAAAGAATATCACAATACTCCTGCCGGGAGCTTCTCGAGTTTGCCGATGTATTTCGCCTGTTGACGAGGCATTTGGATACCTTAAGAGAGTCATAGTTACTCTTGCTGTTGCTCCCCATTTTACAACAGGCACAACTACAAGCTTACTCTGGCCAATTCTCCTGAAGCGATACGCTAATATCTGTTGACATAAAGACTTTCACAGTACTCCTGCCGGGAGCTTCTCGACTTTACCGATGTATTTCGCCTATTGAAGAGGCATTTGGCTACCTTAAGAGAGTCATAGTTACTCCTGCCAGTTTCTCTCCGTTAAACCACAGTCACATCTATAATATTCCTCTGCCCCTTTCACCAGACGCGTTACGCCAATATTTGTCGACTTTATGACTTTCACAGTCCTCCTGCTAGGGGCTCCTCCAGTTTACCAATGTATTTCGCCTGTTGACGAGGCATTTGGCTACCTTAAGAGAGTCATAGTCACTCTTGTCAGTTGCTCCCCGACTTACCACGGTCACATTTTCAATCTTATTCTGGCCAGTTCACCTGAAGCGATACGCCATTATCAGTCAACCTAAAGAATATCACAGTACTCCTGCCGGGAGCTTCTCGAGTTTGCCGATGTATTTCGCCTGTTGACGAGGCATTTGGATACCTTAAGAGAGTCATAGATACCCCTTGCTGTTGCTCCCCATTTTACAACAGGCACATCTACAAGCTTACTCTGGCCAATTCTCCTGAAGCGATACGCTAATATCTGTTGACATAAAGACTTTCACAGTACTTCTGCCGGGAGCTTCTCGACTTTGCCGATGTATTTCGCCTATTGACGAGGACTTTGGCTACCTTAAGAGAGTTATAGTTACTCCTGCCAGTGTCTCTCTATTAAACCACAGTCACATATACAATTATCCTCTGCCCCTTTCACCAGACGCGATACGCCATTATTTGTCGACATTATGACTTTCACACTACTCCTGCTAGTGGCTCCTCCAGTTTACCAATGTATTTCGCCTGTTGACGAGGCATTTGGCTACCTTAAGAGAGTCATACTTACTCCTGTCAGTTGCTCCCCGTTTTACCACAGTCACATTTTCAATCTTATTCTGGCCAGTTCACCCGAAGCGATACGCCTCTTGACGAGGCATTTTTCTACCTGAAGAGAGTCATAGTTACTCCTGCCAGTGGCTCTCCGTTAAACCACAGTTACATCTACGATTTTCCTCTGCCCCTTTCACCAGACGCGATACGCCATTATTTGTCGAAATTATGACTTTCACAGTACTCCTGCTAGGGGTTCCTCCAGTTTACCAATGTATCTCGCCTGTTGACGAGGCATTTGGCTGCCTTAAGAGAGTCATAGTTACACCTGTCAGTTGCTCCCCGTTTTACCACAGTCACATTTTCAATCTTACTCTGGCCAGATCACTTGCAGCGAAACGCCATTATCAGTCAACCTAAAGAATATCACAGTACTCCTGCCGGGAGCTCTCGAGTTTGCTAATGTATTTCGCCTGTTGACGAGGCATTTGGATACCTTAAGATAGTCATTGTTACCCCTTGCTGTTGCTCCCCATTTTACAACTGGCACATCTACAAGCTTACTCTGGCCAATTCTCCTGAAGCGATACGCTAATATCTGTTGACATAAAGACTTTCACAGTACTCCTGCCGGGAGTGTTTCGACTTTGCCGATGTATTTCGCCTATTGACGAGGCGTTTGGCTACCTTAAGAGAGTCATATTTACTCCTGCCAGTGTCTCTCCGTTAAACCACAGTCACATCCACCATTTTCCTCTGCCCCTTTCACCAGACGCGATACGCCATTACTTGTCGACATCATGTTTTTCAAAGTACTCCTGCTAGGGGCTCCTCCAGTTTACCAACGTATTTCGCCTGTTGACGAGGCATTTGGCTACCTTAAGAGAGGCAAAATTACTCCTGACAGTTGCTCCCCGATTTACCACAGTCACATTTTCAATCTTATTCTTACCAGTTCACCTGAAGCGATACGCCATTATCAGTCAACCTAAAGAATATCACAGTACTCCTGCCGGGAGCTTCTCGAGTTTGCCGATGTATTTCGCCTGTTGACGAGGCATTTGGATACCTTAAGAGAGTCCTAGATACCCCTTGCTGTTGCTCCCCATTTTACAACAGGCACATCTACAAGCTTACTCTGGCCAATTCTCCTGAAGCGATACGCTAATATCTGTTGACATAAAGACTTTCACAGTACTCCTGCCGGGAGCTTCTCGACTTTGCCGATGTATTTCGCCTATTGACGAGGAATTTGGCTACCTTAAGAGAGTTATAGTTACTCCTGCCAGTGTCTCTCTATTAAACCACAGTCACATATACAATTATCCTCTGCCCCTTTCACCAGACGCGATACGCCATTATTTGTCGACATTATGACTTTCACACTACTCCTGCTAGTGGCTCCTCCAGTTTACCAATGTATTTCGCCTGTTGACGAGGCATTTGGCTACCTTAAGAGAGTCATACTTACTCCTGTCAGTTGCTCCCCGTTTTACCACAGTCACATTTTCAATCTTATTCTGGCCAGTTCACCCGAAGCGATACGCCTCTTGACGAGGCATTTTTCTACCTGAAGAGAGTCATAGTTACTCCTGCCAGTGGCTCTCCGTTAAACCACAGTTACATCTACGATTTTCCTCTGCCCCTTTCACCAGACGCGATACGCCATTATTTGTCGAAATTATGACTTTCACAGTACTCCTGCTAGGGGTTCCTCCAGTTTACCAATGTATCTCGCCTGTTGACGAGGCATTTGGCTGCCTTAAGAGAGTCATAGTTACACCTGTCAGTTGCTCCCCGTTTTACCACAGTCACATTTTCAATCTTACTCTGGCCAGATCACTTGAAGCGAAACGCCATTATCAGTCAACCTAAAGAATATCACAGTACTCCTGCCGGGAGCTCTCGAGTTTGCTGATGTATTTCGCCTGTTGACGAGGCATTTGGATACCTTAAGATAGTCATTGTTACCCCTTGCTGTTGCTCCCCATTTTACAACAGGCACATCTACAAGCTTACTCTGGCCAATTCTCCTGAAGCGATACGCTAATATCTGTTGACATAAAGACTTTCACAGTACTCCTGCCGGGAGCTTTTCGACTTTGCCGATGTATTTCGCCTATTGACGAGGCGTTTGGCTACCTTAAGAGAGTCATATTTACTCCTGCCAGTGTCTCTCCGTTAAACCACAGTCACATCTACCATTTTCCTCTGCCCCTTTCACCAGACGCGATACGCCATTATTTGTCGACATTATGACTTTCACACTACTCCTGCTAGTGGCTCCTCCAGTTTACCAATGTACACTCCTGGAAATGGAAAAAAGAACACATTGACACCGGTGTGTCAGACCCACCATACTTGCTCCGGACACTGCGAGAGGGCTGTACAAGCAATGATCACACGCACGGCACAGCGGACACACCAGGAACCGCGGTGTTGGCCGTCGAATGGCGCTAGCTGCGCAGCATTTGTGCACCGCCGCCGTCAGTGTCAGCCAGTTTGCCGTGGCATACGGAGCTCCATCGCAGTCTTTAACACTGGTAGCATGCCGCGACAGCGTGGACGTGAACCGTATGTGCAGTTGACGGACTTTGAGCGAGGGCGTATAGTGGGCATGCGGGAGGCCGGGTGGACGTACCGCCGAATTGCTCAACACGTGGGGCGTGAGGTCTCCACAGTACATCGATGTTGTCGCCAGTGGTCGGCGGAAGGTGCACGTGCCCGTCGACCTGGGACCGGACCGCAGCGACGCACGGATGCACGTCAAGACCGTAGGATCCTACGCAGTGCCGTAGGGGACCGCACCGCCACTTCCCAGCAAATTAGGGACACTTTTGCTCCTGGGGTATCGGCGGGGACCATTCGCAGCCGTCTCCATGAAGCTGGGCTACGGTCCCGCACACCGTTAGGCCGTCTTCCGCTCACGCCCCAACGTCGTGGAGCCCGCCTCCAGTGGTGTCGCGACAGGCGTGAATGGAGGGACGAATGGAGACGTGTCGTCTTCAGCGATGAGAGCCGCTTCTGCCTTGGTGCCAATGATGGTCGTATGCGTGTTTGGCGCCGTGCAGGTGAGCGCCACAATCAGGACTGCATACGACCGAGGCACACAGGGCCAACACCCGGCATCATGGTGTGGGGAGCGATCTCCTACACTGGCCGTACACCACTGGTGATCGTCGAGGGGACACTGAATAGTGCACGGTACATCCAAACCGTCATCGAACCCATCGTTCTACCATTCCTAGACCGGCAAGGGAACTTGCTGTTCCAACAGGACAATGCACGTCCGTATGTATCCCGTGCCACCCAACGTGCTCTAGAAGGTGTAAGTCAACTACCCTGGCCAGCAAGATCTCCGGATCTGTCCCCCATTGAGCATGTTTGGGACTGGATGAAGCGTCGTCTCACGCGGTCTGCACGTCCAGCACGAACGCTGGTCCAACTGAGGCGCCAGGTGGAAATGGCATGGCAAGCCGTTCCACAGGACTACATCCAGCATCTCTACGATCGTCTCCATGGGAGAATAGCAGCCTGCATTGCTGCGAAAGGTGGATATACACTGTACTAGTGCCGACATTGTGCAAGCTCTGTTGCCTGTGTCTATGTGCCTGTGGTTCTGTCAGTGTGATCATGTTATGTATCTGACCCCAGGAATGTGTCAATACAGTTTCCCCTTCCTGGGACAATGAATTCACGGTGTTCTTATTTCAATTTCCAGGAGTGTATTTCGCCTGTTGACGAGGCATTTGGCTACCTTAAGAGAGTCATAGTTACTCCTGTCAGTTGCTTTCCGTTTTACCACAGTCACATTTTCAATCTTATTCTGGCCAGTTCACCTGAGGCGATACGCCATTATCAGTCAACCCAAAGAATTTCACAGTACTCCTGCCGGAAGCCTCTCGAGTTTGCCGAAGTATTTCGCCTGTTGACGAAGCATTTGGATACCTTAAGAGAGTCATAGTTACTCCTTGCTGTTGCTCCCCATTTTACAACAGGCACATCTACAAGCTTACTCTGGCCAATTCTCCTGAAGCGATACGCTAATATCTGTTGACATAAAGACTTTCACAGTACTCCTGCTGGGAGCTTCTCAACTTTGCCGATGTATTTCGCCTATTGACGAGGCATTTTTCTACCTTAAGAGAGTCATAGTTACTCCTGCCAGTGGCTCTCCGTTAAACCACAGTCACATCTACGATTTTCCTCTGCCCCTTGCACCAGACGCGATACGCCATTATTTGTCGAAATTATGACTTTCACAGTACTCCTGCTAGGGGTTCCTCCAGTTTACCAATGTATTTCGCCTGTTGACGAGGCATTTGGCTGCCTTAGAGGAGTCATAGTTACTCCTGTCAGTTGCTCCCCGTTTTAACACAGTCACATTTTCAATCTTATTCTGGCCAGTTCACCTGAAGCGATACGCCATTATCAGTCAACCTAAAGAATATCACAGTACTCCTGCCGGGAGCTCTCGAGTTTGAGGATGTATTTCGCCTGTTGACGAGGCATTTGGATACCTTCAGATAGTCATAGTCACCCCTTGCTGTTGCTCCCCATTTTACAACAGGCACATCTACAAGCTTACTCTGGTCAATTCTCCTGAAGCGATACGCTAATATCTGTTGACATAAAGACTTTCACAGTACTCCTGGCGGGAGCTTTTCGACTTTGCCGATGTATTTCGCCTATTGACGAGGCGTTTGGCTACCTTAAGAGAGTCATAGATATTCCTGCCAGTGTCTCTCCGTTAAACCACAGTCACATCTACCATTTTCCTCTGCCCGTTTCACCAGACGCGATACCCCATTATTTGTCGACATCATGTCTTTCAAAGTACTCCTGCTAGGGGCTCCTCCAGTTTACCAATGTATTTCGCCTGTTGACGAGGCATTTGGCTACCTTAAGAGAGTCATAGTTACTCCTGCCAGTTTCTCTCCGTTAAACCACAGTCACATCTACAATATTCCTCTGCCCCTTTCACCACACGCGATACGCCATTATTTGTCGAAATTATGACTTTCACAGTACTCCTGCTAGGGGTTCCTCCAGTTTACCAATGTATTTCGCCTGTTGACGAGGCATTTGGCTGCCTTAAGAGAGTCATAGTTACTCCTGTCAGTTGCTCCCCGTTTTACCATAGTCACATTTTCAATCTTACTCTGGCCAGATCACCTGAAGCGAAACGCCATTATCAGTCAACCTAAAGAATATCACAGTACTCCTGCCGGGAGCTCTCGAGTTTGCCGATGTATTTCGCCTGTTGACGAGGCATTTGGATCCCTTAAGATAGTCATAGTTACCCCTTGCTGTTGCTCCCCATTTTACAACAGGCACATCTACAAGCTTACTCTGGCAAATTCTCCTGAAGCGATACGCTAATATCTGTTGACATAAAGACTTTCACAGTACTCCTGCCGGGAGCTTTTCGAATTTGCCGATGTATTTCGCCTATTGACGATGCGTTTGGCTACCTTAAGAGAGTCATAGTTACTCCTGCCAGTGTCTCTCCGTTAAACCACAGTCCCATCTACCATTTTCCTCTGCCCCTTTCACTAGACGCGATACGCCATTATTTGTAGACATCATGTCTTTCAAAGTACTCATGCTAGGGGCTCCTCCAGTTTACCAAAGTATTTCGCCTGTTGACGAGGCATTTGGCTACCTTAAGAGAGTCAAAATTACTCCTGACAGTTGCTCCACGATTTACCACAGTCACAATTTCAATCTTATTCTGACCCAGTTCACCTGAAGCGATACGCCATTATCAGTCAACCTAAAGAATATCACAGTACTCCTGCCGGGAGCTTCGCGAGTTTGCCGATGTATTTCGCCTGTTGACGAGGCATTTGGATACCTTAAGAGAGTCATAGTTACCCCTTGCTGTTGCTCCCCATTTTACAACAGGCACATCTACAAGCTTACTCTGGCCAATTCTCCTGAAGCGATACGCTAATATCTGTTGACATAAAGACTTTCACAGTACTCCTGATGGGAGCTTCTCAAATTTGCCGATGTATTTCGCCTATTGACGAGGCATTTTTCTACCTTAAGAGAGTCATAGTTACTCCTGCCAGTGGCTCTCCGTTAAACCACAGTGTCATCTACGATTTTCCTCTGCCCCTTTCACCAGACGCGATACGCCATTATTTGTCGAAATTATGACTTTCACAGTACTCCTGCTAGGGGTTCCTCCAGTTTACCAATGTATTTCGCCTGTTGACGAGGCATTTGGCTGCCTTAAAGGAGTCATAGTTACTCCTGTCAGTTGCTCCCCGTTTTAACACAGTCACATTTTCAATCTTATTCTGGCCAGTTCACCTGAAGCGATACGCCATTATCAGTCAACCTAAAGAATATCACAGTACTCCTGCCGGGAGCTCTCGAGTTTGCCGATGTATTTCGCCTGTTGACGAGGTATTTGGATACCTTCAGATAGTCATAGTCACCCCTTGCTGTTGCTCCCCATTTTACAACAGGCACATCTACAAGCTTACTCTGGTCAATTCTCCTGAAGCGATACGCTAATATCTGTTGACATAAAGACTTTCACAGTACTCCTGGCGGGAGCTTTTCGACTTTGCCGATGTATTTCGCCTATTGACGAGGCGTTTGACTACCTTAAGAGAGTCATAGATATTCCTGCCAGTGTCTCTCCGTTAAACCACAGTCACATCTACCATTTTCCTCTGCCCCTTTCACCAGACGCGATACCCCATTATTTGTCGACATCATGTCTTTCAAAGTACTCCTGCTAGGGGCTCCTCCAGTTTACCAATGTATTTCGCCTGTTGACGAGGCATTTGGCTACCTTAAGAGAGTCATAGCTACTCCTGTCAGTTGCTCCCCGTTTTACCACAGTCACATTTTCAATCTTATTCTGGCCAGTTCACCTGAGGCGATACGCCATTATCAGTCAACCCAAAGAATTTCACAGTACTCCTGCCGGAAGCCTCTCGAGTTTGCCGAAGTATTTCGCCTGTTGACGAAGCATTTGGATACCTTAAGAGAGACATAGTTACTCCTTGCTGTTGCTCCCCATTTTACGACAGGCACATCTACAAGCTTACTCTGGCCAATTCTCCTGAAGCGATACGCTAACATCTGTTGACATAAAGACTTTCACAGTACTCCTGCTGGGAGCTTCTCAACTTTGCCGATGTATTTCGCCTATTGACGAGGCATTTTTCTACCTTAAGAGAGTCATAGTTACTCCTGCCAGTGGCTCTCCGTTAAACCACAGTTACATCTACGATTTTCCTCTGCCCCTTTCACCAGACGCGATACGCCATTATTTGTCGAAATTATGACTTTCACAGTACTCCTGCTAGGGGTTCCTCCAGTTTACCAGTGTATTTCGCCTGTTGACGAGGCATTTGGCTGCCTTAAGAGAGTCATAGTTACTCCTGTCAGTTGCTCCCCGTTTTACCACAGTCACATTTTCAATCTTACTCTGGCCAGATCACCTGAAGCGAAACGCCATTATCAGTCAACCTAAAGAATATCACAGTACTCCTGCCGGGAGCTCTCGAGTTTGCCGATGTATTTCGCCTGTTGACGAGGCATTTGGATCCCTTAAGATAGTCATAGTTACCCCTTGCTGTTGCTCCCCATTTTACAACAGGCACATCTACAAGCTTACTCTGG
This sequence comes from Schistocerca americana, assembly GCF_021461395.2. NCBI lineage: Eukaryota > Metazoa > Arthropoda > Insecta > Orthoptera > Acrididae > Schistocerca > Schistocerca americana. The sequence continues at coordinate 61,980,984 of NC_060130.1, forward strand.
CCAATTCTCCTGAAGCGATACGCTAATATCTGTTGACATAAAGACTTTCACAGTACTCCTGCCGGGAGCTTTTCGAATTTGCCGATGTATTTCGCCTATTGACGATGCGTTTGGCTACCTTAAGAGAGTCATAGTTACTCCTGCCAGTGTCTCTCCGTTAAACCACAGCCACATCTACCATTTTCCTCTGCCCCTTTCACCAGACGCGATACGCCATTATTTGTCGACATCATGTCTTTCAAAGTACTCCTGCTAGGGGCTCCTCCAGTTTACCAAAGTATTTCGCCTGTTGACGAGGCATTTGGCTACCTTAAGAGAGTCAAAATTACTCCTGACAGTTGCTCCCCGATTTACCACAGTCACAATTTCAATCTTATTCTGACCCAGTTCACCTGAAGCGATACGCCATTATCAGTCAACCTAAAGAATATCACAGTACTCCTGCCGGGAGCTTCGCGAGTTTGCCGATGTATTTCGCCTGTTGACGAGGCATTTGGATACCTTAAGAGAGTCATAGTTACCCCTTGCTGTTGCTCCCCATTTTACAACAGGCACATCTACAAGCTTACTCTGGCCAATTCTCCTGAAGCGATACGCTAATATCTGTTGACATAAAGACTTTCACAGTACTCCTCATGGGAGCTTCTCAACTTTGCCGATGTATTTCGCCTATTGACGAGGCATTTTTCTACCTTAAGAGAGTCATAGTTACTCCTGCCAGTGGCTCTCCGTTAAACCACAGTTACATCTACGATTTTCCTCTGCCCCTTTCACCAGACGCGATACGCCATTATTTGTCGAAATTATGACTTTCACAGTACTCCTGCTAGGGGTTCCTCCAGTTTACCAATGTATTTCGCCTGTTGACGAGGCATTTGGCTGCCTTGAAGGAGTCATAGTTACTCCTGTCAGTTGCTCCCCGTTTTAACACAGTCACATTTTCAATCTTATTCTGGCCAGTTCACCCGAAGCGATAGGCCTCTTGACGAGGCATTTGGCTACCTTAAGAGAGTCATAGTTACTCCTGTCAGTTGCTTTCCGTTTTACCACAGTCACATTTTCAATCTTATTCTGGCCAGTTCACCTGAGGCGATACGCCAGTATCAGTCAACCCAAAGAATTTCACAGTACTCCTGCCGGAAGCCTCTCGAGTTTGCCGAAGTATTTCGCCTGTTGACGAAGCATTTGGATACCTTAAGAGTGACATAGTTACTCCTTGCTGTTGCTCCCCATTTTACAACAGGCACATCTACAAGCTTACTCTGGCCAATTCTTATGAAGCGATACGCTAATATCGGTTGACATAAAGACTTTCACAGTACTCCTGCCGGGAGCTTCTCGACTTTGCCGATGTATTTCGCCTATTGACGAGGCATTTGGCTACCTTAAGAGAGTTATAGTTACTCCTGCCAGTGTCTCTCTATTAAACCACAGTCACATATACAATTATCCTCTGCCCCTTTCACCAGACGCGATACGCCATTATTTGTCGACATTATGACTTTCACACTACTCCTGCTAGTGGCTCCTCCAGTTTACCAATGTATTTCGCCTGTTGACGAGGCATTTGGCTACCTTAAGAGAGTCATAGTTACTCCTGTCAGTTGCTTTCCGTTTTACCACAGTCACATTTTCAATCTTATTCTGCCCAGTTCACCTGAGGCGATACGCCATTATCAGTCAACCCAAAGAATTTCACAGTACTCCTGCCGGAAGCCTCTCGAGTTTGCCGAAGTATTTCGCCTGTTGACGAAGCATTTGGATACCTTAAGAGAGTCATAGTTACTCCTTGCTGTTGCTCCCCATTTTACAACAGGCACATCTACAAGCTTACTCTGGCCAATTCTCCTGAAGCGATACGCTAATATCTGTTGACATAAAGACTTTCACAGTACTCCTGCTGGGAGCTTCTCAACTTTGCCGATGTATTTCGCCTATTGACGAGGCATTTTTCTACCTTAAGAGAGTCATAGTTACTCCTGCCAGTGGCTCTCCGTTAAACCACAGTCACATCTACGATTTTCCTCTGCCCCTTGCACCAGACGCGATACGCCATTATTTGTCGAAATTATGACTTTCACAGTACTCCTGCTAGGGGTTCCTCCAGTTTACCAATGTATTTCGCCTGTTGACGAGGCATTTGGCTGCCTTAGAGGAGTCATAGTTACTCCTGTCAGTTGCTCCCCGTTTTAACACAGTCACATTTTCAATCTTATTCTGGCCAGTTCACCTGAAGCGATACGCCATTATCAGTCAACCTAAAGAATATCACAGTACTCCTGCCGGGAGCTCTCGAGTTTGCCGATGTATTTCGCCTGTTGACGAGGCATTTGGATACCTTCAGATAGTCATAGTCACCCCTTGCTGTTGCTCCCCATTTTACAACAGGCACATCTACAAGCTTACTCTGGTCAATTCTCCTGAAGCGATACGCTAATATCTGTTGACATAAAGACTTTCACAGTACTCCTGGCTGGAGCTTTTCGACTTTGCCGATGTATTTCGCCTATTGACGAGGCGTTTGGCTACCTTAAGAGAGTCATAGATATTCCTGCCAGTGTCTCTCCGTTAAACCACAGTCACATCTACCATTTTCCTCTGCCCGTTTCACCAGACGCGATACCCCATTATTTGTCGACATCATGTCTTTCAAAGTACTCCTGCTAGGGGCTCCTCCAGTTTACCAATGTATTTCGCCTGTTGACGAGGCATTTGGCTACCTTAAGAGAGTCATAGTTACTCCTGCCAGTTTCTCTCCGTTAAACAACAGTCACATCTACAATATTCCTCTGCCCCTTTCACCACACGCGATACGCCATTATTTGTCGAAATTATGACTTTCACAGTACTCCTGCTAGGGGTTCCTCCAGTTTACCAATGTATTTCGCCTGTTGACGAGGCATTTGGCTGCCTTAAGAGAGTCATAGTTACTCCTGTCAGTTGCTCCCCGTTTTACCACAGTCACATTTTCAATCTTACTCTGGCCAGATCACCTGAAGCGAAACGCCATTATCAGTCAACCTAAAGAATATCACAGTACTCCTGCCGGGAGCTCTCGAGTTTGCCGATGTATTTCGCCTGTTGACGAGGCATTTGGATCCCTTAAGATAGTCATAGTTACCCCTTGCTGTTGCTCCCCATTTTACAACAGGCACATCTACAAGCTTACTCTGGCAAATTCTCCTGAAGCGATACGCTAATATCTGTTGACATAAAGACTTTCACAGTACTCCTGCCGGGAGCTTTTCGAATTTGCCGATGTATTTCGCCTATTGACGATGCGTTTGGCTACCTTAAGAGAGTCATAGTTACTCCTGCCAGTGTCTCTCCGTTAAACCACAGTCCCATCTACCATTTTCCTCTGCCCCTTTCACTAGACGCGATACGCCATTATTTGTAGACATCATGTCTTTCAAAGTACTCATGCTAGGGGCTCCTCCAGTTTACCAAAGTATTTCGCCTGTTGACGAGGCATTTGGCTACCTTAAGAGAGTCAAAATTACTCCTGACAGTTGCTCCACGATTTACCACAGTCACAATTTCAATCTTATTCTGACCCAGTTCACCTGAAGCGATACGCCATTATCAGTCAACCTAAAGAATATCACAGTACTCCTGCCGGGAGCTTCGCGAGTTTGCCGATGTATTTCGCCTGTTGACGAGGCATTTGGATACCTTAAGAGAGTCATAGTTACCCCTTGCTGTTGCTCCCCATTTTACAACAGGCACATCTACAAGCTTACTCTGGCCAATTCTCCTGAAGCGATACGCTAATATCTGTTGACATAAAGACTTTCACAGTACTCCTGATGGGAGCTTCTCAAATTTGCCGATGTATTTCGCCTATTGACGAGGCATTTTTCTACCTTAAGAGAGTCATAGTTACTCCTGCCAGTGGCTCTCCGTTAAACCACAGTGTCATCTACGATTTTCCTCTGCCCCTTTCACCAGACGCGATACGCCATTATTTGTCGAAATTATGACTTTCACAGTACTCCTGCTAGGGGTTCCTCCAGTTTACCAATGTATTTCGCCTGTTGACGAGGCATTTGGCTGCCTTAAAGGAGTCATAGTTACTCCTGTCAGTTGCTCCCCGTTTTAACACAGTCACATTTTCAATCTTATTCTGGCCAGTTCACCTGAAGCGATACGCCATTATCAGTCAACCTAAAGAATATCACAGTACTCCTGCCGGGAGCTCTCGAGTTTGCCGATGTATTTCGCCTGTTGACGAGGTATTTGGATACCTTCAGATAGTCATAGTCACCCCTTGCTGTTGCTCCCCATTTTACAACAGGCACATCTACAAGCTTACTCTGGTCAATTCTCCTGAAGCGATACGCTAATATCTGTTGACATAAAGACTTTCACAGTACTCCTGGCGGGAGCTTTTCGACTTTGCCGATGTATTTCGCCTATTGACGAGGCGTTTGACTACCTTAAGAGAGTCATAGATATTCCTGCCAGTGTCTCTCCGTTAAACCACAGTCACATCTACCATTTTCCTCTGCCCCTTTCACCAGACGCGATACCCCATTATTTGTCGACATCATGTCTTTCAAAGTACTCCTGCTAGGGGCTCCTCCAGTTTACCAATGTATTTCGCCTGTTGACGAGGCATTTGGCTACCTTAAGAGAGTCATAGCTACTCCTGTCAGTTGCTCCCCGTTTTACCACAGTCACATTTTCAATCTTATTCTGCCCAGTTCACCTGAGGCGATACGCCATTATCAGTCAACCCAAAGAATTTCACAGTACTCCTGCCGGAAGCCTCTCGAGTTTGCCGAAGTATTTCGCCTGTTGACGAAGCATTTGGATACCTTAAGAGAGTCATAGTTACTCCTTGCTGTTGCTCCCCATTTTACAACAGGCACATCTACAAGCTTACTCTGGCCAATTCTCCTGAAGCGATACGCTAATATCTGTTGACATAAAGACTTTCACAGTACTCCTCATGGGAGCTTCTCAACTTTGCCGATGTATTTCGCCTATTGACGAGGCATTTTTCTACCTTAAGAGAGTCATAGTTACTCCTGCCAGTGGCTCTCCGTTAAACCACAGTTACATCTACGATTTTCCTCTGCCCCTTTCACCAGACGCGATACGCCATTATTTGTCGAAATTATGACTTTCACAGTACTCCTGCTAGGGGTTCCTCCAGTTTACCAATGTATTTCGCCTGTTGACGAGGCATTTGGCTGCCTTGAAGGAGTCATAGTTACTCCTGTCAGTTGCTCCCCGTTTTAACACAGTCACATTTTCAATCTTATTCTGGCCAGTTCACCCGAAGCGATAGGCCTCTTGACGAGGCATTTGGCTACCTTAAGAGAGTCATAGTTACTCCTGTCAGTTGCTTTCCGTTTTACCACAGTCACATTTTCAATCTTATTCTGGCCAGTTCACCTGAGGCGATACGCCAGTATCAGTCAACCCAAAGAATTTCACAGTACTCCTGCCGGAAGCCTCTCGAGTTTGCCGAAGTATTTCGCCTGTTGACGAAGCATTTGGATACCTTAAGAGTGACATAGTTACTCCTTGCTGTTGCTCCCCATTTTACAACAGGCACATCTACAAGCTTACTCTGGCCAATTCTTATGAAGCGATACGCTAATATCGGTTGACATAAAGACTTTCACAGTACTCCTGCCGGGAGCTTCTCGACTTTGCCGATGTATTTCGCCTATTGACGAGGCATTTGGCTACCTTAAGAGAGTTATAGTTACTCCTGCCAGTGTCTCTCTATTAAACCACAGTCACATATACAATTATCCTCTGCCCCTTTCACCAGACGCGATACGCCATTATTTGTCGACATTATGACTTTCACACTACTCCTGCTAGTGGCTCCTCCAGTTTACCAATGTATTTCGCCTGTTGACGAGGCATTTGGCTACCTTAAGAGAGTCATAGTTACTCCTGTCAGTTGCTTTCCGTTTTACCACAGTCACATTTTCAATCTTATTCTGCCCAGTTCACCTGAGGCGATACGCCATTATCAGTCAACCCAAAGAATTTCACAGTACTCCTGCCGGAAGCCTCTCGAGTTTGCCGAAGTATTTCGCCTGTTGACGAAGCATTTGGATACCTTAAGAGAGTCATAGTTACTCCTTGCTGTTGCTCCCCATTTTACAACAGGCACATCTACAAGCTTACTCTGGCCAATTCTCCTGAAGCGATACGCTAATATCTGTTGACATAAAGACTTTCACAGTACTCCTGCTGGGAGCTTCTCAACTTTGCCGATGTATTTCGCCTATTGACGAGGCATTTTTCTACCTTAAGAGAGTCATAGTTACTCCTGCCAGTGGCTCTCCGTTAAACCACAGTCACATCTACGATTTTCCTCTGCCCCTTGCACCAGACGCGATACGCCATTATTTGTCGAAATTATGACTTTCACAGTACTCCTGCTAGGGGTTCCTCCAGTTTACCAATGTATTTCGCCTGTTGACGAGGCATTTGGCTGCCTTAGAGGAGTCATAGTTACTCCTGTCAGTTGCTCCCCGTTTTAACACAGTCACATTTTCAATCTTATTCTGGCCAGTTCACCTGAAGCGATACGCCATTATCAGTCAACCTAAAGAATATCACAGTACTCCTGCCGGGAGCTCTCGAGTTTGCCGATGTATTTCGCCTGTTGACGAGGCATTTGGATACCTTCAGATAGTCATAGTCACCCCTTGCTGTTGCTCCCCATTTTACAACAGGCACATCTACAAGCTTACTCTGGTCAATTCTCCTGAAGCGATACGCTAATATCTGTTGACATAAAGACTTTCACAGTACTCCTGGCTGGAGCTTTTCGACTTCGCCGATGTATTTCGCCTATTGACGAGGCGTTTGGCTACCTTAAGAGAGTCATAGATATTCCTGCCAGTGTCTCTCCGTTAAACCACAGTCACATCTACCATTTTCCTCTGCCCGTTTCACCAGACGCGATACCCCATTATTTGTCGACATCATGTCTTTCAAAGTACTCCTGCTAGGGGCTCCTCCAGTTTACCAATGTATTTCGCCTGTTGACGAGGCATTTGGCTACCTTAAGAGAGTCATAGTTACTCCTGCCAGTTTCTCTCCGTTAAACAACAGTCACATCTACAATATTCCTCTGCCCCTTTCACCACACGCGATACGCCATTATTTGTCGAAATTATGACTTTCACAGTACTCCTGCTAGGGGTTCCTCCAGTTTACCAATGTATTTCGCCTGTTGACGAGGCATTTGGCTGCCTTAAGAGAGTCATAGTTACTCCTGTCAGTTGCTCCCCGTTTTACCACAGTCACATTTTCAATCTTACTCTGGCCAGATCACCTGAAGCGAAACGCCATTATCAGTCAACCTAAAGAATATCACAGTACTCCTGCCGGGAGCTCTCGAGTTTGCCGATGTATTTCGCCTGTTGACGAGGCATTTGGATCCCTTAAGATAGTCATAGTTACCCCTTGCTGTTGCTCCCCATTTTACAACAGGCACATCTACAAGCTTACTCTGGCAAATTCTCCTGAAGCGATACGCTAATATCTGTTGACATAAAGACTTTCACAGTACTCCTGCCGGGAGCTTTTCGAATTTGCCGATGTATTTCGCCTATTGACGATGCGTTTGGCTACCTTAAGAGAGTCATAGTTACTCCTGCCAGTGTCTCTCCGTTAAACCACAGTCCCATCTACCATTTTCCTCTGCCCCTTTCACTAGACGCGATACGCCATTATTTGTAGACATCATGTCTTTCAAAGTACTCATGCTAGGGGCTCCTCCAGTTTACCAAAGTATTTCGCCTGTTGACGAGGCATTTGGCTACCTTAAGAGAGTCAAAATTACTCCTGACAGTTGCTCCACGATTTACCACAGTCACAATTTCAATCTTATTCTGACCCAGTTCACCTGAAGCGATACGCCATTATCAGTCAACCTAAAGAATATCACAGTACTCCTGCCGGGAGCTTCGCGAGTTTGCCGATGTATTTCGCCTGTTGACGAGGCATTTGGATACCTTAAGAGAGTCATAGTTACCCCTTGCTGTTGCTCCCCATTTTACAACAGGCACATCTACAAGCTTACTCTGGCCAATTCTCCTGAAGCGATACGCTAATATCTGTTGACATAAAGACTTTCACAGTACTCCTGATGGGAGCTTCTCAAATTTGCCGATGTATTTCGCCTATTGACGAGGCATTTTTCTACCTTAAGAGAGTCATAGTTACTCCTGCCAGTGGCTCTCCGTTAAACCACAGTGTCATCTACGATTTTCCTCTGCCCCTTTCACCAGACGCGATACGCCATTATTTGTCGAAATTATGACTTTCACAGTACTCCTGCTAGGGGTTCCTCCAGTTTACCAATGTATTTCGCCTGTTGACGAGGCATTTGGCTGCCTTAAAGGAGTCATAGTTACTCCTGTCAGTTGCTCCCCGTTTTAACACAGTCACATTTTCAATCTTATTCTGGCCAGTTCACCTGAAGCGATACGCCATTATCAGTCAACCTAAAGAATATCACAGTACTCCTGCCGGGAGCTCTCGAGTTTGCCGATGTATTTCGCCTGTTGACGAGGTATTTGGATACCTTCAGATAGTCATAGTCACCCCTTGCTGTTGCTCCCCATTTTACAACAGGCACATCTACAAGCTTACTCTGGTCAATTCTCCTGAAGCGATACGCTAATATCTGTTGACATAAAGACTTTCACAGTACTCCTGGCGGGAGCTTTTCGACTTTGCCGATGTATTTCGCCTATTGACGAGGCGTTTGACTACCTTAAGAGAGTCATAGATATTCCTGCCAGTGTCTCTCCGTTAAACCACAGTCACATCTACCATTTTCCTCTGCCCCTTTCACCAGACGCGATACCCCATTATTTGTCGACATCATGTCTTTCAAAGTACTCCTGCTAGGGGCTCCTCCAGTTTACCAATGTATTTCGCCTGTTGACGAGGCATTTGGCTACCTTAAGAGAGTCATAGCTACTCCTGTCAGTTGCTCCCCGTTTTACCACAGTCACATTTTCAATCTTATTCTGGCCAGTTCACCTGAGGCGATACGCCATTATCAGTCAACCCAAAGAATTTCACAGTACTCCTGCCGGAAGCCTCTCGAGTTTGCCGAAGTATTTCGCCTGTTGACGAAGCATTTGGATACCTTAAGAGAGACATAGTTACTCCTTGCTGTTGCTCCCCATTTTACGACAGGCACATCTACAAGCTTACTCTGGCCAATTCTCCTGAAGCGATACGCTAACATCTGATGACATAAAGACTTTCACAGTACTCCTGCTGGGAGCTTCTCAACTTTGCCGATGTATTTCGCCTATTGACGAGGCATTTTTCTACCTTAAGAGAGTCATAGTTACTCCTGCCAGTGGCTCTCCGTTAAACCACAGTTACATCTACGATTTTCCTCTGCCCCTTTCACCAGACGCGATACGCCATTATTTGTCGACATCATGTCTTTCAAAGTACTCCTGCTAGGGGCTCCTCCAGTTTACCAAAGTATTTCGCCTGTTGACGAGGCATTTGGCTACCTTAAGAGAGTCAAAATTACTCCTGACAGTTGCTCCCCGATTTACCACAGTCACAATTTCAATCTTATTCTGACCCAGTTCACCTGAAGCGATACGCCATTATCAGTCAACCTAAAGAATATCACAGTACTCCTGCCGGGAGCTTCGCGAGTTTGCCGATGTATTTCGCCTGTTGACGAGGCATTTGGATACCTTAAGAGAGTCATAGTTACCCCTTGCTGTTGCTCCCCATTTTACAACAGGCACATCTACAAGCTTACTCTGGCCAATTCTCCTGAAGCGATACGCTAATATCTGTTGACATAAAGACTTTCACAGTACTCCTGATGGGAGCTTCTCAACTTTGCCGATGTATTTCGCCTATTGACGAGGCATTTTTCTACCTTAAGAGAGTCATAGTTACTCCTGCCAGTGGCTCTCCGTTAAACCACAGTTACATCTACGATTTTCCTCTGCCCCTTTCACCAGACGCGATACGCCATTATTTGTCGAAATTATGACTTTCACAGTACTCCTGCTAGGGGTTCCTCCAGTTTACCAATGTATTTCGCCTGTTGACGAGGCATTTGGCTGCCTTGAAGGAGTCATAGTTACTCCTGTCAGTTGCTCCCCGTTTTAACACAGTCACATTTTCAATCTTATTCTGGCCAGTTCACCCGAAGCGATAGGCCTCTTGACGAGGCATTTGGCTACCTTAAGAGAGTCATAGTTACTCCTGTCAGTTGCTTTCCGTTTTACCACAGTCACATTTTCAATCTTATTCTGGCCAGTTCACCTGAGGCGATACGCCATTATCAGTCAACCCAAAGAATTTCACAGTACTCCTGCCGGAAGCCTCTCGAGTTTGCCGAAGTATTTCGCCTGTTGACGAAGCATTTGGATACCTTAAGAGTGACATAGTTACTCCTTGCTGTTGCTCCCCATTTTACAACAGGCACATCTACAAGCTTACTCTGGCCAATTCTTATGAAGCGATACGCTAATATCTGTTGACATAAAGACTTTCACAGTACTCCTGCCGGGAGCTTCTCGACTTTGCCGATGTATTTCGCCTATTGACGAGGCATTTGGCTACCTTAAGAGAGTTATAGTTACTCCTGCCAGTGTCTCTCTATTAAACCACAGTCACATATACAATTATCCTCTGCCCCTTTCACCAGACGCGATACGCCATTATTTGTCGACATTATGACTTTCACACTACTCCTGCTAGTGGCTCCTCCAGTTTACCAATGTATTTCGCCTGTTGACGAGGCATTTGGCTACCTTAAGAGAGTCATAGTTACTCCTGTCAGTTGCTTTCCGTTTTACCACAGTCACATTTTCAATCTTATTCTGCCCAGTTCACCTGAGGCGATACGCCATTATCAGTCAACCCAAAGAATTTCACAGTACTCCTGCCGGAAGCCTCTCGAGTTTGCCGAAGTATTTCGCCTGTTGACGAAGCATTTGGATACCTTAAGAGAGTCATAGTTACTCCTTGCTGTTGCTCCCCATTTTACAACAGGCACATCTACAAGCTTACTCTGGCCAATTCTCCTGAAGCGATACGCTAATATCTGTTGACATAAAGACTTTCACAGTACTCCTGCTGGGAGCTTCTCAACTTTGCCGATGTATTTCGCCTATTGACGAGGCATTTTTCTACCTTAAGAGAGTCATAGTTACTCCTGCCAGTGGCTCTCCGTTAAACCACAGTCACATCTACGATTTTCCTCTGCCCCTTGCACCAGACGCGATACGCCATTATTTAGCGAAATTATGACTTTCACAGTACTCCTGCTAGGGGTTCCTCCAGTTTACCAATGTATTTCGCCTGTTGACGAGGCATTTGGCTGCCTTAAAGGAGTCATAGTTACTCCTGTCAGTTGCTCCCCGTTTTAACACAGTCACATTTTCAATCTTATTCTGGCCAGTTCACCTGAAGCGATACGCCATTATCAGTCAACCTAAAGAATATCACAGTACTCCTGCCGGGAGCTCTCGAGTTTGCCGATGTATTTCGCCTGTTGACGAGGCATTTGGATACCTTCAGATAGTCATAGTCACCCCTTGCTGTTGCTCCCCATTTTACAACAGGCACATCTACAAGCTTACTCTGGTCATTTCTCCTGAAGCGATACGCTAATATCTGTTGACATAAAGACTTTCACAGTACTCCTGGCGGGAGCTTCTCGACTTTACCGATGTATTTCGCCTATTGAAGAGGCATTTGGCTACCTTAAGAGAGTCATAGTTACTCCTGTCAGTTGCTCCTCGTTTTACCACAGTCACATTTTCAATCTTATTCTGGCCAGTTCACCCGAAGCGATACGCCTCTTGACGAGGCATTTGGCTACCTTAAGAGAGTCATAGTTACTCCTGTCAGTTGCTTTCCGTTTTACCACAGTCACATTTTCAATCTTATTCTGGCCAGTTCACCTGAGGCGATACGCCATTATCAGTCAACCCAAAGAATTTCACATTACTCCTGCCGGAAGCCTCTCGAGTTTGCCGAAGTATTTCGCCTGTTGACGAAGCATTTGGATACCTTAAGACAGACATAGTTACTCCTTGCTGTTGCTCCCCATTTTACAACAGGCACATCTACAAGCTTACTCTGGCCAATTCTCCTGAAGCGATACGCTAATATCTGTTGACATAAAGACTTTCACAGTACTCCTGCTGGGAGCTTCTCAACTTTGCCGATGTATTTCGCCTACTGACGAGGCATTTTTCTACCTTAAGAGAGTCATAGTTACTCCTGCCAGTGGCTCTCCGTTAAACCACAGTTACATCTACGATTTTCCTCTGCCCCTTTCACCAGACGCGATACGCCATTATTTGTCGAAATTATGACTTTCACAGTACTCCTGCTAGGGGTTCCTCCAGTTTACCAATGTATTTCGCCTGTTGACGAGGCATTTGGCTGCCTTAAGAGAGTCATAGTTACTCCTGTCAGTTGCTCCCCGTTTTACCACAGTCACATTTTCAATCTTACTCTGGCCAGATCACCTGAAGCGAAACGCCATCATCAGTCAACCTAAAGAATATCACAGTACTCCTGCCGGGAGCTCTCGAGTTTGCCGATGTATTTCGCCTGTTGACGAGGCATTTGGATCCCTTAAGATAGTCATAGTTACCCCTTGCTGTTGCTCCCCATTTTACAACAGGCACATCTACAAGCTTACTCTGGCCAATTCTCCTGAAGCGATACGCTAATATCTGTTGACATAAAGACTTTCACAGTACTCCTGCCGGGAGCTTTTCGAATTTGCCGATGTATTTCGCCTATTGACGATGCGTTTGGCTACCTTAAGAGAGTCATAGTTACTCCTGCCAGTGTCTCTCCGTTAAACCACAGTCACATCTACCATTTTCCTCTGCCCCTTTCAGCAGACGCGATACGCCATTATTTGTCGACATCATGTCTTTCAAAGTACTCCTGCTAGGGGCTCCTCCAGTTTACCAATGTATTTCGCCTGTTGACGAGGCATTTGGCTACCTTAAGAGAGTCATACTTACTCCTGACAGTTGCTCCCTGTTTTACCACAGTCACATTTTCAATCTTATTGTGACCAGTTCACCTGAAGCGATACGCCATTATCAGTCAACCTAAAGAATATCACAGTACTCCTGCCGGGAGCTTCTCGAGTTTGCCGATGTATTTCGCCTGTTGACGAGGCATTTGGACACCTTAAGAGAGTCATAGTTACCCCTTGCTGTTGCTCCCCATTTTACAACAGGCACATCTACAAGCTTACTCTGGCCAATTCTCCTGAAGCGATACGCTAATATCTGTTGACATAAAGACTTTCACAGTACTCCTGCCGGGAGCTTCTCGACTTTACCGATGTATTTCGCCTATTGACGAGGCATTTTTCTACCTTAAGAGAGTCATAGTTACTCCTGCCAGTGGCTCTCCGTTAAACCACAGTCACATCTACGATTTTCCTCTGCCCCTTTCACCAGACGCGATACGCCATTATTTGTCGAAATTATGACTTTCACAGTACTCCTGCTAGGGGTTGCTCCAGTTTACCAATGTATTTCGCCTGTTGACGAGGCATTTGGCTGCCTTAAGAGAGTCATAGTTACTCCTGTCAGTTGCTCCCCGTTTTACCACAGTCACATTTTCAATCTTACTATGGCCAGATCACCTGAAGCGAAACGCCATTATCAGTCGACCTAAAGAATAACACAGTACTCCTGCCGGGAGCTCTCGAGTTTGCCGATGTATTTCGCCTGTTGACGAGGCATTTGGATACCTTAAGATAGTCATAGTTACCCCTTGCTGTTGCTCCCCATTTTACAACAGGCACATCTACAAGCTTACTCTGGCCAATTCTCCTGAAGCGATACGCTAATATCTGTTGACATAAAGACTTTCACAGTACTCCTGCCGGGAGCTTTTCGACTTTGCCGATGTATTTCGCCTATTGACGAGGCGTTGGGCTACCTTAAGAGAGTCATAGTTACTCCTGCCAGTGTCTCTCCGTTAAACCACAGTCACATCTACCATTTTCCTCTGCCTCTTTCAGAAGACGCGATACGCCATTATTTGTCGACATTATGTCTTTCAAAGTACTCCTGCTAGGGGCTCCTCCAGTTTACCAATGTATTTCGCCTGTTGACGAGGCATTTGGCTACCTTAAGAGAGTCATACTTACTCCTGACAGCTGCTCCCCGTTTTACCACAGTCACATTTTCAATCTTATTCTGGCCAGTTCACCTGAGGCGATACGCCATTATCAGTCAACCCAAAGAATTTCACAGTACTCCTGCCGGAAGCCTCTCGAGTTTGCCGAAGTATTTCGCCTGTTGACGAAGCATTTGGATACCTTAAGAGAGTCATAGATACCCCTTGCTGTTGCTCCCCATTTTACAACAGGCACATCTACAAGCTTACTCTGGCCAATTCTCCTGAAGCGATACGCTAATATCTGTTGACATAAAGACTTTCACAGTACTCCTGCCGGGAGCTTCTCGACTTTGCCGATGTATTTCGCCTATTGACGAGGCATTTGGCTACCTTAAGAGAGTTATAGTTACTCCTGCCAGTGTCTCTCTAGTAAACCACTGTCACATATACAATTATCCTCTGCCCCTTTCACCAGACGCGATGCGCCATTATTTGTCGACATTATGACTTTCACACTACTCCTGCTAGTGGCTCCTCCAGTTTACCAATGTATTTCGCCTGTTGACGAGGCATTTGGCTACCTTAAGAGAGTCATACTTACTCCTGTCAGTTGCTTTCCGTTTTACCACAGTCACATTTTCAATCTTATTCTGGCCAGTTCACCTGAGGCGATACGCCATTATCAGTCAACCCAAAGAATTTCACAGTACTCCTGCCGGAAGCCTCTCGAGTTTGCCGAAGTATTTCGCCTGTTGACGAAGCATTTGGATACCTTAAGAGAGTCATAGTTACTCCTTGCTGTTGCTCCCCATTTTACAACAGGCACATCTACAAGCTTACTCTGGCCAATTCTCCTGAAGCGATACGCTAATATCTGTTGACATAAAGACTTTCACAGTACTCCTGCTGGGAGCTTCTCAACTTTGCCGATGTATTTCGCCTATTGACGAGGCATTTTTCTACCTTAAGAGAGTCATAGTTACTCCTGCCAGTGGCTCTCCGTTAAACCACAGTCACATCTACGATTTTCCTCTGCCCCTTGCACCAGACGCGATACGCCATTATTTGTCGAAATTATGACTTTCACAGTACTCCTGCTAGGGGTTCCTCCAGTTTACCAACGTATTTCGCCTATTGACGAGGCATTTGGCTGCCTTAAGGGAGTCATAGTTACTCCTGTCAGTTGCTCCCCGTTTTAACACAGTCACATTTTCAATCTTATTCTGGCCAGTTCACCTGAAGCGATACGCCATTATCAGTCAACCTAAAGAATATCACAGTACTCCTGCCGGGAGCTCTCGAGTTTGCCGATGTATTTCGCCTGTTGACGAGGCATTTGGATACCTTCAGATAGTCATAGTCACCCCTTGCTGTTGCTCCCCATTTTACAACAGGCACATCTACAAGCTTACTCTGGTCAATTCTCCTGAAGCGATACGCTAATATCTGTTGACATAAAGACTTTCACAGTACTCCTGGCGGGAGCTTTTCGACTTTGCCGATGTATTTCGCCTATTGACGAGGCGTTTGGCTACCTTAAGAGAGTCATAGATATTCCTGCCAGTGTCTCTCCGTTAAACCACAGTCACATCTACCATTTTCCTCTGCCCCTTTCACCAGACGCGATACCCCATTATTTGTCGACATCATGTCTTTCAAAGTACTCCTGCTAGGGGCTCCTCCAGTTTACCAATGTATTTCGCCTGTTGACGAGGCATTTGGCTACCTTAAGAGAGTCATAGTTACTCCTGTCAGTTGCTTTCCGTTTTACCACAGTCACATTTTCAATCTTATTCTGGCCAGTTCACCTGAGGCGATACGCCATTATCAGTCAACCCAAAGAATTTCACAGTACTCCTGCCGGAAGCCTCTCGAGTTTGCCGAAGTATTTCGCCTGTTGACGAAGCATTTGGATACCTTAAGAGAGTCATAGTTACTCCTTGCTGTTGCTCCCCATTTTACAACAGGCACATCTACAAGCTTACTCTGGCCAATTCTCCTGAAGCGATACGCTAATATCTGTTGACATAAAGACTTTCACAGTACTCCTGCTGGGAGCTTCTCAACTTTGCCGATGTATTTCGCCTATTGACGAGGCATTTTTCTGCCTTAAGAAAGTCATAGTTACTCCTGCCAGTGGCTCTCCGTTAAACCACAGTCACATCTACGATTTTCCTCTGCCTCTTGCACCAAACGCGATACGCCATTATTTGTGGAAATTATGACTTTCACAGTACTCCTGCTAGGGGTTCCTCCAGTTAGCCAATGTATTTCGCCTGTTGTCGAGGCATTTGGCTGCCTTAAAGGAGTCATAGTTACTCCTGTCAGTTGCTCCCCGTTTTAACACAGTCACATTTTCAATCTCATTCTGGCCAGTTCACCTGAGGCGATACGCCATTATCAGTCAACCCAAAGAATTTCACAGTACTCCTGCCGGAAGCCTCTCGAGTTTGCCGAAGTATTTCGCCTGTTGACGAAGCATTTGGATACCTTAAGAGAGACATAGTTACTCCTTGCTGTTGCTCCCCATTTTACAAAAGCACATCTACAAGCTTACTCTGGCCAATTCTCCTGAAGCGATACGCTAATATCTGTTGACATAAAGACTTTCACAGTACTCCTGCTGGGAGCTTCTCAACTTTGCCGATGTATTTCGCCTATTGACGAGGCATTTTTCTACCTTAAGAGAGGCATAGTTACTCCTGCCAGTGGCTCTCCGTTAAACCACAGTTACATCTACGATTTTCCTCTGCCCCTTTCACCAGACGCGATACGCCAGTATTTGTCGAAATTATGACTTTCACAGTACTCCTGCTAGGGGTTCCTCCAGTTTACCAATGTATTTCGCCTGTTGACGAGGCATTTGGCTGCCTTAAGAGAGTCATAGTTACTCCTGTCAGTTGCTCCCCGTTTTACCACAGTCACATTTTCAATCTTACTCTGGCCAGATCACCTGAAGCGAAACGCCATTATCAGTCGACCTAAAGAATATCACAGTACTCCTGCCGGGAGCTCTCGAGTTTGCCGATGTATTTCGCCTGTTGATGAGGCATTTGGATCCCTTAAGATAGTCATAGTTTCCCCTTTGCTGTTGCTCCCCATTTTACAACAGGCACATCTACAAGCTTACTCTGGCCAATTCTCCTGAAGCGATACGCTAATATCTGTTGACATAAAGACTTTCACAGTACTCCTGCCGGGAGCTTTTCGAATTTGCCGATGTATTTCGCCTATTGACGATGCGTTTGGCTACCTTTAGAGAGTCATAGTTACTCCTGCCAGTGTCTCTCCGTTATACCACAGTCACATCTACCATTTTCCTCTGCCCCTTTCACCAGACGCGATACGCCATTATTTGTCGACATCATGTCTTTCATAGTACTCCTGCTAGGGGCTCCTCCAGTTTACCAATGTATTTCGCCTGTTGACGAGGCATTTGGCTACCTTAAGAGAGTCATACTTACTCCTGACAGTTGCTCCCCGTTTTACCACAGTCACATTTTCAATCTTATTCTGACCAGTTCACCTGAAGCGATACGCCATTATCAGTCAACCTAAAGAATATCACAGTACTCCTGCCGGGAGCTTCTCGAGTTTGCCGATGTATTTCGCCTGTTGACGAGGCATTTGGACACCTTAAGAGAGTCATAGTTACCCCTTGCTGTTGCTCCCCATTTTACAACAGGCACATCTACAAGCTTACTCTGGCCAATTCTCCTGAAGCGATACGCTAATAACGGTTGACATAAAGACTTTCACAGTACTCCTGCCGGGAGCTTCTCGACTTTACCGATGTATTTCGCCTATTGACGAGGCATTTTTCTACCTTAAGAGAGTCATAGTTACTCCTGCCAGTGGCTCTCCGTTAAACCACAGTCACATCTACGATTTTCCTCTGCCCCTTTCACCAGACGCGATACGCCATTATTTGTCGAAATTATGACTTTCACAGTACTCCTGCTAGGGGTTCCTCCAGTTTACCAATGTATTTCGCCTGTTGACGAGGAATTTGGCTGCCTTAAGAGAGTCATAGTTACTCTTGTCAGTTGCTCCCCGTTTTACCACAGTCACATTTTCAATCTTACTCTGGCCAGATCACCTGAAGCGAAACGCCATTATCAGTCGACCTAAAGAATATCACAGTACTCCTGCCGGGAGCTTCTCGAGTTTGCCGATGTATTTCGCCTGTTGACGAGGCATTTGGATACCTTAAGAGAGTCATAGTTTCCCCTTGCTGTTGCTCCCCAATTTACAACAGGCACATCTACAAGCTTACTCTGGCCAATTCTCCTGAAGCGATACGCTAATATCTGTTGACATAAAGACTTTCACAGTACTCCTGCCGGGAGCTTCTCGACTTTACCGATGTATTTCGCCTATTGAAGAGGCATTTGGCTACCTTAAGAGAGTCATAGTTACTCCTGCCAGTTTCTCTCCGTTAAACCACAGTCACATCTACAATATTCCTCTGCCCCTTTCACCAGACGCGATACGCCATTATTTGTCGACATCATGTCTTTCAAAGTACTCCTGCTAGGGGCTCCTCCAGTTTACCAATGTATTTCGCCTGTTGACGAGGCATTTGGCTACCTTAAGAGAGTCATACTTACTCCTGACAGCTGCTCCCCGTTTTACCACAGTCACATTTTCAATCTTATTCTGACCAGTTCACCTGAAGCGATACGCCATTATCAGTCAACCTAAAGAATATCACAGTACTCCTGCCGGGAGCTTCTCGAGTTTGCCGATGTATTTCGCCTGTTGACGAGGCATTTGGATACCTTAAGAGAGTCATAGTTACTCCTTGCTGTTGCTCCCCAATTTACAACAGGCACATCTACAAGCTTACTCTGGCCAATTCTCCTGAAGCGATACGCTAATATCTGTTGACATAAAGACTTTCACAGTACTCCTGCCGGGAGCTTCTCGACTTTACCGATGTATTTCGCCTATTGAAGAGGCATTTGGCTACCTTAAGAGAGTCATAGTTACTCCTGCCAGTTTCTCTCCGTTAAACCACAGTCACATCTACAATATTCCTCTGCCCCTTTCACCAGACGCGATACGCCATTATTTGTCGACATTATGACTTTCACAGTACTCCTGCTAGGGGCTCCTCCAGTTTACCAATGTATTTCGCCTGTTGAAGAGGCATTTGGCTACCTTCAGAGAGTCATAGTTACTCCTGTCAGTTGCTCCCCGTTTTACCAAAGTCACATTCTCAATCTTATTCTGGCCAGTTCACCTGAAGCGATACGCCATTATCAGTCAACCTAAAGAATATCACAGTACTCCTGCCGGGAGCTTCTCGAGTTTGCCGATGTATTTCGCCTGTTGACGATACATTTGGATACCTTAAGAGAGTCATAGTTACTCCTTGCTGTTGCTCCCCATTTTACAACAGGCACATCTACAAGCTTACTCTGGCCAATTCTCCTGAAGCGATACGCTAATATCTGTTGACATAAAGACTTTCACAGTACTCCTGCCGGGAGCTTGTCGACTTTCCCGATGTATTTCGCATATTGACGAGGCATTTGGCTACCTTAAGAGAGTTATAGTTCCTCCTGCCAGTGTCTCTCCGTTAAACCACATTTACATTTACAATTTTCCTCCGCCCCTTACACCAGACGCGATACGCCATTATTTATCGACATTATGACTTTCACAGTACTCCTGCTAGGGGCTCCTCCAGTTTACCAAAGTATTTCGCCTGTTGAAGAGGCATTTGGCTACCTTCAGAGAGTCATAGTTACTCCTGTCAGTTGCTCCCCGTTTTACCAAAGTCACATTCTCAATCTTATTCTGGCCAGTTCACCTGAAGCGATACGCCATTATCAGTCAACCTAAAGAATATCACAGTACTCCTGCCGGGAGCTTCTCGAGTTTGCCGATGTATTTCGCCTGTTGACGAGGCATTTGGATACCTTAAGAGAGTCATAGTTACCCCTTGCTGTTGCTCCCCATTTTACAACAGGCACATCTACAAGCTTACTCTGGCCAGTTCTCCTGAAGCGATACGCTAATGTCTGTTGACATAAAGACTTTCACAGTTCTCCTGCCGGGAGCTTCTCGACTTTGCCGACGTATTTCGCTTATTGACGAGGCATCTGACTACCTTAAGAGAGTCATAGTTACTCCTGCCAGTGTCTCTCCGTTAAACCACAGTCACATCTACCATTTTCCGCTGCCCCTTTCACCAGACGCGATACGCCACTATTTGTCGACATCATGTCTTTCAAAGTACTCCTGCTAGGGGCTCTTCCAGTTTACCAATGTATTTCGCCTGTTGACGAGGCATTTGGCTACCTTAAGAGAGTCAAACTTACTCCTGACAGTTGCTCCCCGTTTTACCACAGTCACATTTCCAATCTTATTCTGGCCAGTTCACCCGAAGCAATACGCCTCTTGACGAGGCATTTGGCTACTTTAAGATAGTCATAGTTACTCCTGTCAGTTGCTCCCCGTTTTACCACAGTCACATTTTCAATCTTATTCTGGCCAGTTCACCTGAAGCGATACGCCATTATCAGTCAACCTAAAGAATATCACAGTACTCCTGCCGGGAGCTTCTCGAGTTTGCCGATGTATTTCGCCTGTTGACGATACATTTGGATACCTTAAGAGAGTCATAGTTACTCCTTGCTGTTGCTCCCCATTTTACAACAGGCACATCTACAAGCTTACTCTGGCCAATTCTCCTGAAGCGATACGCTAATATCTGTTGACATAAAGACTTTCACAGTACTCCTGCCGGGAGCTTGTCGACTTTCCCGATGTATTTCGCATATTGACGAGGCATTTGGCTACCTTAAGAGAGTTATAGTTCCTCCTGCCAGTGTCTCTCCGTTAAACCACATTTACATTTACAATTTTCCTCCGCCCCTTACACCAGACGCGATACGCCATTATTTATCGACATTATGACTTTCACAGTACTCCTGCTAGGGGCTCCTCCAGTTTACCAAAGTATTTCGCCTGTTGAAGAGGCATTTGGCTACCTTCAGAGAGTCATAGTTACTCCTGTCAGTTGCTCCCCGTTTTACCAAAGTCACATTCTCAATCTTATTCTGGCCAGTTCACCTGAAGCGATACGCCATTATCAGTCAACCTAAAGAATATCACAGTACTCCTGCCGGGAGCTTCTCGAGTTTGCCGATGTATTTCGCCTGTTGACGAGGCATTTGGATACCTTAAGAGAGTCATAGTTACCCCTTGCTGTTGCTCCCCATTTTACAACAGGCACATCTACAAGCTTACTCTGGCCAGTTCTCCTGAAGCGATACGCTAATGTCTGTTGACATAAAGACTTTCACAGTTCTCCTGCCGGGAGCTTCTCGACTTTGCCGACGTATTTCGCTTATTGACGAGTTATCTGACTACCTTAAGAGAGTCATAGTTACTCCTGCCAGTGTCTCTCCGTTAAACCACAGTCACATCTACCATTTTCCGCTGCCCCTTTCACCAGACGCGATACGCCACTATTTGTCGACATCATGTCTTTCAAAGTACTCCTGCTAGGGGCTCTTCCAGTTTACCAATGTATTTCGCCTGTTGACGAGGCATTTGGCTACCTTAAGAGAGTCAAACTTACTCCTGACAGTTGCTCCCCGTTTTACCACAGTCACATTTCCAATCTTATTCTGGCCAGTTCACCCGAAGCAATACGCCTCTTGACGAGGCATTTGGCTACTTTAAGATAGTCATAGTTACTCCTGTCAGTTGCTCCCCGTTTTACCAAAGTCACATTCTCAATCTTATTCTGGCCAGTTCACCTGAAGCGATACGCCATTATCAGTCAACCTAAAGAATATCACAGTACTCCTGCCGGGAGCTTCTCGAGTTTGCCGATGTATTTCGCCTGTTGACGATACATTTGGATACCTTAAGAGAGTCATAGTTACTCCTTGCTGTTGCTCCCCATTTTACAACAGGCACATCTACAAGCTTACTCTGGCCAATTCTCCTGAAGCGATACGCTAATATCTGTTGACATAAAGACTTTCACAGTACTCCTGCCGGGAGCTTGTCGACTTTCCCGATGTATTTCGCATATTGACGAGGCATTTGGCTACCTTAAGAGAGTTATAGTTCCTCCTGCCAGTGTCTCTCCGTTAAACCACATTTACATTTACAATTTTCCTCCGCCCCTTACACCAGACGCGATACGCCATTATTTATCGACATTATGACTTTCACAGTACTCCTGCTAGGGGCTCCTCCAGTTTACCAAAGTATTTCGCCTGTTGAAGAGGCATTTGGCTACCTTCAGAGAGTCATAGTTACTCCTGTCAGTTGCTCCCCGTTTTACCAAAGTCACATTCTCAATCTTATTCTGGCCAGTTCACCTGAAGCGATACGCCATTATCAGTCAACCTAAAGAATATCACAGTACTCCTGCCGGGAGCTTCTCGAGTTTGCCGATGTATTTCGCCTGTTGACGAGGCATTTGGATACCTTAAGAGAGTCATAGTTACCCCTTGCTGTTGCTCCCCATTTTACAACAGGCACATCTACAAGCTTACTCTGGCCAGTTCTCCTGAAGCGATACGCTAATGTCTGTTGACATAAAGACTTTCACAGTTCTCCTGCCGGGAGCTTCTCGACTTTGCCGACGTATTTCGCTTATTGACGAGGCATCTGACTACCTTAAGAGAGTCATAGTTACTCCTGCCAGTGTCTCTCCGTTAAACCACAGTCACATCTACCATTTTCCGCTGCCCCTTTCACCAGACGCGATACGCCACTATTTGTCGACATCATGTCTTTCAAAGTACTCCTGCTAGGGGCTCTTCCAGTTTACCAATGTATTTCGCCTGTTGACGAGGCATTTGGCTACCTTAAGAGAGTCAAACTCACTCCTGACAGTTGCTCCCCGTTTTACCACAGTCACATTTCCAATCTTATTCTGGCCAGTTCACCCGAAGCAATACGCCTCTTGACGAGGCATTTGGCTACTTTAAGATAGTCATAGTTACTCCTGTCAGTTGCTCCCCGTTTTACCACAGTCACATTTTCAATCTTATTCTGGCCAGTTCACCTGAAGCGATACGCCATTATCAGTCAACCTAAAGAATATCACAGTACTCCTGCCGGGAGCTTCTCGAGTTTGCCGATGTATTTCGCCTGTTGACGAGGCATTTGGACACCTTAAGAGAGTCATAGTTACCCCTTGCTGTTGCTCCCCATTTTACAACAGGCACATCTACAAGCTTACTCTGGCCAATTCTCCGGAAGCGATACGCTAATAACGGTTGACATAAAGACTTTCACAGTACTCCTGCCGGGAGCTTCTCGACTTTACCGATGTATTTCGCCTATTGACGAGGCATTTTTCTACCTTAAGAGAGTCATAGTTACTCCTGCCAGTGGCTCTCCGTTAAACCACAGTCACATCTACGATTTTCCTCTGCCCCTTTCACCAGACGCGATACGCCATTATTTGTCGAAATTATGACTTTCACAGTACTCCTGCTAGGGGTTCCTCCAGTTTACCAATGTATTTCGCCTGTTGACGAGGCATTTGGCTGCCTTAAGAGAGTCATAGTTACTCTTGTCAGTTGCTCCCCGTTTTACCACAGTCACATTTTCAATCTTACTCTGGCCAGATCACCTGAAGCGAAACGCCATTATCAGTCGACCTAAAGAATATCACAGTACTCCTGCCGGGAGCTCTCGAGTTTGCCGATGTATTTCGCCTGTTGACGAGGCATATGGATACCTTAAGATAGTCATAGTTACCCCTTGCTGTTGCTCCCCATTTTACAACAGGCACATCTACAAGTTTACTCTGGCCAATTCTCCTGAAGCGATACGCTAATATCTGTTGACATAAAGACTTTCGCAGTACTCCTGCCGGGAGCTTTTCGACTTTGCCGATGTATTTCGCCCATTGACGAGGCGTTTGGCTACCTTAAGAGAGTCACAGTTACTCCTAACAGTGTCTCTCCGTTAAACCACAGTAACATCTACCATTTTCCTCTGCCCCTTTCAGCAGACGCGATACGCCATTATTTGTCGACATCATGTCTTTCAAAGTACTCCTGCTAGGGGCTCCTCCAGTTTACCAATGTATTTCGCCTGTTGACGAGGCATTTGGCTACCTTAAGATAGTCATAGTTACTCCTGTCAGTTGCTCCCCGTTTTACCACAGTCACATTTTCAATCTTATTCTGGCCAGTTCACCTGAAGCGATACGCCATTATCAGTCAACCTAAAGAATATCACAGTACTCCTGCCGGGAGCTTCTCGAGTTTGCCGATGTATTTCGCCTGTTGACGAGGCATTTGGACACCTTAAGAGAGTCATAGTTACCCCTTGCTGTTGCTCCCCATTTTACAACAGGCACATCTACAAGCTTACTCTGGCCAATTCTCCTGAAGCGATACGCTAATAACGGTTGACATAAAGACTTTCACAGTACTCCTGCCGGGAGCTTCTCGACTTTACCGATGTATTTCGCCTATCGACGAGGCATTTTTCTACCTTAAGAGAGTCATAGTTACTCCTGCCAGTTTCTCTCCGTTAAACCACAGTCACATCTACAATATTCCCCTGCCCCTTTCACCAGACGCGATACGCCATTATTTGTCGACATTATGACTTTCACAGTACTCCTGCTAGGGGCTCCTCCAGTTTACCAATGTATTTCGCCTGTTGAAGAGGCATTTGGCTACCTTCAGAGAGTCATAGTTACACCTGTCAGTTGCTCCCCGTTTTACCAAAGTCACATTCTCAATCTTATTCTGGCCAGTTCACCTGAAGCGATACGCCATTCTAGTCAACCTAAAGAATATCACAGTACTCCTGCCGGGAGCTTCTCGAGTTTGCCGATGTATTTCGCCTGTTGACGATACATTTGGATACCTTAAGAGAGTCATAGTTACTCCTTGCTGTTGCTCCCCATTTTACAACAGGCACATCTACAAGCTTACTCTGGCCAATTCTCCTGAAGCGATACGCTAATATCTGTTGACATAAAGACTTTCACAGTACTCCTGCCGGGAGCTTGTCGACTCTCCCGATGTATTTCGCATATTGACGAGGCATTTGGCTACCTTAAGAGAGTTATAGTTCCTCCTGCCAGTGTCTCTCCGTTAAACCACATTTACATTTACAATTTTCCTCCGCCCCTTACACCAGACGCGATACGATATTATTTATCGACATTATGACTTTCCCAGTACTCCTGCTAGGGGCTCCTCCAGTTTACCAAAGTATTTCGCCTGTTGAAGAGGCATTTGGCTACCTTCAGAGAGTCATAGTTACTCCTGTCAGTTGCTCCCCGTTTTACCAAAGTCACATTCTCAATCTTATTCTGGCCAGTTCACCTGAAGCGATACGCCATTATCAGTCAACCTAAAGAATATCACAGTACTCCTGCCGGGAGCTTCTCGAGTTTGCCGATGTATTTCGCCTGTTGACGAGGCATTTGGATACCTTAAGAGAGTCATAGTTACCCCTTGCTGTTGCTCCCCATTTTACAACAGGCACATCTACAAGCTTACTCTGGCCAGTTCTCCTGAAGCGATACGCTAATGTCTGTTGACATAAAGACTTTCACAGTTCTCCTGCCGGGAGCTTCTCGACTTTGCCGACGTATTTCGCTTATTGACGAGGCATCTGACTACCTTAAGAGAGTCATAGTTACTCCTGCCAGTGTCTCTCCGTTAAACCACAGTCACATCTACCATTTTCCGCTGCCCCTTTCACCAGACGCGATACGCCATTATTTGTCGACATCATGTCTTTCAAAGTACTCCTGCTAGGGGCTCTTCCAGTTTACCAATGTATTTCGCCTGTTGACGAGGCATTTGGCTACCTTAAGAGAGTCAAACTTACTCCTGACAGTTGCTCCCCGTTTTACCACAGTCACATTTCCAATCTTATTCTGGCCAGTTCACCCGAAGCGATACGCCTCTTGACGAGGCATTTGGCTACCTTAAGATAGTCATAGTTACTCCTGTCAGTTGCTCCCCGTTTTACCACGGTCACATTTTCAATCTTATTCTGGCCAGTTCACCTGAAGCGATACGCCATTATCAGTCAACCTAAAGAATATCACAGTACTCCTGCCGGGAGCTTCTCGAGTTTGCCGATGTATTTCGCCTGTTGACGAGGCATTTGGATACCTTAAGAGAGTCATAGTTTCCCCTTGCTGTTGCTCCCCAATTTACAACAGGCACATCTACAAGCTTACTCTGGCCAATTCTCCTGAAGCGATACGCTAATATCTGTTGACATAAAGACTTTCACAGTACTCCTGCCGGGAGCTTCTCGACTTTACCGATGTATTTCGCCTATTGAAGAGGCATTTGGCTACCTTAAGAGAGTCATAGTTACTCCTGCCAGTTTCTCTCCGTTAAACCACAGTCACATCTACAATATTCCTCTGCCCCTTTCACCAGACGCGATACGCCATTATTTGTCGACATTATGACTTTCACAGTACTCCTGCTAGGGGCTCCTCCAGTTTACCAATGTATTTCGCCTGTTGAAGAGGCATTTGGCTACCTTCAGAGAGTCATAGTTACTCCTGTCAGTTGCTCCCCGTTTTACCAAAGTCACATTCTCAATCTTATTCTGGCCAGTTCACCTGAAGCGATACGCCATTCTAGTCAACCTAAAGAATATCACAGTACTCCTGCCGGGAGCTTCTCGAGTTTGCCGATGTATTTCGCCTGTTGACGATACATTTGGATACCTTAAGAGAGTCATAGTTACTCCTTGCTGTTGCTCCCCATTTTACAACAGGCACATCTACAAGCTTACTCTGGCCAATTCTCCTGAAGCGATACGCTAATATCTGTTGACATAAAGACTTTCACAGTACTCCTGCCGGGAGCTTGTCGACTCTCCCGATGTATTTCGCATATTGACGAGGCATTTGGCTACCTTAAGAGAGTTATAGTTCCTCCTGCCAGTGTCTCTCCGTTAAACCACATTTACATTTACAATTTTCCTCCGCCCCTTACACCAGACGCGATACGATATTATTTATCGACATTATGACTTTCACAGTACTCCTGCTAGGGGCTCCTCCAGTTTACCAAAGTATTTCGCCTGTTGAAGAGGCATTTGGCTACCTTCAGAGAGTCATAGTTACTCCTGTCAGTTGCTTCCCGTTTTACCAAAGTCACATTCTCAATCTTATTCTGGCCAGTTCACCTGAAGCGATACGCCATTATCAGTCAACCTAAAGAATATCACAGTACTCCTGCCGGGAGCTTCTCGAGTTTGCCGATGTATTTCGCCTGTTGACGAGGCATTTGGATACCTTAAGAGAGTCATAGTTACCCCTTGCTGTTGCTCCCCATTTTACAACAGGCACATCTACAAGCTTACTCTGGCCAGTTCTCCTGAAGCGATACGCTAATGTCTGTTGACATAAAGACTTTCACAGTTCTCCTGCCGGGAGCTTCTCGACTTTGCCGACGTATTTCGCTTATTGACGAGGCATCTGACTACCTTAAGAGAGTCATAGTTACTCCTGCCAGTGTCTCTCCGTTAAACCACAGTCACATCTACCATTTTCCGCTGCCCCTTTCACCAGACGCGATACGCCATTATTTGTCGACATCATGTCTTTCAAAGTACTCCTGCTAGGGGCTCTTCCAGTTTACCAATGTATTTCGCCTGTTGACGAGGCATTTGGCTACCTTAAGAGAGTCAAACTTACTCCTGACAGTTGCTCCCCGTTTTACCACAGTCACATTTCCAATCTTATTCTGGCCAGTTCACCCGAAGCGATACGCCTCTTGACGAGGCATTTGGCTACCTTAAGATAGTCATAGTTACTCCTGTCAGTTGCTCCCCGTTTTACCACGGTCACATTTTCAATCTTATTCTGGCCAGTTCACCTGAAGCGATACGCCATTATCAGTCAACCTAAAGTATATCACAGTACTCCTGCCGGGAGCTTCTCGAGTTTGCCGATGTATTTCGCCTGTTGACGATACATTTGGATACCTTAAGAGAGTCATAGTTACTCCTTGCTGTTGCTCCCCATTTTACAACAGGCACATCTACAAGCTTACTCTGGCCAATTCTCCTGAAGCGATACGCTAATATCTGTTGACATAAAGACTTTCACAGTACTCCTGCCGGGAGCGTCTCGAATTTGCCGATGTATTTCGCATATTGACGAGGCATTTGGCTACCTTAAGAGAATTATAGTTACTCCTGCCAGTGTCTCTCCGTTAAACCACATTTACATTTACAATTTTCCTCCGCCCCTTACACCAGACGCGATACGATATTATTTATCGACATTATGACTTTCACAGTACTCCTGCTAGGGGCTCCTCCAGTTTACCAAAGTATTTCGCCTGTTGAAGAGGCATTTGGCTACCTTCAGAGAGTCATAGTTACTCCTGTCAGTTGCTCCCCGTTTTACCAAAGTCACATTTTAATCTTATTCTGACCAGTTCACCTGAAGCGATACGCCATTATCAGTCAACCTAAAGAATATCACAGTACTCCTGCCGGGAGCTTCTCGAGTTTGCCGATGTATTTCGCCTGTTGACGAGGCATTTGGATATCTTAAGAGTGTCATATTTACTCCTGTCAGTTGCTCCCCGTTTTACCACGGTCACATGTTCAATCTTATTCTGGCCAGTTCACCTGAAACGATACGCCATTATCAGTCAACCTAAAGAATATCACAGTACTCCTGCCGGGAGCTTCTCGAGTTTGCCGATGTATTTCGCCTGTTGACGAGGCATTTGGACACCTTAAGAGAGTCATAGTTACCCCTTGCTGTTGCTCCCCATTTTACAACAGGCACATCTACAAGCTTACTCTGGCCAATTCTCCTGAAGCGATACGCTAATATCGGTTGACATAAAGACTTTCACAGTACTCCTGCCGGGAGCTTCTCGACTTTACCGATGTATTTCGCCTATTGACGAGGCATTTTTCTACCTTAAGAGAGTCATAGTTACTCCTGCCAGTGGCTCTCCGTTAAACCACAGTCACATCTACGATTTTCCTCTGCCCCTTTCACCAGACGCGATACGCCATTATTTGTCGAAATTATGACTTTCACAGTACTCCTGCTAGGGGTTCCTCCAGTTTACCAATGTATTTCGCCTGTTGACGAGGCATTTGGCTGCCTTAAGAGAGTCATAGTTACTCCTGTCAGTTGCTCCCCGTTTTACCACAGTCACATTTTCAATCTTACTCTGGCCAGATCACCTGAAGCGAAACGCCATTATCAGTCGACCTAAAGAATATCACAGTACTCCTGCCGGGAGCTCTCGAGTTTGCCGATGTATTTCGCCTGTTGACGAGGCATATGGATACCTTAAGATAGTCTTAGTTACCCCTTGCTGTTGCTCCCCATTTTACAACAGGCACATCTACAAGTTTACTCTGGCCAATTCTCCTGAAGCGATACGCTAATATCTGTTGACATAAAGAGTTTCGCAGTACTCCTGCCGGGAGCTTTTCGACTTTGCCGATGTATTTCGCCTATTGACGAGGCGTTTGGCTACCTTAAGAGAGTCACAGTTACTCCTAACAGTGTCTCTCCGTTAAACCACAGTCACATCTACCATTTTCCTCTGCCCCTTTCAGCAGACGCGATACGCCATAATTTGTCGACATCATGTCTTTCAAAGTACTCCTGCTAGGGGCTCCTCCAGTTTACCAATGTATTTCGCCTGTTGACGAGGCATTTGGCTACCTTAAGAGAGTCATACTTACTCCTGACAGCTGCTCCCCGTTTTACCACAGTCACATTTTCAATCTTATTCTGACCAGTTCACCTGAAGCGATACGCCATTATCAGTCAACCTAAAGAATATCACAGTACTCCTGCCGGGAGCTTCTCGAGTTTGCCGATGTATTTCGCCTGTTGACGAGGCATTTGGATACCTTAAGAGAGTCATAGTTTCCCCTTGCTGTTGCTCCCCAATTTACAACAGGCACATCTACAAGCTTACTCTGGCCAATTCTCCTGAAGCGATACGCTAATATCTGTTGACATAAAGACTTTCACAGTACTCCTGCCGGGAGCTTCTCGACTTTACCGATGTATTTCGCCTATTGAAGAGGCATTTGGCTACCTTAAGAGAGTCATAGTTACTCCTGCCAGTTTCTCTCCGTTAAACCACAGTCACATCTACAATATTCCTCTGCCCCTTTCACCAGACGCGATACGCCATTATTTGTCGACATCATGTCTTTCAAAGTACTCCTGCTAGGGGCTCCTCCAGTTTACCAATGTATTTGGCCTGTTGACGAGGCATTTGGCTACCTTAAGAGAGTCATACTTACTCCTGACAGCTGCTCCCCGTTTTACCACAGTCACATTTTCAATCTTATTCTGACCAGTTCACCTGAAGCGATACGCCATTATCAGTCAACCTAAAGAATATCACAGTACTCCTGCCGGGAGCTTCTCGAGTTTGCCGATGTATTTCGCCTGTTGACGATACATTTGGATACCTTAAGAGAGTCATAGTTACTCCTTGCTGTTGCTCCCCATTTTACAACAGGCACATCTACAAGCTTACTCTGGCCAATTCTCCTGAAGCGATACGCTAATATCTGTTGACATAAAGACTTTCACAGTACTCCTGCCGGGAGCTTGTCGACTTTCCCGATGTATTTCGCATATTGACGAGGCATTTGCCTACCTTAAGAGAGTTATAGTTACTCCTGCCAGTGTCTCTCCGTTAAACCACATTTACATTTACAATTTTCCTCCGCCCCTTACACCAGACGCGATACGATATTATTTATCGACATTATGACTTTCACAGTACTCCTGCTAGGGGCTCCTCCAGTTTACCAAAGTATTTCGCCTGTTGAAGAGGCATTTGGCTACCTTCAGAGAGTCATAGTTACTCCTGTCAGTTGCTCCCCGTTTTACCAAAGTCACATTCTCAATCTTATTCTGGCCAGTTCACCTGAAGCGATACGCCATTATCAGTCAACCTAAAGAATATCACAGTACTCCTGCCGGGAGCTTCTCGAGTTTGCCGATGTATTTCGCCTGTTGACGAGGCATTTGGATACCTTAAGAGAGTCATAGTTACCCCTTGCTGTTGCTCCCCATTTTACAACAGGCACATCTACAAGCTTACTCTGGCCAGTTCTCCTGAAGCGATACGCTAATGTCTGTTGACATAAAGACTTTCACAGTTCTCCTGCCGGGAGCTTCTCGACTTTGCCGACGTATTTCGCTTATTGACGAGGCATCTGACTACCTTAAGAGAGTCATAGTTACTCCTGCCAGTGTCTCTCCGTTAAACCACAGTCACATCTACCATTTTCCTCTGCCCCTTTCACCAGACGCGATACGCCATTATTTGTCGACATCATGTCTTTCAAAGTACTCCTGCTAGGGGCTCTTCCAGTTTACCAATGTATTTCGCCTGTTGACAAGGCATTTGGCTACCTTAAGAGAGTCAAACTTACTCCTGACAGTTGCTCCCCGTTTTACCACAGTCACATTTCCAATCTTATTCTGGCCAGTTCACCCGAAGCGATACGCCTCTTGACGAGGCATTTGGCTACCTTAAGATAGTCATAGTTACTCCTGTCAGTTGCTCCCCGTTTTACCACAGTCACATTTTCAATCTTATTCTGGCCAGTTCACCTGAAGCGATACGCCATTATCAGTCAACCTAAAGAATATCACAGTACTCCTGCCGGGAGCTTCTCGAGTTTGCCGATGTATTTCGCCTGTTGACGAGGCATTTGGATACCTTAAGAGAGTCATAGTTTCCCCTTGCTGTTGCTCCCCATTTTACAACTGGCACATCTACAAGCTTACTCTGGCCAATTCTCCTGAAGCGATACGCTAATATCTGTTGACATAAAGACTTTCACAGTACTCCTGCCGGGAGCTTCTCGACTTTACCGATGTATTTCGCCTATTGAAGAGGCATTTGGCTACCTTAAGAGAGTCATAGTTACTCCTGCCAGTTTCTCTCCGTTAAACCACAGTCACATCTACAATATTCCTCTGCCCCTTTCACCAGACGCGATACGACATTATTTGTCGACATTATGACTTTCACAGTACTCCTGCTAGGAGCTATTCCAGTTTACCAATGTATTTCGCCTGTTGACGAGGCATTTGGCTACCTTAAGAGAGTCATAGTTACCCCTGTCAGTTGCTCCCCGTTTTACCACGGTCACATTTTCAATCTTATTCTGGCCAGTTCACCTGAGGCGATACGCCATTATCAGTCAACCTAAAGTATAACACAGTACTCCTGCCGGGAGCTTCTCGAGTTTGCCGATGTATTTCGCCTGTTGACGATACAT
This sequence comes from Schistocerca americana, assembly GCF_021461395.2. Lineage (NCBI taxonomy): Eukaryota > Metazoa > Arthropoda > Insecta > Orthoptera > Acrididae > Schistocerca > Schistocerca americana. Next base: position 62,013,405 of record NC_060130.1, read on the forward strand.
TTGGATACCTTAAGAGAGTCATAGTTACTCCTTGCTGTTGCTCCCCATTTTACAACAGGCACATCTACAAGCTTACTCTGGCCAATTCTCCTGAAGCGATACGCTAATATCTGTTGACATAAAGACTTTCACAGTACTCCTGCCGGGAGCGTCTCGAATTTGCCGATGTATTTCGCATATTGACGAGGCATTTGGCTACCTTAAGAGAGTTATAGTTACTCCTGCCAGTGTCTCTCCGTTAAACCACATTTACATTTACAATTTTCCTCCGCCCCTTACACCAGACGCGATACGATATTATTTATCGACATTATGACTTTCACAGTACTCCTGCTAGGGGCTCCTCCAGTTTACCAAAGTATTTCGCCTGTTGAAGAGGCATTTGGCTACCTTCAGAGAGTCATAGTTGCTCCTGTCAGTTGCTCCCCGTTTTACCAAAGTCACATTTTAATCTTATTCTGGCCAGTTCACCTGAAGCGATACGCCATTATCAGTCAACCTAAAGAATATCACAGTACTCCTGCCGGGAGCTTCTCGAGTTTGCCGATGTATTTCGCCTGTTGACGAGGCATTTGGATACCTTAAGAGAGTCATAGTTTCCGTTTGCTGTTGCTCCCCATTTTACAACAGGCACATCTACAAGCTTACTCTGGCCAATTCTCCTGAAGCGATACGCTAATATCTGTTGACATAAAGACTTTCACAGTACTCCTGCCGGGAGCTTCTCGACTTTACCGATGTATTTCGCCTATTGAAGAGGCATTTGGCTACCTTAAGGGAGTCATAGTTACTCCTGCCAGTTTCTCTCCGTTAAACCACAGTCACATCTACAATATTCCTCTGCCCCTTTCACCAGACGCGATACGCCATTATTTGTCGACATTATGACTTCCCAGTACTCCTGCTAGGGGCTCCTCCAGTTTACCAATGTATTTCGCCCGTTGACGAGGCATTTGGCTACCTTAAGAGAGTCATAGTTACTCCTGTCAGTTGCTCCCCGTTTTACCACGGTCACATTTTCAATCTTATTCTGGCCAGTTCACCTGAAGCGATACGCCATTATCAGTCAACCTAAAGAATATTACAGTACACCTGCCGGGAGCTTCTCGAGTTTGCCGATGTATTTCGCCTGTTGACGAGGCATTTGGATACCTTAAGAGAGTCATAGTTTCCCCTTGCTGTTGCTCCCCATTTTACAACAGGCACATCTACAAGCTTACTCTGGCCAATTCTCCTGAAGCGATACGCTAATATCTGTTGACATAAAGACTTTCACAGTACTCCTGCCGGGAGCGTCTCGAATTTGCCGATGTATTTCGCATATTGACGAGGCATTTGGCTACCTTAAGAGAGTTATAGTTACTCCTGCCAGTGTCTCTCCGTTAAACCACATTTACATTTACAATTTTCCTCCGCCCCTTACACCAGACGCGATACGATATTATTTATCGACATTATGACTTTCACAGTACTCCTGCTAGGGGCTCCTCCAGTTTACCAAAGTATGTCGCCTGTTGAAGAGGCATTTGGCTACCTTCAGAGAGTCATAGTTACTCCTGTCAGTTGCTCCCCGTTTTACCAAAAACACATTTTAATCTTATTCTGGCCAGTTCACCTGAAGCGATACGCCATTATCAGTCAACCTAAAGAATATCACATTACTCCTGCCGGGAGCTTCTCGAGTTTGCCGATGTATTTCGCCTGTTGACGAGGCATTTGGATACCTTAAGAGAGTCATAGTTTCCCCTTGCTGTTGCTCCCCATTTTACAACAGGCACATCTACAAGCTTACTTTGGCCAATTCTCCTGAAGCGATACGCTAATATCTGTTGACATAAAGACTTTCACAGTACTCCTGGCGGGAGCTTTTCGACTTTGCCGATGTATTTCGCCTATTGAGGAGGCGTTTGGCTACCTTAAGAGAGTCATAGATACTCCTGCCAGTGTCTCTCCGTTAAACCACAGTCACATCTACAATTTTCCTGTGCCCCTTTCACCAGACGCAATACGCCATTATTTGTCGACATCATGTCTTTCAAAGTACTCCTGCTAGGGGCTCCTCCAGTTTACCAATGTATTTCGCCTGTTGACGAGGCATTTGGCTACCTTAAGAGAGTCATACTTACTCCTGTCCGTTGCTCCCCGTTTTACCACAGTCACATTTCCAATCTTATTCTGGCCAGTTCACCCGAAGCGATACGCCTCTTGACGAGGCATTTGGCTACCTTAAGATAGTCATAGTTACTCCTGTCAGTTGCTCCCCGTTTTACCACAGTCACATTTTCAATCTTATTCTGGCCAGTTCACCTGAAGCGATACGCCATTATCAGTCAACTTAAAGAATATCACAGTACTCCTGCCGGGAGCTTCTCGAGTTTGCCGATGTATTTCGCCTGTTGACGAGGCATTTGGATACCTTAAGAGAGTCATAGTTTCCCCTTGCTGTTGCTCCCCATTTTACAACAGGCACATCTACAAGCTTACTCTGGCCAATTCTCCTGAAGCGATACGCTAATATCTGTGGACATAAAGACTTTCACAGTAGTCCTGGCGGGAGCTTTTCGACTTTGCCGATGTATTTCGCCTATTGACGAGGTGTTTGGCTACCTTAAGAGAGTCATAGATACTCCTGCCAGTGTCTCTCCGTTAAACCACATTTACATTTACAATTTTCCTCCGCCCCTTACACCAGACGCGATACGATATTATTTATCGACATTATGACTTTCACAGTACTCCTGCTAGGGGCTCCTCCAGTTTACCAAAGTATTTCGCCTGTTGAAGAGGCATTTGGCTACCTTCAGAGAGTCATAGTTACTCCTGTCAGTTGCTCCCCGTTTTACCAAAGTCACATTTTAATCTTATACTGGCCAGTTCACCTGAAGCGATACGCCATTATCAGTCAACCTAAAGAATATCACATTACTCCTGCCGGGAGCTTCTCGAGTTTGCCGATGTATTTCGCCTGTTGACGAGGCATTTGGATACCTTAAGAGAGTCATAGTTTCCCCTTGCTGTTGCTCCCCATTTTACAACAGGCACATCTACAAGCTTACTCTGGCCAATTCTCCTGAAGCGATACGCTAATATCTGTTGACATAAAGACTTTCACAGTACTCCTGCCGGGAGCGTCTCGAATTTGCCGATGTATTTCGCATATTGACGAGGCATTTGGCTACCTTAAGAGAGTTATAGTTACTCCTGCCAGTGTCTCTCCGTTAAACCACATTTACATTTACAATTTTCCTCCGCCCCTTACACCAGACGCGATACGATATTATTTATCGACATTATGACTTTCACAGTACTCCTGCTAGGGGCTCCTCCAGTTTACCAAAGTATTTCGCCTGTTGAAGAGGCATTTGGCTACCTTCAGAGAGTCATAGTTACTCCTGTCAGTTGCTCCCCGTTTTACCAAAGTCACATTTTCAATCTTATTCTGGCCAGTTCACCTGAAGCGATACGCCATTATCAGTCAACCTAAAGAATATCACATTACTCCTGCCGGGAGCTTCTCGAGTTTGCCGATGTATTTCGCCTGTTGACGAGGCATTTGGATACCTTAAGAGAGTCATAGTTTCCCCTTGCTGTTGCTCCCCATTTTACAACAGGCACATCTACAAGCTTACTCTGGCCAATTCTCCTGAAGCGATACGCTAATATCTGTGGACATAAAGACTTTCACAGTAGTCCTGGCGGGAGCTTTTCGACTTTGCCGATGTATTTCGCCTATTGAGGAGGCGTTTGGCTACCTTAAGAGAGTCATAGATACTCCTGCCAGTGTCTCTCCGTTAAACCACAGTCACATCTACAATTTTCCTGTGCCCCTTTCACCAGACGCGATACGCCATTATTTGTCGACATCATGTCTTTCAAAGTACTCCTGCTAGGGGCTCCTCCAGTTTACCAATGTATTTCGCCTGTTGACGATGCATTTGGCTACCTTAAGAGAGTCATACTTACTCCTGTCCGTTGCTCCCCGTTTTACCACAGTCACATTTTCAATCTTATTCTGGCCAGTTCACCTGAAGCGATACGCCATTATCAGTCAACCTAAAGAATATCACATTACTCCTGCCGGGAGCTTCTCGAGTTTGCCGATGTATTTCGCCTGTTGACGAGGCATTTGGATACCTTAAGAGAGTCATAGCTTCCCCTTGCTGTTGCTCCCCATTTTACAACTGGCACATCTACAAGCTTACTCTGGCCAATTCTCCTGAAGCGATACGCTAATATCTGTTGACATAAAGACTTTCACAGTACTCCTGCCGGGAGCTTCTCGACTTTACCGATGTATTTCGCCTATTGAAGAGGCATTTGGCTACCTTAAGAGAGTCATACTTACTCCTGTCCGTTGCTCCCCGTTTTACCACAGTCACATTTTCAATCTTATTCTGGCCAGTTCACCTGAAGCGATACGCCATTATCAGTCAACCTAAAGAATATCACATTACTCCTGCCGGGAGCTTCTCGAGTTTGCCGATGTATTTCGCCTGTTGACGAGGCATTTGGATACCTTAAGAGAGTCATAGTTTCCCCTTGCTGTTGCTCCCCATTTTACAACAGGCACATCTACAAGCTTACTTTGGCCAATTCTCCTGAAGCGATACGCTAATATCTGTTGACATAAAGACTTTCACAGTACTCCTGGCGGGAGCTTTTCGACTTTGCCGATGTATTTCGCCTATTGAGGAGGCGTTTGGCTACCTTAAGAGAGTCATAGATACTCCTGCCAGTGTCTCTCCGTTAAACCACAGTCACATCTACAATTTTCCTGTGCCCCTTTCACCAGACGCAATACGCCATTATTTGTCGACATCATGTCTTTCAAAGTACTCCTGCTAGGGGCTCCTCCAGTTTACCAATGTATTTCGCCTGTTGACGAGGCATTTGGCTACCTTAAGAGAGTCATACTTACTCCTGTCCGTTGCTCCCCGTTTTACCACAGTCACATTTCCAATCTTATTCTGGCCAGTTCACCCGAAGCGATACGCCTCTTGACGAGGCATTTGGCTACCTTAAGATAGTCATAGTTACTCCTGTCAGTTGCTCCCCGTTTTACCACAGTCACATTTTCAATCTTATTCTGGCCAGTTCACCTGAAGCGATACGCCATTATCAGTCAACTTAAAGAATATCACAGTACTCCTGCCGGGAGCTTCTCGAGTTTGCCGATGTATTTCGCCTGTTGACGAGGCATTTGGATACCTTAAGAGAGTCATAGTTTCCCCTTGCTGTTGCTCCCCATTTTACAACAGGCACATCTACAAGCTTACTCTGGCCAATTCTCCTGAAGCGATACGCTAATATCTGTGGACATAAAGACTTTCACAGTAGTCCTGGCGGGAGCTTTTCGACTTTGCCGATGTATTTCGCCTATTGACGAGGTGTTTGGCTACCTTAAGAGAGTCATAGATACTCCTGCCAGTGTCTCTCCGTTAAACCACATTTACATTTACAATTTTCCTCCGCCCCTTACACCAGACGCGATACGATATTATTTATCGACATTATGACTTTCACAGTACTCCTGCTAGGGGCTCCTCCAGTTTACCAAAGTATTTCGCCTGTTGAAGAGGCATTTGGCTACCTTCAGAGAGTCATAGTTACTCCTGTCAGTTGCTCCCCGTTTTACCAAAGTCACATTTTAATCTTATTCTGGCCAGTTCACCTGAAGCGATACGCCATTATCAGTCAACCTAAAGAATATCACATTACTCCTGCCGGGAGCTTCTCGAGTTTGCCGATGTATTTCGCCTGTTGACGAGGCATTTGGATACCTTAAGAGAGTCATAGTTTCCCCTTGCTGTTGCTCCCCATTTTACAACAGGCACATCTACAAGCTTACTCTGGCCAATTCTCCTGAAGCGATACGCTAATATCTGTTGACATAAAGACTTTCACAGTACTCCTGCCGGGAGCGTCTCGAATTTGCCGATGTATTTCGCATATTGACGAGGCATTTGGCTACCTTAAGAGAGTTATAGTTACTCCTGCCAGTGTCTCTCCGTTAAACCACATTTACATTTACAATTTTCCTCCGCCCCTTACACCAGACGCGATACGATATTATTTATCGACATTATGACTTTCACAGTACTCCTGCTAGGGGCTCCTCCAGTTTACCAAAGTATTTCGCCTGTTGAAGAGGCATTTGGCTACCTTCAGAGAGTCATAGTTACTCCTGTCAGTTGCTCCCCGTTTTACCAAAGTCACATTTTCAATCTTATTCTGGCCAGTTCACCTGAAGCGATACGCCATTATCAGTCAACCTAAAGAATATCACATTACTCCTGCCGGGAGCTTCTCGAGTTTGCCGATGTATTTCGCCTGTTGACGAGGCATTTGGATACCTTAAGAGAGTCATAGTTTCCCCTTGCTGTTGCTCCCCATTTTACAACAGGCACATCTACAAGCTTACTCTGGCCAATTCTCCTGAAGCGATACGCTAATATCTGTGGACATAAAGACTTTCACAGTAGTCCTGGCGGGAGCTTTTCGACTTTGCCGATGTATTTCGCCTATTGAGGAGGCGTTTGGCTACCTTAAGAGAGTCATAGATACTCCTGCCAGTGTCTCTCCGTTAAACCACAGTCACATCTACAATTTTCCTGTGCCCCTTTCACCAGACGCGATACGCCATTATTTGTCGACATCATGTCTTTCAAAGTACTCCTGCTAGGGGCTCCTCCAGTTTACCAATGTATTTCGCCTGTTGACGAGGCATTTGGCTACCTTAAGAGAGTCATACTTACTCCTGTCCGTTGCTCCCCGTTTTACCACAGTCACATTTTCAATCTTATTCTGGCCAGTTCACCTGAAGCGATACGCCATTATCAGTCAACCTAAAGAATATCACATTACTCCTGCCGGGAGCTTCTCGAGTTTGCCGATGTATTTCGCCTGTTGACGAGGCATTTGGATACCTTAAGAGAGTCATAGCTTCCCCTTGCTGTTGCTCCCCATTTTACAACTGGCACATCTACAAGCTTACTCTGGCCAATTCTCCTGAAGCGATACGCTAATATCTGTTGACATAAAGACTTTCACAGTACTCCTGCCGGGAGCTTCTCGACTTTGCCGATGTATTTCGCCTATTGACGAGGCATTTGGCTACCTTAAGAGAGTCATACTTACTCCTGTCCGTTGCTCCCCGTTTTACCACAGTCACATTTTCAATCTTATTCTGGCCAGTTCACCTGAAGCGATACGCCATTATCAGTCAACCTAAAGAATATCACATTACTCCTGCCGGGAGCTTCTCGAGTTTGCCGATGTATTTCGCCTGTTGACGAGGCATTTGGATACCTTAAGAGAGTCATAGTTTCCCCTTGCTGTTGCTCCCCATTTTACAACAGGCACATCTACAAGCTTACTCTGGCCAATTCTCCTGAAGCGATACGCTAATATCTGTTGACATAAAGACTTTCACAGTACTCCTGCCGGGAGCGTCTCGAATTTGCCGATGTATTTCGCATATTGACGAGGCATTTGGCTACCTTAAGAGAGTTATAGTTACTCCTGCCAGTGTCTCTCCGTTAAACCACATTTACATTTACAATTTTCCTCCGCCCCTTACACCAGACGCGATACGATATTATTTATCGACATTATGACTTTCACAGTACTCCTGCTAGGGGCTCCTCCAGTTTACCAAAGTATTTCGCCTGTTGAAGAGGCATTTGGCTACCTTCAAAGTGTCATAGTTACTCCTGTCAGTTGCTCCCCGTTTTACCAAAGTCACATTTTAATCTTATTCTGGCCAGTTCACCTGAAGCGATACGCCATTATCAGTCAACCTAAAGAATATCACATTACTCCTGCCGGGAGCTTCTCGAGTTTGCCGATGTATTTCGCCTGTTGACGAGGCATTTGGATACCTTAAGAGAGTCATAGTTTCCCCTTGCTGTTGCTCCCCATTTTACAACAGGCACATCTACAAGCTTACTTTGGCCAATTCTCCTGAAGCGATACGCTAATATCTGTTGACATAAAGACTTTCACAGTACTCCTGGCGGGAGCTTTTCGACTTTGCCGATGTATTTCGCCTCTTGAGGAGGCGTTTGGCTACCTTAAGAGAGTCATAGATACTCCTGCCAGTGTCTCTCCGTTAAACCACAGACACATCTACAATTTTCCTGTGCCCCTTTCACCAGACGCGATACGCCATTATTTGTCGACATCATGTCTTTCAAAGTACTCCTGCTAGGGGCTCCTCCAGTTTACCAATGTATTTCGCCTGTTGACGAGGCATTTGGCTACCTTAAGAGAGTCATACTTACTCCTGTCCGTTGCTCCCCGTTTTACCACAGTCACATTTCCAATCTTATTCTGGCCAGTTCACCTGAAGCGATACGCCATTATCAGTCAACCTAAAGAATATCACATTACTCCTGCCGGGAGCTTCTCGAGTTTGCCGATGTATTTCGCCTGTTGACGAGGCATTTGGATACCTTAAGAGAGTCATAGCTTCCCCTTGCTGTTGCTCCCCATTTTACAACAGGCACATCTACAAGCTTACTCTGGCCAATTCTCCTGAAGCGATACGCTAATATCTGTGGACATAAAGACTTTCACAGTAGTCCTGGCGGGAGCTTTCGACTTTGCCGATGTATTTCGCCTATTGACGAGGTGTTTGGCTACCTTAAGAGAGTCATAGATACTCCTGCCAGTGTCTCTCCGTTAAACCACATTTACATTTACAATTTTCCTCCGCCCCTTACACCAGACGCGATACGATATTATTTATCGACATTATGACTTTCACAGTACTCCTGCTAGGGGCTCCTCCAGTTTACCAAAGTATTTCGCCTGTTGAAGAGGCATTTGGCTACCTTCAGAGAGTCATAGTTACTCCTGTCAGTTGCTCCCCGTTTTACCAAAGTCACATTTTAATCTTATTCTGGCCAGTTCACCTGAAGCGATACGCCATTATCAGTCAACCTAAAGAATATCACATTACTCCTGCCGGGAGCTTCTCGAGTTTGCCGATGTATTTCGCTTGTTGACGAGGCATTTGGATACCTTAAGAGAGTCATAGTTTCCCCTTGCTGTTGCTCCCCATTTTACAACAGGCACATCTACAAGCTTACTCTGGCCAATTCTCCTGAAGCGATACGCTAATATCTGTTGACATAAAGACTTTCACAGTACTCCTGCCGGGAGCGTCTCGAATTTGCCGATGTATTTCGCATATTGACGAGGCATTTGGCTACCTTAAGAGAGTTATAGTTACTCCTGCCAGTGTCTCTCCGTTAAACCACATTTACATTTACAATTTTCCTCCGCCCCTTACACCAGACGCGATACGATATTATTTATCGACATTATGACTTTCACAGTACTCCTGCTAGGGGCTCCTCCAGTTTACCAAAGTATTTCGCCTGTTGAAGAGGCATTTGGCTACCTTCAGAGAGTCATAGTTACTCCTGTCAGTTGCTCCCCGTTTTACCAAAGTCACATTTTAATCTTATTCTGGCCAGTTCACCTGAAGCGATACGCCATTATCAGTCAACCTAAAGAATATCACATTACTCCTGCCGGGAGCTTCTCGAGTTTGCCGATGTATTTCGCCTGTTGACGAGGCATTTGGATACCTTAAGAGAGTCATAGTTTCCCCTTGCTGTTGCTCCCCATTTTACAACAGGCACATCTACAAGCTTACTCTGGCCAATTCTCCTGAAGCGATACGCTAATATCTGTTGACATAAAGACTTTCACAGTACTCCTGCCGGGAGCGTCTCGAATTTCCGATGTATTTCGCATATTGACGAGGCATTTGGCTACCTTAAGAGAGTTATAGTTACTCCTGCCAGTGTCTCTCCGTTAAACCACATTTACATTTACAATTTTCCTCCGCCCCTTACACCAGACGCGATACGATATTATTTATCGACATTATGACTTTCACAGTACTCCTGCTAGGGGCCCCTCCAGTTTACCAAAGTATTTCGCCTGTTGAAGAGGCATTTGGCTACCTTCAGAGAGTCATAGTTACTCCTGTCAGTTGCTCCCCGTTTTACCAAAGTCACATTTTCAATCTTATTCTGGCCAGTTCACCTGAAGCGATACGCCATTATCAGTCAACCTAAAGAATATCACATTACTCCTGCCGGGAGCTTCTCGAGTTTGCCGATGCATTTCGCCTGTTGACGAGGCATTTGGATACCTTAAGAGAGTCATAGTTTCCCCTTGCTGTTGCTCCCCATTTTACAACAGGCACATCTACAAGCTTACTCTGGCCAATTCTCCTGAAGCGATACGCTAATATCTGTGGACATAAAGACTTTCACAGTAGTCCTGGCGGGAGCTTTTCGACTTTGCCGATTTATTTCGCCTATTGACGAGGTGTTTGGCTACCTTAAGAGAGTCATAGATACTCCTGCCAGTGTCTCTCCGTTAAACCACATTTACATTTACAATTTTCCTCCGCCCCTTACACCACACGCGATACGATATTATTTATCGACATTATGACTTTCACAGTACTCCTGCTAGGGGCTCCTCCAGTTTACCAAAGTATTTCGCCTGTTGAAGAGGCATTTGGCTACCTTCAGAGAGTCATAGTTACTCCTGTCAGTTGCTCCCCGTTTTACCAAAGTCACATTTTAATCTTATTCTGGCCAGTTCACCTGAAGCGATACGCCATTATCAGTCAACCTAAAGAATATCACATTACTCCTGCGGGGAGCTTCTCGAGTTTGCCGATGTATTTCGCCTGTTGACGAGGCATTTGGATACCTTAAGAGAGTCATAGTTTCCCCTTGCTGTTGCTCCCCATTTTACAACAGGCACATCTACAAGCTTACTCTGGCCAATTCTCCTGAAGCGATACGCTAATATCTGTTGACATAAAGACTTTCACAGTACTCCTGCCGGGAGCGTCTCGAATTTGCCGATGTATTTCGCATATTGACGAGGCATTTGGCTACCTTAAGAGAGTTATAAATACTCCTGCCAGTGTCTCTCCGTTAAACCACATTTACATTTACAATTTTCCTCCGCCCCTTACACCAGACGCGATACGATATTATTTATCGACATTATGACTTTCACAGTACTCCTGATAGGGGCCCCTCCAGTTTACCAAAGTATTTCGCCTGTTGAAGAGGCATTTGGCTACCTTCAGAGAGTCATAGTTACTCCTGTCAGTTGCTCCCCGTTTTACCAAAGTCACATTTTCAATCTTATTCTGGCCAGTTCACCTGAAGCGATACGCCATTATCAGTCAACCTAAAGATTATCACATTACTCCTGCCGGGAGCTTCTCGAGTTTGCCGATGTATTTCGCCTGTTGACGAGGCATTTGGATACCTTAAGAGAGTCATAGTTTCCCCTTGCTGTTGCTCCCCATTTTACAACAGGCACATCTACAAGCTTACTCTGGCCAATTCTCCTGAAGCGATACGCTAATATCTGTGGACATAAAGAGTTTCACAGTAGTCCTCGCGGGAGCTTTTCGACTTTGCCGATGTATTTCGCCTATTGACGAGGTGTTTGGCTACCTTAAGAGAGTCATAGATACTCCTGCCAGTGTCTCTCCGTTAAACCACATTTACATTTACAATTTTCCTCCGCCCCTTACACCAGACGCGATACGATATTATTTATCGACATTATGACTTTCACAGTACTCCTGCTAGGGGCTCCTCCAGTTTACCAAAGTATTTCGCCTGTTGAAGAGGCATTTGGCTACCTTCAGAGAGTCATAGTTACTCCTGTCAGTTGCTCCCCGTTTTACCAAAGTCACATTTTAATCTTATTCTGGCCAGTTCACCTGAAGCGATACGCCATTATCAGTCAACCTAAAGAATATCACATTACTCCTGCCGGGAGCTTCTCGAGTTTGCCGATGTATTTCGCCTGTTGACGAGGCATTTGGATACCTTAAGAGAGTCATAGTTTCCCCTTGCTGTTGCTCCCCATTTTACAACAGGCACATCTACAAGCTTACTCTGGCCAATTCTCCTGAAGCGATACGCTAATATCTGTGGACATAAAGACTTTCACAGTAGTCCTGGCGGGAGCTTTTCGACTTTGCCAATGTATTTCGCCTATTGACGAGGTGTTTGGCTACCTTAAGAGAGTCATAGATACTCCTGCCAGTGTCTCTCCGTTAAACCACATTTACATTTACAATTTTCCTCCGCCCCTTACACCAGACGCGATACGATATTATTTATCGACATTATGACTTTCACAGTACTCCTGCTAGGCGCTCCTCCAGTTTACCAAAGTATTTCGCCTGTTGAAGAGGCATTTGGCTACCTTCAGAGAGTCATAGTTACTCCTGTCAGTTGCTCCCCGTTTTACCAAAGTCACATTTTAATCTTATTCTGGCCAGTTCACCTGAAGCGATACGCCATTATCAGTCAACCTAAAGAATATCACATTACTCCTGCCGGGAGCTTCTCGAGTTTGCCGATGTATTTCGCCTGTTGACGAGGCATTTGGATACCTTATGAGAGTCATAGTTTCCCCTTGCTGTTGCTCCCCATTTTACAACAGGCACATCTACAAGCTTACTCTGGCCAATTCTCCTGAAGCGATACGCTAATATCTGTTGACATAAAGACTTTCACAGTACTCCTGCCGGGAGCGTCTCGAATTTGCCGATGTATTTCGCATATTGACGAGGCATTTGGCTACCTTAAGAGAGTTATAGTTACTCCTGCCAGTGTCTCTCCGTTAAACCACATTTACATTTGCAATTTTCCTCCGCCCCTTACACCAGACGCGATACGATATTATTTATCGACATTATGACTTTCACAGTACTCCTGCTAGGGGCTCCTCCAGTTTACCAAAGTATTTCGCCTGTTGAAGAGGCATTTGGCTACCTTCAGAGAGTCATAGTTACTCCTGTCAGTTGCTCCCCGTTTTACCAAAGTCACATTTTCAATCTTATTCTGGCCAGTTCACCTGAAGCGATACGATATTATCAGTCAACCTAAAGAATATCACATTACTCCTGCCGGGAGCTTCTCGAGTTTGCCGATGTATTTCGCCTGTTGACGAGGCATTTGGATACCTTAAGAGAGTCATAGTTTCCCCTTGCTGTTGCTCCCCATTTTACAACAGGCACATCTACAAGCTTACTCTGGCCAATTCTCCTGAAGCGATACGCTAATATCTGTGGACATAAAGACTTTCACAGTAGTCCTGGCGGGAGCTTTTCGACTTTGCCGATGTATTTCGCCTATTGACGAGGTGTTTGGCTACCTTAAGAGAGTCATAGATACTCCTGCCAGTGTCTCTCCGTTAAACCACATTTACATTTACAATTTTCCTCCGCCCCTTACACCAGACGCGATACGATATTATTTATCGACATTATGACTTTCACAGTACTCCTGCTAGGGGCTCCTCCAGTTTACCAAAGTATTTCGCCTGTTGAAGAGGCATTTGGCTACCTTCAGAGAGTCATAGTTACTCCTGTCAGTTGCTCCCCGTTTTACCAAAGTCACATTTTAATCTTATTCTGGCCAGTTCACCTGAAGCGATACGCCATTATCAGTCAACCTAAAGAATATCACATTACTCCTGCCGGGAGCTTCTCGAGTTTGCCGATGTATTTCGCCTGTTGACGAGGCATTTGGATACCTTAAGAGAGTCATAGTTTCCCCTTGCTGTTGCTCCCCATTTTACAACAGGCACATCTACAAGCTCACTCTGGCCAATTCTCCTGAAGCGATACGCTAATATCTGTTGACATAAAGACTTTCACAGTACTCCTGCCGGGAGCGTCTCGAATTTGCCGATGTATTTCGCATATTGACGAGGCATTTGGCTACCTTAAGAGAGTTATAGTTACTCCTGCCAGTGTCTCTCCGTTAAACCACATTTACATTTACAATGTTCCTCCGCCCCTTACACCAGACGCGATACGATATTATTTATCGACATTATGACTTTCACAGTACTCCTGCTAGGGGCTCCTCCAGTTTACCAAAGTATTTCGCCTGTTGAAGAGGTATTTGGCTACCTTCAGAGAGTCATAGTTACTCCTGTCAGTTGCTCCCCGTTTTACCAAAGTCACATTTTCAATCTTATTCTGGCCAGTTCACCTGAAGCGATACGCCATTATCAGTCAACCTAAAGAATATCACATTACTCCTGCCGGGAGCTTCTCGAGTTTGCCGATGTATTTCGCCTGTTGACGAGGCATTTGGATACCTTAAGAGAGTCATAGTTTCCCCTTGCTGTTGCTCCCCATTTTACAACAGGCACATCTACAAGCTTACTCTGGCCAATTCTCCTGAAGCGATACGCTAATATCTGTGGGCATAAAGACTTTCACAGAAGTCCTGGCGGGAGCTTTTCGACTTTGCCGATGTATTTCGCCTATTGACGAGGTGTTTGGCTACCTTAAGAGAGTCATAGATACTCCTGCCAGTGTCTCTCCGTTAAACCACATTTACATTTACAATTTTCCTCCGCCCCTTACACCAGACGCGATACGATATTATTTATCGACATTATGACTTTCACAGTACTCCTGCTAGGGGCTCCTCCAGTTTACCAAAGTATTTCGCCTGTTGAAGAGGCATTTGGCTACCTTCAGAGAGTCATAGTTACTCCTGTCAGTTGCTCCCCGTTTTACCAAAGTCACATTTTAATCTTATTCTGGCCAGTTCACCTGAAGCGATACGCCATTATCAGTCAACCTAAAGAATATCACATTACTCCTGCCGGGAGCTTCTCGAGTTTGCCGATGTATTTCGCCTGTTGACGGGCATTTGCATACCTTAAGAGAGTCATAGTTTCCCCTTGCTGTTGCTCCCCATTTTACAACAGGCACATCTACAAGCTTACTCTGGCCAATTCTCCTGAAGCGATACGCTAATATCTGTTGACATAAAGACTTTCACAGTACTCCTGCCGGGAGCTTCTCGAATTTGCCGATGTATTTCGCATATTGACGAGGCATTTGGCTACCTTAAGAGAGTTATAGTTACTCCTGCCAGTGTCTCTCCGTTAAACCACATTTACATTTACAATTTTCCTCCGCCCCTTACACCAGACGCGATACGATATTATTTATCGACATTATGACTTTCACAGTACTCCTGCTAGGGGCTCCTCCAGTTTACCAAAGTATTTCGCCTGTTGAAGAGGCATTTGGCTACCTTCAGAGAGTCATAGTTACTCCTGTCAGTTGCTCCCCGTTTTACCAAAGTCACATTTTAATCTTATTCTGGCCAGTTCACCTGAAGCGATACGCCATTATCAGTCAACCTAAAGAATATCACATTACTCCTGCCGGGAGCATCTCGAGTTTGCCGATGTATTTCGCCTGTTGACGAGGCATTTGGATACCTTAAGAGAGTCATAGTTTCCCCTTCCTGTTGCTCCCCATTTTACAACAGGCACATCTACAAGCTTACTCTGGCCAATTCTCCTGAAGCGATACGCTAATATCTGTTGACATAAAGACTTTCACAGTACTCCTGGCGGGAGCTTTTCGACTTTGCCGATGTATTTCGCCTATTGAGGAGGCGTTTGGCTACCTTAAGAGAGTCATAGATACTCCTGCCAGTGTCTCTCCGTTAAACCACAGTCACATCTACAATTTTCCTGTGCCCCTTTCACCAGACGCGATACGCCATTATTTGTCGACATCATGTCTTTCAAAGTACTCCTGCTAGGGGCTCCTCCAGTTTACCAATGTATTTCGCCTGTTGACGAGGCATTTGGCTACCTTAAGAGAGTCATACTTACTCCTGTCCGTTGCTCCCCGTTTTACCACAGTCGCATTTTCAATCTTATTCTGGCCACTTCACCTGAAGCGATACGCCATTATCAGTCAACCTAAAGAATATCACATTACTCATGCCGGGAGCTACTCGAGTTTGCCGATGTATTTCGCCTGTTGACGAGGCATTTGGATACCTTAAGAGAGTCATAGCTTCCCCTTGCTGTTGCTCCCCATTTTACAACTGGCACATCTACAAGCTTACTCTGGCCAATTCTCCTGAAGCGATACGCTAATATCTGTTGACATAAAGACTTTCACAGTACTCCTGCCGGGAGCTTCTCGACTTTACCGATGTATTTCGCCTATTGAAGAGGCATTTGGCTACCTTAAGAGAGTCATACTTACTCCTGTCCGTTGCTCCCCGTTTTACCACAGTCACATTTTCAATCTTATTCTGGCCAGTTCACCTGAAGCGATACGCCATTATCAGTCAACCTAAAGAATATCACATTACTCCTGCCGGGAGCTTCTCGAGTTTGCCGATGTATTTCGCCTGTTGACGAGGCATTTGGATACCTTAAGAGAGTCATAGCTTCCCCTTGCTGTTGCTCCCCATTTTACAACTGGCACATCTACAAGCTTACTCTGGCCAATTCTCCTGAAGCGATACGCTAATATCTGTTGACATAAAGACTTTCACAGTACTCCTGCCGGGAGCTTCTCGACTTTACCGATGTATTTCGCCTATTGAAGAGGCATTTGGCTACCTTAAGGGAGTCATAGTTACTCCTGCCAGTTTCTCTCCGTTAAACCACAGTCACATCTACAATATTCCTCTGCCCCTTTCACCAGACGCGATACGCCATTATTTGTCGACATTATGACTTCACAGTACTCCTGCTAGGGGCTCCTCCAGTTTACCAATGTATTTCGCCCGTTGACGAGGCATTTGGCTACCTTAAGAGAGTCATAGTTACTCCTGTCAGTTGCTCCCCGTTTTACCACGGTCACATTTTCAATCTTATTCTGGCCAGTTCACCTGAAGCGTTACGCCATTATCAGTCAACCTAAAGAATATCACAGTACACCTGCCGGGAGCTTCTCGAGTTTGCCGATGTATTTCGCCTGTTGACGAGGCATTTGGATACCTTAAGAGAGTCATAGTTTCCCCTTGCTGTTGCTCCCCATTTTACAACAGGCACATCTACAAGCTTACTCTGGCCAATTCTCCTGAAGCGATACGCTAATATCTGTTGACATAAAGACTTTCACAGTACTCCTGCCGGGAGCGTCTCGAATTTGCCGATGTATTTCGCATATTGACGAGGCATTTGGCTACCTTAAGAGAGTTATAGTTACTCCTGCCAGTGTCTCTCCGTTAAACCACATTTACATTTACAATTTTCCTCCGCCCCTTACACCAGACGCGATACGATATTATTTATCGACATTATGACTTTCACAGTACTCCTGCTGGGGGCTCCTCCAGTTTACCAAAGTATTTCGCCTGTTGAAGAGGCATTTGGCTACCTCCAGAGAGTCATAGTTACTCCTGTCAGTTGCTCCCCGTTTTACCAAAGTCACATTTTAATCTTATTCTGGCCAGTTCACCTGAAGCGATACGCCATTATCAGTCAACCTAAAGAATATCACAGTACTCCTGCCGGGAGCTTCTCGAGTTTGCCGATGTATTTCGCCTGTTGACGAGGCATTTGGCTACGTTAAGAGAGTCATACTTACTCCTGTCAGTTGCTCCCCGTTTTACCACAGTCACATTTTCAATCTTATTCTGGCCAGTTCACCCGAAGCGATACGCCTCTTGACGAGGCATTTGGCTACCTTAAGAGAGTCATAGTTACTCCTGTCAGTTGCTCCCCGTTTAACCACAGTCACATTTTCAATCTCATTCTGGCCAGTTCACCTGAAGCGATACGCCATTATCAGTCAACCTAAAGAATATCACATTACTCCTGCCGGGAGCTTCTTGAGTTTGCATATGTATTTCGCCTGTTGACGAGGCATTTGGATACCTTAAGAGAGTCATAGTTTCCCCTTGCTGTTGCTCCCCATTTTACAACTGGCACATCTACAAGCTTACTCTGGCCAATTCTCCTGAAGCGATACGCTAATATCTGTTGACATAAAGACTTTCACAGTACTCCTGCCGGGAGCTTCTCGACTTTACCGATGTATTTCGCCTATTGAAGAGGCATTTGGCTACCTTAAGAGAGTCATAGTTACTCCTGTCAGTTTCTCTCCGTTAAACCACAGTCACATCTACAGTATTCCTCTGCCCCTTTCACCAGACGCGATACGCCATTATTTGTCGACATTATGACTTTCACAGTACTCCTGCTAGGGGCTATTCCAGTTTACCAATGTATTTCGCCTGTTGACGAGGCATTTGGCTGCCTTAAGAGAGTCATAGTTACTCCTGTCAGTTGCTCCCCGTTTTACCACGGTCACATTTTCAATCTTATTCTGGCCAGTTCACCTGAAGCGATACGCCATTATCAGTCAACCTAAAGTATATCACAGTACTCCTGCCGGGAGCTTCTTGAGTTTGCCGATGTATTTCGCCTGTTGACGATACATTTGGATACCTTAAGAGAGTCATAGTTACTCCTTGCTGTTGCTCCCCATTTTACAACAGGCACATCTACAAGCTTACTCTGGCCAATTCTCCTGAAGCGATACGCTAATATCTGTTGACATAAAGACTTTCACAGTACTCCTGCCGGGAGCGTCTCGAATTTGCCGATGCATTTCGCATATTGACGAGGCATTTGGCTACCTTAAGAGAGTTATAGTTACTCCTGCCAGTGTCTCTCCGTTAAACCACATTTACATTTACAATTTTCCTCCGCCCCTTACACCAGACGCGATACGATATTATTTATCGACATTATGACTTTCACAGTACTCCTGCTAGGGGCTCCTCCAGTTTACCAAAGTATTTCGCCTGTTGAAGAGGCATTTGGCTACCTTCAGGGAGTCATAGTTACTCCTGTCAGTTGCTCCCCGTTTTACCAAAGTCACATTTTAATCTTATTCTGGCCAGTTCACCTGAAGCGATACGCCATTATCAGTCAACCTAAAGAATATCACAGTACACCTGCCGGGAGCGTCTCGAGTTTGCCGATGTATTTCGCCTGTTGACGAGGCATTTGGATACCTTATGAGAGTCATAGTTTCCCCTTGCTGTTGCTCCCCATTTTACAACAGGCACATCTACAAGCTTACTCTGGCCAATTCTCCTGAAGCGATACGCTAATATCTGTGGACATAAAGACTTTCACAGTAGTCCTGACGGGAGCTTTTCGACTTTGCCGATGTATTTCGCCTATTGACGAGGCGTTTGGCTACCTTAAGAGAGTCATAGATACTCCTGCCAGTGTCTCTCTGTTAAACCACATTTACATTTACAATATTCCTCCGCCCCTTACACCAGACGCGATACGTTATTATTTATCGACATTATGACTTTCACAGTACTCCTGCTAGGGGATCCTCCAGTTTACCAAAGTATTTCGCCTGTTGAAGAGGCATTTGGCTACCTTCAGAGAGTCATAGTTACTCCTGTCAGTTGCTCCCCGTTTTACCAAAGTCACATTTTAATCTTATTCTGGCCAGATCACCTGAAGCGATACGCCATTATCAGTCAACCTAAAGAATATCACATTACTCCTGCCGGGAGCTTCTCGAGTTTGCCGATGTATTTCGCCCGTTGACGAGGCATTTGGATACCTTAAGAGAGTCATAGTTTCCCCTTGCTGTTGCTCCCCATTTTACAACAGGCACATCTACAAGCTTCCTCTGGCCAATTCTCCTGAAGCGATACGCTAATATCTGTTGACATAAAGACTTTCACAGTACTCCTGCCGGGAGCTTTTCGACTTTGCCGATGTATTTCGCCTATTGAGGAGGCGTTTGGCTACCTTCAGAGAGTCATAGATACTCCTGCCAGTGTCTCTCCGTTAAACCACAGTCACATCTACAATTTTCCTGTGCCCCTTTCACCAGACGCGATACGCCATTATTTGTCGACATCATGTCTTTCAAAGTACCCCTGCTAGGGGCTCCTCCTGTTTACCAATGTATTTCGCCTGTTGACGAGGCATTTGGCTACCTTAAGAGAGTCATACTTACTCCTGTCCGTTGCTCCCCGTTTTACCACAGTCACATTTTCAATCTTATTCTGGTCAGTTCACCCGAAGCGATACGCCTCTTGACGAGGCATTTGGCTACATACATTTGGATACCTTAAGAGAGTCATAGTTACTCCTTGCTGTTGCTCCCCATTTTACAACAGGCACATCTACAAGCTTACTCTGGCCAATTCTCCTGAAGCGATACGCTAATATCTGTTAACAAAAGACTTTCACAGTACTCCTGCCGGGAGCGTCTCGAATTTGCCGATGTATTTCGCATATTGACGAGGCATTTGGCTACCTTAAGAGAGTTATAGTTACTCCTGCCAGTGTCTCTCCGTTAAACCACATTTACATTTACAATTTTCCTCCGCCCCTTACACCAGACGCGATACGATATTATTTATCGACATTATGACTTTCACCGTACTCCTGCTAGGGGCTCCTCCAGTTTACCAAAGTATTTCGCCTGTTGAAGAGGCATTTGGCTACCTTAAGAGAGTCATAGTTACTCCTGTCAGTTGTTCCCCGTTTTACCAAAGTCACATTTTAATCTTATTCTGGCCAGTTCACCTGAAGCGATACGCCATTATCAGTCAACCTAAAGAATATCACATTACTCCTGCCGGGAGCTTCTCGAGTTTGCCGATGTATTTCGCCTGTTGACGAGGCATTTGGATACCTTAAGAGAGTCATAGTTTCCCCTTGCTGTTGCTCCCCATTTTACAACTGGCACATCTACAAGCTTACTCTGGCCAATTCTCCTGAAGCGATACGCTAATATCTGTTGACATAAAGACTTTCACAGTACTCCTGCCGGGAGCTTCTCGACTTTACCGATGTATTTCGCCTATTGAAGAGGCATTTGGCTACCTTAAGAGAGTCATAGTTACTCCTGCCAGTTTCTCTCCGTTAAACCACAGTCACATCTACAGTATTCCTCTGCCCCTTTCACCAGACGCGATACGCCATTATTTGTCGACATTATGACTTTCACAGTACTCCTGCTAGGGGCTATTCCAGTTTACCAATGTATTTCGCCTGTTGACGAGGCATTTGGCTGCCTTAAGAGAGTCATAGTTACTCCTGTCAGTTGCCCCCCGTTTTACCACGGTCACATTTTCAATCTTATTCTGGCCAGTTCACCTGAAGCGATACGCCATTATCAGTCAACCTAAAGTATATCACAGTACTCCTGCCGGGAGCTTCTTGAGTTTGCCGATGTATTTCGCCTGTTGACGATACATTTGGATACCTTAAGAGAGTCATAGTTACTCCTTGCTGTTGCTCCCCATTTTACAACAGGCACATCTACAAGCTTACTCTGGCCAATTCTCCTGAAGCGATACGCTAATATCTGTTGACATAAAGACTTTCACAGTACTCCTGCCGGGAGCGTCTCGAATTTGCCGATGCATTTCGCATATTGACGAGGCATTTGGCTACCTTAAGAGAGTTATAGTTACTCCTGCCAGTGTCTCTCCGTTAAACCACATTTACATTTACAATTTTCCTCCGCCCCTTACACCAGACGCGATACGATATTATTTATCGACATTATGACTTTCACAGTACTCCTGCTAGGGGCTCCTCCAGTTTACCAAAGTATTTCGCCTGTTGAAGAGGCATTTGGCTACCTTCAGAGAGTCATAGTTACTCCTGTCAGTTGCTCCCCGTTTTACCAAAGTCACATTTTAATCTTATTCTGGCCAGTTCACCTGAAGCGATACGCCATTATCAGTCAACCTAAAGAATATCACAGTACACCTGCCGGGAGCGTCTCGAGTTTGCCGATGTATTTCGCCTGTTGACGAGGCATTTGGATACCTTATGAGAGTCATAGTTTCCCCTTGCTGTTGCTCCCCATTTTACAACAGGCACATCTACAAGCTTACTCTGGCCAATTCTCCTGAAGCGATACGCTAATATCTGTGGACATAAAGACTTTCACAGTAGTCCTGACGGGAGCTTTTCGACTTTGCCGATGTATTTCGCCTATTGACGAGGCGTTTGGCTACCTTAAGAGAGTCATAGATACTCCTGCCAGTGTCTCTCTGTTAAACCACATTTACATTTACAATATTCCTCCGCCCCTTACACCAGACGCGATACGTTATTATTTATCGACATTATGACTTTCACAGTACTCCTGCTAGGGGATCCTCCAGTTTACCAAAGTATTTCGCCTGTTGAAGAGGCATTTGGCTACCTTCAGAGAGTCATAGTTACTCCTGTCAGTTGCTCCCCGTTTTACCAAAGTCACATTTTAATCTTATTCTGGCCAGATCACCTGAAGCGATACGCCATTATCAGTCAACCTAAAGAATATCACATTACTCCTGCCGGGAGCTTCTCGAGTTTGCCGATGTATTTCGCCTGTTGACGAGGCATTTGGATACCTTAAGAGAGTCATAGTTTCCCCTTGCTGTTGCTCCCCATTTTACAACAGGCACATCTACAAGCTTACTCTGGCCAATTCTCCTGAAGCGATACGCTAATATCTGTTGACATAAAGACTTTCACAGTACTCCTGCCGGGAGCTTCTCGACTTTACCGATGTATTTCGCCTATTGAAGAGGCATTTGGCTACCTTAAGGGAGTCATAGTTACTCCTGCCAGTTACTCTCCGTTAAACCACAGTCACATCTACAATATTCCTCTGCCCCTTTCACCAGACGCGATACGCCATTATTTGTCGACATTATGACTTCACAGTACTCCTGCTAGGGGCTCCTCCAGTTTACCAATGTATTTCGCCCGTTGACGAGGCATTTGGCTACCTTAAGAGAGTCATAGTTACTCCTGTCAGTTGCTCCCCGTTTTACCACGGTCACATTTTCAATCTTATTCTGGCCAGTTCACCTGAAGCGATACGCCATTATCAGTCAACCTAAAGAATATCACAGTACACCTGCCGGGAGCTTCTCGAGTTTGCCGATGTATTTCGCCTGTTGACGAGGATTTTGGATACCTTAAGAGAGTCATAGTTTCCCCTTGCTGTTGCTCCCCATTTTACAACAGGCACATCTACAAGCTTACTCTGGCCAATTCTCCTGAAGCGATACGCTAATATCTGTTGACATAAAGACTTTCACAGTACTCCTGCCGGGAGCGTCTCGAATTTGCCGATGTGTTTCGCATATTGACGAGGCATTTGGCTACCTTAAGAGAGTTATAGTTACTCCTGCCAGTGTCTCTCCGTTAAACCACATTTACATTTACAATTTTCCTCCGCCCCTTACACCAGACGCGATACGATATTATTTATCGACATTATGACTTTCACAGTACTCCTGCTAGGGGCTCCTCCAGTTTACCAAAGTATTTCGCCTGTTGAAGAGGCATTTGGCTACCTTCAGAGAGTCATAGTTACTCCTGTCAGTTGCTCCCCGTTTTACCAAAGTCACATTTTAATCTTATTCTGGCCAGATCACCTGAAGCGATACGCCATTATCAGTCAACCTAAAGAATATCACATTACTCCTGCCGGGAGCTTCTCGAGTTTGCCGATGTATTTCGCCTGTTGACGAGGCATTTGGATACCTTAAGAGAGTCATAGTTTCCCCTTGCTGTTGCTCCCCATTTTACAACAGGCACATCTACAAGCTTACTCTGGCCAATTCTCCTGAAGCGATACGCTAATATCTGTTGACATAAAGACTTTCACAGTACTCCTGCCGGGAGCTTCTCGACTTTACCGATGTATTTCGCCTATTGAAGAGGCATTTGGCTACCTTAAGGGAGTCATAGTTACTCCTGCCAGTTTCTCTCCGTTAAACCACAGTCACATCTACAATATTCCTCTGCCCCTTTCACCAGACGCGATACGCCATTATTTGTCGACATTATGACTTCACAGTACTCCTGCTAGGGGCTCCTCCAGTTTACCAATGTATTTCGCCCGTTGACGAGGCATTTGGCTACCTTAAGAGAGTCATAGTTACTCCTGTCAGTTGCTCCCCGTTTTACCACGGTCACATTTTCAACCTTAATATGGCCAGTTCACCTGAAGCGATACGCCATTATCAGTCAACCTAAAGTATATCACAGTACTCCTGCCGGGACCTTCTTGAGTTTGCCGATGTATTTCGCCTGTTGACGATACATTTGGATACCTTAAGAGAGTCATAGTTACTCCTTGCTGTTGCTCCCCATTTTACAACAGGCACATCTACAAGCTTACTCTGGCCAATTCTCCTGAAGCGATACGCTAATATCTGTTGACATAAAGACTTTCACAGTACTCCTGCCGGGAGCGTCTCGAATTTGCCGATGCATTTCGCATATTGACGAGGCATTTGGCAACCTTAAGAGAGTTATAGTTACTCCTGCCAGTGTCTCTCCGTTAAACCACATTTACATTTACAATTTTCCTCCGCCCCTTACACCAGACGCGATACGATATTATTTATCGACATTATGACTTTCACAGTACTCCTGCTAGGGGCTCCTCCAGTTTACCAAAGTATTTCGCCTGTTGAAGAGGCATTTGGCTACCTTCAGAGAGTCATAGTTACTCCTGTCAGTTGCTCCCCGTTTTACCAAAGTCACATTTTAATCTTATTCTGGCCAGTTCACCTGAAGCGATACGCCATTATCAGTCAACCTAAAGAATATCACAGTACACCTGCCGGGAGCGTCTCGAGTTTGCCGATGTATTTCGCCTGTTGACGAGGCATTTGGATACCTTATGAGAGTCATAGTTTCCCCTTGCTGTTGCTCCCCATTTTACAACAGGCACATCTACAAGCTTACTCTGGCCAATTCTCCTGAAGCGATACGCTAATATCTGTGGACATAAAGACTTTCACAGTAGTCCTGACGGGAGCTTTTCGACTTTGCCGATGTATTTCGCCTATTGACGAGGCGTTTGGCTACCTTAAGAGAGTCATAGATACTCCTGCCAGTGTCTCTCTGTTAAACCACATTTACATTTACAATATTCCTCCGCCCCTTACACCAGACGCGATACGTTATTATTTATCGACATTATGACTTTCACAGTACTCCTGCTAGGGGATCCTCCAGTTTACCAAAGTATTTCGCCTGTTGAAGAGGCATTTGGATACCTTCAGAGAGTCATAGTTACTCCTGTCAGTTGCTCCCCGTTTTACCAAAGTCACATTTTAATCTTATTCTGGCCAGATCACCTGAAGCGATACGCCATTATCAGTCAACCTAAAGAATATCACATTACTCCTGCCGGGAGCTTCTCGAGTTTGCCGATGTATTTCGCCTGTTGACGAGGCATTTGGATACCTTAAGAGAGTCATAGTTTCCCCTTGCTGTTGCTCCCCATTTTACAACAGGCACATCTACAAGCTTACTCTGGCCAATTCTCCTGAAGCGATACGCTAATATCTGTTGACATAAAGACTTTCACAGTACTCCTGCCGGGAGCTTCTCGACTTTACCGATGTATTTCGCCTATTGAAGAGGCATTTGGCTACCTTAAGAGAGTCATAGTTACTCCTGCCAGTTTCTCTCCGTTAAACCACAGTCACATCTACAGTATTCCTGTGCCCCTTTCACCAGACGCGATACGCCATTATTTGTCGACATTATGACTTTCACAGTACTCCTGCTAGGGGCTATTCCAGTTTACCAATGTATTTCGCCTGTTGACGAGGCATTTGGCTGCCTTAAGAGAGTCATAGTTAGTCCTGTCAGTTGCTCCCCGTTTTACCACGGTCACATTTTCAATCTTATTCTGGCCAGTTCACCTGAAGCGATACGCCATTATCAGTCAACCTAAAGTATATCACAGTACTCCTGCCAGGAGCTTCTTGAGTTTGCCGATGTATTTCGCCAGTTGACGATACATTTGGATACCTTAAGAGAGTCATAGTTACTCCTTGCTGTTGCTCCCCATTTTACAACAGGCACATCTACAAGCTTACTCTGGCCAATTCTCCTGAAGCGATACGCTAATATCTGTTGACATAAAGACTTTCACAGTACTCCTGCCGGGAGCGTCCCGAATTTGCCGATGCATTTCGCATATTGACGAGGCATTTAGCTACCTTAAGAGAGTTATAGTTACTCCTGCCAGTGTCTCTCCGTTAAACCACATTTACATTTACAATTTTCCTCCGCCCCTTACACCAGACGCGATACGATATTATTTATCGACATTATGACTTTCACAGTACTCCTGCTAGGGGCTCCTCCAGTTTACCAAAGTATTTCGCCTGTTGAAGAGGCATTTGGCTACCTTCAGAGAGTCATAGTTACTCCTGTCAGTTGCTCCCCGTTTTACCAAAGTCACATTTTAATCTTATTCTGGCCAGTTCACCTGAAGCGATACGCCATTATCAGTCAACCTAAAGAATATCACAGTACACCTGCCGGGAGCGTCTCGAGTTTGCCGATGTATTTCGCCTGTTGACGAGGCATTTGGATACCTTAAGAGAGTCATAGTTTCCCCTTGCTGTTGCTCCCCATTTTACAACAGGCACATCTACAAGCTTACTCTGGCCAATTCTCCTGAAGCGATACGCTAATATCTGTGGACATAAAGACTTTCACAGTAGTCCTGACGGGAGCTTTTCGACTTTGCCGATGTATTTCGCCTATTGACGAGGCGTTTGGCTACCTTAAGAGAGTCATAGTTACTCCCGCCAGTTTCTGTCCGTTAAACCACAGTCACATCTACAATATTCCTCTGCCCCTTTCACCAGACGCGATACGCCATTATTTGTCGACATTATGACTTCACAGTACTCCTGCTAGGGGCTCCTCCAGTTTACCAATGTATTTCGCCCGTTGACGAGGCATTTGGCTACCTTAAGAGAGTCATAGTTACTCCTGTCAGTTGCTCCCCGTTTTACCACGGTCACATTTTCAATCTTATTCTGGCCAGTTCACCTGAAGCGATACGCCATTATCAGTCAACCTAAAGAATATCACAGTACACCTGCCGGGAGCTTCTCGAGTTTGCCGATGTATTTCGCCTGTTGACGAGGCATTTGGATACCTTAAGAGAGTCATAGTTTCCCCTTGCTGTTGCTCCCCATTTTACAACGGGCACATCTACAAGCTTACTCTGGCCAATTCTCCTGAAGCGATACGCTAATATCTGTTGACATAAAGACTTTCACAGTACTCCTGCCGGGAGCGTCTCGAATTTGCCGATGTATTTCGCATATTGACGAGGCATTTGGCTACCTTAAGAGAGTTATAGTTACTCCTGCCAGTGTCTCTCCGTTAAACCACATTTACATTTACAATTTTCCTCTGCCCCTTACACCAGACGTGATACGATATTATGTATCGACATTATGACTTTCACAGTACTCCTGCTGGGGGCTCCTCCAGTTTACCAAAGTATTTCGCCTGTTGAAGAGGCATTTGGCTACCTTCAGAGAGTCATAGTTACTCCTGTCAGTTGCTCCCCGTTTTACCAAAGTCACATTTTAATCTTATTCTGGCCAGTTCACCTGAAGCGATACGCCATTATCAGTCAACCTAAAGAATATCACAGTACTCCTGCCGGGAGCTTCTCGAGTTTGCCGATGTATTTCGCCTGTTGACGAGGCATTTGGCTACGTTAAGAGAGTCATACTTACTCCTGTCAGTTGCTCCCCATTTTACCACAGTCACATTTTCAATCTTATTCTGGCCAGTTCACCCGAAGCGATACGCCTCTTGACGAGGCATTTGGCTACCTTAAGAGAGTCATAGTTACTCCTGTCAGTTGCTCCCCGTTTAACCACAGTCACATTTTCAATCTCATTCTGGCCAGTTCACCTGAAGCGATACGCCATTATCAGTCAACCTAAAGAATATCACATTACTCCTGCCGGGAGCTTCTCGAGTTTGCATATGTATTTCGCCTGTTGACGAGGCATTTGGATACCTTAAGAGAGTCATAGTTTCCCCTTGCTGTTGCTCCCCATTTTACAACTGGCACATCTACAAGCTTACTCTGGCCAATTCTCCTGAAGCGATACGCTAATATCTGTTGACATAAAGACTTTCACAGTACTCCTGCCGGGAGCTTCTCGACTTTACCGATGTATTTCGCCTATTGAAGAGGCATTTGGCTACCTTAAGAGAGTCATAGTTACTCCTGCCAGTTTCTCTCCGTTAAACCACAGTCACATCTACAGTATTCCTCTGCCCCTTTCACTAGACGCGATACGCCATTATTTGTCGACATTATGACTTTCACAGTACTCCTGCTAGGGGCTATTCCAGTTTACCAATGTATTTCGCCTGTTGACGAGGCATTTGGCTGCCTTAAGAGAGTCATAGTTACTCCTGTCAGTTGCTCCCCGTTTTACCACGGTCACATTTTCAATCTTATTCTGGCCAGTTCACCTGAAGCGATACGCCATTATCAGTCAACCTAAAGTATATCACAGTACTCCTGCCGGGAGCTTCTTGAGTTTGCCGATGTATTTCGCCTGTTGACGATACATTTGGATACCTTAAGAGAGTCATAGTTACTCCTTGCTGTTGCTCCCCATTTTACAACAGGCACATCTACAAGCTTACTCTGGCCAATTCTCCTGAAGCGATACGCTAATATCTGTTGACATAAAGACTTTCACAGTACTCCTGCCGGGAGCGTCTCGAATTTGCCGATGCATTTCGCATATTGACGAGGCATTTGGCTACCTTAAGAGAGTTATAGTTACTCCTGCCAGTGTCTCTCCGTTAAACCACATTTACATTTACAATTTTCCTCCGCCCCTTACACCAGACGCGATACGATATTATTTATCGACATTATGACTTTCACAGTACTCCTGCTAGGGGCTCCTCCAGTTTACCAAAGTATTTCGCCTGTTGAAGAGGCATTTGGCTACCTTCAGGGAGTCATAGTTACTCCTGTCAGTTGCTCCCCGTTTTACCAAAGTCACATTTTAATCTTATTCTGGCCAGTTCACCTGAAGCGATACGCCATTATCAGTCAACCTAAAGAATATCACAGTACACCTGCCGGGAGCGTCTCGAGTTTGCCGATGTATTTCGCCTGTTGACGAGGCATTTGGATACCTTATGAGAGTCATAGTTTCCCCTTGCTGTTGCTCCCCATTTTACAACAGGCACATCTACAAGCTTACTCTGGCCAATTCTCCTGAAGCGATACGCTAATATCTGTGGACATAAAGACTTTCACAGTAGTCCTGACGGGAGCTTTTCGACTTTGCCGATGTATTTCGCCTATTGACGAGGCGTTTGGCTACCTTAAGAGAGTCATAGATACTCCTGCCAGTGTCTCTCTGTTAAACCACATTTACATTTACAATATTCCTCCGCCCCTTACACCAGACGCGATACGTTATTATTTATCGACATTATGACTTTCACAGTACTCCTGCTAGGGGATCCTCCAGTTTACCAAAGTATTTCGCCTGTTGAAGAGGCATTTGGCTACCTTCAGAGAGTCATAGTTACTCCTGTCAGTTGCTCCCCGTTTTACCAAAGTCACATTTTAATCTTATTCTGGCCAGATCACCTGAAGCGATACGCCATTATCAGTCAACCTAAAGAATATCACATTACTCCTGCCGGGAGCTTCTCGAGTTTGCCGATGTATTTCGCCTGTTGACGAGGCATTTGGATACCTTAAGAGAGTCATAGTTTCCCCTTGCTGTTGCTCCCCATTTTACAACAGGCACATCTACAAGCTTACTCTGGCCAATTCTCCTGAAGCGATACGCTAATATCTGTTGACATAAAGACTTTCACAGTACTCCTGCCGGGAGCTTCTCGACTTTACCGATGTATTTCGCCTATTGAAGAGGCATTTGGCTACCTTAAGGGAGTCATAGTTACTCCTGCCAGTTTCTCTCCGTTAAACCACAGTCACATCTACAATATTCCTCTGCCCCTTTCACCAGACGCGATACGCCATTATTTGTCGACATTATGACTTCACAGTACTCCTGCTAGGGGCTCCTCCAGTTTACCAATGTATTTCGCCCGTTGACGAGGCATTTGGCTACCTTAAGAGAGTCATAGTTACTCCTGTCAGTTGCTCCCCGTTTTACCACGGTCACATTTCAATCTTATTCTGGCCAGTTCACCTGAAGCGATACGCCATTATCAGTCAACCTAAAGAATATCACAGTACACCTGCCGGGAGCTTCTCGAGTTTGCCGATGTATTTCGCCTGTTGACGAGGCATTTGGATACCTTAAGAGAGTCATAGTTTCCCCTTGCTGTTGCTCCCCATTTTACAACAGGCACATCTACAAGCTTACTCTGGCCAATTCTCCTGAAGCGATACGCTAATATCTGTTGACATAAAGACTTTCACAGTACTCCTGCCGGGAGCGTCTCGAATTTGCCGATGTATTTCGCATATTGACGAGGCATTTGGCTACCTTAAGAGAGTTATAGTTACTCCTGCCAGTGTCTCTCCGTTAAACCACATTTACATTTACAATTTTCCTCCGCCCCTTACACCAGACGCGATACGATATTATTTATCGACATTATGACTTTCACAGTACTCCTGCTAGGGGCTCCTCCAGTTTACCAAAGTATTTCGCCTGTTGAAGAGGCATTTGGCTACCTTCAGAGAGTCATAGTTACTCCTGTCAGTTGCTCCCCGTTTTACCAAAGTCACATTTTAATCTTATTCTGGCCAATTCTCCTGAAGCGATACGCTAATATCTGTTGACATAAAGACTTTCACAGTACTCCTGCCGGGAGCGTCTCGAATTTGCCGATGTATTTCGCATATTGACGAGGCATTTGGCTACCTTAAGAGAGTTATAGTTACTCCTGCCAGTGTCTCTCCGTTAAACCACATTTACATTTACAATTTTCCTCTGCCCCTTACACCAGACGCGATACGATATTATTTATCGACATTATGACTTTCACAGTACTCCTGCTGGGGGCTCCTCCAGTTTACCAAAGTATTTCGCCTGTTGAAGAGGCATTTGGCTACCTTCAGAGAGTCATAGTTACTCCTGTCAGTTGCTCCCCGTTTTACCAAAGTCACATTTTAATCTTATTCTGGCCAGTTCACCTGAAGCGATACGCCATTATCAGTCAACCTAAAGAATATCACAGTACTCCTGCCGGGAGCTTCTCGAGTTTGCCGATGTATTTCGCCTGTTGACGAGGCATTTGGCTACGTTAAGAGAGTCATACTTACTCCTGTCAGTTGCTCCCCATTTTACCACAGTCACATTTTCAATCTTATTCTGGCCAGTTCACCCGAAGCGATACGCCTCTTGACGAGGCATTTGGCTACCTTAAGAGAGTCATAGTTACTCCTGTCAGTTGCTCCCCGTTTAACCACAGTCACATTTTCAATCTCATTCTGGCCAGTTCACCTGAAGCGATACGCCATTATCAGTCAACCTAAAGAATATCACATTACTCCTGCCGGGAGCTTCTCGAGTTTGCATATGTATTTCGCCTGTTGACGAGGCATTTGGATACCTTAAGAGAGTCATAGTTTCCCCTTGCTGTTGCTCCCCATTTTACAACTGGCACATCTACAAGCTTACTCTGGCCAATTCTCCTGAAGCGATACGCTAATATCTGTTGACATAAAGACTTTCACAGTACTCCTGCCGGGAGCTTCTCGACTTTACCGATGTATTTCGCCTATTGAAGAGGCATTTGGCTACCTTAAGAGAGTCATAGTTACTCCTGCCAGTTTCTCTCCGTTAAACCACAGTCACATCTACAGTATTCCTCTGCCCCTTTCACTAGACGCGATACGCCATTATTTGTCGACATTATGACTTTCACAGTACTCCTGCTAGGGGCTATTCCAGTTTACCAATGTATTTCGCCTGTTGACGAGGCATTTGGCTGCCTTAAGAGAGTCATAGTTACTCCTGTCAGTTGCTCCCCGTTTTACCACGGTCACATTTTCAATCTTATTCTGGCCAGTTCACCTGAAGCGATACGCCATTATCAGTCAACCTAAAGTATATCACAGTACTCCTGCCGGGAGCTTCTTGAGTTTGCCGATGTATTTCGCCTGTTGACGATACATTTGGATACCTTAAGAGAGTCATAGTTACTCCTTGCTGTTGCTCCCCATTTTACAACAGGCACATCTACAAGCTTACTCTGGCCAATTCTCCTGAAGCGATACGCTAATATCTGTTGACATAAAGACTTTCACAGTACTCCTGCCGGGAGCGTCTCGAATTTGCCGATGCATTTCGCATATTGACGAGGCATTTGGCTACCTTAAGAGAGTTATAGTTACTCCTGCCAGTGTCTCTCCGTTAAACCACATTTACATTTACAATTTTCCTCCGCCCCTTACACCAGACGCGATACGATATTATTTATCGACATTATGACTTTCACAGTACTCCTGCTAGGGGCTCCTCCAGTTTACCAAAGTATTTCGCCTGTTGAAGAGGCATTTGGCTACCTTCAGGGAGTCATAGTTACTCCTGTCAGTTGCTCCCCGTTTTACCAAAGTCACATTTTAATCTTATTCTGGCCAGTTCACCTGAAGCGATACGCCATTATCAGTCAACCTAAAGAATATCACAGTACACCTGCCGGGAGCGTCTCGAGTTTGCCGATGTATTTCGCCTGTTGACGAGGCATTTGGATACCTTATGAGAGTCATAGTTTCCCCTTGCTGTTGCTCCCCATTTTACAACAGGCACATCTACAAGCTTACTCTGGCCAATTCTCCTGAAGCGATACGCTAATATCTGTGGACATAAAGACTTTCACAGTAGTCCTGACGGGAGCTTTTCGACTTTGCCGATGTATTTCGCCTATTGACGAGGCGTTTGGCTACCTTAAGAGAGTCATAGATACTCCTGCCAGTGTCTCTCTGTTAAACCACATTTACATTTACAATATTCCTCCGCCCCTTACACCAGACGCGATACGTTATTATTTATCGACATTATGACTTTCACAGTACTCCTGCTAGGGGATCCTCCAGTTTACCAAAGTATTTCGCCTGTTGAAGAGGCATTTGGCTACCTTCAGAGAGTCATAGTTACTCCTGTCAGTTGCTCCCCGTTTTACCAAAGTCACATTTTAATCTTATTCTGGCCAGATCACCTGAAGCGATACGCCATTATCAGTCAACCTAAAGAATATCACATTACTCCTGCCGGGAGCTTCTCGAGTTTGCCGATGTATTTCGCCTGTTGACGAGGCATTTGGATACCTTAAGAGAGTCATAGTTTCCCCTTGCTGTTGCTCCCCATTTTACAACAGGCACATCTACAAGCTTACTCTGGCCAATTCTCCTGAAGCGATACGCTAATATCTGTTGACATAAAGACTTTCACAGTACTCCTGCCGGGAGCTTCTCGACTTTACCGATGTATTTCGCCTATTGAAGAGGCATTTGGCTACCTTAAGGGAGTCATAGTTACTCCTGCCAGTTTCTCTCCGTTAAACCACAGTCACATCTACAATATTCCTCTGCCCCTTTCACCAGACGCGATACGCCATTATTTGTCGACATTATGACTTCACAGTACTCCTGCTAGGGGCTCCTCCAGTTTACCAATGTATTTCGCCCGTTGACGAGGCATTTGGCTACCTTAAGAGAGTCATAGTTACTCCTGTCAGTTGCTCCCCGTTTTACCACGGTCACATTTCAATCTTATTCTGGCCAGTTCACCTGAAGCGATACGCCATTATCAGTCAACCTAAAGAATATCACAGTACACCTGCCGGGAGCTTCTCGAGTTTGCCGATGTATTTCGCCTGTTGACGAGGCATTTGGATACCTTAAGAGAGTCATAGTTTCCCCTTGCTGTTGCTCCCCATTTTACAACAGGCACATCTACAAGCTTACTCTGGCCAATTCTCCTGAAGCGATACGCTAATATCTGTTGACATAAAGACTTTCACAGTACTCCTGCCGGGAGCGTCTCGAATTTGCCGATGTATTTCGCATATTGACGAGGCATTTGGCTACCTTAAGAGAGTTATAGTTACTCCTGCCAGTGTCTCTCCGTTAAACCACATTTACATTTACAATTTTCCTCCGCCCCTTACACCAGACGCGATACGATATTATTTATCGACATTATGACTTTCACAGTACTCCTGCTAGGGGCTCCTCCAGTTTACCAAAGTATTTCGCCTGTTGAAGAGGCATTTGGCTACCTTCAGAGAGTCATAGTTACTCCTGTCAGTTGCTCCCCGTTTTACCAAAGTCACATTTTAATCTTATTCTGGCCAGTTCACCTGAAGCGATACGCCATTATCAGTCAACCTAAAGAATATCACATTACTCCTGCCGGGAGCTTCTCGAGTTTGCCGATGTATTTCGCCTGTTGACGAGGCATTTGGATACCTTAAGAGAGTCATAGTTTCCTCTTGCTGTTGCTCCCCATTTTACAACAGGCACATCTACAAGCTTACTTTGGCCAATTCTCCTGAAGCGATACGCTAATATCTGTTGACATAAAGACTTTCACAGTACTCCTGGCGGGAGCTTTTCGACTTTGCCGATGTATTTCGCCTATTGAGGAGGCGTTTGGCTACCTTCAGAGAGTCATAGATACTCCTGCCAGTGTCTCTCCGTTAAACCACAGTCACATCTACAATTTTCCTGTGCCCCTTTCACCAGACGCGATACGCCATTATTTGTCGACATCATGTCTTTCAAAGTACCCCTGCTAGGGGCTCCTCCTGTTTACCAATGTATTTCGCCTGTTGACGAGGCATTTGGCTACCTTAAGAGAGTCATACTTACTCCTGTCCGTTGCTCCCCGTTTTACCACAGTCACATTTTCAATCTTATTCTGGTCAGTTCACCCGAAGCGATACGCCTCTTGACGAGGCATTTGGCTACATACATTTGGATACCTTAAGAGAGTCATAGTTACTCCTTGCTGTTGCTCCCCATTTTACAACAGGCACATCTACAAGCTTACTCTGGCCAATTCTCCTGAAGCGATACGCTAATATCTGCTGACATAAAGACTTTCACAGTACTCCTGCAGGGAGCGTCTCGAATTTGCCGATGTATTTCGCATATTGACGAGGCATTTGGCTACCTTAAGAGAGTTATAGTTACTCCTGCCAGTGTCTCTCCGTTAAACCACATTTACATTTACAATTTTCCTCCGCCCCTTACACCAGACGCGATACGATATTATTTATCGACATTATGATTTTCACAGTACTCCTGCTAGGGGCTCCTCCAGTTTACCAAAGTATTTCGCCTGTTGAAGAGGCATTTGGCTACCTTCAGAGAGTCATAGTTACTCCTGTCAGTTGCTCCCCGTTTTACCAAAGTCACATTTTAATCTTATTCTGGCCAGTTCACCTGAAGCGATACGCCATTATCAGTCAACCTAAAGAATATCACATTACTCCTGCCGGGAGCTTCTCGAGTTTGCCGATGTATTTCGCCTGTTGACGAGGCATTTGGATACCTTAAGAGAGTCATAGTTTCCCCTTGCTGTTGCTCCCCATTTTACAACTGGCACATCTACAAGCTTACTCTGGCCAATTCTCCTGAAGCGATACGCTAATATCTGTTGACATAAAGACTTTCACAGTACTCCTGCCGGGAGCTTCTCGACTTTACCGATGTATTTCGCCTATTGAAGAGGCATTTGGCTACCTTAAGAGAGTCATAGTTACTCCTGCCAGTTTCTCTCCGTTAAACCACAGTCACATCTACAGTATTCCTCTGCCCCTTTCACCAGACGCGATACGCCATTATTTGTCGACATTATGACTTTCACAGTACTCCTGCTAGGGGCTATTCCAGTTTACCAATGTATTTCGCCTGTTGACGAGGCATTTGGCTGCCTTAAGAGAGTCATAGTTACTCCTGTCAGTTGCTCCCCGTTTTACCAAAGTCACATTTTAATCTTATTCTGGCCAGTTCACCTGAAGCGATACGCCATTATCAGTCAACCTAAAGAATATCACAGTACACCTGCCGGGAGCGTCTCGAGTTTGCCGATGTATTTCGCCTGTTGACGAGGCATTTGGATACCTTATGAGAGTCATAGTTTCCCCTTGCTGCTGCTCCCCATTTTACAACAGGCACATCTACAAGCTTACTCTGGCCAATTCTCCTGAAGCGATACGCTAATATCTGTGGACATAAAGACTTTCACAGTAGTCCTGACGGGAGCTTTTCGACTTTGCCGATGTATTTCGCCTATTGACGAGGCGTATGGCTACCTTAAGAGAGTCATAGATACTCCTGCCAGTGTCTCTCTGTTAAACCACATTTACATTTACAATATTCCTCCGCCCCTTACACCAGACGCGATACGTTATTATTTATCGACATTATGACTTTCACAGTACTCCTGCTAGGGGATCCTCCAGTTTACCAAAGTATTTCGCCTGTTGAAGAGGCATTTGGCTACCTTCAGAGAGTCATAGTTACTCCTGTCAGTTGCTCCCCGTTTTACCAAAGTCACATTTTAATCTTATTCTGGCCAGATCACCTGAAGCGATACGCCATTATCAGTCAACCTAAAGAATATCACATTACTCCTGCCGGGAGCTTCTCGAGTTTGCCGATGTATTTCGCCTGTTGACGAGGCATTTGGATACCTTAAGAGAGTCATAGTTTCCCCTTGCTGTTGCTCCCCATTTTACAACAGGCACATCTACAAGCTTACTCTGGCCAATTCTCCTGAAGCGATACGCTAATATCTGTTGACATAAAGACTTTCACAGTACTCCTGCCGGGAGCTTCTCGACTTTACCGATGTATTTCGCCTATTGAAGAGGCATTTGGCTACCTTAAGGGAGTCATAGTTACTCCTGCCAGTTTCTCTCCGTTAAACCACAGTCACATCTACAATATTCCTCTGCCCCTTTCGCCAGACGCGATACGCCATTATTTGTCGACATTATGACTTCACAGTACTCCTGCTAGGGGCTCCTCCAGTTTACCAATGTATTTCGCCCGTTGACGAGGCATTTGGCTACCTTAAGAGAGCCATAGTTACTCCTGTCAGTTGCTCCCCGTTTTACCACGGTCACATTTTCAATCTTATTCTGGCCAGTTCACCTGAAGTGATACGCCATTATCAGTCAACCTAAAGAATATCACAGTACACCTGCCGGGAGCTTCTCGAGTTTGCCGATGTATTTCGCCTGTTGACGAGGCATTTGGATACCTTAAGAGAGTCATAGTTTCCCCTTGCTGTTGCTCCCCATTTTACAACAGGCACATCTACAAGCTTACTCTGGCCAATTCTCCTGAAGCGATACGCTAATATCTGTTGACATAAAGACTTTCACAGTACTCCTGCCGGGAGCGTCTCGAATTTGCCGATGTATTTCGCATATTGACGAGGCATTTGGCTACCTTAAGAGAGTTATAGTTACTCCTGCCAGTGTCTCTCCGTTAAACCACATTTACATTTACAATTTTCCTCCGCCCCTTACACCAGACGCGATACGATATTATTTATCGACATTATGACTTTCACAGTACTCCTGCTAGGGGCTCCTCCAGTTTACCAAAGTATTTCGCCTGTTGAAGAGGCATTTGGCTACCTTCAGAGAGTCATAGTTACTCCTGTCAGTTGCTCCCCGTTTTACCAAAGTCACATTTTAATCTTATTCTGGCCAGATCACCTGAAGCGATACGCCATTATCAGTCAACCTAAAGAATATCACATTACTCCTGCCGGGAGCTTCTCGAGTTTGCCGATGTATTTCGCCTGTTGACGAGGCATTTGGATACCTTAAGAGAGTCATAGTTTCCCCTTGCTGTTGCTCCCCATTTTACAACAGGCACATCTACAAGCTTACTCTGGCCAATTCTCCTGAAGCGATACGCTAATATCTGTTGACATAAAGACTTTCACAGTACTCCTGCCGGGAGCTTCTCGACTTTACCGATGTATTTCGCCTATTGAAGAGGCATTTGGCTACCTTAAGGGAGTCATAGTTACTCCTGCCAGTTTCTCTCCGTTAAACCACAGTCACATCTACAATATTCCTCTGCCCCTTTCACCAGACGCGATACGCCATTATTTGTCGACATTATGACTTCACAGTACTCCTGCTAGGGGCTCCTCCAGTTTACCAATGTATTTCGCCCGTTGACGAGGCATTTGGCTACCTTAAGAGAGTCATAGTTACTCCTGTCAGTTGCTCCCCGTTTTACCACGGTCACATTTTCAACCTTATTCTGGCCAGTTCACCTGAAGCGATACGCCATTATCAGTCAACCTAAAGTATATCACAGTACTCCTGCCGGGAGCTTCTTGAGTTTGCCGATGTATTTCGCCTGTTGACGATACATTTGGATACCTTAAGAGAGTCATAGTTACTCCTTGCTGTTGCTCCCCATTTTACAACAGGCACATCTACAAGCTTACTCTGGCCAATTCTCCTGAAGCGATACGCTAATATCTGTTGACATAAAGACTTTCACAGTACTCCTGCCGGGAGCGTCTCGAATTTGCCGATGCATTTCGCATATTGACGAGGCATTTGGCTACCTTAAGAGAGTTATAGTTACTCCTGCCAGTGTCTCTCCGTTAAACCACATTTACATTTACAATTTTCCTCCGCCCCTTACACCAGACGCGATACGATATTATTTATCGACATTATGACTTTCACAGTACTCCTGCTAGGGGCTCCTCCAGTTTACCAAAGTATTTCGCCTGTTGAAGAGGCATTTGGCTACCTTCAGAGAGTCATAGTTACTCCTGTCAGTTGCTCCCCGTTTTACCAAAGTCACATTTTAATCTTATTCTGGCCAGTTCACCTGAAGCGATACGCCATTATCAGTCAACCTAAAGAATATCACAGTACACCTGCCGGGAGCGTCTCGAGTTTGCCGATGTATTTCGCCTGTTGACGAGGCATTTGGATACCTTATGAGAGTCATAGTTTCCCCTTGCTGTTGCTCCCCATTTTACAACAGGCACATCTACAAGCTTACTCTGGCCAATTCTCCTGAAGCGATACGCTAATATCTGTGGACATAAAGACTTTCACAGTAGTCCTGACGGGAGCTTTTCGACTTTGCCGATGTATTTCGCCTATTGACGAGGCGTTTGGCTACCTTAAGAGAGTCATAGATACTCCTGCCAGTGTCTCTCTGTTAAACCACATTTACATTTACAATATTCCTCCGCCCCTTACACCAGACGCGATACGTTATTATTTATCGACATTATGACTTTCACAGTACTCCTGCTAGGGGATCCTCCAGTTTACCAAAGTATTTCGCCTGTTGAAGAGGCATTTGGCTACCTTCAGAGAGTCATAGTTACTCCTGTCAGTTGCTCCCCGTTTTACCAAAGTCACATTTTAATCTTATTCTGGCCAGATCACCTGAAGCGATACGCCATTATCAGTCAACCTAAAGAATATCACATTACTCCTGCCGGGAGCTTCTCGAGTTTGCCGATGTATTTCGCCTGTTGACGAGGCATTTGGATACCTTAAGAGAGTCATAGTTTCCCCTTGCTGTTGCTCCCCATTTTACAACAGGCACATCTACAAGCTTACTCTGGCCAATTCTCCTGAAGCGATACGCTAATATCTGTTGACATAAAGACTTTCACAGTACTCCTGCCGGGAGCTTCTCGACTTTACCGATGTATTTCGCCTATTGAAGAGGCATTTGGCTACCTTAAGGGAGTCATAGTTACTCCTGCCAGTTTCTCTCCGTTAAACCACAGTCACATCTACAATATTCCTCTGCCCCTTTCACCAGACGCGATACGCCATTATTTGTCGACATTATGACTTCACAGTACTCCTGCTAGGGGCTCCTCCAGTTTACCAATGTATTTCGCCCGTTGACGAGGCATTTGGCTACCTTAAGAGAGTCATAGTTACTCCTGTCAGTTGCTCCCCGTTTTACCACGGTCACATTTTCAATCTTATTCTGGCCAGTTCACCTGAAGCGATACGCCATTATCAGTCAACCTAGAGAATATCACATTACTCCTGCCGGGAGCTTCTCGAGTTTGCCGATGTATTTCGCCTGTTGACGAGGCATTTGGATACCTTAAGAGAGTCATAGTTTCCCCTTGCTGTTGCTCCCCATTTTACAACAGGCACATCTACAAGCTTACTCTGGCCAATTCTCCTGAAGCGATACGCTAATATCTGTTGACATAAAGACTTTCACAGTACTCCTGCCGGGAGCGTCTCGAATTTGCCGATGTATTTCGCATATTGACGAGGCATTTGGCTACCTTAAGAGAGTTATAGTTACTCCTGCCAGTGTCTCTCCGTTAAACCACATTTACATTTACAATTTTCCTCCGCCCCTTACACCAGACGCGATACGATATTATTTATCGACATTATGACTTTCACAGTACTCCTGCTAGGGGCTCCTCCAGTTTACCAAAGTATTTCGCCTGTTGAAGAGGCATTTGGCTACCTTCAGAGAGTCATAGTTACTCCTGTCAGTTGCTCCCCGTTTTACCAAAGTCACATTTTAATCTTATTCTGGCCAGTTCACCTGAAGCGATACGCCATTATCAGTCAACCTAAAGAATATCACATTACTCCTGCCGGGAGCTTCTCGAGTTTGCCGATGTATTTCGCCTGTTGACGAGGCATTTGGATACCTTAAGAGAGTCATAGTTTCCCCTTGCTGTTGCTCCCCATTTTACAACAGGCACATCTACAAGCTTACTTTGGCCAATTCTCCTGAAGCGATACGCTAATATCTGTTGACATAAAGACTTTCACAGTACTCCTGGCGGGAGCTTTTCGACTTTGCCGATGTATTTCGCCTATTGAGGAGGCGTTTGGCTACCTTCAGAGAGTCATAGATACTCCTGCCAGTGTCTCTCCGTTAAACCACAGTCACATCTACAATTTTCCTGTGCCCCTTTCACCAGACGCGATACGCCATTATTTGTCGACATCATGTCTTTCAAAGTACCCCTGCTAGGGGCTCCTCTTGTTTACCAATGTATTTCGCCTGTTGACGAGGCATTTGGCTACCTTAAGAGAGTCATACTTACTCCTGTCCGTTGCTCCCCGTTTTACCACAGTCACATTTTCAATCTTATTCTGGTCAGTTCACCCGAAGCGATACGCCTCTTGACGAGGCATTTGGCTACATACATTTGGATACCTTAAGAGAGTCATGGTTACTCCTTGCTGTTGCTCCCCATTTTACAACAGGCACATCTACAAGCTTACTCTGGCCAATTCTCCTGAAGCGATACGCTAATATCTGTTGACATAAAGACTTTCACAGTACTCCTGCCGGGAGCGTCTCGAATTTGCCGATGTATTTCGCATATTGACGAGGCATTTGGCTACCTTAAAAGAGTTATAGTTACTCCTGCCAGTGTCTCTCCGTTAAACCACATTTACATTTACAATTTTCCTCCGCCCCTTACACCAGACGCGATACGATATTATTTATCGACATTATGACTTTCACAGTACTCCTGCTAGGGGCTCCTCCAGTTTACCAAAGTATTTCGCCTGTTGAAGAGGCATTTGGCTACCTTCAGAGAGTCATAGTTACTCCTGTCAGTTGCTCCCCGTTTTACCAAAGTCACATTTTAATCTTATTCTGGCCAGATCACCTGAAGCGATACGCCATTATCAGTCAACCTAAAGAATATCACATTACTCCTGCCGGGAGCTTCTCGAGTTTGCCGATGTATTTCGCCTGTTGACGAGGCATTTGGATACCTTAAGAGAGTCATAGTTTCCCCTTGCTGTTGCTCCCCATTTTACAACAGGCACATCTACAAGCTTACTCTGGCCAATTCTCCTGAAGCGATACGCTAATATCTGTTGACATAAAGACTTTCACAGTACTCCTGCCGGGAGCTTCTCGACTTTACCGATGTATTTCGCCTATTGAAGAGGCATTTGGCTACCTTAAGGGAGTCATAGTTACTCCTGCCAGTTTCTCTCCGTTAAACCACAGTCACATCTACAATATTCCTCTGCCCCTTTCACCAGACGCGATACGCCATTATTTGTCGACATTATGACTTCACAGTACTCCTGCTAGGGGCTCCTCCAGTTTACCAACGTATTTCGCCCGTTGACGAGGCATTTGGCTACCTTAAGAGAGTCATAGTTACTCCTGTCAGTTGCTCCCCGTTTTACCACGGTCACATTTTCAACCTTATTCTGGCCAGTTCACCTGAAGCGATACGCCATTATCAGTCAACCTAAAGAATATCACAGTACACCTGCCGGGAGCTTCTCGAGTTTGCCGATGTATTTCGCCTGTTGACGAGGCATTTGGATACCTTAAGAGAGTCATAGTTTCCCCTTGCTGTTGCTCCCCATTTTACAACAGGCACATCTACAAGCTTACTCTGGCCAATTCTCCTGAAGCGATACGCTAATATCTGTTGACATAAAGACTTTCACAGTACTCCTGCCGGGAGCGTCTCGAATTTGCCGATGTATTTCGCATATTGACAAGGCATTTGGCTACCTTAAGAGAGTTATAGTTACTCCTGCCAGTGTCTCTCCGTTAAACCACATTTACATTTACAATTTTCCTCCGCCCCTTACACCAGACGCGATACGATATTATTTATCGACATTATGACTTTCACAGTACTCCTGCTAGGGGCTCCTCCAGTTTACCAAAGTATTTCGCCTGTTGAAGAGGCATTTGGCTACCTTCAGAGAGTCATAGTTACTCCTGTCAGTTGCTCCCCGTTTTACCAAAGTCACATTTTAATCTTATTCTGGCCAGTTCACCTGAAGCGATACGCCATTATCAGTCAACCTAAAGAATATCACATTACTCCTGCCGGGAGCTTCTCGAGTTTGCCGATGTATTTCGCCTGTTGACGAGGCATTTGGATACCTTAAGAGAGTCATAGTTTCCCCTTGCTGTTGCTCCCCATTTTACAACAGGCACATCTACAAGCTTACTTTGGCCAATTCTCCTGAAGCGATACGCTAATATCTGTTGACATAAAGACTTTCACAGTACTCCTGGCGGGAGCTTTTCGACTTTGCCGATGTATTTCGCCTATTGAGGAGGCGTTTGGCTACCTTCAGAGAGTCATAGGTACTCCTGCCAGTGTCTCTCCGTTAAACCACAGTCACATCTACAATTTTCCTGTGCCCCTTTCACCAGACGCGATACGCCATTATTTGTCGACATCATGTCTTTCAAAGTACCCCTGCTAGGGGCTCCTCCTGTTTACCAATGTATTTCGCCTGTTGACGAGGCATTTGGCTACCTTAAGAGAGTCATACTTACTCCTGTCCGTTGCTCCCCGTTTTACCACAGTCACATTTTCAATCTTATTCTGGTCAGTTCACCCGAAGCGATACGCCTCTTGACGAGGCATTTGGCTACATACATTTGGATACCTTAAGAGAGTCATAGTTACTCCTTGCTGTTGCTCCCCATTTTACAACAGGCACATCTACAAGCTTACTCTGGCCCATTCTCCTGAAGCGATACGCTAATATCTGTTGACATAAAGACTTTCACAGTACTCCTGCCGGGAGCGTCTCGAATTTGCCGATGTATTTCGCATATTGACGAGGCATTTGGCTACCTTAAGAGAGTTATAGTTACTCCTGCCAGTGTCTCTCCGTTAAACCACATTTACATTTACAATTTTCCTCCGCCCCTTACACCAGACGCGATACGATATTATTTATCGACATTATGACTTTCACCGTACTCCTGCTAGGGGCTCCTCCAGTTTACCAAAGTATTTCGCCTGTTGAAGAGGCATTTGGCTACCTTAAGAGAGTCATAGTTACTCCTGTCAGTTGCTCCCCGTTTTACCAAAGTCACATTTTAATCTTATTCTGGCCAGTTCACCTGAAGCGATACGCCATTATCAGTCAACCTAAAGAATATCACATTACTCCTGCCGGGAGCTTCTCGAGTTTGCCGATGTATTTCGCCTGTTGACGAGGCATTTGGATACCTTAAGAGAGTCATAGTTTCCCCTTGCTGTTGCTCCCCATTTTACAACAGGCACATCTACAAGCTTACTCTGGCCAATTCTCCTGAAGCGATACGCTAATATCTGTTGACATAAAGACTTTCACAGTACTCCTGGCGGGAGCTTTTCGACTTTGCCGATGTATTTCGCCTATTGAGGAGGCGTTTGGCTACCTTAAGAGAGTCATAGATACTCCTGCCAGTGTCTCTCCGTTAAACCACAGTCACATCTACAATTTTCCTGTGCCCCTTTCACCAGACGCGATACGCCATTATTTGTCGACATCATGTCTTTCAAAGTACTCCTGCTAGGGGCTCCTCCAGTTTACCAATGTATTTCGCCTGTTGACGAGGCATTTGGCTACCTTAAGAGAGTCATACTTACTCCTGTCCGTTGCTCCCCGTTTTACCACAGTCACATTTTCAATCTTATTCTGGCCAGTTCACCCAAAGCGATACGCCTCTTGACGAGGCATTTGGCTACCTTAAGATAGTCATAGTTACTCCTGTCAGTTGCTCCTCGTTTTACCACAGTCACATTTTCAATCTTATTCTGGCCAGTTCACCTGAAGCGATACGCCATTATCAGTCAACCTAAAGAATATCACAGTACTCCTGCCGGGAGCTTCTCGAGTTTGCCGATGTATTTCGCCTGTTGACGAGGCATTTGGCTACGTTAAGAGAGTCATACTTACTCCTGTCAGTTGCTCCCCGTTTTACCACAGTCACATTTTCAATCTTATTCTGTCCAGTTCACCCGAAGCGATACGCCTCTTGACGAGGCATTTGGCTACCTTAAGAGAGTCATAGTTACTCCTGTCAGTTGCTCCCCGTTTAACCACAGTCAC
This sequence comes from Schistocerca americana, assembly GCF_021461395.2. Classification (NCBI taxonomy): domain Eukaryota; kingdom Metazoa; phylum Arthropoda; class Insecta; order Orthoptera; family Acrididae; genus Schistocerca; species Schistocerca americana. The sequence continues at coordinate 62,057,940 of NC_060130.1, forward strand.
ATTTTCAATCTCATTCTGGCCAGTTCACCTGAAGCGATACGCCATTATCAGTCAACCTAAAGAATATCACATTACTCCTGCCGGGAGCTTCTCGAGTTTGCATATGTATTTCGCCTGTTGACGAGGCATTTGGATACCTTAAGAGAGTCATAGTTTCCCCTTGCTGTTGCTCCCCATTTTACAACTGGCACATCTACAAGCTTACTCTGGCCAATTCTCCTGAAGCGATACGCTAATATCTGTTGACATAAAGACTTTCACAGTACTCCTGCCGGGAGCTTTTCGACTTTGCCGATGTATTTCGCCTATTGACGAGGCGTTTGGCTACCTTAAGAGAGTCATAGATACTCCTGCCAGTGTCTCTCTGTTAAACCACATTTACATTTACAATATTCCTCCGCCCCTTACACCAGACGCGATACGATATTATTTATCGACATTATGACTTTCACAGTACTCCTGCTAGGGGATCCTCCAGTTTACCAAAGTATTTCGCCTGTTGAAGAGGCATTTGGCTACCTTCAGAGAGTCATAGTTACTCCTGTCAGTTGCTCCCCGTTTTACCAAAGTCACATTTTAATCTTATTCTGGCCAGATCACCTGAAGCGATACGCCATTATCAGTCAACCTAAAGAATATCACATTACTCCTGCCGGGAGCTTCTCGAGTTTGCCGATGTATTTCGCCTGTTGACGAGGCATTTGGATACCTTAAGAGAGTCATAGTTTTCCCTTGCTGTTGCTCCCCATTTTACAACAGGCACATCTACAAGCTTACTCTGGCCAATTCTCCTGAAGCGATACGCTAATATCTGTTGACATAAAGACTTTCACAGTACTCCTGCAGGGAGCTTCTCGACTTTACCGATGTATTTCGCCTATTGAAGAGGCATTTGGCTACCTTAAGGGAGTCATAGTTACTCCTGCCAGTTTCTCTCCGTTAAACCACAGTCACATCTACAATATTCCTCTGCCCCTTTCACCAGACGCGATACGCCATTATTTGTCGACATTATGACTTCACAGTACTCCTGCTAGGGGCTCCTCCAGTTTACCAATGTATTTCGCCCGTTGACGAGGCATTTGGCTACCTTAAGAGAGTCATAGTTACTCCTGTCAGTTGCTCCCCGTTTTACCACGGTCACATTTTCAATCTTATTCTGGCCAGTTCACCTGAAGCGATACGCCATTATCAGTCAACCTAAAGAATATCACATTACTCCTGCCGGGAGCTTCTCGAGTTTGCCGATGTATTTCGCCTGTTGACGAGGCATTTGGATACCTTAAGAGAGTCATAGTTTCCCCTTGCTGTTGCTCCCCATTTTACAACAGGCACATCTACAAGCTTACTCTGGCCAATTCTCCTGAAGCGATACGCTAATATCTGTTGACATAAAGACTTTCACAGTACTCCTGGCGGGAGCTTTTCGACTTTGCCGATGTATTTCGCCTATTGAGGAGGCGTTTGGCTACCTTAAGAGAGTCATAGATACTCCTGCCAGTGTCTCTCCGTTAAACCACAGTCACATCTACAATTTTCCTGTGCCCCTTTCACCAGACGCGATACGCCATTATTTGTCGACATCATGTCTTTCAAAGTACTCCTGCTAGGGGCTCCTCCAGTTTACCAATGTATTTCGCCTGTTGACGAGGCATTTGGCTACCTTAAGAGAGTCATACTTACTCCTGTCCGTTGCTCCCCGTTTTACCACAGTCACATTTTCAATCTTATTCTGGCCAGTTCACCCAAAGCGATACGCCTCTTGACGAGGCATTTGGCTACCTTAAGATAGTCATAGTTACTCCTGTCAGTTGCTCCTCGTTTTACCACAGTCACATTTTCAATCTTATTCTGGCCAGTTCACCTGAAGCGATACGCCATTATCAGTCAACCTAAAGAATATCACAGTACTCCTGCCGGGAGCTTCTCGAGTTTGCCGATGTATTTCGCCTGTTGACGAGGCATTTGGCTACGTTAAGAGAGTCATACTTACTCCTGTCAGTTGCTCCCCGTTTTACCACAGTCACATTTTCAATCTTATTCTGTCCAGTTCACCCGAAGCGATACGCCTCTTGACGAGGCATTTGGCTACCTTAAGAGAGTCATAGTTACTCCTGTCAGTTGCTCCCCGTTTAACCACAGTCACATTTTCAATCTCATTCTGGCCAGTTCACCTGAAGCGATACGCCATTATCAGTCAACCTAAAGAATATCACATTACTCCTGCCGGGAGCTTCTCGAGTTTGCATATGTATTTCGCCTGTTGACGAGGCATTTGGATACCTTAAGAGAGTCATAGTTTCCCCTTGCTGTTGCTCCCCATTTTACAACTGGCACATCTACAAGCTTACTCTGGCCAATTCTCCTGAAGCGATACGCTAATATCTGTTGACATAAAGACTTTCACAGTACTCCTGCCGGGAGCTTTTCGACTTTGCCGATGTATTTCGCCTATTGACGAGGCGTTTGGCTACCTTAAGAGAGTCATAGATACTCCTGCCAGTGTCTCTCTGTTAAACCACATTTACATTTACAATATTCCTCCGCCCCTTACACCAGACGCGATACGATATTATTTATCGACATTATGACTTTCACAGTACTCCTGCTAGGGGATCCTCCAGTTTACCAAAGTACTTCGCCTGTTGAAGAGGCATTTGGCTACCTTCAGAGAGTCATAGTTACTCCTGTCAGTTGCTCCCCGTTTTACCAATGTCACATTTTAATCTTATTCTGGCCAGATCACCTGAAGCGATACGCCATTATCAGTCAACCTAAAGAATATCACATTACTCCTGCCGGGAGCTTCTCGAGGTTGCCGATGTATTTCGCCTGTTGACGAGGCATTTGGATACCTTAAGAGAGTCATAGTTTTCCCTTGCTGTTGCTCCCCATTTTACAACAGGCACATCTACAAGCTTACTCTGGCCAATTCTCCTGAAGCGATACGCTAATATCTGTTGACATAAAGACTTTCACAGTACTCCTGCAGGGAGCTTCTCGACTTTACCGATGTATTTCGCCTATTGAAGAGGCATTTGGCTACCTTAAGGGAGTCATAGTTACTCCTGCCAGTTTCTCTCCGTTAAACCACAGTCACATCTACAATATTCCTCTGCCCCTTTCACCAGACGCGATACGCCATTATTTGTCGACATTATGACTTCACAGTACTCCTGCTAGGGGCTCCTCCAGTTTACCAATGTATTTCGCCCGTTGACGAGGCATTTGGCTACCTTAAGAGAGTCATAGTTACTCCTGTCAGTTGCTCCCCGTTTTACCACGGTCACATTTTCAATCTTATTCTGGCCAGTTCACCTGAAGCGATACGCCATTATCAGTCAACCTAAAGAATATCACAGTACACCTGCCGGGAGCTTCTCGAGTTTGCCGATGTATTTCGCCTGTTGACGAGGCATTTGGATACCTTAAGAGAGTCATAGTTTCCCCTTGCTGTTGCTCCCCATTTTACAACAGGCACATCTACAAGCTTACTCTGGCCAATTCTCCTGAAGAGATACGCTAATATCTGTTGACATAAAGACTTTCACAGTACTCCTGCAGGGAGCGTCTCGAATTTGCCGATGTATTTCGCATATTGACGAGGCATTTGGCTACCTTAAGAGAGTTATAGTTACTCCTGCCAGTGTCTCTCCGTTAAACCACATTTACATTTACAATTTTCCTCCGCCCCTTACACCAGACGCGATACGATATTATTTATCGACATTATGATTTTCACAGTACTCCTGCTAGGGGCTCCTCCAGTTTACCAAAGTACTTCGCCTGTTGAAGAGGCATTTGGCTACCTTCAGAGAGTCATAGTTACTCCTGTCAGTTGCTCCCCGTTTTACCAAAGTCACATTTTAATCTTATTCTGGCCAGTTCACCTGAAGCGATACGCCATTATCAGTCAACCTAAAGAATATCACATTACTCCTGCCGGGAGCTTCTCGAGTTTGCCGATGTATTTCGCCTGTTGACGAGGCATTTGGATACCTTAAGAGAGTCATAGTTTCCCCTTGCTGTTGCTCCCCATTTTACAACAGGCACATCTACAAGCTTACTTTGGCCAATTCTCCTGAAGCGATACGCTAATATCTGTTGACATAAAGACTTTCACAGTACTCCTGGCGGGAGCTTTTCGACTTTGATGATGTATTTCGCCTATTGAGGAGGCGTTTGGCTACCTTCAGAGAGTCATAGATACTCCTGCCAGTGTCTCTCCGTTAAACCACAGTCACATCTACAATTTTCCTGTGCCCCTTTCACCAGACGCGATACGCCATTATTTGTCGACATCATGTCTTTCAAAGTACCCCTGCTAGGGGCTCCTCCTGTTTACCAATGTATTTCGCCTGTTGACGAGGCATTTGGCTACCTTAAGAGAGTCATACTTACTCCTGTCCGTTGCTCTCCGTTTTACCACAGTCACATTTTCAATCTTATTCTGGTCAGTTCACCCGAAGCGATACGCCTCTTGACGAGGCATTTGGCTACATACATTTGGATACCTTAAGAGAGTCATAGTTACTCCTTGCTGTTGCTCCCCATTTTACAACAGGCACATCTACAAGCTTACTCTGGCCAATTCTCCTGAAGCGATACGCTAATATCTGTTGACATAAAGACTTTCACAGTACTCCTGCCGGGAGCGTCTCGAATTTGCCGATGTATTTCGCATATTGACGAGGCATTTGGCTACCTTAAGAGAGTTATAGTTACTCCTGCCAGTGTCTCTCCGTTAAACCACATTTACATTTACAATTTTCCTCCGCCCCTTACACCAGACGCGATACGATATTATTTATCGACATTATGACTTTCACCGTACTCCTGCTAGGGGCTCCTCCAGTTTACCAAAGTATTTCGCCTGTTGAAGAGGCATTTGGCTACCTTAAGAGAGTCATAGTTACTCCTGTCAGTTGCTCCCCGTTTTACCAAAGTCACATTTTAATCTTATTCTGGCCAGTTCACCTGAAGCGATACGCCATTATCAGTCAACCTAAAGAATATCACATTACTCCTGCCGGGAGCTTCTCGAGTTTGCCGATGTATTTCGCCTGTTGACAAGGCGTTTGGATACCTTAAGAGAGTCATAGTTTCCCCTTGCTGTTGCTCCCCATTTTACAACAGGCACATCTACAAGCTTACTCTGGCCAATTCTCCTGAAGCGATACGCTAATATCTGTGGACATAAAGACTTTCACAGTACTCCTGGCGGGAGCTTTTCGACTTTGCCGATGTATTTCGCCTATTGAGGAGGCGTTTGGCTACCTTAAGAGAGTCATAGATACTCCTGCCAGTGTCTCTCCGTTAAACCACAGTCACATCTACAATTTTCCTGTGCCCCTTTCACCAGACGCGATACGCCATTATTTGTCGACATCATGTCTTTCAAAGTACTCCTGCTAGGGGCTCCTCCAGTTTACCAATGTATTTCGCCTGTTGACGAGGCATTTGGCTACCTTAAGAGAGTCATACTTACTCCTGTCCGTTGCTCCCCGTTTTATCACAGTCACATTTTCAATCTTATTCTGGCCAGTTCACCCGAAGCGATACGCCTCTTGACGAGGCATTTGGCTACCTTAAGAGAGTCATAGTTACTCCTGTCAGTTGCTCCCCGTTTAACCACAGTCACATTTTCAATCTCATTCTGGCCAGTTCACCTGAAGCGATACGCCATTATCAGTCAACCTAAAGAATATCACATTACTCCTGCCGGGAGCTTCTCGAGTTTGCCGATGTATTTCGCCTGTTGACGAGGCATTTGGATACCTTAAGAGAGTCATAGTTTCCCCTTGCTGTTGCTCCCCATTTTACAACTGGCACATCTACAAGCTTACTCTGGCCAATTCTCCTGAAGCGATACGCTAATATCTGTTGACATAAAGACTTTCACAGTACTCCTGCCGGGAGCTTCTCGACTTTACCGATGTATTTCGCCTATTGAAGAGGCATTAGGCTACCTCAAGAGAGTCATAGTTACTCCTGCCAGTTTCTCTCCGTTAAACCACAGTCACATCTACAATATTCCTCTGCCCCTTTCACCAGACGCGATACGCTATTATTTGTCGACATTATGACTTTCACAGTACTTCTGCTAATGGCTATTCCAGTTTACCAATGTATTTCGCCTGTTGACGAGGCATTTGGCTACCTTAAGAGAGTCATAGTTACTCCTGTCAGTTGCTCCCCGTTTTACCACGGTCACATTTTCAATCTTATTCTGGCCAGTTCACCTGAAGCGATACGCCATTATCAGTCAACCTAAAGTATATCACAGTACTCCTGCCGGGAGTTTCTCGAGTTTGCCGATGTATTTCGCCTGTTGACGATACATTTGGATACCTTAAGAGAGTCATAGTTACTCCTTGCTGTTGCTCCCCATTTTACAACAGGCACATCTACAAGCTTACTCTGGCCAATTCTCCTGAAGCGATACGCTAATATCTGTTGACATAAAGACTTTCACAGTACTCCTGCCGGGAGCGTCTCGAATTTGCCGATGTATTTCGCATATTGACGAGGCATTTGGCTACCTTAAGAGAGTTATAGTTACTCCTGCCAGTGTCTCTCCGTTAAACCACATTTACATTTACAATTTTCCTCCGCCCCTTACACCAGACGCGATACGATATTTTTTATCGACATTATGACTTTCACAGTACTCCTGCTAGGGGCTCCTCCAGTTTACCAAAGTATTTCGCCTGTTGAAGAGGCATTTGGCTACCTTCAGAGAGTCATAGTTACTCCTGTCAGTTGCTCCCCGTTTTACCAAAGTCACATTTTAATCTTATTCTGGCCAGTTCACCTGAAGCGATACGCCATTATCAGTCAACCTAAAGAATATCACAGTACTCCTGCCGGGAGCTTCTCGAGTTTGCCGATGTATTTCGCCTGTTGACAAGGCGTTTGGATACCTTAAGAGAGTCATAGTTTCCCCTTGCTGTTGCTCCCCATTTTACAACAGGCACATCTACAAGCTTACTCTGGCCAATACTCCTGAAGCGATACGCTAATATCTGTGGACATAAAGACTTTCACAGTACTCCTGGCGGGAGCTTTTCGACTTTGCCGATGTATTTCGCCTATTGACGAGGCGTTTGGCTACCTTAAGAGAGTCATAGATACTCCTGCCAGTGTCTCTCCGTTAAACCACAGTCACAACTACCATTTTCCTCTGCCCCTTTCACCAGACGCGATACGCCATTATTTGTCGACATCATGTCTTTCAAAGTACTCCTGCTAGGGGCTCCTCCAGTTTACCAATGTATTTCGCCTGTTGGCGAGGCATTTGGCTACCTTAAGAGAGTCATACTTACTCCTGTCAGTTGCTCCCCGTTTTACCACAGTCACATTTTCAATCTTATTCTGGTCAGTTCACCCGAAGCGATACGCCTCTTGACGAGGCATTTGGCTACATACATTTGGATACCTTAAGAGAGTCATAGTTACTCCTTGCTGTTGCTCCCCATTTTACAACAGGCACATCTACAAGCTTACTCTGGCCAATTCTCCTGAAGCGATACGCTAATATCTGTTGACATAAAGACTTTCACAGTACTCCTGCCGGGAGCGTCTCGAATTTGCCGATGTATTTCGCATATTGACGAGGCATTTGGCTACCTTAAGAGAGTTATAGTTACTCCTGCCAGTGTCTCTCCGTTAAACCACATTTACATTTACAATTTTCCTCCGCCCCTTACACCAGACGCGATACGATATTATTTATCGACATTATGACTTTCACCGTACTCCTGCTAGGGGCTCCTCCAGTTTACCAAAGTATTTCGCCTGTTGAAGAGGCATTTGGCTACCTTAAGAGAGTCATAGTTACTCCTGTCAGTTGCTCCCCGTCTTACCAAAGTCACATTTTAATCTTATTCTGGCCAGTTCACCTGAAGCGATACGCCATTATCAGTCAACCTAAAGAATATCACATTACTCCTGCCGGGAGCTTCTCGAGTTTGCCGATGTATTTCGCCTGTTGACGGGGCATTTGGATACCTTAAGAGAGTCATAGTTTCCCCTTGCTGTTGCTCCCCATTTTACAACAGGCACATCTACAAGCTTACTCTGGCCGATTCTCCTGAAGCGATACGCTAATATCTGTTGACATAAAGACTTTCACAGTACTCCTGGCGGGAGCTTTTCGACTTTGCCGATGTATTTCGCCTATTGAGGAGGCGTTTGGCTACCTTAAGAGAGTCATAGATACTCCTGCCAGTGTCTCTCCGTTAAACCACAGTCACATCTACAATTTTCCTGTGCCCCTTTCACCAGACGCGATACGCCATTATTTGTCGACATCATGTCTTTCAAAGTACTCCTGCTAGGGGCTCCTCCAGTTTACCAATGTATTTCGCCTGTTGACGAGGCATTTGGCTACCTTAAGAGAGTCATACTTACTCCTGGCCGTTGCTCCCCGTTTTATCACAGTCACATTTTCAATCTTATTCTGGCCAGTTCACCCGAAGCGATACGCCTCTTGACGAGGCATTTGGCTACCTTAAGAGAGTGATAGTTACTCCTGTCAGTTGCTCCCCGTTTAACCACAGTCACATTTTCAATCTCACTCTGGCCAGTTCACCTGAAGCGATACGCCATTATCAGTCAACCTAAAGAATATCACATTACTCCTGCCGGGAGCTTCTCGAGTTTGCCGATGTATTTCGCCTGTTGACGAGGCATTTGGATACCTTAAGAGAGTCATAGTTTCCCCTTGCTGTTGCTCCCCATTTTACAACTGGCACATCTACAAGCTTACTCTGGCCAATTCTCTTGAAGCGATACGCTAATATCTGTTGACATAAAGACTTTCACAGTACTCCTGCCGGGAGCTTCTCGACTTTACCGATGTATTTCGCCTATTGAAGAGGCATTAGGCTACCTCAAGAGAGTCATAGTTACTCCTGCCAGTTTCTCTCCGTTAAACCACTGTCACATCTACAATATTCCTCTGCCCCTTTCACCAGACGCGATACGCCATTATTTGTCGACATTATGACTTTCACAGTACTCCTGCTAGGGGCTCCTCCAGTTTACCAATGTATTTCGCCTGTTGAAGAGGCATTTGGCTACCTTCAGAGAGTCATAGTTACTCCTGTCAGTTGCTCCCCGTTTTACCAAAGTCACATTCTCAATCTTATTCTGGCCAGTTCACCTGAAGCGATACGCCATTATCAGTCAACCTAAAGAATATCACATTACTCCTGCCGGGAGCTTCTCGAGTTTGCCGATGTATTTCGCCTGTTGACGAGGCATTTGGATACCTTAAGAGAGTCATAGTTTCCCCTTGCTGTTGCTCCCCATTTTACAACTGGCACATCTACAAGCTTACTCTGGCCAATTCTCTTGAAGCGATACGCTAATATCTGTTGACATAAAGACTTTCACAGTACTCCTGCCGGGAGCTTCTCGACTTTACCGATGTATTTCGCCTATTGAAGAGGCATTAGGCTACCTCAAGAGAGTCATAGTTACTCCTGCCAGTTTCTCTCCGTTAAACCACTGTCACATCTACAATATTCCTCTGCCCCTTTCACCAGACGCGATACGCCATTATTTGTCGACATTATGACTTTCACAGTACTCCTGCTAGGGGCTATTCCAGTTTACCAATGTATTTCGCCTGTTGACGAGGCATTTGGCTACCTTAAGAGAGTCATAGTTACTCCTGTCAGTTGCTCCCCGTTTTACCACGGTCACATTTTCAATCTTATTCTGGCCAGTTCACCTGAAGCGATACGCCATTATCAGTCAACCTAAAGTATATCACAGTACTCCTGCCGGGAGCTTCTCGAGTTTGCCGATGTATTTCGCCTGTTGACGATACATTTGGATACCTTAAGAGAGTCATAGTTGCTCCTTGCTGTTGCTCCCCATTTTACAACAGGCACATCTACAAGCTTACTCTGGCCAATTCTCCTGAAGCGATACGCTAATATCTGTTGACATAAAGACTTTCACAGTACTCCTGCCAGGAGCGTCTCGAATTTGCCGATGTATTTCGCATATTGACGAGGCATTTGGCTACCTTAAGAGAGTTATAGTTACTCCTGCCAGTGTCTCTCCGTTAAACCACATTTACATTTACAATTTTCCTCCGCCCCTTACACCAGACGCGATACGATATTATTTATCGACATTATGACTTTCACAGTACTCCTGCTAGGGGCTCCTCCAGTTTACCAAAGTATTTCGCCTGTTGAAGAGGCATTTGGCTACCTTCAGAGAGTCATAGTTACTCCTGTCAGTTGCTCCCCGTTTTACCAAAGTCACATTTTAATCTTATTCTGGCCAGTTCACCTGAAGCGATACGCCATTATCAGTCAACCTAAAGAATATCACAGTACTCCTGCCGGGAGCTTCTCGAGTTTGCCGATGTATTTCGCCTGTTGACGAGGCATTTGGATACCTTAAGAGAGTCATAGTCTCCCCTTGCTGTTGCTCCCCATTTTACAACTGGCACATCTACAAGCTTACTCTGGCCAATTCTCCTGAAGCGATACGCTAATATCTGTTGACATAAAGACTTTCACAGTACTCCTGCCGGGAGCTTCTCGACTTTACCGATGTATTTCGCCTATTGAAGAGGCATTAGGCTACCTCAAGAGAGTCATAGTTACTCCTGAAAGTTTCTCTCCGTTAAACCACAGTCACATCTACAATATTCCTCTGCCCCTTTCACCAGACGCGATACGCTATTATTTGTCGACATTATGACTTTCACAGTACTTCTGCTAGGGGCTATTCCAGTTTACCAATGTATTTCGCCTGTTGACGAGGCATTTGGCTACCTTAAGAGAGTCATACTTACTCCTGTCCGTTGCTCCCCGTTTTATCACAGTCACATTTTCAATCTTATTCTGGCCAGTTCACCCGAAGCGATACGCCTCTTGACGAGGCATTTGGCTACCTTAAGAGAGTCATAGTTACTCCTGTCAGTTGCTCCCCGTTTAACCACAGTCACATTTTCAATCTCACTCTGGCCAGTTCACCTGAAGCGATACGCCATTATCAGTCAACCTAAAGAATATCACATTACTCCTGCCGGGAGCTTCTCGAGTTTGCCGATGTATTTCGCCTGTTGACGAGGCATTTGGATACCTTAAGAGAGTCATAGTCTCCCCTTGCTGTTGCTCCCCATTTTACAACTGGCACATCTACAAGCTTACTCTGGCCAATTCTCCTGAAGCGATACGCTAATATCTGTTGACATAAAGACTTTCACAGTACTCCTGCCGGGAGCTTCTCGACTTTACCGATGTATTTCGCCTATTGAAGAGGCATTAGGCTACCTCAAGAGAGTCATAGTTACTCCTGAAAGTTTCTCTCCGTTAAACCACAGTCACATCTACAATATTCCTCTGCCCCTTTCACCAGACGCGATACGCTATTATTTGTCGACATTATGACTTTCACAGTACTTCTGCTAGGGGCTATTCCAGTTTACCAATGTATTTCGCCTGTTGACGAGGCATTTGGCTACCTTAAGAGAGTCATACTTACTCCTGTCCGTTGCTCCCCGTTTTATCACAGTCACATTTTCAATCTTATTCTGGCCAGTTCACCCGAAGCGATACGCCTCTTGACGAGGCATTTGGCTACCTTAAGAGAGTCATAGTTACTCCTGTCAGTTGCTCCCCGTTTAACCACAGTCACATTTTCAATCTCACTCTGGCCAGTTCACCTGAAGCGATACGCCATTATCAGTCAACCTAAAGTATATCACTGTACTCCTGCCGGGAGTTTCTCGAGTTTGCCGATGTATTTCGCCTGTTGACGATACATTTGGATACCTTAAGAGAGTCATAGTTACTCCTTGCTGTTGCTCCCCATTTTACAACAGGCACATCTACAAGCTTACTCTGGCCAATTCTCCTGAAGCGATACGCTAATATCTGTTGACATAAAGACTTTCACAGTACTCCTGCCGGGAGCGTCTCGAATTTGCCGATGTATTTCGCATATTGACGAGGCATTTGGCTACCTTAAGAGAGTTATAGTTACTCCTGCCAGTGTCTCTCCGTTAAACCACATTTACATTTACAATTTTCCTCCGCCCCTTACACCAGACGCGATACGATATTATTTATCGACATTATGACTTTCACAGTACTCCTGCTAGGGGCTCCTCCAGTTTACCAAAGTATTTCGCCTGTTGAAGAGGCATTTGGCTACCTTCAGAGAGTCATAGTTACTCCTGTCAGTTGCTCCCCGTTTTACCAAAGTCACATTTTAATCTTATTCTGGCCAGTTCACCTGAAGCGATACGCCATTATCAGTCAACCTAAAGAATATCACAGTACTCCTGCCGGGAGCTTCTCGAGTTTGCCGATGTATTTCGCCTGTTGACAAGGCGTTTGGATACCTTAAGAGAGTCATAGTTTCCCCTTGCTGTTGCTCCCCATTTTACAACAGGCACATCTACAAGCTTACTCTGGCCAATACTCCTGAAGCGATACGCTAATATCTGTGGACATAAAGACTTTCACAGTACTCCTGGCGGGAGCTTTTCGACTTTGCCGATGTATTTCGCCTATTGACGAGGCGTTTGGCTACCTTAAGAGAGTCATAGATACTCCTGCCAGTGTCTCTCCGTTAAACCACAGTCACAACTACCATTTTCCTCTGCCCCTTTCACCAGACGCGATACGCCATTATTTGTCGACATCATGTCTTTCAAAGTACTCCTGCTAGGGGCTCCTCCAGTTTACCAATGTATTTCGCCTGTTGGCGAGGCATTTGGCTACCTTAAGAGAGTCATACTTACTCCTGTCAGTTGCTCCCCGTTTTACCACAGTCACATTTTCAATCTTATTCTGGTCAGTTCACCCGAAGCGATACGCCTCTTGACGAGGCATTTGGCTACATACATTTGGATACCTTAAGAGAGTCATAGTTACTCCTTGCTGTTGCTCCCCATTTTACAACAGGCACATCTACAAGCTTACTCTGGCCAATTCTCCTGAAGCGATACGCTAATATCTGTTGACATAAAGACTTTCACAGTACTCCTGCCGGGAGCGTCTCGAATTTGCCGATGTATTTCGCATATTGACGAGGCATTTGGCTACCTTAAGAGAGTTATAGTTACTCCTGCCAGTGTCTCTCCGTTAAACCACATTTACATTTACAATTTTCCTCCGCCCCTTACACCAGACGCGATACGATATTATTTATCGACATTATGACTTTCACCGTACTCCTGCTAGGGGCTCCTCCAGTTTACCAAAGTATTTCGCCTGTTGAAGAGGCATTTGGCTACCTTAAGAGAGTCATAGTTACTCCTGTCAGTTGCTCCCCGTCTTACCAAAGTCACATTTTAATCTAATTCTGGCCAGTTCACCTGAAGCGATACGCCATTATCAGTCAACCTAAAGAATATCACATTACTCCTGCCGGGAGCTTCTCGAGTTTGCCGATGTATTTCGCCTGTTGACGGGGCATTTGGATACCTTAAGAGAGTCATAGTTTCCCCTTGCTGTTGCTCCCCATTTTACAACAGGCACATCTACAAGCTTACTCTGGCCGATTCTCCTGAAGCGATACGCTAATATCTGTTGACATAAAGACTTTCACAGTACTCCTGGCGGGAGCTTTTCGACTTTGCCGATGTATTTCGCCTATTGAGGAGGCGTTTGGCTACCTTAAGAGAGTCATAGATACTCCTGCCAGTGTCTCTCCGTTAAACCACAGTCACATCTACAATTTTCCTGTGCCCCTTTCACCAGACGCGATACGCCATTATTTGTCGACATCATGTCTTTCAAAGTACTCCTGCTAGGGGCTCCTCCAGTTTACCAATGTATTTCGCCTGTTGACGAGGCATTTGGCTACCTTAAGAGAGTCATACTTACTCCTGGCCGTTGCTCCCCGTTTTATCACAGTCACATTTTCAATCTTATTCTGGCCAGTTCACCCGAAGCGATACGCCTCTTGACGAGGCATTTGGCTACCTTAAGAGAGTGATAGTTACTCCTGTCAGTTGCTCCCCGTTTAACCACAGTCACATTTTCAATCTCACTCTGGCCAGTTCACCTGAAGCGATACGCCATTATCAGTCAACCTAAAGAATATCACATTACTCCTGCCGGGAGCTTCTCGAGTTTGCCGATGTATTTCGCCTGTTGACGAGGCATTTGGATACCTTAAGAGAGTCATAGTTTCCCCTTGCTGTTGCTCCCCATTTTACAACTGGCACTTCTACAAGCTTACTCTGGCCAATTCTCTTGAAGCGATACGCTAATATCTGTTGACATAAAGACTTTCACAGTACTCCTGCCGGGAGCTTCTCGACTTTACCGATGTATTTCGCCTATTGAAGAGGCATTAGGCTACCTCAAGAGAGTCATAGTTACTCCTGCCAGTTTCTCTCCGTTAAACCACTGTCACATCTACAATATTCCTCTGCCCCTTTCACCAGACGCGATACGCCATTATTTGTCGACATTATGACTTTCACAGTACTCCTGCTAGGGGCTATTCCAGTTTACCAATGTATTTCGCCTGTTGACGAGGCATTTGGCTACCTTAAGAGAGTCATAGTTACTCCTGTCAGTTGCTCCCCGTTTTACCACGGTCACATTTTCAATCTTATTCTGGCCAGTTCACCTGAAGCGATACGCCATTATCAGTCAACCTAAAGTATATCACAGTACTCCTGCCGGGAGCTTCTCGAGTTTGCCGATGTATTTCGCCTGTTGACGATACATTTGGATACCTTAAGAGAGTCATAGTTGCTCCTTGCTGTTGCTCCCCATTTTACAACAGGCACATCTACAAGCTTACTCTGGCCAATTCTCCTGAAGCGATACGCTAATATCTGTTGACATAAAGACTTTCACAGTACTCCTGCCAGGAGCGTCTCGAATTTGCCGATGTATTTCGCATATTGACGAGGCATTTGGCTACCTTAAGAGAGTTATAGTTACTCCTGCCAGTGTCTCTCCGTTAAACCACATTTACATTTACAATTTTCCTCCGCCCCTTACACCAGACGCGATACGATATTATTTATCGACATTATGACTTTCACAGTACTCCTGCTAGGGGCTCCTCCAGTTTACCAAAGTATTTCGCCTGTTGAAGAGGCATTTGGCTACCTTCAGAGAGTCATAGTTACTCCTGTCAGTTGCTCCCCGTTTTACCAAAGTCACATTTTAATCTTATTCTGGCCAGTTCACCTGAAGCGATACGCCATTATCAGTCAACCTAAAGAATATCACAGTACTCCTGCCGGGAGCTTCTCGAGTTTGCCGATGTATTTCGCCTGTTGACGAGGCATTTGGATACCTTAAGAGAGTCATAGTCTCCCCTTGCTGTTGCTCCCCATTTTACAACTGGCACATCTACAAGCTTACTCTGGCCAATTCTCCTGAAGCGATACGCTAATATCTGTTGACATAAAGACTTTCACAGTACTCCTGCCGGGAGCTTCTCGACTTTACCGATGTATTTCGCCTATTGAAGAGGCATTAGGCTACCTCAAGAGAGTCATAGTTACTCCTGAAAGTTTCTCTCCGTTAAACCACAGTCACATCTACAATATTCCTCTGCCCCTTTCACCAGACGCGATACGCTATTATTTGTCGACATTATGACTTTCACAGTACTTCTGCTAGGGGCTATTCCAGTTTACCAATGTATTTCGCCTGTTGACGAGGCATTTGGCTACCTTAAGAGAGTCATACTTACTCCTGTCCGTTGCTCCCCGTTTTATCACAGTCACATTTTCAATCTTATTCTGGCCAGTTCACCCGAAGCGATACGCCTCTTGACGAGGCATTTGGCTACCTTAAGAGAGTCATAGTTACTCCTGTCAGTTGCTCCCCGTTTAACCACAGTCACATTTTCAATCTCACTCTGGCCAGTTCACCTGAAGCGATACCCCATTATCAGTCAACCTAAAGTATATCACTGTACTCCTGCCGGGAGTTTCTCGAGTTTGCCGATGTATTTCGCCTGTTGACGATACATTTGGATACCTTAAGAGAGTCATAGTTACTCCTTGCTGTTGCTCCCCATTTTACAACAGGCACATCTACAAGCTTACTCTGGCCAATTCTCCTGAAGCGATACGCTAATATCTGTTGACATAAAGACTTTCACAGTACTCCTGCCGGGAGCGTCTCGAATTTGCCGATGTATTTCGCATATTGACGAGGCATTTGGCTACCTTAAGAGAGTTATAGTTACTCCTGCCAGTGTCTCTCCGTTAAACCACATTTACATTTACAATTTTCCTCCGCCCCTTACACCAGACGCGATACGATATTATTTATCGACATTATGACTTTCACAGTACTCCTGCTAGGGGCTCCTCCAGTTTACCAAAGTATTTCGCCTGTTGAAGAGGCATTTGGCTACCTTCAGAGAGTCATAGTTACTCCTGTCAGTTGCTCCCCGTTTTACCAAAGTCACATTTTAATCTTATTCTGGCCAGTTCACCTGAAGCGATACGCCATTATCAGTCAACCTAAAGAATATCACAGTACTCCTGCCGGGAGCTTCTCGAGTTTGCCGATGTATTTCGCCTGTTGACAAGGCGTTTGGATACCTTAAGAGAGTCATAGTTTCCCCTTGCTGTTGCTCCCCATTTTACAACAGGCACATCTACAAGCTTACTCTGGCCAATACTCCTGAAGCGATACGCTAATATCTGTGGACATAAAGACTTTCACAGTACTCCTGGCGGGAGCTTTTCGACTTTGCCGATGTATTTCGCCTATTGACGAGGCGTTTGGCTACCTTAAGAGAGTCATAGATACTCCTGCCAGTGTCTCTCCGTTAAACCACAGTCACAACTACCATTTTCCTCTGCCCCTTTCACCAGACGCGATACGCCATTATTTGTCGACATCATGTCTTTCAAAGTACTCCTGCTAGGGGCTCCTCCAGTTTACCAATGTATTTCGCCTGTTGGCGAGGCATTTGGCTACCTTAAGAGAGTCATACTTACTCCTGTCAGTTGCTCCCCGTTTTACCACAGTCACATTTTCAATCTTATTCTGGTCAGTTCACCCGAAGCGATACGCCTCTTGACGAGGCATTTGGCTACATACATTTGGATACCTTAAGAGAGTCATAGTTACTCCTTGCTGTTGCTCCCCATTTTACAACAGGCACATCTACAAGCTTACTCTGGCCAATTCTCCTGAAGCGATACGCTAATATCTGTTGACATAAAGACTTTCACAGTACTCCTGCCGGGAGCGTCTCGAATTTGCCGATGTATTTCGCATATTGACGAGGCATTTGGCTACCTTAAGAGAGTTATAGTTACTCCTGCCAGTGTCTCTCCGTTAAACCACATTTACATTTACAATTTTCCTCCGCCCCTTACACCAGACGCGATACGATATTATTTATCGACATTATGACTTTCACCGTACTCCTGCTAGGGGCTCCTCCAGTTTACCAAAGTATTTCGCCTGTTGAAGAGGCATTTGGCTACCTTAAGAGAGTCATAGTTACTCCTGTCAGTTGCTCCCCGTCTTACCAAAGTCACATTTTAATCTAATTCTGGCCAGTTCACCTGAAGCGATACGCCATTATCAGTCAACCTAAAGAATATCACATTACTCCTGCCGGGAGCTTCTCGAGTTTGCCGATGTATTTCGCCTGTTGACGGGGCATTTGGATACCTTAAGAGAGTCATAGTTTCCCCTTGCTGTTGCTCCCCATTTTACAACAGGCACATCTACAAGCTTACTCTGGCCGATTCTCCTGAAGCGATACGCTAATATCTGTTGACATAAAGACTTTCACAGTACTCCTGGCGGGAGCTTTTCGACTTTGCCGATGTATTTCGCCTATTGAGGAGGCGTTTGGCTACCTTAAGAGAGTCATAGATACTCCTGCCAGTGTCTCTCCGTTAAACCACAGTCACATCTACAATTTTCCTGTGCCCCTTTCACCAGACGCGATACGCCATTATTTGTCGACATCATGTCTTTCAAAGTACTCCTGCTAGGGGCTCCTCCAGTTTACCAATGTATTTCGCCTGTTGACGAGGCATTTGGCTACCTTAAGAGAGTCATACTTACTCCTGGCCGTTGCTCCCCGTTTTATCACAGTCACATTTTCAATCTTATTCTGGCCAGTTCACCCGAAGCGATACGCCTCTTGACGAGGCATTTGGCTACCTTAAGAGAGTGATAGTTACTCCTGTCAGTTGCTCCCCGTTTAACCACAGTCACATTTTCAATCTCACTCTGGCCAGTTCACCTGAAGCGATACGCCATTATCAGTCAACCTAAAGAATATCACATTACTCCTGCCGGGAGCTTCTCGAGTTTGCCGATGTATTTCGCCTGTTGACGAGGCATTTGGATACCTTAAGAGAGTCATAGTTTCCCCTTGCTGTTGCTCCCCATTTTACAACTGGCACTTCTACAAGCTTACTCTGGCCAATTCTCTTGAAGCGATACGCTAATATCTGTTGACATAAAGACTTTCACAGTACTCCTGCCGGGAGCTTCTCGACTTTACCGATGTATTTCGCCTATTGAAGAGGCATTAGGCTACCTCAAGAGAGTCATAGTTACTCCTGCCAGTTTCTCTCCGTTAAACCACTGTC
The DNA here is from genome assembly GCF_021461395.2 of Schistocerca americana. NCBI lineage: Eukaryota > Metazoa > Arthropoda > Insecta > Orthoptera > Acrididae > Schistocerca > Schistocerca americana. The sequence continues at coordinate 62,076,526 of NC_060130.1, forward strand.
ACATCTACAATATTCCTCTGCCCCTTTCACCAGACGCGATACGCCATTATTTGTCGACATTATGACTTTCACAGTACTCCTGCTAGGGGCTATTCCAGTTTACCAATGTATTTCGCCTGTTGACGAGGCATTTGGCTACCTTAAGAGAGTCATAGTTACTCCTGTCAGTTGCTCCCCGTTTTACCACGGTCACATTTTCAATCTTATTCTGGCCAGTTCACCTGAAGCGATACGCCATTATCAGTCAACCTAAAGTATATCACAGTACTCCTGCCGGGAGCTTCTCGAGTTTGCCGATGTATTTCGCCTGTTGACGATACATTTGGATACCTTAAGAGAGTCATAGTTGCTCCTTGCTGTTGCTCCCCATTTTACAACAGGCACATCTACAAGCTTACTCTGGCCAATTCTCCTGAAGCGATACGCTAATATCTGTTGACATAAAGACTTTCACAGTACTCCTGCCAGGAGCGTCTCGAATTTGCCGATGTATTTCGCATATTGACGAGGCATTTGGCTACCTTAAGAGAGTTATAGTTACTCCTGCCAGTGTCTCTCCGTTAAACCACATTTACATTTACAATTTTCCTCCGCCCCTTACACCAGACGCGATACGATATTATTTATCGACATTATGACTTTCACAGTACTCCTGCTAGGGGCTCCTCCAGTTTACCAAAGTATTTCGCCTGTTGAAGAGGCATTTGGCTACCTTCAGAGAGTCATAGTTACTCCTGTCAGTTGCTCCCCGTTTTACCAAAGTCACATTTTAATCTTATTCTGGCCAGTTCACCTGAAGCGATACGCCATTATCAGTCAACCTAAAGAATATCACAGTACTCCTGCCGGGAGCTTCTCGAGTTTGCCGATGTATTTCGCCTGTTGACGAGGCATTTGGATACCTTAAGAGAGTCATAGTCTCCCCTTGCTGTTGCTCCCCATTTTACAACTGGCACATCTACAAGCTTACTCTGGCCAATTCTCCTGAAGCGATACGCTAATATCTGTTGACATAAAGACTTTCACAGTACTCCTGCCGGGAGCTTCTCGACTTTACCGATGTATTTCGCCTATTGAAGAGGCATTAGGCTACCTCAAGAGAGTCATAGTTACTCCTGAAAGTTTCTCTCCGTTAAACCACAGTCACATCTACAATATTCCTCTGCCCCTTTCACCAGACGCGATACGCTATTATTTGTCGACATTATGACTTTCACAGTACTTCTGCTAGGGGCTATTCCAGTTTACCAATGTATTTCGCCTGTTGACGAGGCATTTGGCTACCTTAAGAGAGTCATACTTACTCCTGTCCGTTGCTCCCCGTTTTATCACAGTCACATTTTCAATCTTATTCTGGCCAGTTCACCCGAAGCGATACGCCTCTTGACGAGGCATTTGGCTACCTTAAGAGAGTCATAGTTACTCCTGTCAGTTGCTCCCCGTTTAACCACAGTCACATTTTCAATCTCACTCTGGCCAGTTCACCTGAAGCGATACGCCATTATCAGTCAACCTAAAGAATATCACATTACTCCTGCCGGGAGCTTCTCGAGTTTGCCGATGTATTTCGCCTGTTGACGAGGCATTTGGATACCTTAAGAGAGTCATAGTTTCCCCTTGCTGTTGCTCCCCATTTTACAACAGGCACATCTACAAGCTTACTCTGGCCAATTCTCCTGAAGCGATACGCTAATATCTGTTGACATAAAGACTTTCACAGTACTCCTGCCGGGAGCGTCTCGAATTTGCCGATGTATTTCGCATATTGACGAGGCATTTGGCTACCTTAAGAGAGTTATAGTTACTCCTGCCAGTGTCTCTCCGTTAAACCACATTTACATTTACAAATTTCCTCCGCCCCTTACACCAGACGCGATACGATATTATTTATCGACATTATGACTTTCACAGTACTCCTGCTAGGGGCTCCTCCAGTTTACCAAAGTATTTCGCCTGTTGAAGAGGCATTTGGCTACCTTCAGAGAGTCATAGTTACTCCTGTCAGTTGCTCCCCGTTTTACCAAAGTCACATTTTAATCTTATTCTGGCCAGTTCACCCGAAGCGATACGCCTCTTGACGAGGCATTTGGCTACATACATTTGGATACCTTAAGAGAGTCATAGTTACTCCTTGCTGTTGCTCCCCATTTTACAACAGGCACATCTACAAGCTTACTCTGGCCAATTCTCCTGAAGCGATACGCTAATATCTGTTGACATAAAGACTTTCACAGTACTCCTGCCGGGAGCGTCTCGAATTTGCCGATGTATTTCGCATATTGACGAGGCATTTGGCTACCTTAAGAGAGTTATAGTTACTCCTGCCAGTGTCTCTCCGTTAAACCACATTTACATTTACAATTTTCCTCCGCCCCTTACACCAGACGCGATATGATATTATTTATCGACATTATGACTTTCACCGTACTCCTGCTAGGGGCTCCTCCAGTTTACCAAAGTATTTCGCCTGTTGAAGAGGCATTTGGCTACCTTAAGAGAGTCATAGTTACTCCTGTCAGTTGCTCCCCGTTTTACCAAAGTCACATTTTAATCTTATTCTGGCCAGTTCACCTGAAGCGATACGCCATTATCAGTCAACCTAAAGAATATCACATTACTCCTGCCGGGAGCTTCTCGAGTTTGCCGATGTATTTCGCCTGTTGACGGGGCATTTGGATACCTTAAGAGAGTCATAGTTTCCCCTTGCTGTTGCTCCCCATTTTACAACAGGCACATCTACAAGCTTACTCTGGCCAATTCTCCTGAAGCGATACGCTAATATCTGTTGACATAAAGACTTTCACAGTACTCCTGGCGGGAGCTTTTCGACTTTGCCGATGTATTTCGCCTATTGAGGAGGCGTTTGGCTACCTTAAGAGAGTCATAGATACTCCTGCCAGTGTCTCTCCGTTAAACCACAGTCACATCTACAATTTTCCTGTGCCCCTTTCACCAGACGCGATACGCCATTATTTGTCGACATCATGTCTTTCAAAGTACTCCTGCTAGGGGCTCCTCCAGTTTACCAATGTATTTCGCCTGTTGACGAGGCATTTGGCTACCTTAAGAGAGTCATACTTACTCCTGTCCGTTGCTCCCCGTTTTATCACAGTCACATTTTCAATCTTATTCTGGCCAGTTCACCCGAAGCGATACGCCTCTTGACGAGGCATTTGGCTACCTTAAGAGAGTCATAGTTACTCCTGTCAGTTGCTCCCCGTTTAACCACAGTCACATTTTCAATCTCACTCTGGCCAGTTCACCTGAAGCGATACGCCATTATCAGTCAACCTAAAGAATATCATATTACTCCTGCCGGGAGCTTCTCGAGTTTGCCGATGTATTTCGCCTGTTGACGAGGCATTTGGATACCTTAAGAGAGTCATAGTTTCCCCTTGCTGTTGCTCCCCATTTTACAACTGGCACATCTACAAGCTTACTCTGGCCAATTCTCCTGAAGCGATACGCTAATATCTGTTGACATAAAGACTTTCACAGTACTCCTGCCGGGAGCTTCTCGACTTTACCGATGTATTTCGCCTATTGAAGAGGCATTAGGCTACCTCAAGAGAGTCATAGTTACTCCTGCCAGTTTCTCTCCGTTAAACCACTGTCACATCTACAATATTCCTCTGCCCCTTTCACCAGACGCGATACGCCATTATTTGTCGACATTATGACTTTCACAGTACTCCTGCTAGGGGCTATTCCAGTTTACCAATGTATTTCGCCTGTTGACGAGGCATTTGGCTACCTTAAGAGAGTCATAGTTACTCCTGTCAGTTGCTCCCCGTTTTACCACGGTCACATTTTCAATCTTATTCTGGCCAGTTCACCTGAAGCGATACGCCATTATCAGTCAACCTAAAATATATCACAGTACTCCTGCCGGGAGCTTCTCGAGTTTGCCGATGTATTTCGCCTGTTGACGATACATTTGGATACCTTAAGAGAGTCATAGTTGCTCCTTGCTGTTGCTCCCCATTTTACAACAGGCACATCTACAAGCTTACTCTGGCCAATTCTCCTGAAGCGATACGCTAATATCTGTTGACATAAAGACTTTCACAGTACTCCTGCCGGGAGCGTCTCGAATTTGCCGATGTATTTCGCATATTGACGAGGCATTTGGCTACCTTAAGAGAGTTATAGTTACTCCTGCCAGTGTCTCTCCGTTAAACCACATTTACATTTACAATTTTCCTCCGCCCCTTACACCAGACGCGATACGCCATTATTTGTCGACATTATGACTTTCACAGTACTCCTGCTAGGGGCTATTCCAGTTTACCAATGTATTTCGCCTGTTGACGAGGCATTTGGCTACCTTAAGAGAGTCATAGTTACTCCTGTCAGTTGCTCCCCGTTTTACCACGGTCACATTTTCAATCTTATTCTGGCCAGTTCACCTGAAGCGATACGCCATTATCAGTCAACCTAAAATATATCACAGTACTCCTGCCGGGAGCTTCTCGAGTTTGCCGATGTATTTCGCCTGTTGACGATACATTTGGATACCTTAAGAGAGTCATATTTGCTCCTTGCTGTTGCTCCCCATTTTACAACAGGCACATCTACAAGCTTACTCTGGCCAATTCTCCTGAAGCGATACGCTAATATCTGTTGACATAAAGACTTTCACAGTACTCCTGCCGGGAGCGTCTCGAATTTGCCGATGTATTTCGCATATTGACGAGGCATTTGGCTACCTTAAGAGAGTTATAGTTACTCCTGCCAGTGTCTCTCCGTTAAACCACATTTACATTTACAATTTTCCTCCGCCCCTTACACCAGACGCGATACGATATTATTTATCGACATTATGACTTTCACTGTACTCCTGCTAGGGGCTCCTCCAGTTTACCAAAGTATTTCGCCTGTTGAAGAGGCATTTGGCTACCTTAAGAGAGTCATAGTTACTCCTGTCAGTTGCTCCCCGTTTTACCAAAGTCACATTTTAATCTTATTCTGGCCAGTTCACCTGAAGCGATACGCCATTATCAGTCAACCTAAAGAATATCACATTACTCCTGCCGGGAGCTTCTCGAGTTTGCCGATGTATTTCGCCTGTTGACGGGGCATTTGGATACCTTAAGAGAGTCATAGTTTCCCCTTGCTGTTGCTCCCCATTTTACAACAGGCACATCTACAAGCTTACTCTGGCCAATTCTCCTGAAGCGATACGCTAATATCTGTTGACATAAAGACTTTCACAGTACTCCTGGCGGGAGCTTTTCGACTTTGCCGATGTATTTCGCCTATTGAGGAGGCGTTTGGCTACCTTAAGAGAGTCATAGATACTCCTGCCAGTGTCTCTCCGTTAAACCACAGTCACATCTACAATTTTCCTGTGCCCCTTTCACCAGACGCGATACGCCATTATTTGTCGACATCATGTCTTTCAAAGTACTCCTGCTAGGGGCTCCTCCAGTTTACCAATGTATTTCGCATGTTGACGAGGCATTTGGCTACCTTAAGAGAGTCATACTTACTCCTGTCCGTTGCTCCCCGTTTTATCACAGTCACATTTTCAATCTTATTCTGGCCAGTTCACCCGAAGCGATACGCCTCTTGACGAGGCATTTGGCTACCTTAAGAGAGTCATAGTTACTCCTGTCAGTTGCTCCCCGTTTAACCACAGTCACATTTTCAATCTCACTCTGGCCAGTTCACCTGAAGCGATACGCCATTATCAGTCAACCTAAAGAATATCATATTACTCCTGCCGGGAGCTTCTCGAGTTTGCCGATGTATTTCGCCTGTTGACGAGGCATTTGGATACCTTAAGAGAGTCATAGTTTCCCCTTGCTGTTGCTCCCCATTTTACAACTGGCACATCTACAAGCTTACTCTGGCCAATTCTCCTGAAGCGATACGCTAATATCTGTTGACATAAAGACTTTCACAGTACTCCTGCCGGGAGCTTCTCGACTTTACCGATGTATTTCGCCTATTGAAGAGGCATTAGGCTACCTCAAGAGAGTCATAGTTACTCCTGCCAGTTTCTCTCCGTTAAACCACTGTCACATCTACAATATTCCTCTGCCCCTTTCACCAGACGCGATACGCCATTATTTGTCGACATTATGACTTTCACAGTACTCCTGCTAGGGGCTATTCCAGTTTACCAATGTATTTCGCCTGTTGACGAGGCATTTGGCTACCTTAAGAGAGTCATAGTTACTCCTGTCAGTTGCTCCCCGTTTTACCACGGTCACATTTTCAATCTTATTCTGGCCAGTTCACCTGAAGCGATACGCCATTATCAGTCAACCTAAAATATATCACAGTACTCCTGCCGGGAGCTTCTCGAGTTTGCCGATGTATTTCGCCTGTTGACGATACATTTGGATACCTTAAGAGAGTCATAGTTGCTCCTTGCTGTTGCTCCCCATTTTACAACAGGCACATCTACAAGCTTACTCTGGCCAATTCTCCTGAAGCGATACGCTAATATCTGTTGACATAAAGACTTTCACAGTACTCCTGCCGGGAGCGTCTCGAATTTGCCGATGTATTTCGCATATTGACGAGGCATTTGGCTACCTTAAGAGAGTTATAGTTACTCCTGCCAGTGTCTCTCCGTTAAACCACATTTACATTTACAATTTTCCTCCGCCCCTTACACCAGACGCGATACGCCATTATTTGTCGACATTATGACTTTCACAGTACTCCTGCTAGGGGCTATTCCAGTTTACCAATGTATTTCGCCTGTTGACGAGGCATTTGGCTACCTTAAGAGAGTCATAGTTACTCCTGTCAGTTGCTCCCCGTTTTACCACGGTCACATTTTCAATCTTATTCTGGCCAGTTCACCTGAAGCGATACGCCATTATCAGTCAACCTAAAATATATCACAGTACTCCTGCCGGGAGCTTCTCGAGTTTGCCGATGTATTTCGCCTGTTGACGATACATTTGGATACCTTAAGAGAGTCATATTTGCTCCTTGCTGTTGCTCCCCATTTTACAACAGGCACATCTACAAGCTTACTCTGGCCAATTCTCCTGAAGCGATACGCTAATATCTGTTGACATAAAGACTTTCACAGTACTCCTGCCGGGAGCGTCTCGAATTTGCCGATGTATTTCGCATATTGACGAGGCATTTGGCTACCTTAAGAGAGTTATAGTTACTCCTGCCAGTGTCTCTCCGTTAAACCACATTTACATTTACAATTTTCCTCCGCCCCTTACACCAGACGCGATACGATATTATTTATCGACATTATGACTTTCACTGTACTCCTGCTAGGGGCTCCTCCAGTTTACCAAAGTATTTCGCCTGTTGAAGAGGCATTTGGCTACCTTAAGAGAGTCATAGTTACTCCTGTCAGTTGCTCCCCGTTTTACCAAAGTCACATTTTAATCTTATTCTGGCCAGTTCACCTGAAGCGATACGCCATTATCAGTCAACCTAAAGAATATCACATTACTCCTGCCGGGAGCTTCTCGAGTTTGCCGATGTATTTCGCCTGTTGACGGGGCATTTGGATACCTTAAGAGAGTCATAGTTTCCCCTTGCTGTTGCTCCCCATTTTACAACAGGCACATCTACAAGCTTACTCTGGCCAATTCTCCTGAAGCGATACGCTAATATCTGTTGACATAAAGACTTTCACAGTACTCCTGGCGGGAGCTTTTCGACTTTGCCGATGTATTTCGCCTATTGAGGAGGCGTTTGGCTACCTTAAGAGAGTCATAGATACTCCTGCCAGTGTCTCTCCGTTAAACCACAGTCACATCTACAATTTTCCTGTGCCCCTTTCACCAGACGCGATACGCCATTATTTGTCGACATCATGTCTTTCAAAGTACTCCTGCTAGGGGCTCCTCCAGTTTACCAATGTATTTCGCATGTTGACGAGGCATTTGGCTACCTTAAGAGAGTCATACTTACTCCTGTCCGTTGCTCCCCGTTTTATCACAGTCACATTTTCAATCTTATTCTGGCCAGTTCACCCGAAGCGATACGCCTCTTTACGAGGCATTTGGCTACCTTAAGAGAGTCATAGTTACTCCTGTCAGTTGCTCCCCGTTTAACCACAGTCACATTTTCAATCTCACTCTGGCCAGTTCACCTGAAGCGATACGCCATTATCAGTCAACCTAAAGAATATCATATTACTCCTGCCGGGAGCTTCTCGAGTTTGCCGATGTATTTCGCCTGTTGACGAGGCATTTGGATACCTTAAGAGAGTCATAGTTTCCCCTTGCTGTTGCTCCCCATTTTACAACTGGCACATCTACAAGCTTACTCTGGCCAATTCTCCTGAAGCGATACGCTAATATCTGTTGACATAAAGACTTTCACAGTACTCCTGCCGGGAGCTTCTCGACTTTACCGATGTATTTCGCCTATTGAAGAGGCATTAGGCTACCTCAAGAGAGTCATAGTTACTCCTGCCAGTTTCTCTCCGTTAAACCACTGTCACATCTACAATATTCCTCTGCCCCTTTCACCAGACGCGATACGCCATTATTTGTCGACATTATGACTTTCACAGTACTCCTGCTAGGGGCTATTCCAGTTTACCAATGTATTTCGCCTGTTGACGAGGCATTTGGCTACCTTAAGAGAGTCATAGTTACTCCTGTCAGTTGCTCCCCGTTTTACCACGGTCACATTTTCAATCTTATTCTGGCCAGTTCACCTGAAGCGATACGCCATTATCAGTCAACCTAAAATATATCACAGTACTCCTGCCGGGAGCTTCTCGAGTTTGCCGATGTATTTCGCCTGTTGACGATACATTTGGATACCTTAAGAGAGTCATAGTTGCTCCTTGCTGTTGCTCCCCATTTTACAACAGGCACATCTACAAGCTTACTCTGGCCAATTCTCCTGAAGCGATACGCTAATATCTGTTGACATAAAGACTTTCACAGTACTCCTGCCGGGAGCGTCTCGAATTTGCCGATGTATTTCGCATATTGACGAGGCATTTGGCTACCTTAAGAGAGTTATAGTTACTCCTGCCAGTGTCTCTCCGTTAAACCACATTTACATTTACAATTTTCCTCCGCCCCTTACACCAGACGCGATACGATATTATTTATCGACATTATGACTTTCACAGTACTCCTGCTAGGGGCTCCTCCAGTTTACCAAAGTATTTCGCCTGTTGAAGAGGCATTTGGCTACCTTCAGAGAGTCATAGTTACTCCTGTCAGTTGCTCCCCGTTTTACCAAAGTCACATTTTAATCTTATTCTGGCCAGTTCACCTGAAGCGATACGCCATTATCAGTCAACCTAAAGAATATCATATTACTCCTGCCGGGAGCTTCTCGAGTTTGCCGATGTATTTCGCCTGTTGACGAGGCATTTGGATACCTTAAGAGAGTCATAGTTTCCCCTTGCTGTTGCTCCCCATTTTACAACTGGCACATCTACAAGCTTACTCTGGCCAATTCTCCTGAAGCGATACGCTAATATCTGTTGACATAAAGACTTTCACAGTACTCCTGCCGGGAGCTTCTCGACTTTACCGATGTATTTCGCCTATTGAAGAGGCATTAGGCTACCTCAAGAGAGTCATAGTTACTCCTGCCAGTTTCTCTCCGTTAAACCACTGTCACATCTACAATATTCCTCTGCCCCTTTCACCAGACGCGATACGCCATTATTTGTCGACATTATGACTTTCACAGTACTCCTGCTAGGGGCTATTCCAGTTTACCAATGTATTTCGCCTGTTGACGAGGCATTTGGCTACCTTAAGAGAGTCATAGTTACTCCTGTCAGTTGCTCCCCGTTTTACCACGGTCACATTTTCAATATTATTCTGGCCAGTTCACCTGAAGCGATACGCCATTATCAGTCAACCTAAAATATATCACAGTACTCCTGCCGGGAGCTTCTCGAGTTTGCCGATGTATTTCGCCTGTTGACGATACATTTGGATACCTTAAGAGAGTCATAGTTGCTCCTTGCTGTTGCTCCCCATTTTACAACAGGCACATCTACAAGCTTACTCTGGCCAATTCTCCTGAAGCGATACGCTAATATCTGTTGACATAAAGACTTTCACAGTACTCCTGGCGGGAGCTTTTCGACTTTGCCGATGTATTTCGCCTATTGAGGAGGCGTTTGGCTACCTTAAGAGAGTCATAGATACTCCTGCCAGTGTCTCTCCGTTTAACCACAGTCACATCTACAATTTTCCTGTGCCCCTTTCACCAGACGCGATACGCCATTATTTGTCGACATCATGTCTTTCAAAGTACTCCTGCTAGGGGCTCCTCCAGTTTACCAATGTATTTCGCCTGTTGACGAGGCATTTGGCTACCTTAAGAGAGTCATACTTACTCCTGTCCGTTGCTCCCCGTTTTATCACAGTCACATTTTCAATATTATTCTGGCCAGTTCACCCGAAGCGATACGCCTCTTGACGAGGCATTTGGCTACCTTAAGAGAGTCATAGTTACTCCTGTCAGTTGCTCCCCGTTTAACCACAGTCACATTTTCAATCTCATTCTGGCCAGTTCACCTGAAGCGATACGCCATTATCAGTCAACCTAAAGAATATCACATTACTCCTGCCGGGAGCTTCTCGAGTTTGCCGATGTATTTCGCCTGTTGACGAGGCATTTGGATACCTTAAGAGAGTCATAGTTACTCCTGTCAGTTGCTCCCCGTTTTACCACGGTCACATTTTCAATCTTATTCTGGCCAGTTCACCTGAAGCGATACGCCATTATCAGTCAACCTAAAGTATATCACAGTACTCCTGCCGGGAGCTTCTCGAGTTTGCCGATGTATTTCGCCTGTTGACGATACATTTGGATACCTTAAGAGAGTCATAGTTGCTCCTTGCTGTTGCTCCCCATTTTACAACAGGCACATCTACAAGCTTACTCTGGCCAATTCTCCTGAAGCGATACGCTAATATCTGTTGACATAAAGACTTTCACAGTACTCCTGCCGGGAGCGTCTCGAATTTGCCGATGTATTTCGCATATTGACGAGGCATTTGGCTACCTTAAGAGAGTTATAGTTACTCCTGCCAGTGTCTCTCCGTTAAACCACATTTACATTTACAATTTTCCTCCGCCCCTTACACCAGACGCGATACGATATTATTTATCGACATTATGACTTTCACAGTACTCCTGCTAGGGGCTCCTCCAGTTTACCAAAGTATTTCGCCTGTTGAAGAGGCATTTGGCTACCTTCAGAGAGTCATAGTTACTCCTGTCAGTTGCTCCCCGTTTTACCAAAGTCACATTTTAATCTTATTCTGGCCAGTTCACCTGAAGCGATACGCCATTATCAGTCAACCTAAAGAATATCACAGTACTCCTGCCGGGAGCTTCTCGAGTTTGCCGATGTATTTCGCCTGTTGACGAGGCATTTGGATACCTTAAGAGAGTCATAGTTTCCCCTTGCTGTTGCTCCCCATTTTACAACAGGCACATCTACAAGCTTACTCTGGCCAATACTCCTGAAGCGATACGCTAATATCTGTGGACATAAAGACTTTCACAGTACTCCTGGCGGGAGCTTTTCGACTTTGCCGATGTATTTCGCCTATTGACGAGGCGTTTGGCTACCTTAAGAGAGTCATAGATACTCCTGCCAGTGTCTCTCCGTTAAACCACAGTCACATCTACCATTTTCCTCTGCCCCTTTCACCAGACGCGATACGCCATTATTTGTCGACATCATGTCTTTCAAAGTACTCCTGCTAGGGGCTCCTCCAGTTTACCAATGTATTTCGCCTGTTGACGAGGCATTTGGCTACCTTAAGAGAGTCATACTTACTCCTGTCAGTTGCTCCCCGTTTTACCACAGTCACATTTTCAATCTTATTCTGGTCAGTTCACCCGAAGCGATACGCCTCTTGACGAGGCATTTGGCTACATACATTTGGATACCTTAAGAGAGTCATAGTTACGCCTTGCTGTTGCTCCCCATTTTACAACAGGCACATCTACAAGCTTACTCTGGCCAATTCTCCTGAAGCGATACGCTAATATCTGTTGACATAAAGACTTTCACAGTACTCCTGCCGGGAGCGTCTCGAATTTGCCGATGTATTTCGCATATTGACGAGGCATTTGGCTACCTTAAGAGAGTTATAGTTACTCCTGCCAGTGTCTCTCCGTTAAACCACATTTACATTTACAATTTTCCTCCGCCCCTTACACCAGACGCGATACGATATTATTTATCGACATTATGACTTTCACCGTACTCCTGCTAGGGGCTCCTCCAGTTTACCAAAGTATTTCGCCTGTTGAAGAGGCATTTGGCTACCTTAAGAGAGTCATAGTTACTCCTGTCAGTTGCTCCCCGTTTTACCAAAGTCACATTTTAATCTTATTCTGGCCAGTTCACCTGAAGCGATACGCCATTATCAGTCAACCTAAAGAATATCACATTACTCCTGCCGGGAGCTTCTCGAGTTTGCCGATGTATTTCGCCTGTTGACGAGGCATTTGGATACCTTAAGAGAGTCATAGTTTCCCCTTGCTGTTGCTCCCCATTTTACAACAGGCACATCTACAAGCTTACTCTGGCCAATTCTCCTGAAGCGATACGCTAATATCTGTTGACATAAAGACTTTCACAGTACTCCTGGCGGGAGCTTTTCGACTTTGCCGATGTATTTCGCCTATTGAGGAGGCGTTTGGCTACCTTAAGAGAGTCATAGATACTCCTGCCAGTGTCTCTCCGTTAAACCACAGTCACATCTACAATTTTCCTGTGCCCCTTTCACCAGACGCGATACGCCATTATTTGTCGACATCATGTCTTTCAAAGTACTCCTGCTAGGGGCTCCTCCAGTTTACCAATGTATTTCGCCTGTTGACGAGGCATTTGGCTACCTTAAGAGAGTCATACTTACTCCTGTCCGTTGCTCCCCGTTTTATCACAGTCACATTTTCAATATTATTCTGGCCAGTTCACCCGAAGCGATACGCCTCTTGATGAGGCATTTGGCTACCTTAAGAGAGTCATAGTTACTCCTGTCAGTTGCTCCCCGTTTAAAGACAGTCACATTTTCAATCTCATTCTGGCCAGTTCACCTGAAGCGATACGCCATTATCAGTCAACCTAAAGAATATCACATTACTCCTGCCGGGAGCTTCTCGAGTTTGCCGATGTATTTCGCCTGTTGACGAGGCATTTGGATACCTTAAGAGAGTCATAGTTTCCCCTTGCTGTTGCTCTCCATTTTACAACTGGCACATCTACAAGCTTACTCTGGCCAATTCTCCTGAAGCGATACGCTAATATCTGTTGACATAAAGACTTTCACAGTACTCCTGCCGGGAGCTTCTCGACTTTACCGATGTATTTCGCCTATTGAAGAGGCATTAGGCTACCTCAAGAGAGTCATAGTTACTCCTGCCAGTTTCTCTCCGTTAAACCACAGTCACACCTACAATATTCCTCTGCCCCTTTCACCAGACGCGATACGCTATTATTTGTCAACATTATGACTTTCACAGTACTTCTGCTAGGGGCTATTCCAGTTTACCAATGTATTTCGCCTGTTGACGAGGCATTTGGCTACCTTAAGAGAGTCATAGTTACTCCTGTCAGTTGCTCCCCGTTTTACCACGGTCACATTTTCAATCTTATTCTGGCCAGTTCACCTGAAGCGATACGCCATTATCAGTCAACCTAAAGTATATCACAGTACTCCTGCCGGGAGCTTCTCGAGTTTGCCGATGTATTTCGCCTGTTGACGATACATTTGGATACCTTAAGAGAGTCATAGTTACTCCTTGCTGTTGCTCCCCATTTTACAACAGGCACATCTACAAGCTTACTCTGGCCAATTCTCCTGAAGCGATACGCTAATATCTGTTGACATAAAGACTTTCACAGTACTCCTGCCGGGAGCGTCTCGAATTTGCCGATGTATTTCGCATATTGACGAGGCATTTGGCTACCTTAAGAGAGTTATAGTTACTCCTGCCAGTGTCTCTCCGTTAAACCACATTTACATTTACAATTTTCCTCCGCCCCTTACACCAGACGCGATACGATATTATTTATCGACATTATGACTTTCACAGTACTCCTGCTAGGGGCTCCTCCAGTTTACCAAAGTATTTCGCCTGTTGAAGAGGCATTTGGCTACCTTCAGAGAGTCATAGTTACTCCTGTCAGTTGCTCCCCGTTTTACCAAAGTCACATTTTAATCTTATTCTGGCCAGTTCACCTGAAGCGATACGCCATTATCAGTCAACCTAAAGAATATCATATTACTCCTGCCGGGAGCTTCTCGAGTTTGCCGATGTATTTCGCCTGTTGACGAGGCATTTGGATACCTTAAGAGAGTCATAGTTTCCCCTTGCTGTTGCTCCCCATTTTACAACTGGCACATCTACAAGCTTACTCTGGCCAATTCTCCTGAAGCGATACGCTAATATCTGTTGACATAAAGACTTTCACAGTACTCCTGCCGGGAGCTTCTCGACTTTACCGATGTATTTCGCCTATTGAAGAGGCATTAGGCTACCTCAAGAGAGTCATAGTTACTCCTGCCAGTTTCTCTCCGTTAAACCACTGTCACATCTACAATATTCCTCTGCCCCTTTCACCAGACGCGATACGCCATTATTTGTCGACATTATGACTTTCACAGTACTCCTGCTAGGGGCTATTCCAGTTTACCAATGTATTTCGCCTGTTGACGAGGCATTTGGCTACCTTAAGAGAGTCATAGTTACTCCTGTCAGTTGCTCCCCGTTTTACCACGGTCACATTTTCAATCTTATTCTGGCCAGTTCACCTGAAGCGATACGCCATTATCAGTCAACCTAAAATATATCACAGTACTCCTGCCGGGAGCTTCTCGAGTTTGCCGATGTATTTCGCCTGTTGACGATACATTTGGATACCTTAAGAGAGTCATAGTTGCTCCTTGCTGTTGCTCCCCATTTTACAACAGGCACATCTACAAGCTTACTCTGGCCAATTCTCCTGAAGCGATACGCTAATATCTGTTGACATAAAGACTTTCACAGTACTCCTGGCGGGAGCTTTTCGACTTTGCCGATGTATTTCGCCTATTGAGGAGGCGTTTGGCTACCTTAAGAGAGTCATAGATACTCCTGCCAGTGTCTCTCCGTTTAACCACAGTCACATCTACAATTTTCCTGTGCCCCTTTCACCAGACGCGATACGCCATTATTTGTCGACATCATGTCTTTCAAAGTACTCCTGCTAGGGGCTCCTCCAGTTTACCAATGTATTTCGCCTGTTGACGAGGCATTTGGCTACCTTAAGAGAGTCATACTTACTCCTGTCCGTTGCTCCCCGTTTTATCACAGTCACATTTTCAATATTATTCTGGCCAGTTCACCCGAAGCGATACGCCTCTTGACGAGGCATTTGGCTACCTTAAGAGAGTCATAGTTACTCCTGTCAGTTGCTCCCCGTTTAACCACAGTCACATTTTCAATCTCATTCTGGCCAGTTCACCTGAAGCGATACGCCATTATCAGTCAACCTAAAGAATATCACATTACTCCTGCCGGGAGCTTCTCGAGTTTGCCGATGTATTTCGCCTGTTGACGAGGCATTTGGATACCTTAAGAGAGTCATAGTTACTCCTGTCAGTTGCTCCCCGTTTTACCACGGTCACATTTTCAATCTTATTCTGGCCAGTTCACCTGAAGCGATACGCCATTATCAGTCAACCTAAAGTATATCACAGTACTCCTGCCGGGAGCTTCTCGAGTTTGCCGATGTATTTCGCCTGTTGACGATACATTTGGATACCTTAAGAGAGTCATAGTTGCTCCTTGCTGTTGCTCCCCATTTTACAACAGGCACATCTACAAGCTTACTCTGGCCAATTCTCCTGAAGCGATACGCTAATATCTGTTGACATAAAGACTTTCACAGTACTCCTGCCGGGAGCGTCTCGAATTTGCCGATGTATTTCGCATATTGACGAGGCATTTGGCTACCTTAAGAGAGTTATAGTTACTCCTGCCAGTGTCTCTCCGTTAAACCACATTTACATTTACAATTTTCCTCCGCCCCTTACACCAGACGCGATACGATATTATTTATCGACATTATGACTTTCACAGTACTCCTGCTAGGGGCTCCTCCAGTTTACCAAAGTATTTCGCCTGTTGAAGAGGCATTTGGCTACCTTCAGAGAGTCATAGTTACTCCTGTCAGTTGCTCCCCGTTTTACCAAAGTCACATTTTAATCTTATTCTGGGCAGTTCACCTGAAGCGATACGCCATTATCAGTCAACCTAAAGAATATCACAGTACTCCTGCCGGGAGCTTCTCGAGTTTGCCGATGTATTTCGCCTGTTGACGAGGCATTTGGATACCTTAAGAGAGTCATAGTTTCCCCTTGCTGTTGCTCCCCATTTTACAACAGGCACATCTACAAGCTTACTCTGGCCAATACTCCTGAAGCGATACGCTAATATCTGTGGACATAAAGACTTTCACAGTACTCCTGGCGGGAGCTTTTCGACTTTGCCGATGTATTTCGCCTATTGACGAGGCGTTTGGCTACCTTAAGAGTGTCATAGATACTCCTGCCAGTGTCTCTCCGTTAAACCACAGTCACATCTACCATTTTCCTCTGCCCCTTTCACCAGACGCGATACGCCATTATTTGTCGACATCATGTCTTTCAAAGTACTCCTGCTAGGGGCTCCTCCAGTTTACCAATGTATTTCGCCTGTTGACGAGGCATTTGGCTACCTTAAGAGAGTCATACTTACTCCTGTCAGTTGCTCCCCGTTTTACCACAGTCACATTTTCAATCTTATTCTGGTCAGTTCACCCGAAGCGATACGCCTCTTGACGAGGCATTTGGCTACATACATTTGGATACCTTAAGAGAGTCATAGTTACGCCTTGCTGTTGCTCCCCATTTTACAACAGGCACATCTACAAGCTTACTCTGGCCAATTCTCCTGAAGCGATACGCTAATATCTGTTGACATAAAGACTTTCACAGTACTCCTGCCGTTAGCGTCTCGAATTTGCCGATGTATTTCGCATATTGACGAGGCATTTGGCTACCTTAAGAGAGTTATAGTTACTCCTGCCAGTGTCTCTCCGTTAAACCACATTTACATTTACAATTTTCCTCCGCCCCTTACACCAGACGCGATACGATATTATTTATCGACATTATGACTTTCACCGTACTCCTGCTAGGGGCTCCTCCAGTTTACCAAAGTATTTCGCCTGTTGAAGAGGCATTTGGCTACCTTAAGAGAGTCATAGTTACTCCTGTCAGTTGCTCCCCGTTTTACCAAAGTCACATTTTAATCTTATTCTGGCCAGTTCACCTGAAGCGATACGCCATTATCAGTCAACCTAAAGAATATCACATTACTCCTGCCGGGAGCTTCTCGAGTTTGCCGATGTATTTCGCCTGTTGACGAGGCATTTGGATACCTTAAGAGAGTCATAGTTTCCCCTTGCTGTTGCTCCCCATTTTACAACAGGCACATCTACAAGCTTACTCTGGCCAATTCTCCTGAAGCGATACGCTAATATCTGTTGACATAAAGACTTTCACAGTACTCCTGGCGGGAGCTTTTCGACTTTGCCGATGTATTTCGCCTATTGAGGAGGCGTTTGGCTACCTTAAGAGAGTCATAGATACTCCTGCCAGTGTCTCTCCGTTAAACCACAGTCACATCTACAATTTTCCTGTGCCCCTTTCACCAGACGCGATACGCCATTATTTGTCGACATCATGTCTTTCAAAGTACTCCTGCTAGGGGCTCCTCCAGTTTACCAATGTATTTCGCCTGTTGACGAGGCATTTGGCTACCTTAAGAGAGTCATACTTACTCCTGTCCGTTGCTCCCCGTTTTATCACAGTCACATTTTCAATATTATTCTGGCCAGTTCACCCGAAGCGATACGCCTCTTGATGAGGCATTTGGCTACCTTAAGAGAGTCATAGTTACTCCTGTCAGTTGCTCCCCGTTTAAAGACAGTCACATTTTCAATCTCATTCTGGCCAGTTCACCTGAAGCGATACGCCATTATCAGTCAACCTAAAGAATATCACATTACTCCTGCCGGGAGCTTCTCGAGTTTGCCGATGTATTTCGCCTGTTGACGAGGCATTTGGATACCTTAAGAGAGTCATAGTTTCCCCTTGCTGTTGCTCTCCATTTTACAACTGGCACATCTACAAGCTTACTCTGGCCAATTCTCCTGAAGCGATACGCTAATATCTGTTGACATAAAGACTTTCACAGTACTCCTGCCGGGAGCTTCTCGACTTTACCGATGTATTTCGCCTATTGAAGAGGCATTAGGCTACCTCAAGAGAGTCATAGTTACTCCTGCCAGTTTCTCTCCGTTAAACCACAGTCACACCTACAATATTCCTCTGCCCCTTTCACCAGACGCGATACGCTATTATTTGTCAACATTATGACTTTCACAGTACTTCTGCTAGGGGCTATTCCAGTTTACCAATGTATTTCGCCTGTTGACGAGGCATTTGGCTACCTTAAGAGAGTCATAGTTACTCCTGTCAGTTGCTCCCCGTTTTACCACGGTCACATTTTCAATCTTATTCTGGCCAGTTCACCTGAAGCGATACGCCATTATCAGTCAACCTAAAGTATATCACAGTACTCCTGCCGGGAGCTTCTCGAGTTTGCCGATGTATTTCGCCTGTTGACGATACATTTGGATACCTTAAGAGAGTCATAGTTACTCCTTGCTGTTGCTCCCCATTTTACAACAGGCACATCTACAAGCTTACTCTGGCCAATTCTCCTGAAGCGATACGCTAATATCTGTTGACATAAAGACTTTCACAGTACTCCTGCCGGGAGCGTCTCGAATTTGCCGATGTATTTCGCATATTGACGAGGCATTTGGCTACCTTAAGAGAGTTATAGTTACTCCTGCCAGTGTCTCTCCGTTAAACCACATTTACATTTACAATTTTCCTCCGCCCCTTACACCAGACGCGATACGATATTATTTATCGACATTATGACTTTCACAGTACTCCTGCTAGGGGCTCCTCCAGTTTACCAAAGTATTTCGCCTGTTGAAGAGGCATTTGGCTACCTTCAGAGAGTCATAGTTACTCCTGTCAGTTGCTCCCCGTTTTACCAAAGTCACATTTTAATCTTATTCTGGCCAGTTCACCTGAAGCGATACGCCATTATCAGTCAACCTAAAGAATATCACAGTACTCCTGCCGGGAGCTTCTCGAGTTTGCCGATGTATTTCGCCTGTTGAGGAGGCATTTGGATACCTTAAGAGAGTCATAGTTTCCCCTTGCTGTTGCTCCCCATTTTACAACAGGCACATCTACAAGCTTACTCTGGCCAATACTCCTGAAGCGATACGCTAATATCTGTGGACATAAAGACTTTCACAGTACTCCTGGCGGGAGCTTTTCGACTTTGCCGATGTATTTCGCCTATTGACGAGGCGTTTGGCTACCTTAAGAGAGTCATAGATACTTCTGCCAGTGTCTCTCCGTTAAACCACAGTCACATCTACCATTTTCCTCTGCCCCTTTCACCAGACGCGATACGCCATTATTTGTCGACATCATGTCTTTCAAAGTACTCCTGCTAGGGGCTCCTCCAGTTTACCAATGTATTTCGCCTGTTGACGAGGCATTTGGCTACCTTAAGAGAGTCATACTTACTCCTGTCAGTTGCTCCCCGTTTTACCACAGTCACATTTTCAATCTTATTCTGGTCAGTTCACCCGAAGCGATACGCCTCTTGACGAGGCATTTGGCTACATACATTTGGATACCTTAAGAGAGTCATAGTTACGCCTTGCTGTTGCTCCCCATTTTACAACAGGCACATCTACAAGCTTACTCTGGCCAATTCTCCTGAAGCGATACGCTAATATCTGTTGACATAAAGACTTTCACAGTACTCCTGCCGGGAGCGTCTCGAATTTGCCGATGTATTTCGCATATTGACGAGGCATTTGGCTACCTTAAGAGAGTTATAGTTACTCCTGCCAGTGTCTCTCCGTTAAACCACATTTACATTTACAATTTTCCTCCGCCCCTTACACCAGACGCGATACGATATTATTTATCGACATTATGACTTTCACCGTACTCCTGCTAGGGGCTCCTCCAGTTTACCAAAGTATTTCGCCTGTTGAAGAGGCATTTGGCTACCTTAAGAGAGTCATAGTTACTCCTGTCAGTTGCTCCCCGTTTTACCAAAGTCACATTTTAATCTTATTCTGGCCAGTTCACCTGAAGCGATACGCCATTATCAGTCAACCTAAAGAATATCACATTACTCCTGCCGGGAGCTTCTCGAGTTTGCCGATGTATTTCGCCTGTTGACGAGGCATTTGGATACCTTAAGAGAGTCATAGTTTCCCCTTGCTGTTGCTCCCCATTTTACAACAGGCACATCTACAAGCTTACTCTGGCCAATTCTCCTGAAGCGATACGCTAATATCTGTTGACATAAAGACTTTCACAGTACTCCTGGCGGGAGCTTTTCGACTTTGCCGATGTATTTCGCCTATTGAGGAGGCGTTTGGCTACCTTAAGAGAGTCATAGATACTCCTGCCAGTGTCTCTCCGTTAAACCACAGTCACATCTACAATTTTCCTGTGCCCCTTTCACCAGACGCGATACGCCATTATTTGTCGACATCATGTCTTTCAAAGTACTCCTGCTAGGGGCTCCTCCAGTTTACCAATGTATTTCGCCTGTTGACGAGGCATTTGGCTACCTTAAGAGAGTCATACTTACTCCTGTCCGTTGCTCCCCGTTTTATCACAGTCACATTTTCAATATTATTCTGGCCAGTTCACCCGAAGCGATACGCCTCTTGACGAGGCATTTGGCTACCTTAAGAGAGTCATAGTTACTCCTGTCAGTTGCTCCCCGTTTAAAGACAGTCACATTTTCAATCTCATTCTGGCCAGTTCACCTGAAGCGATACGCCATTATCAGTCAACCTAAAGAATATCACATTACTCCTGCCGGGAGCTTCTCGAGTTTGCCGATGTATTTCGCCTGTTGACGAGGCATTTGGATACCTTAAGAGAGTCATAGTTTCCCCTTGCTGTTGCTCTCCATTTTACAACTGGCACATCTACAAGCTTACTCTGGCCAATTCTCCTGAAGCGATACGCTAATATCTGTTGACATAAAGACTTTCACAGTACTCCTGCCGGGAGCTTCTCGACTTTACCGATGTATTTCGCCTATTGAAGAGGCATTAGGCTACCTCAAGAGAGTCATAGTTACTCCTGCCAGTTTCTCTCCGTTAAACCACAGTCACACCTACAATATTCCTCTGCCCCTTTCACCAGACGCGATACGCTATTATTTGTCAACATTATGACTTTCACAGTACTTCTGCTAGGGGCTATTCCAGTTTACCAATGTATTTCGCCTGTTGACGAGGCATTTGGCTACCTTAAGAGAGTCATAGTTACTCCTGTCAGTTGCTCCCCGTTTTACCACGGTCACATTTTCAATCTTATTCTGGCCAGTTCACCTGAAGCGATACGCCATTATCAGTCAACCTAAAGTATATCACAGTACTCCTGCCGGGAGCTTCTCGAGTTTGCCGATGTATTTCGCCTGTTGACGATACATTTGGATACCTTAAGAGAGTCATAGTTACTCCTTGCTGTTGCTCCCCATTTTACAACAGGCACATCTACAAGCTTACTCTGGCCAATTCTCCTGAAGCGATACGCTAATATCTGTTGACATAAAGACTTTCACAGTACTCCTGCCGGGAGCGTCTCGAATTTGCCGATGTATTTCGCATATTGACGAGGCATTTGGCTACCTTAAGAGAGTTATAGTTACTCCTGCCAGTGTCTCTCCGTTAAACCACATTTACATTTACAATTTTCCTCCGCCCCTTACACCAGACGCGATACGATATTATTTATCGACATTATGACTTTCACAGTACTCCTGCTAGGGGCTCCTCCAGTTTACCAAAGTATTTCGCCTGTTGAAGAGGTATTTGGCTACCTTCAGAGAGTCATAGTTACTCCTGTCAGTTGCTCCCCGTTTTACCAAAGTCACATTTTAATCTTATTCTGGCCAGTTCACCTGAAGCGATACGCCATTATCAGTCAACCTAAAGAATATCACAGTACTCCTGCCGGGAGCTTCTCGAGTTTGCCGATGTATTTCGCCTGTTGACGAGGCATTTGGCTACCTTAAGAGAGTCATACTTACTCCTGTCAGTTGCTCCCCGTTTTACCACAGTCACATTTTCAATCTTATTCTGGCCAGTTCACCCGAAGCGATACGCCTCTTGACGAGGCATTTGGCTACATACATTTGGATACCTTAAGAGAGTCATAGTTACTCCTTGCTGTTGCTCCCCATTTTATAACAGGCACATCTACAAGCTTACTCTGGCCAATTCTCCTGAAGCGATACGCTAATATCTGTTGACATAAAGACTTTCACAGTACTCCTGCCGGGAGCGTCTCGAATTTGCCGATGTATTTCGCATATTGACGAGGCATTTGGCTACCTTAAGAGAGTTATAGTTACTCCTGCCAGTGTCTCTCCGTTAAACCACATTTACATTTACAATTTTCCTCCGCCCCTTACACCAGACGCGATACGATATTATTTATCGACATTATGACTTTCACAGTACTCCTGCTAGGGGCTCCTCCAATTTACCAAAGTATTTCGCCTGTTGAAGAGGCATTTGGCTACCTTCAGAGAGTCATAGTTACTCCTGTCAGTTGCTCCCCGTTTTACCAAAGTCACATTTTAATCTTATTCTGGCCAGTTCACCTGAAGCGATACGCCATTATCAGTCAACCTAAAGAATATCACATTACCCCTGCCGGGAGCTTCTCGAGTTTGCCGTTGTATTTCGCCTGTTGACGAGGCATTTGGATACCTTAAGAGAGTCATAGTTTCCCCTTGCTGTTGCTCCCCATTTTACAACAGGCACATCTACAAGCTTACTCTGGCCAATTCTCCTGAAGCGATACGCTAATATCTGTTGACATAAAGACTTTCACAGTACTCCTGCCGCGAGCTTCTCGACTTTACCGATGTATTTCGCCTATTGAAGAGGCATTTGGCTACCTTAAGGGAGTCATAGTTACTCCTGCCAGTTTCTCTCCGTTAAACCACAGTAACATCTACAATATTCCTCTGCCCCTTTCACCAGACGCGATACGCCATTATTTGTCGACATTATGACTTTCACAGTACTCCTGCTAGGGGCTCCTCCAGTTTACCAATGTATTTCGCCCGTTGACGAGGCATTTGGCTACCTTAAGAGAGTCATAGTTACTCCTGTCAGTTGCTCCCCGTTTTACCACGGTCACATTTTCAATCTTATTCTGGCCAGTTCACCTGAAGCGATACGCCATTATCAGTCTACCTAAAGAATATCACAGTACACCTGCCGGGAGCTTCTCGAGTTTGCCGATGTATTTCGCCTGTTGACGATACATTTGGATACCTTAAGAGAGTCATAGTTTCCCCTTGCTGTTGCTCCCCATTTTACAACAGGCACATCTACAAGCTTACTCTGGCCAATTCTCCTGAAGCGATACGCTAATATCTGTTGACATAAAGACTTTCACAGTACTCCTGCCGGGAGCGTCTCGAATTTGCCGATGTATTTCGCATATTGACGAGGCATTTGGCTACCTTAAGAGAGTTATAGTTACTCCTGCCAGTGTCTCTCCGTTAAACCACATTTACATTTACAATTTTCCTTCGCCCCTTACACCAGACGCGATACGATATTATTTATCGACATTATGACTTTCACCGTACTCCTGCTAGGGGCTCCTCCAGTTTACCAAAGTATTTCGCCTGTTGACGAGGCGTTTGGCTACCTTAAGAGAGTCATAGATACTCCTGCCAGTGTCTCTCCGTTAAACCACAGTCACAACTACCATTTTCCTCTGCCCCTTTCACCAGACGCATTACGCCATTATTTGTCGACATCATGTCTTTCAAAGTACTCCTGCTAGGGGCTCCTCCAGTTTACCAATGTATTTCGCCTGTTGGCGAGGCATTTGGCTACCTTAAGAGAGTCATACTTACTCCTGCCAGTTGCTCCCCGTTTTACCACAGTCACATTTTCAATCTTATTCTGGTCAGTTCACCCGAAGCGATACGCCTCTTGACGAGGCATTTGGCTACATACATTTGGATACCTTAAGAGAGTCATAGTTACTCCTTGCTGTTGCTCCCCATTTTACAACAGGCACATCTACAAGCTTACTCTGGCCAATTCTCCTGAAGCGATACGCTAATATCTGTTGACATAAAGACTTTCACAGTACTCCTGCCGGGAGCGTCTCGAAATTGCCGATGTATTTCGCATATTGACGAGGCATTTGGCTACCTTAAGAGAGTTATAGTTACTCCTGCCAGTGTCTCTCCGTTAAACCACATTTACATTTACAATTTTCCTCCGCCCCTTACACCAGACGCGATACGATATTATTTGTCGACATTATGACTTTCACCGTACTCCTGCTAGGGGCTCCTCCAGTTTACCAAAGTATTTCGCCTGTTGAAGAGGCATTTGGCTACCTTAAGAGAGTCATAGTTACTCCTGTCAGTTGCTCCCCGTTTTACGAAAGTCACATTTTAATCTTATTCTGGCCAGTTCACCTGAAGCGATACGCCATTATCAGTCAACCTAAAGAATATCACATTACTCCTGCCGGGAGCTTCTCGAGTTTGCCGATGTATTTCGCCTGTTGACGGGGCATTTGGATACCTTAAGAGAGTCATAGTTTCCCCTTGCTGTTGCTCCCCATTTTACAACAGGCACATCTACAAGCTTACTCTGGCCAATTCTCCTGAAGCGATACGCTAATATCTGTTGACATAAAGACTTTCACAGTACTCCTGGCGGGAGCTTTTCGACTTTGCCGATGTATTTCGCCTATTGAGGAGGCGTTTGGCTACCTTAAGAGAGTCATAGATACTCCTGCCAGTGTCTCTCCGTTAAACCACAGTCACATCTACAATTTTCCTGTGCCCCTTTCACCAGACGCGATACGCCATTATTTGTCGACATCATGTCTTTCAAAGTACTCCTGCTAGGGGCTCCTCCAGTTTACCAATGTATTTCGCCTGTTGACGAGGCATTTGGCTACCTTAAGAGAGTCATACTTACTAGTGTCCGTTGCTCCCCGTTTTATCACAGTCACATTTTCAATCTTATTCTGGCCAGTTCACCCGAAGCGATACGCCTCTTGACGAGGCATTTGGCTACCTTAAGAGAGTCATAGTTACTCCTGTCAGTTGCTCCCCGTTTAACCACAGTCACATTTTCAATCTCATTCTGGCCAGTTCACCTGAAGCGATACGCCATTATCAGTCAACCTAAAGAATATCACATTACTCCTGCCGGGAGCATCTCGAGTTTGCCGATGTATTTCGCCTGTTGACGAGGCATTTGGATACCTTAAGAGAGTCATAGTTTCCCCTTGCTGTTGCTCCCCATTTTACAACTGGCACATCTACAAGCTTACTCTGGCCAATTCTCCTGAAGCGATACGCTAATATCTGTTGACATAAAGACTTTCACAGTACTCCTGCCGGGAGCTTCTCGACTTTACCGATGTATTTCGCCTATTGAAGAGGCATTAGGCTACCTCAAGAGAGTCATAGTTACTCCTGCCAGTTTCTCTCCGTTAAACCACAGTCACATCTACAATATTCCTCTGCCCCTTTCACCAGACGCGATACGCCATTATTTGTCGACATTATGACTTTCACAGTACTCCTGCTAGGGGCTATTCCAGTTTACCAAAGTATTTCGCCTGTTGAAGAGGTATTTGGCTACCTTCAGAGAGTCATAGTTACTCCTGTCAGTTGCTCCCCGTTTTACCAAAGTCACATTTTAATCTTATTCTGGCCAGTTCACCTGAAGCGATACGCCATTATCAGTCAACCTAAAGAATATCACAGTACTCCTGCCGGGAGCTTCTCGAGTTTGCCTATGTATTTCGCCTGTTGACGAGGCATTTGGATATCTTAAGAGTGTCATAGTTACTCCTGTCAGTTGCTCCCCGTTTTACCACGGTCACATTTTCAATCTTATTCTGGCCAGTTCACCTGAAGCGATACGCCATTATCAGTCAACCTAAAGAATATCACAGTACACCTGCCGGGAGCGTCTCGAGTTTGCCGATGTATTTCGCCTGTTGACGAGGCATTTGGATACCTTAAGAGAGTCATAGTTTCCCCTTGCTGTTGCTCCCCATTTTACAACAGGCACATCTACAAGCTTACTCTGGCCAATACTCCTGAAGCGATACGCTAATATCTGTGGACATAAAGACTTTCACAGTACTACTGGCGGGAGCTTTTCGACTTTGCCGATGTATTTCGCCTATTGACGAGGCGTTTGGCTAACTTAAGAGAGTCATAGATACTCCTGCCAGTGTCTCTCCGTTAAACCACAGTCACAACTACCATTTTCCTCTGCCCCTTTCACCAGACGCTATACGCCATTATTTGTCGACATCATGTCTTTCAAAGTACTCCTGCTAGGGGCTCCTCCAGTTTACCAATGTATTTCGCCTGTTGGCGAGGCATTTGGCTACCTTAAGAGAGTCATACTTACTCCTGCCAGTTGCTCCCCGTTTTACCACAGTCACATTTTCAATCTTATTCTGGTCAGTTCACCCGAAGCGATACGACTCTTGACGAGGCATTTGGCTACATACATTTGGATACCTTAAGAGAGTCATAGTTACTCCTTGCTGTTGCTCCCCATTTTACAACAGGCACATCTACAAGCTTACTCTGGCCAATTCTCCTGAAGCGATACGCTAATATCTGTTGACATAAAGACTTTCACAGTACTCCTGCCGGGAGCGTCTCGAATTTGCCGATGTATTTCGCATATTGACGAGGCATTTGGCTACCTTAAGAGAGTTATAGTTACTCCTGCCAGTGTCTCTCCGTTAAACCACATTTACATTTACAATTTTCCTCCGCCCCTTACACCAGACGCGATACGATATTATTTATCGACATTATGACTTTCACCGTACTCCTGCTAGGGGCTCCTCCAGTTTACCAAAGTATTTCGCCTGTTGAAGAGGCATTTGGCTACCTTAAGAGAGTCATAGTTACTCCTGTCAGTTGCTCCCCGTTTTACGAAAGTCACATTTTAATCTTATTCTGGCCAGTTCACCTGAAGCGATACGCCATTATCAGTCAACCTAAAGAATATCACATTACTCCTGCCGGGAGCGTCTCGAGTTTGCCGATGTATTTCGCCTGTTGACGGGGCATTTGGATACCTTAAGAGAGTCATAGTTTCCCCTTGCTGTTGCTCCCCATTTTACAACAGGCACATCTACAAGCTTACTCTGGCCAATTCTCCTGAAGCGATACGCTAATATCTGTTGACATAAAGACTTTCACAGTACTCCTGGCGGGAGCTTTTCGACTTTGCCGATGTATTTCGCCTATTGAGGAGGCGTTTGGCTACCTTAAGAGAGTCATAGATACTCCTGCCAGTGTCTCTCCGTTAAACCACAGTCACATCTACAATTTTCCTGTGCCCCTTTCACCAGACGCGATACGCCATTATTTGTCGACATCATGTCTTTCAAAGTACTCCTGCTAGGGGCTCCTCCAGTTTACCAATGTATTTCGCCTGTTGACGAGGCATTTGGCTACCTTAAGAGAGTCATACTTACTCCTGTCCGTTGCTTCCCGTTTTATCACAGTCACATTTTCAATCTTATTCTGGCCAGTTCACCCGAAGCGATACGCCTCTTGACGAGGCATTTGGCTACCTTAAGAGAGTCATAGTTACTCCTGTCAGTTGCTCCCCGTTTAACCACAGTCACATTTTCAATCTCATTCTGGCCAGTTCACCTGAAGCGATACGCCATTATCAGTCAACCTAAAGAATATCACATTACTCCTGCCGGGAGCTTCTCGAGTTTGCTGATGTATTTCGCCTGTTGACGAGGCATTTGGATACCTTAAGAGAGTCATAGTTTCCCCTTGCTGTTGCTCCCCATTTTACAACTGGCACATCTACAAGCTTACTCTGGCCAATTCTCCTGAAGCGATACGCTAATATCTGTTGACATAAAGACTTTCACAGTACTCCTGCCGGGAGCTTCTCGACTTTACCGATGTATTTCGCCTATTGAAGAGGCATTAGGCTACCTCAAGAGAGTCATAGTTACTCCTGCCAGTTTCTCTCCGTTAAACCACAGTCACATCTACAATATTCCTCTGCCCCTTTCACCAGACGCGATACGCCATTATTTGTCGACATTATGACTTTCACAGTACTCCTGCTAGGGGCTATTCCAGTTTACCAATGTATTTCGCCTGTTGACGAGGCATTTGGCTACCTTAAGAGAGTCATAGTTACTCCTGTCAGTTGCTCCCCGTTTAACCACAGTCACATTTTCAATCTCATTCTGGCCAGTTCACCTGAAGCGATACGCCATTATCAGTCAACCTAAAGTATATCACAGTACTCCTGCCGGGAGCTTCTCGAGTTTGCCGATGTATTTCGCCTGTTGACGATACATTTGGATACCTTAAGAGAGTCATAGTTACTCCTTGCTGTTGCTCCCCATTTTACAACAGGCACATCTACAAGCTTACTCTGGCCAATTCTCCTGAAGCGATACGCTAATATCTGTTGACATAAAGACTTTCACAGTACTCCTGCCGGGAGCGTCTCGAATTTGCCGATGTATTTCGCATATTGACGAGGCATTTGGCTACCTTAAGAGAGTTATAGTTACTCCTGCCAGTGTCTCTCCGTTAAACCACATTTACATTTACAATTTTCCTCCGCCCCTTACACCAGACGCGATACGATATTATTTATCGACATTATGACTTTCACAGTACTCCTGCTAGGGGCTCCTCCAGTTTACCAAAGTATTTCGCCTGTTGAAGAGGTATTTGGCTACCTTCAGAGAGTCATAGTTACTCCTGTCAGTTGCTCCCCGTTTTACCAAAGTCACATTTTAATCTTATTCTGGCCAGTTCACCTGAAGCGATACGCCATTATCAGTCAACCTAAAGAATATCACAGTACTCCTGCCGGGAGCTTCTCGAGTTTGCCGATGTATTTCGCCTGTTGACGAGGCATTTGGATATCTTAAGAGTGTCATAGTTACTCCTGTCAGTTGCTCCCCGTTTTACCACGGTCACATTTTCAATCTTATTCTGGCCAGTTCACCTGAAGCGATACGCCATTATCAGTCAACCTAAAGAATATCACAGTACACCTGCCGGGAGCGTCTCGAGTTTGCCGATGTATTTCGCCTGTTGACGAGGCATTTGGATACCTTAAGAGAGTCGTAGTTTCCCCTTGCTGTTGCTCCCCATTTTACAACAGGCACATCTACAAGCTTACTCTGGCCAATACTCCTGAAGCGATACGCTAATATCTGTGGACATAAAGACTTTCACAGTACTCCTGGCGGGAGCTTTTCGACTTTGCCGATGTATTTCGCCTATTGACGAGGCGTTTGGCTACCTTAAGAGAGTCATAGTTACTCCTGCCAGTGTCTCTCCGTTAAACCACAGTCACATCTACCATTTTCCTCTGCCCCTTTCACCAGACACGATACTCCATTATTTGTCGACATCATGTCTTTCAAAGTACTCCTGCTAGGGGCTCCTCCAGTTTACCAATGTATTTCGCCTGTTGACGAGGCATTTGGCTACCTTAAGAGAGTCATAGTTACTCCTGTCAGTTGCTCCCCGTTTTACGAAAGTCACATTTTAATCTTATTCTGGCCAGTTCACCTGAAGCGATACGCCATTATCAGTCAACCTAAAGAATATCACATTACTCCTGCCGGGAGCTTCTCGAGTTTGCCGATGTATTTCGCCTGTTGACGGGGCATTTGGATACCTTAAGAGAGTCATAGTTTCCCCTTGCTGTTGCTCCCCATTTTACAACAGGCACATCTACAAGCTTACTCTGGCCAATTCTCCTGAAGCGATACGCTAATATCTGTTGACATAAAGACTTTCACAGTACTCCTGGCGGGAGCTTTTCGACTTTGCCGATGTATTTCGCCTATTGAGGAGACGTTTGGCTACCTTAAGAGAGTCATAGATACTCCTGCCAGTGCCTCTCCGTTAAACCACAGTCACATCTACAATTTTCCTGTGCCCCTTTCACCAGACGCGATACGCCATTATTTGTCGACACCATGTCTTTCAAAGTACTCCTGCTAGGGGCTCCTCCAGTTTACCAATGTATTTCGCCTGTTGACGAGGCATTTGGCTACCTTAAGAGAGTCATACTTACTCCTGTCCGTTGCTCCCCGTTTTATCACAGTCACATTTTCAATCTTATTCTGGCCAGTTCACCCGAAGCGATACGCCTCTTGACGAGGCATTTGGCTACCTTAAGAGAGTCATAGTTACTCCTTTCAGTTGCTCCCCGTTTAACCACAGTCACATTTTCAATCTCATTCTGGCCAGTTCACCTGAAGCGATACGCCATTATCAGTCAACCTAAAGAATATCACATTACTCCTGCCGGGAGCTTCTCGAGTTTGCCGATGTATTTCGCCTGTTGACGAGGCATTTGGATACCTTAAGAGAGTCATAGTTTCCCCTTGCTGTTGCTCCCCATTTTACAACTGGCACATCTACAAGCTTACTCTGGCCAATTCTCCTGAAGCGATACGCTAATATCTGTTGACATAAAGACTTTCACAGTACTCCTGCCGGGAGCTTCTCGACTTTACCGATGTATTTCGCCTATTGAAGAGGCATTAGGCTACCTCAAGAGAGTCATAGTTACTCCTGCCAGTTTCTCTCCGTTAAACCACAGTCACATCTACAATATTCCTCTGCCCCTTTCACCAGACGCGATACGCCATTATTTGTCGACATTATGACTTTCACAGTACTCCTGCTCGGGGCTATTCCAGTTTACCAATGTATTTCGCCTGTTGACGAGGCATTTGGCTACCTTAAGAGAGTCATAGTTACTAATGTCAGTTGCTCCCCGTTTAACCACAGTCACATTTTCAATCTCATTCTGGCCAGTTCACCTGAAGCGATACGCCATTATCAGTCAACCTAATGTATTTCACAGTACTCCTGCCGGGAGCTTCTCGAGTTTGCCGATGTATTTCGCCTGTTGACGATACATTTGGATACCTTAAGAGAGTCATAGTTACTCCTTGCTGTTGCTCCCCATTTTACAACAGGCACATCTACAAGCTTACTCTGGCCAATTCTCCTGAAGCGATACGCTAATATCTGTTGACATAAAGACTTTCACAGTACTCCTGCCGGGAGCGTCTCGAATTTGCCGATGTATTTCGCATATTGACGAGGCATTTGGCTACCTTAAGAGAGTTATAGTTACTCCTGCCAGTGTCTCTCCGTTAAACCACATTTACATTTACAATTTTCCTCCGCCCCTTACACCAGACGCGATACGATATTATTTATCGACATTATGACTTTCACAGTACTCCTGCTAGGGGCTCCTGCAGTTTACCAAAGTATTTCGCCTGTTGAAGAGGTATTTGGCTACCTTCAGAGAGTCATAGTTACTCCTGTCAGTTGCTCCCCGTTTTACCAAAGTCACATTTTAATCTTATTCTGGCCAGTTCACCTGAAGCGATACGCCATTATCAGTCAACCTAAAGAATATCACAGTACTCCTGCCGGGAGCTTCTCGAGTTTGCCGATGTATTTCGCCTGTTGACGAGGCATTTGGATATCTTAAGAGTGTCATAGTTACTCCTGTCAGTTGCTCCCCGTTTTACCACGGTCACATTTTCAATCTTATTCTGGCCAGTTCACCTGAAGCGATACGCCATTATCAGTCAACCTAAAGAATATCACAGTACACCTGCCGGGAGCGTCTCGAGTTTGCCGATGTATTTCGCCTGTTGACGAGGCATTTGGACACCTTAAGAGAGTCATAGTTTCCCCTTGCTGTTGCTCCCCATTTTACAACAGGCACATCTACAAGCTTACTCTGGCCAATACTCCTGAAGCGATACGCTAATATCTGTGGACATAAAGACTTTCACAGTACTCCTGGCGGGAGCTTTTCGACTTTGCCGATGTATTTCGCCTATTGACGAGGCGTTTGGCTACCTTAAGAGAGTCATAGATACTCCTGCCAGTGTCTCTCCGTTAAACCACAGTCACATCTACCATTTACCTCTGCCCCTTTCACCAGACACGATACTCCTTTATTTGTCGACATCATGTCTTTCAAAGTACTCCTGCTAGGGGCTCCTCCAGTTTACCAATGTATTTCGCCTGTTGACGAGGCATTTGGCTACCTTAAGAGAGTCATACTTACTCCTGTCAGTTGCTCCCCGTTTTACCACAGTCACATTTTCAATCTTATTCTGGCCAGTTCACCCGAAGCGATACGCCTCTTGACGAGGCATTTGGCTACATACATTTGGATACCTTAAGAGAGTCATAGTTACTCCTTGCTGTTGCTCCCCATTTTACAACAGGCACATCTACAAGCTTACTCTGGCCAATTCTCCTGAAGCGATACGCTAATATCTGTTGACATAAAGACTTTCACAATACTCCTGCCGGGAGCGTCTCGAATTTGCCGATGTATTTCGCATATTGACGAGGCATTTGGCTACCTTAAGAGAGTTATAGTTACTCCTGTCAGTGTCTCTCCGTTAAACCACATTTACATTTACAATTTTCCTCCGCCCCTTACACCAGACGCGATACGATATTATTTATCGACATTATGACTTTCACAGTACTCCTGCTAGGGGCTCCTCCAATTTACCAAAGTATTTCGCCTGTTGAAGAGGCATTTGGCTACCTTCAGAGAGTCATAGTTACTCCTGTCAGTTGCTCCCCGTTTTACCAAAGTCACATTTTAATCTTATTCTGGCCAGTTCACCTGAAGCAATACGCCATTATCAGTCAACCTAAAGAATATCACATTACTCCTGCCGGGAGCTTCTCGAGTTTGCCGTTGTATTTCGCCTGTTGACGAGGCATTTGGATACCTTAAGAGAGTCATAGTTTCCCCTTGCTGTTGCTCCCCATTTTACAACAGGCACATCTACAAGCTTACTCTGGCCAATTCTCCTGAAGCGATACGCTAATATCTGTTGACATAAAGACTTTCACAGTACTCCTGCCGGGAGCTTCTCGACTTTACCGATGTATTTCGCCTATTGAAGAGGCATTTGGCTACCTTAAGGGAGTCATAGTTACTCCTGCCAGTTTCTCTCCGTTAAACCACAGTAACATCTACAATATTCCTCTGCCCCTTTCACCAGACGCGATACGCCATTATTTGTCGACATTATGACTTTCACAGTACTCCTGCTAGGGGCTCCTCCAGTTTACCAATGTATTTCGCCCGTTGACGAGGCATTTGGCTACCTTAAGAGAGTCATAGTTACTCCTGTCAGTTGCTCCCCGTTTTACCACGGTCACATTTTCAATCTTATTCTGGCCAGTTCACCTGAAGCGATACGAAATTATCAGTCTACCTAAAGAATATCACAGTACACCTGCCGGGAGCTTCTCGAGTTTGCCGATGTATTTCGCCTGTTGACGATACATTTGGATACCTTAAGAGAGTCATAGTTTCCCCTTGCTGTTGCTCCCCATTTTACAACAGGCACATCTACAAGCTTACTCTGGCCAATTCTCCTGAAGCGATACGCTAATATCTGTTGACATAAAGACTTTCACAGTACTCCTGCCGGGAGCGTCTCGAATTTGCCGATGTATTTCGCATATTGACGAGGCATTTGGCTACCTTAAGAGAGTTATAGTTACTCCTGCCAGTGTCTCTCCGTTAAACCACATTTACATTTACAATTTTCCTCCGCCCCTTACACCAGACGCGATACGATATTATTTATCGACATTATGACTTTCACCGTACTCCTGCTAGGGGCTCCTCCAGATTACCAAAGTATTTCGCCTGTTGAAGAGGCATTTGGCTACCTTCAGAGAGTCATAGTTACTCCTGTCAGTTGCTCCCCGTTTTACCAAAGTCACATTTTAATCTTATTCTGGCCAGTTCACCTGAAGCGATACGCCATTATCAGTCAACCTAAAGAATATCACATTACTCCTGCCGGGAGCTTCTTGAGTTTGCCGATGTATTTCGCCTGTTGACGAGGCATTTGGATACCTTAAGATAGTCATAGTTTCCCCTTGCTGTTGCTCCCCATTTTACAACAGGCACATCTACAAGCTTACTCTGGCCAAATCTCCTGAAGCGATACGCTAATATCTGTTGACATAAAGACTTTCACAGTACTCCTGGCGGGAGCTTTTCGACTTTGCCGATGTATTTCGCCTATTGAGGAGGCGTTTGGCTACCTTAAGAGAGTCATAGATACTCCTGCCAGTGTCTCTCCGTTAAACCACAGTCACATCTACAATTTTCCTGTGCCCCTTTCACCAGACGCGATACGCCATTATTTGTCGACATCATGTCTTTCAAAGTACTCCTGCTAGGGGTCCTCCAGTTTACCAATGTATTTCGCCTGTTGACGAGGCATTTGGCTACCTTAAGAGAGTCATACTTACTCCTGTCCGTTGCTCCCCGTTTTATCACAGTCACATTTTCAATCTTATTCTGGCCAGTTCACCCGAAGCGATACGCCTCTTGACGAGGCATTTGGCTACCTTAAGAGAGTCATAGTTACTCCTGTCAGTTGCTCCCCGTTTAACCACAGTCACATTTTCAATCTCATTCTGGCCAGTTCACCTGAAGCGATACGCCATAATCAGTCAACCTAAAGAATATCACATTACTCCTGCCGGGAGCTTCTCGAGTTTGCCGATGTATTTCGCCTGTTGACGAGGCATTTGGATACCTTAAGAGAATCATAGTTTCCCCTTGCTGTTGCTCCCCATTTTACAACTGGCACATCTACAAGCTTACTCTGGCCAATTCTCCTGAAGCGATACGCTAATATCTGTTGACATAAAGACTTTCACAGTACTCCTGCCGGGAGCTTCTCGACTTTACCGATGTATTTCGCCTATTGAAGAGGCATTAGGCTACCTCAAGAGAGTCATAGTTACTCCTGCCAGTTTCTCTCCGTTAAACCACAGTCACATCTACAATATTCCTCTGCCCCTTTCACCAGACGCGATACGCCATTATTTGTCGACATTATGACTTTCACAGTACTCCTGCTAGGGGCTATTCCAGTTTACCAATGTATTTCGCCTGTTGACGAGGCATTTGGCTACCTTAAGAGAGTCATAGTTACTCCTGTCAGTTGCACCCGTTTAACCACAGTCACATTTTCAATCTCATTCTGGCCAGTTCACCTGAAGCGATACGCCATTATCAGTCAACCTAAAGTATATCACAGTACTCCTGCCGGGAGCTTCTCGAGTTTGCCGATGTATTTCGCCTGTTGACGATACATTTGGATACCTTAAGAGAGTCATAGTTACTCCTTGCTGTTGCTCCCCATTTTACAACAGGCACATCTACAAGCTTACTCTGGCCAATTCTCCTGAAGCGATACGCTAATATCTGTTGACATAAAGACTTTCACAGTACTCCTGCCGGGAGCGTCTCGAATTTGCCGATGTATTTCGCATATTGACGAGGCATTTGGCTACCTTAAGAGAGTTATAGTTACTCCTGCCAGTGTCTCTCCGTTAAACCACATTTACATTTACAATTTTCCTCCGCCCCTTACACCAGACGCGATACGATATTATTTATCGACATTATGACTTTCACAGTACTCCTGCTAGGGGCTCCTCCAGTTTACCAAAGTATTTCGCCTGTTGAAGAGGTATTTGGCTACCTTCAGAGAGTCATAGTTACTCCTGTCAGTTGCTCCCCGTTTTACCAAAGTCACATTTTAATCTTATTCTGGCCAGTTCACCTGAAGCGATACGCCATTATCAGTCAACCTAAAGAATATCACAGTACTCCTGCCGGGAGCTTCTCGAGTTTGCCGATGTATTTCGCCTGTTGACGAGGCATTTGGATATCTTAAGAGTGTCATAGTTACTCCTGTCAGTTGCTCCCCGTTTTACCACGGACACATTTTCAATCTTATTCTGGCCAGTTCACCTGAAGCGATACGCCATTACCAGTCAACCTAAAGAATATCACAGTACACCTGCCGGGAGCGTCTCGAGTTTGCCGATGTATTTCGCCTGTTGACGAGGCATTTGGATACCTTAAGAGAGTCATAGTTTCCCCTTGCTGTTGCTCCCCATTTTACAACAGGCACATCTACAAGCTTACTCTGGCCAATACTCCTGAAGCGATACGCTAATATCTGTGGACATAAAGACTTTCACAGTACTCCTGGCGGGAGCTTTTCGACTTTGCCGATGTATTTCGCCTATTGACGAGGCGTTTGGCTACCTTAAGAGAGTCATAGATACTCCTGCCAGTGTCTCTCCGTTAAACCACAGTCACATCTACCATTTTCCTCTGCCCCTTTCACCAGACACGATACTCCATTATTTGTCGACATCATGTCTTTCAAAGTACTCCTGCTAGGGGCTCCTCCAGTTTACCAATGTATTTCGCCTGTTGACGAGGCATTTGGCTACCTTAAGAGAGTCATACTTACTCCTGTCAGTTGCTCCCCGTTTTACCACAGTCACATTTTCAATCTTATTCTGGCCAGTTCACCCGAAGCGATACGCCTCTTGACGAGGCATTTGGCTACATACATTTGGATACCTTAAGAGAGTCATAGTTACTCCTTGCTGTTGCTCCCCATTTTACAACAGGCACATCTACAAGCTTACTCTGGCAATTCTCCTGAAGCGATACGCTAATATCTGTTGACATAAAGACTTTCACAGTACTCCTGCCGGGAGCGTCTCGAATTTGCCGATGTATTTCGCATATTGACGAGGCATTTGGCTACCTTAAGAGAGTTATAGTTACTCCTGCCAGTGTCTCTCCGTTAAACCACATTTACATTTACAATTTTCCTCCGCCCCTTACACCAGACGCGATACGATATTATTTATCGACATTATGACTTTCACAGTACTCCTGCTAGGGGCTATTCCAGTTTACCAATGTATTTCGCCTGTTGACGAGGCATTTGGCTACCTTAAGAGAGTCATAGTTACTCCTGTCAGTTGCTCCCCGTTTAACCACAGTCACATTTTCAATCTCATTCTGGCCAGTTCACCTGAAGCGATACGCCATTATCAGTCAACCTAAAGTATATCACAGTACTCCTGCCGGGAGCTTCTCGAGTTTGCCGATGTATTTCGCCTGTTGACGATACATTTGGATACCTTAAGAGAGTCATAGTTACTCCTTGCTGTTGCTCCCCATTTTACAACAGGCACATCTACAAGCTTACTCTGGCCAATTCTCCTGAAGCGATACGCTAATATCTGTTGACATAAAGACTTTCACAGTACTCCTGCCGGGAGCGTCTCGAATTTGCCGATGTATTTCGCATATTGACGAGGCATTTGGCTACCTTAAGAGAGTTATAGTTACTCCTGCCAGTGTCTCTCCGTTAAACCACATTTACATTTACAATTTTCCTCCGCCCCTTACACCAGACGCGATACGATATTATTTATCGACATTATGACTTTCACAGTACTCCTGCTAGGGGCTCCTCCAGTTTACCAAAGTATTTCGCCTGTTGAAGAGGTATTTGGCTACCTTCAGAGAGTCATAGTTACTCCTGTCAGTTGCTCCCCGTTTTACCAAAGTCACATTTTAATCTTATTCTGGCCAGTTCACCTGAAGCGATACGCCATTATCAGTCAACCTAAAGAATATCACAGTACTCCTGCCGGGAGCTTCTCGAGTTTGCCGATGTATTTCGCCTGTTGACGAGGCATTTGGATATCTTAAGAGTGTCATAGTTACTCCTGTCAGTTGCTCCCCGTTTTACCACGGACACATTTTCAATCTTATTCTGGCCAGTTCACCTGAAGCGATACGCCATTACCAGTCAACCTAAAGAATATCACAGTACACCTGCCGGGAGCGTCTCGAGTTTGCCGATGTATTTCGCCTGTTGACGAGGCATTTGGATACCTTAAGAGAGTCATAGTTTCCCCTTGCTGTTGCTCCCCATTTTACAACAGGCACATCTACAAGCTTACTCTGGCCAATACTCCTGAAGCGATACGCTAATATCTGTGGACATAAAGACTTTCACAGTACTCCTGGCGGGAGCTTTTCGACTTTGCCGATGTATTTCGCCTATTGACGAGGCGTTTGGCTACCTTAAGAGAGTCATAGATACTCCTGCCAGTGTCTCTCCGTTAAACCACAGTCACATCTACCATTTTCCTCTGCCCCTTTCACCAGACACGATACTCCATTATTTGTCGACATCATGTCTTTCAAAGTACTCCTGCTAGGGGCTCCTCCAGTTTACCAATGTATTTCGCCTGTTGACGAGGCATTTGGCTACCTTAAGAGAGTCATACTTACTCCTGTCAGTTGCTCCCCGTTTTACCACAGTCACATTTTCAATCTTATTCTGGCCAGTTCACCCGAAGCGATACGCCTCTTGACGAGGCATTTGGCTACATACATTTGGATACCTTAAGAGAGTCATAGTTACTCCTTGCTGTTGCTCCCCATTTTACAACAGGCACATCTACAAGCTTACTCTGGCCAATTCTCCTGAAGCGATACGCTAATATCTGTTGACATAAAGACTTTCACAGTACTCCTGCCGGGAGCGTCTCGAATTTGCCGATGTATTTCGCCTATTGACGAGGCATTTGGCTACCTTAAGAGAGTTATAGTTACTCCTGCCAGTGTCTCTCCGTTAAACCACATTTACATTTACAATTTTCCTCCGCCCCTTACACCAGACGCGATACGATATTATTTATCGACATTATGACTTTCACAGTACTCCTGCTAGGGGCTCCTCCAATTTACCAAAGTATTTCGCCTGTTGAAGAGGCATTTGGCTACCTTCAGAGAGTCATAGTTACTCCTGTCAGTTGCTCCCCGTTTTACCAAAGTCACATTTTAATCTCATTCTGGCCAGTTCACCTGAAGCGATACGCCATTATCAGTCAACCTAAAGAATATCACATTACTCCTGCCGGGAGCTTCTCGAGTTTGCCGATGTATTTCGCCTGTTGACGAGGCATTTGGATACCTTAAGAGAGTCATAGTTTCCCCTTGCTGTTGCTCCCCATTTTACAACAGGCACATCTACAAGCTTACTCTGGCCAATTCTCCTGAAGCGATACGCTAATATCTGTTGACATAAAGACTTTCACAGTACTCCTGCCGGGAGCTTCTCGACTTTACCGATGTATTTCGCCTATTGAAGAGGCATTTGGCTACCTTAAGGGAGTCATAGTTACTCCTGCCAGTTTCTCTCCGTTAAACCACAGTCACATCTACAATATTCCTCTGCCCCTTTCACCAGACGCGATACGCCATTATTTGTCGACATTATGACTTTCACAGTACTCCTGCTAGGGGCTCCTCCAGTTTACCAATGTATTTCGAACGTTGACGAGGCATTTGGCTACCTTAAGAGAGTCATAGTTACTCCTGTCAGTTGCTCCCCGTTTTACCACGGTCACAATTTCAATCTTATTCTGGCCAGTTCACCTGAAGCGATACGCCATTATCAGTCTACCTAAAGAATATCACAGTACACCTGCCGGGAGCTTCTCGAGTTTGCCGATGTATTTCGCCTGTTGACGAGGCATTTGGATACCTTAAGAGAGTCATAGTTTCCCCTTGCTGTTGCTCCCCATTTTACAACAGGCACATCTACAAGCTTACTCTGGCCAATTCTCCTGAAGCGATACGCTAATATCTGTTGACATAAAGACTTTCACAGTACTCCTGCCGGGAGCGTCTCGAATTTGCCGATGTATTTCGCATATTGACGAGGCATTTGGCTACCTTAAGAGAGTTATAGTTACTCCTGCCAGTGTCTCTCCGTTAAACCACATTTACATTTACAATTTTCCTCCGCCCCTTACACCAGACGCGATACGACATTATTTATCGACATTATGACTTTCACCGTACTCCTGCTAGGGGCTCCTCCAGTTTACCAAAGTATTTCGCCTGTTGAAGAGGCATTTGGCTACCTTCAGACAGTCATAGTTACTCCTGTCAGTTGCTCCCCGTTTTACCAAAGTCGCATTTTAATCTTATTCTGGCCAGTTCACCTGAAGCGATACGCCATTATCAGTCAACCTAAAGAATATCACATTACTCCTGCCGGGAGCTTCTCGAGTTTGCCGATGTATTTCGCCTGTTGACGAGGCATTTGGATACCTTAAGAGAGTCATAGTTTCCCCTTGCTGTTGCTCCCCATTTTACAACAGGCACATCTACAAGCTTACTCTGGCCAATTCTCCTGAAGCGATACGCTAATATCTGTTGACATAAAGACTTTCACAGTACTCCTGCCGGGAGCGTCTCGAATTTGCCGATGTATTTCGCATATTGACGAGGCATTTGGCTACCTTAAGAGAGTTATAGTTACTCCTGCCAGTGTCTCTCCGTTAAGCCACATTTACATTTACAATTTTCCTCCGCCCCTTACACCAGACGCGATACGATATTATTTATCGACATTATGACTTTCACCGTACTCCTGCTAGGGGCTCCTCCAGATTACCAAAGTATTTCGCCTGTTGAAGAGGCATTTGGCTACCTTCAGAGAGTCATAGTTACTCCTGTCAGTTGCTCCCCGTTTTACCAAAGTCACATTTTAATCTTATTCTGGCCAGTTCACCTGAAGCGATACGCCATTATCAGTCAACCTAAAGAATATCACATTACTCCTGCCGGGAGCTTTTCGACTTTGCCGATGTATTTCGCCTATTGAGGAGGCGTTTGGCTACCTTAAGAGAGTCATAGATACTCCTGCCAGTGTCTCTCCGTTAAACCACAGTCACATCTACCATTTTCCTGTGCCCCTTTCACCAGACGCGATACGCCATTATTTGTCGACATCATGTCTTTCAAAGTACTCCTGCTAGGGGCTCCTCCAGTTTACCAATGTATTTCGCCTGTTGACGAGGCATTTGGCTACCTTAAGAGAGTCATACTTACTCCTGTCCGTTGCTCCCCGTTTTACCACAGTCACATTTTCAATCTTATTCTGGCCAGTTCACCCGAAGCGATTCGCCTCTTGACGAGGCATTTGGCTACCTTAAGAGAGTAATAGTTACTCCTGTCAGTTGCTCCCCGTTTAACCACAGTCACATTTTCAATCTCATTCTGGCCAGTTCACCTGAAGCGATACGCCATTATCAGTCAACCTAAAGAATATCACATTACTCCTGCCGGGAGCTTCTCGAGTTTGCCGATGTATTTCGCCTGTTGACGAGGCATTTGGATACCTTAAGAGAGTCATAGTTTCCCCTTGCTGTTGCTCCCCATTTTACAACAGGCACATCTACAAGCTTACTCTGGCCAATTCTCCTGAAGCGATACGCTAATATCTGTTGACATAAAGACTTTCACAGTACTCCTGCCGGGAGCTTCTCGACTTTACCGATGTATTTCGCCTATTGAAGAGGCATTTGGCTACCTTAAGAGAGTCATAGTTACTCCTGCCAGTTTCTCTCCGTTAAACCACAGTCACATCTACAATATTCCTCTGCCCCTTTCACCAGACGCGATACGCCATTATTTGTCGACATTATGACTTTCACAGTACTCCTGCTAGGGGCTATTCCAGTTTACCAATGTATTTCGCCTGTTGACGAGGCATTTGGCTACCTTAAGAGAGTCATAGTTACTCCTGTCAGTTGCTCCCCGTTTTACCACGGTCACATTTTCAATCTTATTCTGGCCAGTTCACCTGAAGCGATACGCCATTATCAGTCTACCTAAAGAATATCACAGTACACCTGCCGGGAGCTTCTCGAGTTTGCCGATGTATTTCGCCTGTTGACGAGGCATTTGGATACCTTAAGAGAGTCATAGTTTCCCCTTGCTGTTGCTCCCCATTTTACAACAGGCACATCTACAAGCTTACTCTGGCCAATTCTCCTGAAGCGATACGCTAATATCTGTTGACATAAAGACTTTCACAGTACTCCTGCCGGGAGCGTCTCGAATTTGCCGATGTATTTCGCATATTGACGAGGCATTTGGCTACCTTAAGAGAGTTATAGTTACTCCTGCCAGTGTCTCTCCGTTAAACCACATTTACATTTACAATTTTCCTCCGCCCCTTACACCAGACGCGATACGACATTATTTATCGACATTATGACTTTCACCGTACTCCTGCTAGGGGCTCCTCCAGTTTACCAAAGTATTTCGCCTGTTGAAGAGGCATTTGGCTACCTTCAGAGAGTCATAGTTACTCCTGTCAGTTGCTCCCCGTTTTATCAAAGTCACATTTTAATCTTATTCTGGCCAGTTCACCTGAAGCGATACGCCATTATCAGTCAACCTAAAGAATATCACATTACTCCTGCCGGGAGCTTCTCGAGTTTGCCGATGTATTTCGCCTGTTGACGAGGCATTTGGATACCTTAAGAGAGTCATAGTTTCCCCTTGCTGTTGCTCCCCATTTTACAACAGGCACATCTACAAGCTTACTCTGGCCAATTCTCCTGAAGCGATACGCTAATATCTGTTGACATAAAGACTTTCACAGTACTCCTGCCGGGAGCGTCTCGAATTTGCCGATGTATTTCGCATATTGACGAGGCATTTGGCTACCTTAAGAGAGTTATAGTTACTCCTGCCAGTGTCTCTCCGTTAAACCACATTTACATTTACAATTTTCCTCCGCCCCTTACACCAGACGCGATACGATATTATTTATCGACATTATGACTTTCACCGTACTCCTGCTAGGGGCTCCTCCAGATT
The DNA here is from genome assembly GCF_021461395.2 of Schistocerca americana. Taxonomy (NCBI): domain Eukaryota; kingdom Metazoa; phylum Arthropoda; class Insecta; order Orthoptera; family Acrididae; genus Schistocerca; species Schistocerca americana. The sequence goes on from NC_060130.1 coordinate 62,119,319, forward strand.
ACCAAAGTATTTCGCCTGTTGAAGAGGCATTTGGCTACCTTCAGAGAGTCATAGTTACTCCTGTCAGTTGCTCCCCGTTTTACGAAAGTCACATTTTAATCTTATTCTGGCCAGTTCACCTGAAGCGATACGCCATTATCAGTCAACCTAAAGAATATCACATTACTCCTGCCGGGAGCTTCTCGAGTTTGCCGATGTATTTCGCCTGTTGACGAGGCATTTGGATACCTTAAGAGAGTCATAGTTTCCCCTCGCTGTTGCTCCCCATTTTACAACAGGCACATCTACAAGCTTACTCTGGCCAATTCTCCTGAAGCGATACGCTAATATCTGTTGACATAAAGACTTTCACAGTACTCCTGGCGGGAGCTTTTCGACTTTGCCGATGTATTTCGCCTATTGAGGAGGCGTTTGGCTACCTTAAGAGAGTCATAGATACTCCTGCCAGTGTCTCTCCGTTAAACCACAGTCACATCTACCATTTTCCTGTGCCCCTTTCACCAGACGCGATACGCCATTATTTGTCGACATCATGTCTTTCAAAGTACTCCTGCTAGGGGCTCCTCCAGTTTACCAATGTATTTCGCCTGTTGACGAGGCATTTGGCTACCTTAAGAGAGTCATACTTACTCCTGTCCGTTGCTCCCCGTTTTACCACAGTCACATTTTCAATCTTATTCTGGCCAGTTCACCCGAAGCGATTCGCCTCTTGACGAGGCATTTGGCTACCTTAAGAGAGTAATAGTTACTCCTGTCAGTTGCTCCCCGTTTAACCACAGTCACATTTTCAATCTCATTCTGGCCAGTTCACCTGAAGCGATACGCCATTATCAGTCAACCTAAAGAATATCACATTACTCCTGCCGGGAGCTTCTCGAGTTTGCCGATGTATTTCGCCTGTTGACGAGGCATTTGGATACCTTAAGAGAGTCATAGTTTCCCCTTGCTGTTGCTCCCCATTTTACAACAGGCACATCTACAAGCTTACTCTGGCCAATTCTCCTGAAGCGATACGCTAATATCTGTTGACATAAAGACTTTCACAGTACTCCTGCCGGGAGCTTCTCGACTTTACCGATGTATTTCGCCTATTGAAGAGGCATTTGGCAACCTTAAGAGAGTCATAGTTACTCCTGCCAGTTTCTCTCCGTTAAACCACAGTCACATCTACAATATTCCTCTGCCCCTTTCACCAGACGCGATACGCCATTATTTGTCGACATTATGACTTTCACAGTACTCCTGCTAGGGGCTCCTCCAGTTTACCAATGTATTTCGCCTGTTGACGAGGCATTTGGCTACCTTAAGAGAGTCATACTTACTCCTGTCAGTTGCTCCCCGTTTTACCACGGTCACATTTTCAATCTTATTCTGGCCAGTTCACCTGAAGCGATACGCCATTATCAGTCAACCTAAAGTATATCACAGTACTCCTGCCGGGAGCTTCTCGAGTTTGCCGATGTATTTCGCCTGTTGACGATACATTTGGATACCTTAAGAGAGTCATAGTTACTCCTTGCTGTTGCTCCCCATTTTACAACAGGCACATCTACAAGCTTACTCTGGCCAATTCTCCTGAAGCGATACGCTAATATCTGTTGACATAAAGACTTTCACAGTACTCCTGCCGGGAGCGTCTCGAATTTGCCGATGTATTTGGCATATTGACGAGGCATTTGGCTACCTTAAGAGAGTTATAGTTACTCCTGCCAGTGTCTCTCCGTTAAACCACATTTACATATACAATTTTCCTCCGCCCCTTACACCAGACGCGATACGATATTATTTATCGACATTATGACTTTCACAGTACTCCTGCTAGGGGCTCCTCCAATTTACCAAAGTATTTCGCCTGTTGAAGAGGCATTTGGCTACCTTCAGAGAGTCATAGTTACTCCTGTCAGTTGCTCCCCGTTTTACCAAAGTCACATTTTAATCTTATTCTGGCCAGTTCACCTGAAGCGATACGCCATTATCAGTCAACCTAAAGAATATCACATTACTCCTGCCGGGAGCTTCTCGAGTTTGCCGATGTATTTCGCCTGTTGACGAGGCATTTGGATACCTTAAGGGAGTCATAGTTTCCCCTTGCTGTTGCTCCCCATTTTACAACAGGCACATCTACAAGCTTACTCTGGCCAATTCTCCTGAAGCGATACGCTAATATCTCTTGACATAAAGACTTTCACAGTACTCCTGGCGGGAGCTTTTCGACTTTGCCGATGTATTTCGCCTATTGAGGAGGCGTTTGGCTACCTTAAGAGAGTCACAGATACTCCTGCCAGTGTCTCTCCGTTAAACCACAGTCACATCTACCATTTTCCTGTGCCCCTTTCACCAGACGCGATACGCCATTATTTGTCGACATCATGTCTTTCAAAGTACTCCTGCTAGGGGCTCCTCCAGTTTACCAATGTATTTCGCCTGTTGACGAGGTATTTGGCTACCTTAAGAGAGTCATACTTACTCCTGTCAGTTGCTCCCCGTTTTACCACAGTCACATTTTCAATCTTATTCTGGCCAGTTCACCCGAAGCGATACGCCTCTTGACGAGGCATTTGGCTACCTTAAGAGAGTCATAGTTACTCCTGTCAGTTGCTCCCCGTTTAACCACAGTCACATTTTCAATCTCATTCTGGCCAGTTCACCTGAAGCGATACGCCATTATCAGTCAACCTAAAGAATATCACAATACTCCTGCCGGGAGCTTCTCGAGTTTGCCGATGTATTTCGCCTGTTGACGAGGCATTTGGATACCTTAAGAGAGTCATAGTTTCCCCTTGCTGTTGCTCCCCATTTTACAACAGGCACATCTACAAGCTTACTCTGGCCAATTCTCCTGAAGCGATACGCTAATATCTGTTGACATAAAGACTTTCACAGTACTCCTGCCGGGAGCTTCTCGACTTTACCGATGTATTTCGCCTATTGAAGAGGCATTTGGCTACCCTAAGAGAGTCATAGTTACTCCTGCCAGTTTCTCACCGTTAAACCACAGTCACATCTACAATATTCCTCTGCCCCTTTCACCAGACGCGATACGCCATTATTTGTCGACATTATGTCTTTCACATTACTCCTGCTAGGGGCTATTCCAGTTTACCAATGTATTTCGCCTGTTGACGAGGCATTTGGCTACCTTAAGAGAGTCATAGTTACTCCTGTCAGTTGCTCCCCGTTTTACCACGGTCACATTTTCAATCTTATTCTGGCCAGTTCACCTGAAGCGATACGCCATTATCAGTCAACCTAAAGTATATCACAGTACTCCTGCCGGGAGCTTCTCGAGTTTGCCGATGTATTTCGCCTGTTGACGATTCATTTGGATACCTTAAGAGAGTCATAGTTACTCCCTGCTGTTGCTCCCCATTTTACAACAGGCACATCTACAAGCTTACTCTGGCCAATTCTCCTGAAGCGATACGCTAATATCTGTTGACATAAAGACTTTCACAGTACTCCTGCCGGGAGCGTCTCGAATTTGCCGATGTATTTCGCATATTGACGAGGCATTTGGCTACCTTAAGAGAGTTATAGTTACTCCTGCCAGTGTCTCTCCGTTAAACCACATTTACATTTACAATTTTCCTCCGCCCCTTACACCAGACGCGATACGATATTATTTATCGACAATATGACTTTCACAGTACTCCTGCTAGGGGCTCCTCCAGTTTACCAAAGTATTTCGCCTGTTGAAGAGGCATTTGGCTACCTTCAGAGAGTCATAGTTACTCCTGTCAGTTGCTCCCCGTTTAACCACAGTCACATTTTCAATCTCATTCTGGCCAGTTCACCTGAAGCGATACGCCATTATCAGTCAACCTAAAGAATATCACATTACTCCTGCCGGGAGCTTCTCGAGTTTGCCGATGTATTTCGCCTGTTGACGAGGCATTTGGATACCTTAAGAGAGTCATAGTTTCCAGTTGCTGTTGCTCCCCATTTTACAACAGGCACATCTACAAGCTTACTCTGGCCAATTCTCCTGAAGCGATACGCTAATATCTGTTGACATAAAGACTTTCACAGTACTCCTTCCGGGAGCTTCTCGACTTTACCGATGTATTTCGCCTATTGAAGAGGCATTTGGCTACCTTAAGAGAGTCATAGTTACTCCTGCCAGTTTCTCTCCGTTAAACCACAGTCACATCTACAATATTCCTCTGCCCCTTTCACCACACGCGATACACCATTATTTGTCGACATTATGACTTTCACAGTACTCCTGCTAGGGGCTCCTCCAGTTTACCAATGTATTTCGCCCGTTGACGAGGCATTTGGCTACCTTAAGAGAGTCATAGTTACTCCTGTCAGTTGCTCCCCGTTTTACCACGGTCACATTTTCAATCTTATTCTGGCCAGTTCACCTGAAGCGATACGCCATTATCAGTCAACCTAAAGAATATCACAGTACACCTGCCGGGAGCTTCTCGAGTTTGCCGATGTATTTCGCCTGTTGACGAGGCATTTGGATACCTTAAGAGAGTCATAGTTTCCCCTTGCTGTTGCTCCCCATTTTACAACAGGCACATCTACAAGCTTACTCTGGCCAATTCTCCTGAAGCGATACGCTAATATCTGTTGACATAAAGACTTTCACAGTACTCCTGCCGGGAGCGTCTCGAATTTGCCGATGTATTTCGCATATTGACGAGGCATTTGGCTACCTTAAGAGAGTTATAGTTACTCCTGCCAGTGTCTCTCCGTTAAACCACATTTACATTTACAATTTTCCTCCGCCCCTTACACCAGACGCGATACGATATTATTTATCGACAATATGACTTTCACAGTACTCCTGCTAGGGGCTCCTCCAGTTTACCAAAGTATTTCGCCTGTTGAAGAGGCATTTGGCTACCTTCAGAGAGTCATAGTTACTCCTGTCAGTTGCTCCCCGTTTAACCACAGTCACATTTTCAATCTCATTCTGGCCAGTTCACCTGAAGCGATACGCCATTATCAGTCAACCTAAAGAATATCACATTACTCCTGCCGGGAGCTTCTCGAGTTTGCCGATGTATTTCGCCTGTTGACGAGGCATTTGGATACCTTAAGAGAGTCATAGTTTCCCCTTGCTGTTGCTCCCCATTTTACAACAGGCACATCTACAAGCTTACTCTGGCCAATTCTCCTGAAGCGATACGCTAATATCTGTTGACATAAAGACTTTCACAGTACTCCTGCCGGGAGCTTCTCGACTTTACCGATGTATTTCGCCTATTGAAGAGGCATTTGGCTACCTTAAGAGAGTCATAGTTACTCCTGCCAGTTTCTCTCCGTTAAACCACTGTCACATCTACAATATTCCTCTGCCCCTTTCACCAGACGCGATACGCCATTATTTGTCGACATTATGACTTTCACAGTACTCCTGCTAGGGGCTATTCCAGTTTACCAACGTATTTCGCCTGTTGACGAGGCATTTGGCTACCTTAAGAGAGTCATAGTTACTCCTGTCAGTTGCTCCCCGTTTAACCACAGTCACATTTTCAATCTCATTCTGGCCAGTTCACCTGAAGCGATACGCCATTATCAGTCAACCTAAAGAATATCACATTACTCCTGCCGGGAGCTTCTCGAGTTTGCCGATGTATTTCGCCTGTTGACGAGGCATTTCGATACCTTAAGAGAGTCATAGTTTCCCCTTGCTGTTGCTCCCCATTTTACAACAGGCACATCTATAAGCTTACTCTGGCCAATTCTCCTGAAGCGATACGCTAATATCTGTTGACATAAAGACTTTCACAGTACTCCTGCCGGGAGCTTCTCGACTTTACCGATGTATTTCGCCTATTGAAGAGGCATTTGGCTACCTTAAGAGAGTCATAGTTACTCCTGCCAGTTTCTCTCCGTTAAACCACTGTCACATCTACAATATTCCTCTGCCCCTTTCACCAGACGCGATACGCCATTATTTGTCGACATTATGACTTTCACAGTACTCCTGCTAGGGGCTATTCCAGTTTACCAACGTATTTCGCCTGTTGACGAGGCATTTGGCTACCTTAAGAGAGTCATAGTTACTCCTGTCAGTTGCTCCCCGTTTTACCACGGTCACATTTTCAATCTTATTCTGGCCAGTTCACCTGAAGCGATACGCCATTATCAGTCAACCTAAAGAATATCACATTACTCCTGCCGGGAGCTTCTCGAGTTTGCCGATGTATTTCGCCTGTTGACGAGGCATTTGGATACCTTAAGAGAGTCATAGTTTCCCCTTGCTGTTGCTCCCCATTTTACAACAGGCACATCTACAAGCTTACTCTGGCCAATTCTCCTGAAGCGATACGCTAATATCTGTTGACATAAAGACTTTCACAGTACTCCTTCCGGGAGCTTCTCGACTTTACCGATGTATTTCGCCTATTGAAGAGGCATTTGGCTACCTTAAGAGAGTCATAGTTACTCCTGCCAGTTTCTCTCCGTTAAACCACAGTCACATCTACAATATTCCTCAGCCCCTTTCACCACACGCGATACACCATTATTTGTCGACATTATGACTTTCACAGTACTCCTGCTAGGGGCTCCTCCAGTTTACCAATGTATTTCGCCCGTTGACGAGGCATTTGGCTACCTTAAGAGAGTCATAGTTACTCCTGTCAGTTGCTCCCCGTTTTACCACGGTCACATTTTCAATCTTATTCTGGCCAGTTCACCTGAAGCGATACGCCATTATCAGTCAACCTAAAGAATATCACAGTACACCTGCCGGGAGCTTCTCGAGTTTGCCGATGTATTTCGCCTGTTGACGAGGCATTTGGATACCTTAAGAGAGTCATAGTTTCCCCTTGCTGTTGCTCCCCATTTTACAACAGGCACATCTACAAGCTTACTCTGGCCAATTCTCCTGAAGCGATACGCTAATATCTGTTGACATAAAGACTTTCACAGTACTCCTGCCGGGAGCGTCTCGAATTTGCCGATGTATTTCGCATATTGACGAGGCATTTGGCTACCTTAAGAGAGTTATAGTTACTCCTGCCAGTGTCTCTCCGTTAAACCACATTTTCATTTACAATTTTCCTCCGCCCCTTACACCAGACGCGATACGATATTATTTATCGACAATATGACTTTCACAGTACTCCTGCTAGGGGCTCCTCCAGTTTACCAAAGTATTTCGCCTGTTGAAGAGGCATTTGGCTACCTTCAGAGAGTCATAGTTACTCCTGTCAGTTGCTCCCCGTTTAACCACAGTCACATTTTCAATCTCATTCTGGCCAGTTCACCTGAAGCGATACGCCATTATCAGTCAACCTAAAGAATATCACATTACTCCTGCCGGGAGCTTCTCGAGTTTGCCGATGTATTTCGCCTGTTGACGAGGCATTTGGATACCTTAAGAGAGTCATAGTTTCCCCTTGCTGTTGCTCCCCATTTTACAACAGGCACATCTACAAGCTTACTCTGGCCAATTCTCCTGAAGCGATACGCTAATATCTGTTGACATAAAGACTTTCACAGTACTCCTGCCGGGAGCTTCTCGACTTTACCGATGTATTTCGCCTATTGAAGAGGCATTTGGCTACCTTAAGAGAGTCATAGTTACTCCTGCCAGTTTCTCTCCGTTAAACCACTGTCACATCTACAATATTCCTCTGCCCCTTTCACCAGACGCGATACGCCATTATTTGTCGACATTATGACTTTCACAGTACTCCTGCTAGGGGCTATTCCAGTTTACCAACGTATTTCGCCTGTTGACGAGGCATTTGGCTACCTTAAGAGAGTCATAGTTACTCCTGTCAGTTGCTCCCCGTTTTACCACGGTCACATTTTCAATCTTATTCTGGCCAGTTCACCTGAAGCGATACGCCATTATCAGTCAACCTAAAGTATATCACAGTACTCCTGCCGGGAGCTTCTCGAGTTTGCCGATGTATTTCGCCTGTTGACGAATCATTTGGATACCTTAAGAGAGTCATAGTTACTCCCTGCTGTTGCTCCCCATTTTACAACAGGCACATCTACAAGCTTACTCTGGCCAATTCTCCTGAAGCGATACGCTAATATCTGTTGACATAAAGACTTTCACAGTACTCCTGCCGGGAGCGTCTCGAATTTGCCGATGTATTTCGCATATAGACGAGGCATTTGGCTACCTTAAGAGAGTTATAGTTACTCCTGCCAGTGTCTCTCCGTTAAACCACATTTACATTTACAATTTTCCTCCGCCCCTTACACCAGACGCGATACGATATTATTTATCGACAATATGACTTTCACAGTACTCCTGCTAGGGGCTCCTCCAGTTTACCAAAGTATTTCGCCTGTTGAAGAGGCATTTGGCTACCTTCAGAGAGTCATAGTTACTCCTGTCAGTTGCTCCCCGTTTAACCACAGTCACATTTTCAATCTCATTCTGGCCAGTTCACCTGAAGCGATACGCCATTATCAGTCAACCTAAAGAATATCACATTACTCCTGCCGGGAGCTTCTCGAGTTTGCCGATGTATTTCGCCTGTTGACGAGGCATTTGGATACCTTAAGAGAGTCATAGTTTCCCCTTGCTGTTGCTCCCCATTTTACAACAGGCACATCTACAAGCTTACTCTGGCCAATTCTCCTGAAGCGATACGCTAATATCTGTTGACATAAAGACTTTCACAGTACTCCTTCCGGGAGCTTCTCGACTTTACCGATGTATTTCGCCTATTGAAGAGGCATTTGGCTACCTTAAGAGAGTCATAGTTACTCCTGCCAGTTTCTCTCCGTTAAACCACAGTCACATCTACAATATTCCTCTGCCCCTTTCACCACACGCGATACGCCATTATTTGTCGACATTATGACTTTCACAGTACTCCTGCTAGGGGCTCCTCCAGTTTACCAATGTATTTCGCCCGTTGACGAGGCATTTGGCTACCTTAAGAGAGTCATAGTTACTCCTGTCAGTTGCTCCCCGTTTTACCACGGTCACATTTTCAATCTTATTCTGGCCAGTTCACCTGAAGCGATACGCCATTATCAGTCAACCTAAAGAATATCACAGTACACCTGCCGGGAGCTTCTCGAGTTTGCCGATGTATTTCGCCTGTTGACGAGGCATTTGGATACCTTAAGAGAGTCATAGTTTCCCCTTGCTGTTGCTCCCCATTTTACAACAGGCACATCTACAAGCTTACTCTGGCCAATTCTCCTGAAGCGATACGCTAATATCTGTTGACATAAAGACTTTCACAGTACTCCTGCCGGGAGCGTCTCGAATTTGCCGATGTATTTCGCATATTGACGAGGCATTTGGCTACCTTAAGAGAGTTATAGTTACTCCTGCCAGTGTCTCACCGTTAAACCACATTTACATTTACAATTTTCCTCCGCCCCTTACACCAGACGCGATACGATATTATTTATCGACAATATGACTTTCACAGTACTCCTGCTAGGGGCTCCTCCAGTTTACCAAAGTATTTCGCCTGTTGAAGAGGCATTTGGCTACATTCAGAGAGTCATAGTTACTCCTGTCAGTTGCTCCCCGTTTAACCACAGTCACATTTTCAATCTCATTCTGGCCAGTTCACCTGAAGCGATACGCCATTATCAGTCAACCTAAAGAATATCACATTACTCCTGCCGGGAGCTTCTCGAGTTTGCCGATGTATTTCGCCTGTTGACGAGGCATTTGGATACCTTAAGAGAGTCATAGTTTCCCCTTGCTGTTGCTCCCCATTTTACAACAGGCACATCTACAAGCTTACTCTGGCCAATTCTCCTGAAGCGATACGCTAATATCTGTTGACATAAAGACTTTCACAGTACTCCTGCCGGGAGCTTCTCGACTTTACCGATGTATTTCGCCTATTGAAGAGGCATTTGGCTACCTTAAGAGAGTCATAGTTACTCCTGCCAGTTTCCCTCCGTTAAACCACTGTCACATCTACAATATTCCTCTTCCCCTTTCACCAGACGCGATACGCCATTATTTGTCGACATTATGACTTTCACAGTACTCCTGCTAGGGGCTATTCCAGTTTACCAATGTATTTCGCCTGTTGACGAGGCATTTGGCTACCTTAAGAGAGTCATAGTTACTCCTGTCAGTTGCTCCCCGTTTTACCACGGTCACATTTTCAATCTTATTCTGGCCAGTTCACCTGAAGCGATACGCCATTATCAGTCAACCTAAAGTATATCACAGTACTCCTGCCGGGAGCTTCTCGAGTTTGCCGATGTATTTCGCCTGTTGACGATTCATTTGGATACCTTAAGAGAGTCATAGTTACTCCCTGCTGTTGCTCCCCATTTTACAAGAGGCACATCTACAAGCTTACTCTGGCCAATTCTCCTGAAGCGATACGCTAATATCTGTTGACATAAAGACTTTCACAGTACTCCTGCCGGGAGCGTCTCGAATTTGCCGATGTATTTCGCATATTGACGAGGCATTTGGCTACCTTAAGAGAGTTATAGTTACTCCTGCCAGTGTCTCTCCGTTAAACCACATTTACATTTACAATTTTCCTCCGCCCCTTACACCAGACGCGATACGATATTATTTATCGACAATATGACTTTCACAGTACTCCTGCTAGGGGCTCCTCCAGTTTACCAAAGTATTTCGCCTGTTGAAGAGGCATTTGGCTACCTTCAGAGAGTCATAGTTACTCCTGTCAGTTGCTCCCCGTTTAACCACAGTCACATTTTCAATCTCATTCTGGCCAGTTCACCTGAAGCGATACGCCATTATCAGTCAACCTAAAGAATATCACATTACTCCTGCCGGGAGCTTCTCGAGTTTGCCGATGTATTTCGCCTGTTGACGAGGCATTTGGATACCTTAAGAGAGTCATAGTTTCCCCTTGCTGTTGCTCCCCATTTTACAACAGGCACATCTACAAGCTTACTCTGGCCAATTCTCCTGAAGCGATACGCTAATATCTGTTGACATAAAGACTTTCACAGTACTCCTGCCGGGAGCTTCTCGACTTTACCGATGTATTTCGCCTATTGAAGAGGCATTTGGCTACCTTAAGAGAGTCATAGTTACTCCTGCCAGTTTCTCACCGTTAAACCACAGTCACATCTACAATATTCCTCTGCCCCTTTCACCAGACGCGATACGCCATTATTTGTCGACATTATGACTTTCACAGTACTCCTGCTAGGGGCTATTCCAGTTTACCAATGTATTTCGCCTGTTGACGAGGCATTTGGCTACCTTAAGAGAGTCATAGTTACTCCTGTCAGTTGCTCCCCGTTTTACCACGGTCACATTTTCAATCTTATTCTGGCCAGTTCACCTGAAGCGATACGCCATTATCAGTCAACCTAAAGTATATCACAGTACTCCTGCCGGGAGCTTCTCGAGTTTGCCGATGTATTTCGTCTGTTGACGATACATTTGGATACCTTAAGAGAGTCATAGTTACTCCTTGCTGTTGCTCCCCATTTTACAACAGGCACATCTACAAGCTTACTCTGGCCAATTCTCCTGAAGCGATACGCTAATATCTGTTGACATAAAGACTTTCACAGCACTCCTGCCGGGAGCGTCTCGAATTTGCCGATGTATTTCGCATATTGACGAGGCATTTGGCTACCTGAAGAGAGTTATAGTTACTCCTGCCAGTGTCTCTCCGTTAAACCACATTTACATTTACAATTTTCCTCCGCCCCTTACACCAGACGCGATACGATATTATTTATCGACATTATGACTTTCACAGTACTCCTGCTAGGGGCTCCTCCAGTTTACCAAAGTATTTCGCCTGTTGAAGAGGCATTTGGCTACCTTCAGAGAGTCATAGTTACTCCTGTCAGTTGCTCCCCGTTTTACCAAAGTCACATTTTAATCTTATTCTGGCCAGTTCACCTGAAGCGATACGCCATTATCAGTCAACCTAAAGAATATCACATTACTCCTGCCGCGAGCTTCTCGAGTTTGCCGATGTATTTCGCCTGTTGACGAGGCATTTGGATACCTTAAGAGAGTCATAGTTTCCCCTTGCTGTTGCTCCCCATTTTACAACAGGCACATCTACAAGCTTACTCTGGCCATTTCTCCTGAAGCGATACGCTAATATCTGTTGACATAAAGACTTTCACAGTATTCCTGCCGGGAGCTTCTCGACTTTACCGATGTATTTCGCCTATTGAAGAGGCATTTGGCTACCTTAAGAGAGTCATAGTTACTCCTGCCAGTTTCTCTCCGTTAAACCACTGTCACATCTACAATATTCCTCTGCCCCTTTCACCAGACGCGATACGCCATTATTTGTCGACATTATGACTTTCACAGTACTCCTGCTAGGGGCTATTCCAGTTTACCAACGTATTTCGCCTGTTGACGAGGCATTTGGCTACCTTGAGAGAGTCATAGTTACTCCTGTCAGTTGCTCCCCGTTTTACCACGGTCACATTTTCAATCTTATTCTGGCCAGTTCACCTGAAGCGATACGCCATTATCAGTCAACCTAAAGTATATCACAGTACTCCTGCCGGGAGCTTCTCGAGTTTTCCGATGTATTTCGCCTGTTGACGATTCATTTGGATACCTTAAGAGAGTCATAGTTACTCCCTGCTGTTGCTCCCCATTTTACAACAGGCACATCTACAAGCTTACTCTGGCCAATTCTCCTGAAGCGATACGCTAATATCTGTTGACATAAAGACTTTCACAGTACTCCTGCCGGGAGCGTCTCGAATTTGCCGATGTATTTCGCATATTGACGAGGCATTTGGCTACCTTAAGAGAGTTATAGTTACTCCTGCCAGTGTCTCTCCGTTAAACCACATTTATATTTACAATTTTCCTCCGCCCCTTACACCAGACGCGATACGATATTATTTATCGACAATATGACTTTCACAGTACTCCTGCTAGGGGCTCCTCCAGTTTACCAAAGTATTTCGCCTGTTGAAGAGGCATTTGGCTACCTTCAGAGAGTCATAGTTACTCCTGTCAGTTGCTCCCCGTTTAACCACAGTCACATTTTCAATCTCATTCTGGCCAGTTCACCTGAAGCGATACGCCATTATCAGTCAACCTAAAGAATATCACATTACTCCTGCCGGGAGCTTCTCGAGTTTGCCGATGTATTTCGCCTGTTGACGAGGCATTTGGATACCTTAAGAGAGTCATAGTTTCCCCTTGCTGTTGCTCCCCATTTTACAACAGGCACATCTACAAGCTTACTCTGGCCAATTCTCCTGAAGCGATACGCTAATATCTGTTGACATAAAGACTTTCACAGTACTCCTTCCGGGAGCTTCTCGACTTTACCGATGTATTTCGCCTATTGAAGAGGCATTTGGCTACCTTAAGAGAGTCATAGTTACTCCTGCCAGTTTCTCTCCGTTAAACCACAGTCACATCTACAATATTCCTCTGCCCCTTTCACCACACGCGATACGCCATTATTTGTCGACATTATGACTTTCACAGTACTCCTGCTAGGGGCTCCTCCAGTTTACCAATGTATTTCGCCCGTTGACGAGGCATTTGGCTACCTTAAGAGAGTCATAGTTACTCCTGTCAGTTGCTCCCCGTTTTACCACGGTCACATTTTCAATCTTATTCTGGCCAGTTCACCTGAAGCGATACGCCATTATCAGTCAACCTAAAGAATATCACAGTACACCTGCCGGGAGCTTCTCGAGTTTGCCGATGTATTTCGCCTGTTGACGAGGCATTTGGATACCTTAAGAGAGTCATAGTTTCCCCTTGCTGTTGCTCCCCATTTTACAACAGGCACATCTACAAGCTTACTCTGGCCAATTCTCCTGAAGCGATACGCTAATATCTGTTGACATAAAGACTTTCACAGTACTCCTGCCGGGAGCGTCTCGAATTTGCCGATGTATTTCGCATATTGACGAGGCATTTGGCTACCTTAAGAGAGTTATAGTTACTCCTGCCAGTGTCTCTCCGTTAAACCACATTTACATTTACAATTTTCCTCCGCCCCTTACACAAGACGCGATACGATATTATTTATCGACAATATGACTTTCACAGTACTCCTGCTAGGGGCTCCTCCAGTTTACCAAAGTATTTCGCCTGTTGAAGAGGCATTTGGCTACCTTCAGAGAGTCATAGTTACTCCTGTCAGTTGCTCCCCGTTTAACCACAGTCACATTTTCAATCTCATTCTGGCCAGTTCACCTGAAGCGATACGCCATTATCAGTCAACCTAAAGAATATCACATTACTCCTGCCGGGAGCTTCTCGAGTTTGCCGATGTATTTCGCCTGTTGACGAGGCATTTGGATACCTTAAGAGAGTCATAGTTTCCCCTTGCTGTTGCTCCCCATTTTACAACAGGCACATCTACAAGCTTACTCTGGCCAATTCTCCTGAAGCGATACGCTAATATCTGTTGACATAAAGACTTTCACAGTACTCCTGCCGGGAGCTTCTCGACTTTACCGATGTATTTCGCCTATTGAAGAGGCATTTGGCTACCTTAAGAGAGTCATAGTTACTCCTGCCAGTTTCCCTCCGTTAAACCACTGTCACATCTACAATATTCCTCTTCCCCTTTCACCAGACGCGATACGCCATTATTTGTCGACATTATGACTTTCACAGTACTGCTGCTAGGGGCTATTCCAGTTTACCAATGTATTTCGCCTGTTGACGAGGCATTTGGCTACCTTAAGAGAGTCATAGTTACTCCTGTCAGTTGCTCCCCGTTTTACCACGGTCACATTTTCAATCTTATTCTGGCCAGTTCACCTGAAGCGATACGCCATTATCAGTCAACCTAAAGTATATCACAGTACTCCTGCCGGGAGCTTCTCGAGTTTGCCGATGTATTTCGCCTGTTGACGATTCATTTGGATACCTTAAGAGAGTCATAGTTACTCCCTGCTGTTGCTCCCCATTTTACAAGAGGCACATCTACAAGCTTACTCTGGCCAATTCTCCTGAAGCGATACGCTAATATCTGTTGACATAAAGACTTTCACAGTACTCCTGCCGGGAGCGTCTCGAATTTGCCGATGTATTTCGCATATTGACGAGGCATTTGGCTACCTTAAGAGAGTTATAGTTACTCCTGCCAGTGTCTCTCCGTTAAACCACATTTACATTTACAATTTTCCTCCGCCCCTTACACCAGACGCGATACGATATTATTTATCGACAATATGACTTTCACAGTACTCCTGCTAGGGGCTCCTCCAGTTTACCAAAGTATTTCGCCTGTTGAAGAGGCATTTGGCTACCTTCAGAGAGTCATAGTTACTCCTGTCAGTTGCTCCCCGTTTAACCACAGTCACATTTTCAATCTCATTCTGGCCAGTTCACCTGAAGCGATACGCCATTATCAGTCAACCTAAAGAATATCACATTACTCCTGCCGGGAGCTTCTCGAGTTTGCCGATGTATTTCGCCTGTTGACGAGGCATTTGGATACCTTAAGAGAGTCATAGTTTCCCCTTGCTGTTGCTCCCCATTTTACAACAGGCACATCTACAAGCTTACTCTGGCCAATTCTCCTGAAGCGATACGCTAATATCTGTTGACATAAAGACTTTCACAGTACTCCTGCCGGGAGCTTCTCGACTTTACCGATGTATTTCGCCTATTGAAGAGGCATTTGGCTACCTTAAGAGAGTCATAGTTACTCCTGCCAGTTTCCCTCCGTTAAACCACTGTCACATCTACAATATTCCTCTTCCCCTTTCACCAGACGCGATACGCCATTATTTGTCGACATTATGACTTTCACAGTACTCCTGCTAGGGGCTATTCCAGTTTACCAATGTATTTCGCCTGTTGACGAGGCATTTGGCTACCTTAAGAGAGTCATAGTTACTCCTGTCAGTTGCACCCCGTTTTACCACGGTCACATTTTCAATCTTATTCTGGCCAGTTCACCTGAAGCGATACGCCATTATCAGTCAACCTAAAGTATATCACAGTACTCCTGCCGGGAGCTTCTCGAGTTTGCCGATGTATTTCGCCTGTTGACGATTCATTTGGATACCTTAAGAGAGTCATAGTTACTCCCTGCTGTTGCTCCCCATTTTACAAGAGGCACATCTACAAGCTTACTCTGGCCAATTCTCCTGAAGCGATACGCTAATATCTGTTGACATAAAGACTTTCACAGTACTCCTGCCGGGAGCGTCTCGAATTTGCCGATGTATTTCGCATATTGACGAGGCATTTGGCTACCTTAAGAGAGTTATAGTTACTCCTGCCAGTGTCTCTCCGTTAAACCACATTTACATTTACAATTTTCCTCCGCCCCTTACACCAGACGCGATACGATATTATTTATCGACAATATGACTTTCACAGTACTCCTGCTAGGGGCTCCTCCAGTTTACCAAAGTACACTCCTGGAAATTGAAATAAGAACACCGTGAATTCATTGTCCCAGGAAGGGGAAACTTTATTGACACATTCCTGTGGTCAGATACATCACATGATCACACTGACAGAGCCACAGGCACATAGACACAGGCAACAGAGCATGCACAATGTCGGCACTAGTACAGTGTAAATCCACCTTTCGCAGCAATGCAGGCTGCTATTCTCCCATGGAGACGATCGTAGAGATGCTGGATGTAGTCCTGTGGAACGGCTTGCCATGCCATTTCCACCTGGCGCCTCAGTTGGACCAGCGTTCGTGCTGGACGTGCAGATCGCGTGAGACGACGCTTCGTCCAGTCCCAAACATGTTCAATGGGGGACAGATCCGGAGATCTTGCTGGCCAGGGTAGTTGACTTACACCTTCTAGAGCACGTTGGGTGGCACGGGATACATGCGGACGTGCATTGTCCTGTTGGAACAGCAAGTTCCCTTGCCGGTCTAGGAATGGTAGAACGATGGGTTCGATGACGGTTTGGATGTACCGTGCACTATTCAGTGTCCCCTCGACGATCACCAGTGGTGTACGGCCAGTGTAGGAGATCGCTCCCCACACCATAATGCCGGGTGTTGGCCCTGTGTGCCTCGGTCGTATGCAGTCCTGATTGTGGCGCTCACCTGCACGGCGCCAATCATGCATACGACCATCATTGGCACCAAGGCAGAAGCGACTCTCATCGCTGAAGGCGACACGTCTCCATTCGTCCCTCCATTCACGCCTGTCGCGACACCACTGGAGGCGGGCTGCACGATGTTGGGGCGTGAGTGGAAGACGGCCTAACGGTGTGCGGGACCGTAGCCCAGCTTCATGGAGACGGTTGCGAATGGTCCTCGCCGATACCCCAGGAGCAACAGTGTCCCTAATTTGCTGGGAAGTGGCGGTGCGGTCCCCTACGGCACTGCGTAGGATCCTACGGTCTTGGCGTGCATCCGTGCGTCGCTGCGGTCCGGTCCCAGGTCGACGGGCACGTGCACCTTCCGCCGACCACTGGCGACAACATCGATGTACTGTGGAGACCTCACGCCCCACGTGTTGAGCAATTCGGCGGTACGTCCACCCGGCCTCCCGCATGCCCACTATACGCCCTCGCTCAAAGTCCGTCAACTGCACATACGGTTCACGTCCACGCTGTCGCGGCATGCTACCAGTGTTAAAGACTGCGATGGAGCTCCGTATGCCACGGCAAACTGGCTGACACTGATGGCGACGGTGCACAAATGCTGCGCAGCTAGCGCCATTCGACGGCCAACACCGCGGTTCCTGGTGTGTCCGCTGTGCCGTGCGTGTGATCATTGCTTGTACAGCCCTCTCGCAGTGTCCGGAGCAAGTATGGTGGGTCTGACACACCAGTGTCAATGTGTTCTTTTTTCCATTTCCAGGAGTGTATTTCGCCTGTTGAAGAGGCATTTGGCTACCTTCAGAGAGTCATAGTTACTCCTGTCAGTTGCTCCCCGTTTAACCACAGTCACATTTTCAATCTCATTCTGGCCAGTTCACCTGAAGCGATACGCCATTATCAGTCAACCTAAAGAATATCACATTACTCCTGCCGGGAGCTTCTCGAGTTTGCCGATGTATTTCGCCTGTTGACGAGGCATTTGGATACCTTAAGAGAGTCATAGTTTCCCCTTGCTGTTGCTCCCCATTTTACAACAGGCACATCTACAAGCTTACTCTGGCCAATTCTCCTGAAGCGATACGCTAATATCTGTTGACATAAAGACTTTCACAGTACTCCTTCCGGGAGCTTCTCGACTTTACCGATGTATTTCGCCTATTGAAGAGGCATTTGGCTACCTTAAGAGAGTCATAGTTACTCCTGCCAGTTTCTCTCCGTTAAACCACAGTCACATCTACAATATTCCTCTGCCCCTTTCACCACACGCGATACGCCATTATTTGTCGACATTATGACTTTCACAGTACTCCTGCTAGGGGCTCCTCCAGTTTACCAATGTATTTCGCCCGTTGACGAGGCATTTGGCTACCTTAAGAGAGTCATAGTTACTCCTGTCAGTTGCTCCCCGTTTTACCACGGTCACATTTTCAATCTTATTCTGGCCAGTTCACCTGAAGCGATACGCCATTATCAGTCAACCTAAAGAATATCACAGTACACCTGCCGGGAGCTTCTCGAGTTTGCCGATGTATTTCGCCTGTTGACGAGGCATTTGGATACCTTAAGAGAGTCATAGTTTCCCCTTGCTGTTGCTCCCCATTTTACAACAGGCACATCTACAAGCTTACTCAGGCCAATTCTCCTGAAGCGATACGCTAATATCTGTTGACATAAAGACTTTCACAGTACTCCTTCCGGGAGCTTCTCGACTTTACCGATGTATTTCGCCTATTGAAGAGGCATTTGGCTACCTTAAGAGAGTCATAGTTACTCCTGCCAGTTTCTCTCCGTTAAACCACAGTCACATCTACAATATTCCTCTGCCCCTTTCACCACACGCGATACGCCATTATTTGTCGACATTATGACTTTCACAGTACTCCTGCTAGGGGCTCCTCCAGTTTACCAATGTATTTCGCCCGTTGACGAGGAATTTGGCTACCTTCAGAGAGTCATAGTTACTCCTGTCAGTTGCTCCCCGTTTTACCACGGTCACATTTTCAATCTTATTCTGGCCAGTTCACCTGAAGCGATACGCCATTATCAGTCAACCTAAAGAATATCACAGTACACCTGCCGGGAGCTTATCGAGTTTGCCGATGTATTTCGCCTGTTGACGAGGCATTTGGATACCTTAAGAGAGTCATAGTTTCCCCTTGCTGTTGCTCCCCATTTTACAACAGGCACATCTACAAGCTCACTCTGGCCAATTCTCCTGAAGCGACACGCTAATATCTGTTGACATAAAGACTTTCACAGTACTCCTGCCGGGAGCGTCTCGAATTTGCCGATGTATTTCGCATATTGACGAGGCATTTGGCTACCTTAAGAGAGTTATAGTTACTCCTGCCAGTGTCTCTCCGTTAAACCACATTTACATTTACAATTTTCCTCCGCCCCTTACACCAGACGCGATACGATATTATTTATCGACATTATGACTTTCACCGTACTCCTGCTAGGGGCTCCTCCAGTTTACCAAAGTATTTCGCCTGTTGAAGAGGCATTTGGCTACCTTCAGAGAGTCATAGTTACTCCTGTCAGTTGCTCCCCGTTTTACCAAAGTCACATTTTAATCTTATTCTGGCCAGTTCACCTGAAGCGATACGCCATTATCAGTCAACCTAAAGAATATCACATTACTCCTGCCGGGAGCTTCTCGAGTTTGCCGATGTATTTCGCCTGTTGACGAGCCACTTGGATACCTTAAGAGAGTCATAGTTTCCCCTTGCTGTTGCTTCCCATTTTACAACAGGCACATCTACAAGCTTACTCTGGCCAATTCTCCTGAAGCGATACGCTAATATCTGTTCACATAAAGACTTTCACAGTACTCCTGGCGGGAGCTTTTCGACTTTGCCGATGTATTTCGCCTATTGAGGAGGCGTTTGGCTACCTTAAGAGAGTCATAGATACTCCTGCCAGTGTCTCTCCGTTAAACCACAGTCACATCTACCATTTTCCTGTGCCCCTTTCACCAGACGCGATACGCCATTATTTGTCGACATCATGTCTTTCAAAGTACTCCTGCTAGGGGCTTCTCCAGTTTACCAATGTATTTCGCCTGTTGACGAGGCATTTGGCTACCTTAAGAGAGTCATAGTTACTCCTGTCAGTTGCTCCCCGTTTTACCACAGTCACATTTTCAATCTTATTCTGGCCAGTTCACCCGAAGCGATACGCCTCTTGACGAGGCATTTGGCTACCTTAAGAGAGTCATAGTTACTCCTGTCAGTTGCTCCCCGTTTAACCACAGTCACATTTTCAATCTCATTCTGGCCAGTTCACCTGAAGCGATACGCCATTATCAGTCAACCTAAAGAATATCACATTACTCCTGCCGGGAGCTTCTCGAGTTTGCCGATGTATTTCGCCTGTTGACGAGGCATTTGGGTACCTTAAGAGAGTCATAGTTTCCCCTTGCTGTTGCTCCCCATTTTACAACAGGCACATCTACAAGCTTACTCCGGCCAATTCTCCTGAAGCGATACGCTAATATGTGTTGACATAAAGACTTTCACAGTACTCCTGCCGGGAGCTTCTCGACTTTACCGATGTATTTCGCCTATTGAAGAGGCATTTGGCTACCTTAAGACAGTCATAGTTACTCCTGCCAGTTTCTCTCCGTTAAACCACAGTCACATCTACAATATTCCTCTGCCCCTTTCACCAGACGCGATACGCCATTATTTGTCGACATTATGACTTTCACAGTACTCCTGCTAGGGGCTATTCCAGTTTACCAATGTATTTCGCCTGTTGACGAGGCATTTGGCTACCTTAAGAGAGTCATAGTTACTCCTGTCAGTTGCTCCCCGTTTAACCACAGTCACATTTTCAATCTCATTCTGGCCAGTTCACCTGAAGCGATACGCCATTATCAGTCAACCTAAAGAATATCACATTACTCCTGCCGGGAGCTTCTCGAGTTTGCCGATGTATTTCGCCTGTTGACGAGGCATTTGGGTAATTTAAGAGAGTCATAGTTTCCCCTTGCTGTTGCTCCCCATTTTACAACAGGCACATCTACAAGCTTACTCCGGCCAATTCTCCTGAAGCGATACGCTAATATCTGTTGACATAAAGACTTTCACAGTACTCCTGCCGGGAGCTTCTCGACTTTACCGATGTATTTCGCCTATTGAAGAGGCATTCGGCTACCTTAAGAGAGTCATAGTTACTCCTGCCAGTTTCTGTCCGTTAAACCACAGTCACATCTACAATATTCCTCTGCCCCTTTCACCAGACGCGATACGCCATTATTTGTCGACATTATGACTTTCACAGTACTCCTGCTAGGGGCTATTCCAGTTTACCAATGTATTTCGCCTGTTGACGAGGCATTTGGCTACCTTAAGAGAGTCATAGTTACTCCTGTCAGTTGCTCCCCGTTTTACCACGGTCACATTTTCAATCTCATTCTGGCCAGTTCACCTGAAGCGATACGCCATTATCAGTCAACCTAAAGAATATCACATTACTCCTGCCGGGAGCTTCTCGAGTTTGCCGATGTATTTCGCCTGTTGACGAGGCATTTGGGTACCTTAAGAGAGTCATAGTTTCCCCTTGCTGTTGCTCCCCATTTTACAACAGGCACATCTACAAGCTTACTCCGGCCAATTCTCCTGAAGCGATACGCTAATATGTGTTGACATAAAGACTTTCACAGTACTCCTGCCGGGAGCTTCTCGACTTTACCGATGTATTTCGCCTATTGAAGAGGCATTTGGCTACCTTAAGAGAGTCATAGTTACTCCTGCCAGTTTCTCTCCGTTAAACCACAGTCACATCTACAATATTCCTCTGCCCCTTTCACCAGACGCGATACGCCATTATTTGTCGACATTATGACTTTCACAGTACTCCTGCTAGGGGCTCCTCCAGTTTACCAAAGTATTTCGCCTGTTGAAGAGGCATTTGGCTACCTTCAGAGAGTCATAGTTACTCCTGTCAGTTGCTCCCCGTTTTACCAAAGTCACATTTTAATCTTATTCTGGCCAGTTCACCTGAAGCGATACGCCATTATCAGTCAACCTAAAGAATATCACATTACTCCTGCTGGGAGCTTCTCGAGTTTGCCGATGTATTTCGCCTGTTGACGAGGCATTTGGATACCTTAAGAGAGTCATAGTTTCCCCTTGCTGTTGCTCCCCATTTTACAACAGGCACATCTACAAGCTTACTCTGGCCAATTCTCCTGAAGCGATACGCTAATATCTGTTGACATAAAGACATTCACAGTACTCCTGGCGGGAGCTTTTCGACTTTGCCGATGTATTTCGCCTGTTGAGGAGGCGTTTGGCTACCTTAAGAGAGTCATAGATACTCCTGCCAGTGTCTCTCCGTTAAACCACAGTCACATCTACCATTTTCCTGTGCCCCTTTCACCAGACGCGATACGCCATTATTTGTCGACATCATGTCTTTCAAAGTACTCCTGCTAGGGGCTCCTCCAGTTTACCAATGTATTTCGCCTGTTGACGAGGCATTTGGCTACCTTAAGAGAGTCATAGTTACTCCTGTCAGTTGCTCCCCGTTTTACCACAGTCACATTTTCAATCTTATTCTGGCCAGTTCACCCGAAGCGATACGCCTCTTGACGAGGCATTTGGCTACCTTAAGAGAGTCATAGTTACTCCTGTCAGTTGCTCCCCGTTTAACCACAGTCACATTTTCAATCTCATTCTGGCCAGTTCACCTGAAGCGATACGCCATTATCAGTCAACCTAAAGAATATCACATTACTCCTGCCGGGAGCTTCTCGAGTTTGCCGATGTATTTCGCCTGTTGACGAGGCATTTGGGTAATTTAAGAGAGTCATAGTTTCCCCTTGCGGTTGCTCCCCATTTTACAACAGGCACATCTACAAGCTTACTCCGGCCAATTCTCCTGAAGCGATACGCTAATATCTGTTGACATAAAGACTTTCACAGTACTCCTGCCGGGAGCTTCTCGACTTTACCGATGTATTTCGCCTATTGAAGAGGCATTCGGCTACCTTAAGAGAGTCATAGTTACTCCTGCCAGTTTCTGTCCGTTAAACCACAGTCACATCTACAATATTCCTCTGCCCCTTTCACCAGACGCGATACGCCATTATTTGTCGACATTATGACTTTCACAGTACTCCTGCTAGGGGCTATTCCAGTTTACCAATGTATTTCGCCTGTTGACGAGGCATTTGGCTACCTTAAGAGAGTCATAGTTACTCCTGTCAGTTGCTCCCCGTTTTACCACGGTCACATTTTCAATCTTATTCTGGCCAGTTCACCTGAAGCGATACGCCATTATCAGTCAACCTAAAGTATATCACAGTACTCCTGCCGGGAGCTTCTCGAGTTTGCCGATGTATTTCGCCTGTTGACGATTCATTTGGATACCTTAAGAGAGTCATAGTTACTCCCTGCTGTTGCTCCCCATTTTACAAGAGGCACATCTACAAGCTTACTCTGGCCAATTCTCCTGAAGCGATACGCTAATATCTGTTGACATAAAGACTTTCACAGTACTCCTGCCCGGAGCGTCTCGAATTTGCCGATGTATTTCGCATATTGACGAGGCATTTGGCTACCTTAAGAGAGTTATAGTTACTCCTGCCAGTGTCTCTCCGTTAAACCACATTTACATTTACAATTTTCCTCCGCCCCTTACACCAGACGCGATACGATATTATTTATCGACAATATGACTTTCACAGTACTCCTGCTAGGGGCTCCTCCAGTTTACCAAAGTATTTCGCCTGTTGAAGAGCCATTTGGCTACCTTCAGAGAGTCATAGTTACTCCTGTCAGTTGCTCCCCGTTTAACCACAGTCACATTTTCAATCTCATTCTGGCCAGTTCACCTGAAGCGATACGCCATTATCAGTCAACCTAAAGAATATCACATTACTCCTGCCGGGAGCTTCTCGAGTTTGCCGATGTATTTCGCCTGTTGACGAGGCATTTGGATACCTTAAGAGAGTCATAGTTTCCCCTTGCTGTTGCTCCCCATTTTACAACAGGCACATCTACAAGCTTACTCTGGCCAATTCTCCTGAAGCGATACGCTAATATCTGTTGACATAAAGACTTTCACAGTACTCCTTCCGGGAGCTTCTCGACTTTACCGATGTATTTCGCCTATTGAAGAGGCATTTGGCTACCTTAAGAGAGTCATAGTCACTCCTGCCAGTTTCACTCCGTTAAACCACAGTCACATCTACAATATTCCTCTGCCCCTTTCACCACACGCGATACGCCATTATTTGTCGACATTATGACTTTCACAGTACTCCTGCTGGGGGCTCCTCCAGTTTACCAATGTATTTCGCCCGTTGACGAGGCATTTGGCTACCTTAAGAGAGTCATAGTTACTCCTGTCAGTTGCTCCCCGTTTTACCACGGTCACATTTTCAATCTTATTCTGGCCAGTTCACCTGAAGCGATACGCCATTATCAGTCAACCTAAAGAATATCACAGTACACCTGCCGGGAGCTTCTCGAGTTTGCCGATGTATTTCGCCTGTTGACGAGGCATTTGGATACCTTAAGAGAGTCATAGTTTCCCCTTGCTGTTGCTCCCCATTTTACAACAGGCACATCTACAAGCTTACTCAGGCCAATTCTCCTGAAGCGATACGCTAATATCTGTTGACATAAAGACTTTCACAGTACTCCTTCCGGGAGCTTCTCGACTTTATCGATGTATTTCGCCTATTGAAGAGGCATTTGGCTACCTTAAGAGAGTCATAGTTACTCCTGCCAGTTTCTCTCCGTTAAACCACAGTCACATCTACAATATTCCTCTGCCCCTTTCACCACACGCGATACGCCATTATTTGTCGACATTATGACTTTCACAGTACTCCTGCTAGGGGCTCCTCCAGTTTACCAATGTATTTCGCCCGTTGACGAGGCATTTGGCTACCTTCAGAGAGTCATAGTTACTCCTGTCAGTTGCTCCCCGTTTTACCACGGTCACATTTTCAATCTTATTCTGGCCAGTTCACCTGAAGCGATACGCCATTATCAGTCAACCTAAAGAATATCACAGTACACCTGCCGGGAGCTTCTCGAGTTTGCCGATGTATTTCGCCTGTTGACGAGGCATTTGGATACCTTAAGAGAGTCATAGTTTCCCCTTGCTGTTGCTCCCCATTTTACAACAGGCACATCTACAAGCTCACTCTGGCCAATTCTCCTGAAGCGACACGCTAATATCTGTTGACATAAAGACTTTCACAGTACTCCTGCCGGGAGCTTCTCGACTTTACCGATGTATTTCGCCTATTGAAGAGGCATTCGGCTACCTTAAGAGAGTCATAGTTACTCCTGCCAGTTTCTGTCCGTTAAACCACAGTCACATCTACAATATTCCTCTGCCCCTTTCACCAGACGCGATACGCCATTATTTGTCGACATTATGACTTTCACAGTACTCCTGCTAGGGGCTATTCCAGTTTACCAATGTATTTCGCCTGTTGACGAGGCATTTGGCTACCTTAAGAGAGTCATAGTTACTCCTGTCAGTTGCTCCCCGTTTTACCACGGTCACATTTTCAATCTTATTCTGGCCAGTTCACCTGAAGCGATACGCCATTATCAGTCAACCTAAAGTATATCACAGTACTCCTGCCGGGAGCTTCTCGAGTTTGCCGATGTATTTCGCCTGTTGACGAGGCATTTGGATACCTTAAGAGAGTCATAGTTTCCCCTTGCTGTTGCTCCCCATTTTACAACAGGCACATCTACAAGCTTACTCTGGCCAATTCTCCTGAAGCGATACGCTAATATCTGTTGACATAAAGACATTCACAGTACTCCTGGCGGGAGCTTTTCGACTTTGCCGATGTATTTCGCCTATTGAGGAGGCGTTTGGCTACCTTAAGAGAGTCATAGATACTCCTGCCAGTGTCTCTCCGTTAAACCACAGTCACATCTACCATTTTCCTGTGCCCCTTTCACCAGACGCGATACGCCATTATTTGTCGACATCATGTCTTTCAAAGTACTCCTGCTAGGGGCTCCTCCAGTTTACCAATGTATTTCGCCTGTTGACGAGGCATTTGGCTACCTTAAGAGAGTCATACTTACTCCTGTCAGTTGCTCCCCGTTTTACCACAGTCACATTTTCAATCTTATTCTGGCCAGTTCACCCGAAGCGATACGCCTCTTGACGAGGCATTTGGCTACCTTAAGAGAGTCATAGTTACTCCTGTCAGTTGCTCCCCGTTTAACCACAGTCACATTTTCAATCTCATTCTGGCCAGTTCACCTGAAGCGATACGCCATTATCAGTCAACCTAAAGAATATCACATTACTCCTGCCGGGAGCTTCTCGAGTTTGCCGATGTATTTCGCCTGTTGACGAGGCATTTGGGTAATTTAAGAGAGTCATAGTTTCCCCTTGCTGTTGCTCCCCATTTTACAACAGGCACATCTACAAGCTTACTCCGGCCAATTCTCCTGAAGCGATACGCTAATATCTGTTGACATAAAGACTTTCACAGTACTCCTGCCGGGAGCTTCTCGACTTTACCGATGTATTTCGCCTATTGAAGAGGCATTCGGCTACCTTAAGAGAGTCATAGTTACTCCTGCCAGTTTCTGTCCGTTAAACCACAGTCACATCTACAATATTCCTCTGCCCCTTTCACCAGACGCGATACGCCATTATTTGTCGACATTATGACTTTCACAGTACTCCTGCTAGGGGCTATTCCAGTTTACCAATGTATTTCGCCTGTTGACGAGGCATTTGGCTACCTTAAGAGAGTCATAGTTACTCCTGTCAGTTGCTCCCCGTTTTACCACGGTCACATTTTCAATCTTATTCTGGCCAGTTCACCTGAAGCGATACGCCATTATCAGTCAACCTAAAGTATATCACAGTACTCCTGCCGGGAGCTTCTCGAGTTTGCCGATGTATTTCGCCTGTTGACGATTCATTTGGATACCTTAAGAGAGTCATAGTTACTCCCTGCTGTTGCTCCCCATTTTACAAGAGGCACATCTACAAGCTTACTCTGGCCAATTCTCCTGAAGCGATACGCTAATATCTGTTGACATAAAGACTTTCACAGTACTCCTGCCGGGAGCGTCTCGAATTTGCCGATGTATTTCGCATATTGACGAGGCATTTGGCTACCTTAAGAGAGTTATAGTTACTCCTGCCAGTGTCTCTCCGTTAAACCACATTTACATTTACAATTTTCCTCCGTCCCTTACACCAGACGCGATACGATATTATTTATCGACAATATGACTTTCACAGTACTCCTGCTAGGGGCTCCTCCAGTTTACCAAAGTATTTCGCCTGTTGAAGAGGCATTTGGCTACCTTCAGAGAGTCATAGTTACTCCTGTCAGTTGCTCCCCGTTTAACCACAGTCACATTTTCAATCTCATTCTGGCCAGTTCACCTGAAGCGATACGCCATTATCAGTCAACCTAAAGAATATCACATTACTCCTGCCGGGAGCTTCTCGAGTTTGCCGATGTATTTCGCCTGTTGACGAGGCATTTGGATACCTTAAGAGAGTCATAGTTTCCCCTTGCTGTTGCTCCCCATTTTACAACAGGCACATCTACAAGCTTACTCTGGCCAATTCTCCTGAAGCGATACGCTAATATCTGTTGACATAAAGACTTTCACAGTACTCCTTCCGGGAGCTTCTCGACTTTACCGATGTATTTCGCCTATTGAAGAGGCATTTGGCTACCTTAAGAGAGTCATAGTTACTCCTGCCAGTTTCTCTCCGTTAAACCACAGTCACATCTACAATATTCCTCTGCCCCTTTCACCACACGCGATACGCCACTATTTGTCGACATTATGACTTTCACAGTACTCCTGCTAGGGGCTCCTCCAGTTTACCAATGTATTTCGCCCGTTGACGAGGCATTTGGCTACCTTAAGAGAGTCATAGTTACTCCTGTCAGTTGCTCCCCGTTTTACCACGGTCACATTTTCAATCTTATTCTGGCCAGTTCACCTGAAGCGATACGCCATTATCAGTCAACCTAAAGAATATCACAGTACACCTGCCGGGAGCTTCTCGAGTTTGCCGATGTATTTCGCCTGTTGACGAGGCATTTGGATATCTTAAGAGAGTCATAGCTTCCCCTTGCTGTTGCTCCCCATTTTACAACAGGCACATCTACAAGCTTACTCAGGCCAATTCTCCTGAAGCGATACGCTAATATCTGTTGACATAAAGACTTTCACAGTACTCCTTCCGGGAGCTTCTCGACTTTTCCGATGTATTTCGCCTATTGAAGAGGCATTTGGCTACCTTAAGAGAGTCATAGTTACTCCTGCCAGTTTCTCTCCGTTAAACCACAGTCACATCTACAATATTCCTCTGCCCCTTTCACCACACGCGATACGCCATTATTTGTCGACATTATGACTTTCACAGTACTCCTGCTAGGGGCTCCTCCAGTTTACCAATGTATTTCGCCCGTTGACGAGGCATTTGGCTACCTTCAGAGAGTCATAGTTACTCCTGTCAGTTGCTCCCCGTTTTACCACGGTCACATTTTCAATCTTATTCTGGCCAGTTCACCTGAAGCGATACGCCATTATCAGTCAACCTAAAGAATATCACAGTACACCTGCCGGGAGCTTCTCGAGTTTGCCGATGTATTTCGCCTGTTGACGAGGCATTTGGATACCTTAAGAGAGTCATAGTTTCCCCTTGCTGTTGCTCCCCATTTTACAACAGGCACATCTACAAGCTCACTCTGGCCAATTCTCCTGAAGCGACACGCTAATATCTGTTGACATAAAGACTTTCACAGTACTCCTGCCGGGAGCGTCTCGAATTTGCCGATGTATTTCGCATATTGACGAGGCATTTGGCTACCTTAAGAGAGTTATAGTTACTCCTGCCAGTGTCTCTCCGTTAAACCACATTTACATTTACAATTTTCCTCCGCCCCTTACACCAGACGCGATACGATATTATTTATCGACATTATGACTTTCACCGTACTCCTGCTAGGGGCTCCTCCAGTTTACCAAAGTATTTCGCCTGTTGAAGAGGCATTTGGCTACCTTCAGAGAGTCATAGTTACTCCTGTCAGTTGCTCCCCGTTTTACCAAAGTCACATTTTAATCTTATTCAGGCCAGTTCACCTGAAGCGATACGCCATTATCAGTCAACCTAAAGAATATCACATTACTCCTGCCGGGAGCTTCTCGAGTTTGCCGATGTATTTCGCCTGTTGACGAGGCATTTGGATACCTTAAGAGAGTCATAGTTTCCCCTTGCTGTTGCTTCCCATTTTACAACAGGCACATGTACAAGCTTACTCTGGCCAATTCTCCTGAAGCGATACGCTAATATCTGTTCACATAAAGACTTTCACAGTACTCCTGGCGGGAGCTTTTCGACTTTGCCGATGTATTTCGCCTATTGAGGAGGCGTTTGGCTACCTTAAGAGAGTCATAGATACTCCTGCCAGTGTCTCTCCGTTAAACCACAGTCACATCTACCATTTTCCTGTGCCCCTTTCACCAGACGCGATACGCCATTATTTGTCGACATCATGTCTTTCAAAGTACTCCTGCTAGGGGCTTCTCCAGTTTACCAATGTATTTCGCCTGTTGACGAGGCATTTGGCTACCTTAAGAGAGTCATAGTTACTCCTGTCAGTTGCTCCCCGTTTAACCACAGTCACATTTTCAATCTCATTCTGGCCAGTTCACCTGAAGCGATACGCCATTATCAGTCAACCTAAAGAATATCACATTACTCCTGCCGGGAGCTTCTCGAGTTTGCCGATGTATTTCGCCTGTTTACGAGGCATTTGGGTACCTTAAGAGAGTCATAGTTTCCCCTTGCTGTTGCTCCCCATTTTACAACAGGCACATCTACAAGCTTACTCCGGCCAATTCTCCTGAAGCGATACGCTAATATGTGTTGACATAAAGACTTTCACAGTACTCCTGCCGGGAGCTTCTCGACTTTACCGATGTATTTCGCCTATTGAAGAGGCATTCGGCTACCTTAAGAGAGTCATAGTTACTCCTGCCAGTTTCTGTCCGTTAAACCACAGTCACATCTACAATATTCCTCTGCCCCTTTCACCAGACGCGATACGCCATTATTTGTCGACATTATTACTTTCACAGTACTCCTGCTAGGGGCTATTCCAGTTTACCAATGTATTTCGCCTGTTGACGAGGCATTTGGCTACCTTAAGAGAGTCATAGTTACTCCTGTCAGTTGCTCCCCGTTTTACCACGGTCACATTTTCAATCTTATTCTGGCCAGTTCACCTGAAGCGATACGCCATTATCAGTCAACCTAAAGTATATCACAGTACTCCTGCCGGGAGCTTCTCGAGTTTGCCGATGTATTTCGCCTGTTGACGAGGCATTTGGATACCTTAAGAGAGTCATAGTTTCCCCTTGCTGTTGCTCCCCATTTTACAACAGGCACATCTACAAGCTCACTCTGGCCAATTCTCCTGAAGCGACACGCTAATATCTGTTGACATAAAGACTTTCACAGTACTCCTGCCGGGAGCGTCTCGAATTTGCCGATGTATTTCGCATATTGACGAGGCATTTGGCTACCTTAAGAGAGTTATAGTTACTCCTGCCAGTGTCTCTCCGTTAAACCACATTTACATTTACAATTTTCCTCCGCCCCTTACACCAGACGCGATACGATATTATTTATCGACATTATGACTTTCACCGTACTCCTGCTAGGGGCTCCTCCAGTTTACCAAAGTATTTCGCCTGTTGAAGAGGCATTTGGCTACCTTTAGAGAGTCATAGTTACTCCTGTCAGTTGCTCCCCGTTTTACCAAAGTCACATTTTAATCTTATTCTGGCCAGTTCACCTGAAGCGATACGCCATTATCAGTCAACCTAAAGAATATCACATTACTCCTGCCGGGAGCTTCTCGAGTTTGCCGATGTATTTCGCCTGTTGACGAGGCATTTGGATACCTTAAGAGAGTCATAGCTTCCCCTTGCTGTTGCTTCCCATTTTACAACAGGCACATCTACAAGCTTACTCTGGCCAATTCTCCTGAAGCGATACGCTAATATCTGTTCACATAAAGACTTTCACAGTACTCCTGGCGGGAGCTTTTCGACTTTGCCGATGTATTTCGCCTATTGAGGAGGCGTTTGGCTACCTTAAGAGAGTCATAGATACTCCTGCCAGTGTCTCTCCGTTAAACCACAGTCACATCTACCATTTTCCTGTGCCCCTTTCACCAGACGCGATACGCCATTATTTGTCGACATCATGTCTTTCAAAGTACTCCTGCTAGGGGCTTCTCCAGTTTACCAATGTATTTCGCCTGTTGACGAGGCATTTGGCTACCTTAAGAGAGTCATAGTTACTCCTGTCAGTTGCTCCCCGTTTAACCACAGTCACATTTTCAATCTCATTCTGGCCAGTTCACCTGAAGCGATACGCCATTGTCAGTCAACCTAAAGAATATCACATTACTCCTGCCGGGAGCTTCTCGAGTTTGCCGATGTATTTCGCCTGTTGACGAGGCATTTGGGTACCTTAAGAGAGTCATAGTTTCCCCTTGCTGTTGCTCCCCATTTTACAACAGGCACATCTACAAGCTTACTCCGGCCAATTCTCCTGAAGCGATACGCTAATATGTGTTGACATAAAGACTTTCACAGTACTCCTGCCGGGAGCTTCTCGACTTTACCGATGTATTTCGCCTATTGAAGAGGCATTCGGCTACCTTAAGAGAGTCATAGTTACTCCTGCCAGTTTCTGTCCGTTAAACCACAGTCACATCTACAATATTCCTCTGCCCCTTTCACCAGACGCGATACGCCATTATTTGTCGACATTATTACTTTCACAGTACTCCTGCTAGGGGCTATTCCAGTTTACCAATGTATTTCGCCTGTTGACGAGGCATTTGGCTACCTTAAGAGAGTCATAGTTACTCCTGTCAGTTGCTCCCCGTTTTACCACGGTCACATTTTCAATCTTATTCTGGCCAGTTCACCTGAAGCGATACGCCATTATCAGTCAACCTAAAGTATATCACAGTACTCCTGCCGGGAGCTTCTCGAGTTTGCCGATGTATTTCGCCTGTTGACGATACATTTGGATACCTTAAGAGAGTCATAGTTACTCCTTGCTGTTGCTCCCCATTTTACAACAGGCACATCTACAAGCTTACTCTGGCCAATTCTCCTGAAGCGATACGCTAATATCTGTTGACATAAAGACTTTCACAGTACTCCTGCCGGGAGCGTCTCGAATTTGCCGATGTATTTCGCATATTGACGAGGCATTTGGCTACCTTAAGAGAGTTATAGTTACTCCTGCCAGTGTCTCTCTGTTAAACCACATTTACATTTACAATTTTCCTCCGCCCCTTACACCAGACGCGATACGATATTATTTATCGACAATATGACTTTCACAGTACTCCTGCTAGGGGCTCCTCCAGTTTACCAAAGTATTTCGCCTGTTGAAGAGGCATTTGGCTACCTTCAGAGAGTCATAGTTACTCCTGTCAGTTGCTCCCCGTTTAACCACAGTCACATTTTCAATCTCATTCTGGCCAGTTCACCTGAAGCGATACGCCATTATCAGTCAACCTAAAGAATATCACATTACTCCTGCCGGGAGCTTCTCGAGTTTGCCGATGTATTTCGCCTGTTGACGAGGCATTTGGATACCTTAAGAGAGTCATAGTTTCCCCTTGCTGTTGCTCCCCATTTTACAACAGGCACATCTACAAGCTTACTCTGGCCAATTCTCCTGAAGCGATACGCTAATATCTGTTGACATAAAGACTTTCACAGTACTCCTTCCGGGAGCTTCTCGACTTTACCGATGTATTTCGCCTATTGAAGAGGCATTTGGCTACCTTAAGAGAGTCATAGTTACTCCTGCCAGTTTCTCTCCGTTAAACCACAGTCACATCTACAATATTCCTCTGCCCCTTTCACCACACGCGATACGCCACTATTTGTCGACATTATGACTTTCACAGTACTCCTGCTAGGGGCTCCTCCAGTTTACCAATGTATTTCGCCCGTTGACGAGGCATTTGGCTACCTTAAGAGAGTCATAGTTACTCCTGTCAGTTGCTCCCCGTTTTACCACGGTCACATTTTCAATCTTATTCTGGCCAGTTCACCTGAAGCGATACGCCATTATCAGTCAACCTAAAGAATATCACAGTACACCTGCCGGGAGCTTCTCGAGTTTGCCGATGTATTTCGCCTGTTGACGAGGCATTTGGATATCTTAAGAGAGTCATAGCTTCCCCTTGCTGTTGCTCCCCATTTTACAACAGGCACATCTACAAGCTTACTCAGGCCAATTCTCCTGAAGCGATACGCTAATATCTGTTGACATAAAGACTTTCACAGTACTCCTTCCGGGAGCTTCTCGACTTTTCCGATGTATTTCGCCTATTGAAGAGGCATTTGGCTACCTTAAGAGAGTCATAGTTACTCCTGCCAGTTTCTCTCCGTTAAACCACAGTCACATCTACAATATTCCTCTGCCCCTTTCACCACACGCGATACGCCATTATTTGTCGACATTATGACTTTCACAGTACTCCTGCTAGGGGCTCCTCCAGTTTACCAATGTATTTCGCCCGTTGACGAGGCATTTGGCTACCTTCAGAGAGTCATAGTTACTCCTGTCAGTTGCTCCCCGTTTTACCACGGTCACATTTTCAATCTTATTCTGGCCAGTTCACCTGAAGCGATACGCCATTATCAGTCAACCTAAAGAATATCACAGTACACCTGCCGGGAGCTTCTCGAGTTTGCCGATGTATTTCGCCTGTTGACGAGGCATTTGGATACCTTAAGAGAGTCATAGTTTCCCCTTGCTGTTGCTCCCCATTTTACAACAGGCACATCTACAAGCTCACTCTGGCCAATTCTCCTGAAGCGACACGCTAATATCTGTTGACATAAAGACTTTCACAGTACTCCTGCCGGGAGCGTCTCGAATTTGCCGATGTATTTCGCATATTGACGAGGCATTTGGCTACCTTAAGAGAGTTATAGTTACTCCTGCCAGTGTCTCTCCGTTAAACCACATTTACATTTACAATTTTCCTCCGCCCCTTACACCAGACGCGATACGATATTATTTATCGACATTATGACTTTCACCGTACTCCTGCTAGGGGCTCCTCCAGTTTACCAAAGTATTTCGCCTGTTGAAGAGGCATTTGGCTACCTTCAGAGAGTCATAGTTACTCCTGTCAGTTGCTCCCCGTTTTACCAAAGTCACATTTTAATCTTATTCAGGCCAGTTCACCTGAAGCGATACGCCATTATCAGTCAACCTAAAGAATATCACATTACTCCTGCCGGGAGCTTCTCGAGTTTGCCGATGTATTTCGCCTGTTGACGAGGCATTTGGATACCTTAAGAGAGTCATAGTTTCCCCTTGCTGTTGCTTCCCATTTTACAACAGGCACATGTACAAGCTTACTCTGGCCAATTCTCCTGAAGCGATACGCTAATATCTGTTCACATAAAGACTTTCACAGTACTCCTGGCGGGAGCTTTTCGACTTTGCCGATGTATTTCGCCTATTGAGGAGGCGTTTGGCTACCTTAAGAGAGTCATAGATACTCCTGCCAGTGTCTCTCCGTTAAACCACAGTCACATCTACCATTTTCCTGTGCCCCTTTCACCAGACGCGATACGCCATTATTTGTCGACATCATGTCTTTCAAAGTACTCCTGCTAGGGGCTTCTCCAGTTTACCAATGTATTTCGCCTGTTGACGAGGCATTTGGCTACCTTAAGAGAGTCATAGTTACTCCTGTCAGTTGCTCCCCGTTTAACCACAGTCACATTTTCAATCTCATTCTGGCCAGTTCACCTGAAGCGATACGCCATTATCAGTCAACCTAAAGAATATCACATTACTCCTGCCGGGAGCTTCTCGAGTTTGCCGATGTATTTCGCCTGTTTACGAGGCATTTGGGTACCTTAAGAGAGTCATAGTTTCCCCTTGCTGTTGCTCCCCATTTTACAACAGGCACATCTACAAGCTTACTCCGGCCAATTCTCCTGAAGCGATACGCTAATATGTGTTGACATAAAGACTTTCACAGTACTCCTGCCGGGAGCTTCTCGACTTTACCGATGTATTTCGCCTATTGAAGAGGCATTCGGCTACCTTAAGAGAGTCATAGTTACTCCTGCCAGTTTCTGTCCGTTAAACCACAGTCACATCTACAATATTCCTCTGCCCCTTTCACCAGACGCGATACGCCATTATTTGTCGACATTATTACTTTCACAGTACTCCTGCTAGGGGCTATTCCAGTTTACCAATGTATTTCGCCTGTTGACGAGGCATTTGGCTACCTTAAGAGAGTCATAGTTACTCCTGTCAGTTGCTCCCCGTTTTACCACGGTCACATTTTCAATCTTATTCTGGCCAGTTCACCTGAAGCGATACGCCATTATCAGTCAACCTAAAGTATATCACAGTACTCCTGCCGGGAGCTTCTCGAGTTTGCCGATGTATTTCGCCTGTTGACGAGGCATTTGGATACCTTAAGAGAGTCATAGTTTCCCCTTGCTGTTGCTCCCCATTTTACAACAGGCACATCTACAAGCTCACTCTGGCCAATTCTCCTGAAGCGACACGCTAATATCTGTTGACATAAAGACTTTCACAGTACTCCTGCCGGGAGCGTCTCGAATTTGCCGATGTATTTCGCATATTGACGAGGCATTTGGCTACCTTAAGAGAGTTATAGTTACTCCTGCCAGTGTCTCTCCGTTAAACCACATTTACATTTACAATTTTCCTCCGCCCCTTACACCAGACGCGATACGATATTATTTATCGACATTATGACTTTCACCGTACTCCTGCTAGGGGCTCCTCCAGTTTACCAAAGTATTTCGCCTGTTGAAGAGGCATTTGGCTACCTTCAGAGAGTCATAGTTACTCCTGTCAGTTGCTCCCCGTTTTACCAAAGTCACATTTTAATCTTATTCTGGCCAGTTCACCTGAAGCGATACGCCATTATCAGTCAACCTAAAGAATATCACATTACTCCTGCCGGGAGCTTCTCGAGTTTGCCGATGTATTTCGCCTGTTGACGAGGCATTTGGATACCTTAAGAGAGTCATAGCTTCCCCTTGCTGTTGCTTCCCATTTTACAACAGGCACATCTACAAGCTTACTCTGGCCAATTCTCCTGAAGCGATACGCTAATATCTGTTCACATAAAGACTTTCACAGTACTCCTGGCGGGAGCTTTTCGACTTTGCCGATGTATTTCGCCTATTGAGGAGGCGTTTGGCTACCTTAAGAGAGTCATAGATACTCCTGCCAGTGTCTCTCCGTTAAACCACAGTCACATCTACCATTTTCCTGTGCCCCTTTCACCAGACGCGATACGCCATTATTTGTCGACATCATGTCTTTCAAAGTACTCCTGCTAGGGGCTTCTCCAGTTTACCAATGTATTTCGCCTGTTGACGAGGCATTTGGCTACCTTAAGAGAGTCATAGTTACTCCTGTCAGTTGCTCCCCGTTTAACCACAGTCACATTTTCAATCTCATTCTGGCCAGTTCACCTGAAGCGATACGCCATTGTCAGTCAACCTAAAGAATATCACATTACTCCTGCCGGGAGCTTCTCGAGTTTGCCGATGTATTTCGCCTGTTGACGAGGCATTTGGGTACCTTAAGAGAGTCATAGTTTCCCCTTGCTGTTGCTCCCCATTTTACAACAGGCACATCTACAAGCTTACTCCGGCCAATTCTCCTGAAGCGATACGCTAATATGTGTTGACATAAAGACTTTCACAGTACTCCTGCCGGGAGCTTCTCGACTTTACCGATGTATTTCGCCTATTGAAGAGGCATTCGGCTACCTTAAGAGAGTCATAGTTACTCCTGCCAGTTTCTGTCCGTTAAACCACAGTCACATCTACAATATTCCTCTGCCCCTTTCACCAGACGCGATACGCCATTATTTGTCGACATTATTACTTTCACAGTACTCCTGCTAGGGGCTATTCCAGTTTACCAATGTATTTCGCCTGTTGACGAGGCATTTGGCTACCTTAAGAGAGTCATAGTTACTCCTGTCAGTTGCTCCCCGTTTTACCACGGTCACATTTTCAATCTTATTCTGGCCAGTTCACCTGAAGCGATACGCCATTATCAGTCAACCTAAAGTATATCACAGTACTCCTGCCGGGAGCTTCTCGAGTTTGCCGATGTATTTCGCCTGTTGACGATACATTTGGATACCTTAAGAGAGTCATAGTTACTCCTTGCTGTTGCTCCCCATTTTACAACACCCACATCTACAAGCTTACTCTGGCCAATTCTCCTGAAGCGATACGCTAATATCTGTTGACATAAAGACTTTCACAGTACTCCTGCCGGGAGCGTCTCGAATTTGCCGATGTATTTCGCATATTGACGAGGCATTTGGCTACCTTAAGAGAGTTATAGTTACTCCTGCCAGTGTCTCTCCGTTAAACCACATTTACATTTACAATTTTCCTCCGCCCCTTACACCAGACGCGATACGATATTATTTATCGACATTATGACTTTCACTGTACTCCTGCTAGGGGCTCCTCCAGTTTACCAAAGTATTTCGCCTGTTGAAGAGGCATTTGGCTACCTTCAGAGAGTCATAGTTACTCCTGTCAGTTGCTCCCCGTTTTACCAAAGTCACATTTTAATCTTATTCTGGCCAGTTCACCTGAAGCGATACGCCATTGTCAGTCAACCTAAAGAATATCACATTACTCCTGCCGGGAGCTTCTCGAGTTTGCCGATGTATTTCGCCTGTTGACGAGGCCTTTGGGTACCTTAAGAGAGTCATAGTTTCCCCTTGCTGTTGCTCCCCATTTTACAACAGGCACATCTACAAGCTTACTCCGGCCAATTCTCCTGAAGCGATACGCTAATATGTGTTGACATAAAGACTTTCACAGTACTCCTGCCGGGAGCTTCTCGACTTTACCGATGTATTTCGCCTATTGAAGAGGCATTCGGCTACCTTAAGAGAGTCATAGTTACTCCTGCCAGTTTCTGTCCGTTAAACCACAGTCACATCTACAATATTCCTCTGCCCCTTTCACCAGACGCGATACGCCATTATTTGTCGACATTATTACTTTCACAGTACTCCTGCTAGGGGCTATTCCAGTTTACCAATGTATTTCGCCTGTTGACGAGGCATTTGGCTACCTTAAGAGAGTCATAGTTACTCCTGTCAGTTGCTCCCCGTTTTACCACGGTCACATTTTCAATCTTATTCTGGCCAGTTCACCTGAAGCGATACGCCATTATCAGTCAACCTAAAGTATATCACAGTACTCCTGCCGGGAGCTTCTCGAGTTTGCCGATGTATTTCGCCTGTTGACGATACATTTGGATACCTTAAGAGAGTCATAGTTACTCCTTGCTGTTGCTCCCCATTTTACAACAGGCACATCTACAAGCTTACTCTGGCCAATTCTCCTGAAGCGATACGCTAATATCTGTTGACATAAAGACTTTCACAGTACTCCTGCCGGGAGCGTCTCGAATTTGCCGATGTATTTCGCATATTGACGAGGCATTTGGCTACTTTAAGAGAGTTATAGTTACTCCTGCCAGTGTCTCTCCGTTAAACCACATTTACATTTACAATTTTCCTCCGCCCCTTACACCAGACGCGATACGATATTATTTATCGACATTATGACTTTCACTGTACTCCTGCTAGGGGCTCCTCCAGTTTACCAAAGTATTTCGCCTGTTGAAGAGGCATTTGGCTACCTTCAGAGAGTCATAGTTACTCCTGTCAGTTGCTCCCCGTTTTACCAAAGTCACATTTTAATCTTATTCTGGCCAGTTCACCTGAAGCGATACGCCATTATCAGTCAACCTAAAGAATATCACATTACTCCTGCTGGGAGCTTCTCGAGTTTGCCGATGTATTTCGCCTGTTGACGAGGCATTTGGATACCTTAAGAGAGTCATAGTTTCCCCTTGCTGTTGCTCCCCATTTTACAACAGGCACATCTACAAGCTTACTCTGGCCAATTCTCCTGAAGCGATACGCTAATATCTGTTGACATAAAGACATTCACATTACTCCTGGCGGGAGCTTTTCGACTTTGCCGATGTATTTCGCCTATTGAGGAGGCGTTTGGCTACCTTAAGAGAGTCATAGATACTCCTGCCAGTGTCTCTCCGTTAAACCACAGTCACATCTACCATTTTCCTGTGCCCCTTTCACCAGACGCGATACGCCATTATTTGTCGACATCATGTCTTTCAAAGTACTCCTGCTAGGGGCTCCTCCAGTTTACCAATGTATTTCGCCTGTTGACGAGGCATTTGGCTACCTTAAGAGAGTCATACTTACTCCTGTCAGTTGCTCCCCGTTTTACCACAGTCACATTTTCAATCTTATTCTGGCCAGTTCACCCGAAGCGATACGCCTCTTGACGAGGCATTTGGCTACCTTAAGAGAGTCATAGTTACTCCTGTCAGTTGCTCCCCGTTTAACCACAGTCACATTTTCAATCTCATTCTGGCCAGTTCACCTGAAGCGATTCGCCATTATCAGTCAACCTAAAGAATATCACATTACTCCTGCCGGGAGCTTCTCGAGTTTGCCGATGTATTTCGCCTGTTGACGAGGCATTTGGGTAATTTAAGAGAGTCATAGTTTCCCCTTGCTGTTGCTCCCCACTTTACAACAGGCACATCTACAAGCATACTCCGGCCAATTCTCCTGAAGCAATACGCTAATATCTGTTGACATAAAGACTTTCACAGTACTCCTGCCGGGAGCTTCTCGACTTTACCGATGTATTTCGCCTATTGAAGAGGCATTCGGCTACCTTAAGAGAGTCATAGTTACTCCTGCCAGTTTCTGTCCGTTAAACCACAGTCACATCTACAATATTCCTCTGCCCCTTTCACCAGACGCGATACGCCATTATTTGTCGACATTATGACTTTCACAGTACTCCTGCTAGGGGCTATTCCAGTTTACCAATGTATTTCGCCTGTTGACGAGGCATTTGGCTACCTTAAGAGAGTCATAGTTACTCCTGTCAGTTGCTCCCCGTTTTACCACGGTCACATTTTCAATCTTATTCTGGCCAGTTCACCTGAAGCGATACGCCATTATCAGTCACCCTAAAGTATATCACAGTACTCCTGCCGGGAGCTTCTCGAGTTTGCCGATGTATTTCGCCTGTTGACGATACATTTGGATACCTTAAGAGAGTCATAGTTACTCCTTGCTGTTGCTCCCCATTTTACAACAGGCACATCTACAAGCTTACTCTGGCCAATTCTCCTGAAGCGATACGCTAATATCTGTTGACATAAAGACTTTCACAGTACTCCTGCCGGGAGCGTCTCGAATTTGCCGATATGTTTCGCATATTGACGAGGCATTTGGCTACCTTAAGAGAGTTATAGTTACTCCTGCCAGTGTCTCTCCGTTAAACCACATTTACATTTACAATTTTCCTCCGCCCCTTACACCAGACGCGATACGATATTATTTATCGACATTATGACTTTCACAGTACTCCTGCTAGGGGCTCCTCCAGTTTACCAATGTATTTCGCCCGTTGACGAGGCATTTGGCTACCTTAAGAGAGTCATAGTTACTCCTGTCAGTTGTTCCCCGTTTTACCACGGTCACATTTTCAATCTTATTCTGGCCAGTTCACCTGAAGCGATACGCCATTATCAGTCAACCTAAAGTATATCACAGTACTCCTGCCGGGAGCTTCTCGAGTTTGCCGATGTATTTCGCCTGTTGACGATACATTTGGATACCTTAAGAGAGTCATAGTTACTCCCTGCTGTTGCTCCCCATTTTACAACAGGCACATCTACAAGCTTACTCTGGCCAATTCTCCTGAAGCGATACGCTAATATCTGTTGACATAAAGACTTTCACAGTACTCCTGGCGGGAGCTTTTCGACTTTGCCGATGTATTTCGCCTATTGAGGAGGCGTTTGGCTACCTTAAGAGAGTCGTAGATACTCCTGCCAGTGTCTCTCCGTTAAACCACAGTCACATCTACCATTTTCCTGTGCCCCTTTCACCAGACGCGATACGCCACTATTTGTCGACATCATGTCTTTCAAAGTACTCCTGCTAGGGGCTCCTCCAGTTTACCAATGTATTTCGCCTGTTGACGAGGCATTTGGCTACCTTAAGAGAGTCATAGTTACTCCTGTCAGTTGCTCCCCGTTTTACCACAGTCACATTTTCAATCTTATTCTGGCCAGTTCACCCGAAGCGATACGCCTCTTGACGAGGCATTTGGCTACCTTAAGAGAGTCATAGTTACTCCTGTCAGTTGCTCCCCGTTTAACCACAGTCATATTTTCAATCTCATTCTGGCCAGTTCACCTGAAGCGATACGCCATTATCAGTCAACCTAAAGAATATCACATTACTCCTGCCGGGAGCTTCTCGAGTTTGCCGATGTATTTCGCCTGTTGACGAGGCATTTGGATACCTTAAGAGAGTCATAGTTTCCCCTTGCAGTTGCTCCCCATTTTACAACAGGCACATCTACAAGCTTACTCTGGCCAATTCTCCTGAAGCGATACGCTAATATCTGTTGACATAAAGACTTTCACAGTACTCCTGCCGGGAGCTTCTCGACTTTACCGATGTATTTCGCCTATTGAAGAGGCATTTGGCTACCTTAAGAGAGTCATAGTTACTCCTGCCAGTTTCTCTCCGTTAAACCACAGTCACATCTACAATATTCCTCTGCCCCTTTCACCAGACGCGATACGCCATTATTTGTCGACATTATGACTTTCACAGTACTCCTGCTAGGGGCTATTCCAGTTTACCAATGTATTTAGCCTGTTGACGAGGCATTTGGCTACCTTAAGAGAGTCATAGTTACTCCTGTCAGTTGCTCCCCGTTTTACCACGGTCACATTTTCAATCTTATTCTGGCCAGTTCACCTGAAGCGATACGCCATTATCAGTCAACCTAAAGTATATCACAGTACTCCTGCCGGGAGCTTCTCGAGTTTCCCGATGTATTTCGCCTGTTGACGATACATTTGGATACCTTAAGAGAGTCATAGTTACTCCTTGCTGTTGCTCCCCATTTTACAACAGGCACATCTACAAGCTTACTCTGGCCAATTCTCCTGAAGCGATACGCTAATATCTGTTGACATAAAGACTTTCACAGTACTCCTGCGGGGAGCGTCTCGAATTTGCCGATATATTTCGCATATTGACGAGGCATTTGGCTACCTTAAGAGAGTTATAGTTACTCCTGCCAGTGTCTCTCCGTTAAACCACATTTACATTTACAATTTTCCTCCGCCCCTTACACCAGACGCGATACGATATTATTTATCGACATTATGACTTTCACAGTACTCCTGCTAGGGGCTCCTCCAGTTTACCAAAGTATTTCGCCTGTTGAAGAGGCATTTGGCTACCTTAAGAGAGTCATAGTTACTCCTGCCAGTTTCACTCCGTTAAACCACTGTCACATCTACAATATTCCTCTGCCCCTTTCACCAGACGCGATAGGCCATTATTTGTCGACATTATGACTTTCACAGTACTCCTGCTAGGGGCTATTCCAGTTTACCAATGTATTTCGCCTGTTGACGAGGCATTTGGCTACCTTAAGAGAGTCATAGTTACTCCTGTCAGTTGCTCCCCGTTTTACCACGGTCACATTTTCAATCTTATTCTGGCCAGTTCACCTGAAGCGATACGCCATTATCAGTCAACCTAAAGTATATCACAGTAGTCCTGCCGGGAGCTTCTCGAGTTTGCCGATGTATTTCGCCTGTTGACGATACATTTGGATACCTTAAGAGAGTCATAGTTACTCCCTGCTGTTGCTCCCCATTTTACAACAGGCACATCTACAAGCTTACTCTGGCCAATTCTCCTGAAGCGATACGCTAATATCTGTTGACATAAAGAATTTCACAGTACTCCTGCCGGGAGCGTCTCGAATTTGCCGATGTATTTCGCATATTGACGAGGCATTTGGCTACCTTAAGAGAGTTATAGTTACTCCTGCCAGTGTCTCTCCGTTAAACCACATTTACATTTACAATTTTCCTCCGCCCCTTACACCAGACGCGATACGATATTATTTATCGACAA
The DNA here is from genome assembly GCF_021461395.2 of Schistocerca americana. Lineage (NCBI taxonomy): Eukaryota > Metazoa > Arthropoda > Insecta > Orthoptera > Acrididae > Schistocerca > Schistocerca americana. The sequence goes on from NC_060130.1 coordinate 62,162,398, forward strand.
TATGACTTTCACAGTACTCCTGCTAGGGGCTCCTCCAGTTTACCAAAGTATTTCGCCTGTTGAAGAGGCATTTGGCTACCTTCAGAGAGTCATAGTTACTCCTGTCAGTTTCTCCCCGTTTAACCACAGTCACATTTTCAATCTCATTCTGGCCAGTTCACCTTAAGCGATACGCCATTATCAGTCAACCTAAAGAATATCACATTACTCCTGCCGGGAGCTTCTCGAGTTTGCCGATGTATTTCGCCTGTTGACGAGGCATTTGGATACCTTAAGAGAGTCATAGTTTCCCCTTGCTGTTGCTCCCCATTTTACAACAGGCACATCTACAAGCTTACTCTGGCCAATTCTCCTGAAGCGATACGCTAATATCTGTTGACATAAAGCCTTTCACAGTACTCCTTCCGGGAGCTTCTCGACTTTACCGATGTATTTCGCCTATTGAAGAGGCATTTGGCTACCTTAAGAGAGTCATAGTTACTCCTGCCAGTTTCTCTCCGTTAAACCACAGTCACATCTACAATATTCCTCTGCCCCTTTCACCACACGCGATACGCCATTATTTGTCGACATTATGACTTTCACAGTACTCCTGCTAGGGGCTCCTCCAGTTTACCAATGTATTTCGCCCGTTGACGAGGCATTTGGCTACCTTAAGAGAGTCATAGTTACTCCTGTCAGTTGCTCCCCGTTTTACCACAGTCACATTTTCAATCTTATTCTGGCCAGTTCACCCGAAGCGATACGCCTCTTGACGAGGCATTTGGCTACCTTAAGAGAGTCATAGTTACTCCTGTCAGTTGCTCCCCGTTTAACCACAGTCATATTTTCAATCTCATTCTGGCCAGTTCACCTGAAGCGATACGCCATTATCAGTCAACCTAAAGAATATCACATTACTCCTGCCGGGAGCTTCTCGAGTTTGCCGATGTATTTCGCCTGTTGACGAGGCATTTGGATACCTTAAGAGAGTCATAGTTTCCCCTTGCAGTTGCTCCCCATTTTACAACAGGCACATCTACAAGCTTACTCTGGCCAATTCTCCTGAAGCGATACGCTAATATCTGTTGACATAAAGACTTTCACAGTACTCCTGCCGGGAGCTTCTCGACTTTACCGATGTATTTCGCCTATTGAAGAGGCATTTGGCTACCTTAAGAGAGTCATAGTTACTCCTGCCAGTTTCTCTCCGTTAAACCACAGTCACATCTACAATATTCCTCTGCCCCTTTCACCAGACGCGATACGCCATTATTTGTCGACATTATGACTTTCACAGTACTCCTGCTAGGGGCTATTCCAGTTTACCAATGTATTTAGCCTGTTGACGAGGCATTTGGCTACCTTAAGAGAGTCATAGTTACTCCTGTCAGTTGCTCCCCGTTTTACCACGGTCACATTTTCAATCTTATTCTGGCCAGTTCACCTGAAGCGATACGCCATTATCAGTCAACCTAAAGTATATCACAGTACTCCTGCCGGGAGCTTCTCGAGTTTCCCGATGTATTTCGCCTGTTGACGATACATTTGGATACCTTAAGAGAGTCATAGTTACTCCTTGCTGTTGCTCCCCATTTTACAACAGGCACATCTACAAGCTTACTCTGGCCAATTCTCCTGAAGCGATACGCTAATATCTGTTGACATAAAGACTTTCACAGTACTCCTGCGGGGAGCGTCTCGAATTTGCCGATATATTTCGCATATTGACGAGGCATTTGGCTACCTTAAGAGAGTTATAGTTACTCCTGCCAGTGTCTCTCCGTTAAACCACATTTACATTTACAATTTTCCTCCGCCCCTTACACCAGACGCGATACGATATTATTTATCGACATTATGACTTTCACAGTACTCCTGCTAGGGGCTCCTCCAGTTTACCAAAGTATTTCGCCTGTTGAAGAGGCATTTGGCTACCTTAAGAGAGTCATAGTTACTCCTGCCAGTTTCACTCCGTTAAACCACTGTCACATCTACAATATTCCTCTGCCCCTTTCACCAGACGCGATAGGCCATTATTTGTCGACATTATGACTTTCACAGTACTCCTGCTAGGGGCTATTCCAGTTTACCAATGTATTTCGCCTGTTGACGAGGCATTTGGCTACCTTAAGAGAGTCATAGTTACTCCTGTCAGTTGCTCCCCGTTTTACCACGGTCACATTTTCAATCTTATTCTGGCCAGTTCACCTGAAGCGATACGCCATTATCAGTCAACCTAAAGTATATCACAGTACTCCTGCCGGGAGCTTCTCGAGTTTGCCGATGTATTTCGCCTGTTGACGATACATTTGGATACCTTAAGAGAGTCATAGTTACTCCCTGCTGTTGCTCCCCATTTTACAACGGGCACATCTACAAGCTTACTCTGGCCAATTCTCCTGAAGCGATACGCTAATATCTGTTGACATAAAGAATTTCACAGTACTCCTGCCGGGAGCGTCTCGAATTTGCCGATGTATTTCGCATATTGACGAGGCATTTGGCTACCTTAAGAGAGTTATAGTTACTCCTGCCAGTGTCTCTCCGTTAAACCACATTTACATTTACAATTTTCCTCCGCCCCTTACACCAGACGCGATACGATATTATTTATCGACAATATGACTTTCACAGTACTCCTGCTAGGGGCTCCTCCAGTTTACCAAAGTATTTCGCCTGTTGAAGAGGCATTTGGCTACCTTCAGAGAGTCATAGTTACTCCTGTCAGTTTCTCCCCGTTTAACCACAGTCACATTTTCAATCTCATTCTGGCCAGTTCACCTTAAGCGATACGCCATTATCAGTCAACCTAAAGAATATCACATTACTCCTGCCGGGAGCTTCTCGAGTTTGCCGATGTATTTCGCCTGTTGACGAGGCATTTGGATACCTTAAGAGAGTCATAGTTTCCCCTTGCTGTTGCTCCCCATTTTACAACAGGCACATCTACAAGCTTACTCTGGCCAATTCTCCTGAAGCGATACGCTAATATCTGTTGACATAAAGCCTTTCACAGTACTCCTTCCGGGAGCTTCTCGACTTTACCGATGTATTTCGCCTATTGAAGAGGCATTTGGCTACCTTAAGAGAGTCATAGTTACTCCTGCCAGTTTCTCTCCGTTAAACCACAGTCACATCTACAATATTCCTCTGCCCCTTTCACCACACGCGATACGCCATTATTTGTCGACATTATGACTTTCACAGTACTCCTGCTAGGGGCTCCTCCAGTTTACCAATGTATTTCGCCCGTTGACGAGGCATTTGGCTACTTTAAGAGAGTCATAGTTACTCCTGTCAGTTGTTCCCCGTTTTACCACGGTCACATTTTCAATCTTATTCTGGCCAGTTCACCTGAAGCGATACGCCATTATCAGTCAACCTAAAGTATATCACAGTACTCCTGCCGGGAGCTTCTCGAGTTTGCCGATGTATTTCGCCTATTGAAGAGGCATTTGGCTACCTTAAGTGAGTTATAGTTACTCTTGCCAGTGTCTCTCCGTTAAACCACAGTCACATCTACCATTTTCCTGTGCCCCTTTCACCAGACGCGATACGCCACTATTTGTCGACATCATGTCTTTCAAAGTACTCCTGCTAGGGGCTCCTCCAGTTTACCAATGTATTTCGCCTGTTGACGAGGCATTTGGCTACTTTAAGAGAGTCATAGTTACTCCTGTCAGTTGCTCCCCGTTTTACCACAGTCACATTTTCAATCTTATTCTGGCCAGTTCACCCGAAGCGATACGCCTCTTGACGAGGCATTTGGCTACCTTAAGAGAGTCATAGTTACTCCTGTCAGTTGCTCTCCGTTTAACCACAGTCACATTTTCAATCTCATTCTGGCCAGTTCACCTGAAGCGATACGCCATTATCAGTCAACCTAAAGAATATCACATTACTCCTGCCGGGAGCTTCTCGAGTTTGCCGATGTATTTCGCCTGTTGACGAGGCATTTGGATACCTTAAGAGAGTCATAGTTTCCCCTTGCAGTTGCTCCCCATTTTACAACAGGCACATCTACAAGCTTACTCTGGCCAATTCTCCTGAAGCGATACGCTAATATCTGTTGACATAAAGACTTTCACAGTACTCCTGCCGGGAGCTTCTCGACTTTACCGATGTATTTCGCCTATTGAAGAGGCATTTGGCTACCTTAAGAGAGTCATAGTTACTCCTGCCAGTTTCTCTCCGTTAAACCACAGTCACATCTACAATATTCCTCTGCCCCTTTCACCAGACGCGATACGCCATTATTTGTCGACATTATGACTTTCACAGTACTCCTGCTAGGGGCTATTCCAGTTTACCAATGTATTTAGCCTGTTGACGAGGCATTTGGCTACCTTAAGAGAGTCATAGTTACTCCTGTCAGTTGCTCCCCGTTTTACCACGGTCACATTTTCAATCTTATTCTGGCCAGTTCACCTGAAGCGATACGCCATTATCAGTCAACCTAAAGTATATCACAGTACTCCTGCCGGGAGCTTCTCGAGTTTGCCGATGTATTTCGCCTGTTGACGATACATTTGGATACCTTAAGAGAGTCATAGTTACTCCTTGCTGTTGCTCCCCATTTTACAACAGGCACATCTACAAGCTTACTCTGGCCAATTCTCCTGAAGCGATACGCTAATATCTGTTGACATAAAGACTTTCACAGTACTCCTGCCGGGAGCGTCTCGAATTTGCCGATATATTTCGCATATTGACGAGGCATTTGGCTACCTTAAGAGAGTTATAGTTACTCCTGCCAGTGTCTCTCCGTTAAACCACATTTACACTTACAATTTTCCTCCGCCCCTTACACCAGACGCGATACGATATTATTTATCGACATTATGACTTTCACAGTACTCCTGCTAGGGGCTCCTCCAGTTTACCAAAGTATTTCGCCTGTTGAAGAGGCATTTGGCTACCTTAAGAGAGTCATACTTACTCCTGCCAGTTTCACTCCGTTAAACCACTGTCACATCTACAATATTCCTCTGCCCCTTTCACCAGACGCGATACGCCATTATTTGTCGACATTATGACTTTCACAGTACTCCTGCTAGGGGCTATTCCAGTTTACCAATGTATTTCGCCTGTTGACGAGGCATTTGGCTACCTTAAGAGAGTCATAGTTACTCCTGTCAGTTGCTCCCCGTTTTACCACGGTCACATTTTCAATCTTATTCTGGCCAGTTCACCTGAAGCGATACGCCATTATCAGTCAACCTAAAGTATATCACAGTACTCCTGCCGGGAGCTTCTCGAGTTTGCCGATGTATTTCGCCTGTTGACGATACATTTGGATACCTTAAGAGAGTCATAGTTACTCCCTGCTGTTGCTCCCCATTTTACAACAGGCACATCTACAAGCTTACTCTGGCCAATTCTCCTGAAGCGATACGCTAATATCTGTTGACATAAAGAATTTCACAGTACTCCTGCCGGGAGCGTCTCGAATTTGCCGATGTATTTCGCATATTGACGAGGCATTTGGCTACCTTAAGAGAGTTATAGTTACTCCTGCCAGTGTCTCTCCGTTAAACCACATTTACATTTACAATTTTCCTCCGCCCCTTACACCAGACGCGATACGATATTATTTATCGACAATATGACTTTCACAGTACTCCTGCTAGGGGCTCCTCCAGTTTACCAAAGTATTTCGCCTGTTGAAGAGGCGTTTGGCTACCTTCAGAGAGTCATAGTTACTCCTGTCAGTTTCTCCCCGTTTAACCACAGTCACAATTTCAATCTCATTCTATCCAGTTCACCTTAAGCGATACGCCATTATCAGTCAACCTAAAGAATATCACATTACTCCTGCCGGGAGCTTCTCGAGTTTGCCGATGTATTTCGCCTGTTGACGAGGCATTTGGATACCTTAAGAGAGTCATAGTTTCCCCTTGCTGTTGCTCCCCATTTTACAACAGGCACATCTACAAGCTTACTCTGGCCAATTCTCCTGAAGCGATACGCTAATATCTGTTGACATAAAGCCTTTCACAGTACTCCTTCCGGGAGCTTCTCCACTTTACCGATGTATTTCGCCTATTGAAGAGGCATTTGGCTACCTTAAGAGAGTCATAGTTACTCCTGCCAGTTTCTCTCCGTTAAACCACAGTCACATCTACAATATTCCTCTGCCCCTTTCACCACACGCGATACGCCATTATTTGTCGACATTATGACTTTCACAGTACTCCTGCTAGGGGCTCCTCCAGTTTACCAATGTATTTCGCCTTTTAACGAGGCATTTGGCTACCTTAAGAGAGTCAAACTTACTCCTGACAGTTGCTCCCCGTTTTACCACAGTCACATTTCCAATCTTATTCTGGCCAGTTCACCCGAAGCGATACGCCTCTTGACGAGGCATTTGGCTACCTTAAGAGAGTCATAGTTACTCCTTGCTGTTGCTCCCCGTTTTACCACGGTCACATTTTCAATCTTATTCTGGCCAGTTCACCTGAAGCGATACGCCATTATCAGTCAACCTAAAGTATATCACAGTACTCCTGCCGGGAGCTTCTCGAGTTTGCCGATGTATTTCGCCTGTTGACGATACATTTGGATACCTTAAGAGAGTCATAGTTACTCCCTGCTGTTGCTCCCCATTTTACAACAGGCACATCTACAAGCTTACTCTGGCCAATTCCCCTGAAGCGATACGCTAATATCTGTTGACATAAAGACTTTCACAGTACTCCTGCCGGGAGCTTCTCGACTTTACCGATGTATTTCGCCTATTGAAGAGGCATTTGGCTACCTTAAGAGAGTCATAGTTACTCCTGCCAGTTTCTCTCCGTTAAACCACAGTCACATCTACAATATTCCTCTGCCCCTTTCACCAGACGCGATACGCCATTATTTGTCGACATTATGACTTTCACAGTAGTCCTGCTAGGGGCTATTCCAGTTTACCAATGTATTTAGCCTGTTGACGAGGCATTTGGCTACCTTAAGAGAGTCATAGTTACTCCTGTCAGTTGCTCCCCGTTTTACCACGGTCACATTTTCAATCTTATTCTGGCCAGTTCACCTGAAGCGATACGCCATTATCAGTCAACCTAAAGTATATCACAGTACTCCTGCCGGGAGCTTCTCGAGTTTGCCGATGTATTTCGCCTGTTGACGATACATTTGGATACCTTAAGAGAGTCATAGTTACTCCTTGCTGTTGCTCCCCATTTTACAACAGGCACATCTACAAGCTTACTCTGGCCAATTCTCCTGAAGCGATACGCTAATATCTGTTGACATAAAGACTTTCACAGTACTCCTGCCGGGAGCGTCTCGAATTTGCCGATATATTTCGCATATTGACGAGGCATTTGGCTACCTTAAGAGAGTTATAGTTACTCCTGCCAGTGTCTCTCCGTTAAACCACATTTACATTTACAATTTTCCTCCGCCCCTTCCACCAGACGCGATACGATATTATTTATCGACATTATGACTTTCACAGTACTCCTGCTAGGGGCTCCTCCAGTTTACCAAAGTATTTCGCCTGTTGAAGAGGCATTTGGCTACCTTAAGAGAGTCATAGTTACTCCTGCCAGTTTCACTCCGTTAAACCACTGTCACATCTACAATATTCCTCTGCCCCTTTCACCAGACGCGATACGCCATTATTTGTCGACATTATGACTTTCACAGTACTCCTGCTAGGGGCTATTCCAGTTTACCAATGTATTTCGCCTGTTGACGAGGCATTTGGCTACCTTAAGAGAGTCATAGTTACTCCTGTCAGTTGCTCCCCGTTTTACCACGGTCACATTTTCAATCTTATTCTGGCCAGTTCACCTGAAGCGATACGCCATTATCAGTCAACCTAAAGTATATCACAGTACTCCTGCCGGGAGCTTCTCGAGTTTGCCGATGTATTTCGCCTGTTGACGATACATTTGGATACCTTAAGAGAGTCATAGTTACTCCCTGCTGTTGCACCCCATTTTAGAACAGGCACATCTACAAGCTTACTCTGGCCAATTCTCCTGAAGCGATACGCTAATATCTGTTGACATAAAGAATTTCACAGTACTCCTGCCGGGAGCGTCTCGAATTTGCCGATGTATTTCGCATATTGACGAGGCATTTGGCTACCTTAAGAGAGTTATAGTTACTCCTGCCAGTGTCTCTCCGTTAAACCACATTTACATTTACAATTTTCCTCCGCCCCTTACACCAGACGCGATACGATATTATTTATCGACAATATGACTTTCACAGTACTCCTGCTAGGGGCTCCTCCAGTTTACCAAAGTATTTCGCCTGTTGAAGAGGCATTTGGCTACCTTCAGAGAGTCATAGTTACTCCTGTCAGTTTCTCCCCGTTTAACCACAGTCACATTTTCAATCTCATTCTGGCCAGTTCACCTTAAGCGATACGCCATTATCAGTCAACCTAAAGAATATCACATTACTCCTGCCGGGAGCTTCTCGAGTTTGCCGATGTATTTCGCCTGTTGACGAGGCATTTGGATACCTTAAGAGAGTCATAGTTTCCCCTTGCTGTTGCTCCCCATTTTACAACAGGCACATCTACAAGCTTACTCTGGCCAATTCTCCTGATGCGATACGCTAATATCTGTTGACATAAAGCCTTTCACAGTACTCCTTCCGGGAGCTTCTCGACTTTACCGATGTATTTCGCCTATTGAAGAGGCATTTGGCTACCTTAAGAGAGTCATAGTTACTCTTGCCAGTTTCTCTCCGTTAAACCACAGTCACATCTACAATATTCCTCTGTACCTTTCACCACACGCGATACGCCATTATTTGTCGACATTATGACTTTCACAGTACTCCTGCTAGGGGCTCCTCCAGTTTACCAATGTATTTCGCCCGTTGACGAGGCATTTGGCTACCTTAAGAGAGTCATAGTTACTCCTGTCAGTTGCTCCCCGTTTTACCACGGTCACATTTTCAATCTTATTCTGGCCAGTTCACCTGAAGCGATACGCCATTATCAGTCAACCTAAAGTATATCACAGTACTCCTGCCGGGAGCTTCTCGAGTTTGCCGATGTATTTCGCCTGTTGACGATACATTTGGATACCTTAAGAGAGTCATAGTTACTCCCTGCTGTTGCTCCCCATTTTACAACAGGCACATCTACAAGCTTACTCTGGCCAATTCTCCTGAAGCGATACGCTAATATCTGTTGACATAAAGCCTTTCACAGTACTCCCTCCGGGAGCTTCTCCACTTTACCGATGTATTTCGCCTATTGAAGAGGCATTTGGCTACCTTAAGAGAGTCATAGTTACTCCTGCCAGTTTCTCTCCGTTAAACCACAGTCACATCTACAATATTCCTCTGCCCCTTTCACCACACGCGATACGCCATTATTTGTCGACATTATGACTTTCACAGTACTCCTGCTAGGGGCTCCTCCAGTTTACCAATGTATTTCGCCTTTTAACGAGGCATTTGGCTACCTTAAGAGAGTCAAACTTACTCCTGACAGTTGCTCCCCGTTTTACCACAGTCACATTTCCAATCTTATTCTGGCCAGTTCACCCGAAGCGATACGCCTCTTGACGAGGCATTTGGCTACCTTAAGAGAGTCATAGTTACTCCTTGCTGTTGCTCCCCGTTTTACCACGGTCACATTTTCAATCTTATTCTGGCCAGTTCACCTGAAGCGATACGCCATTATCAGTCAACCTAAAGTATATCACAGTACTCCTGCCGGGAGCTTCTCGAGTTTGCCGATGTATTTCGCCTGTTGACGATACATTTGGATACCTTAAGAGAGTCATAGTTACTCCCTGCTGTTGCTCCCCATTTTACAACAGGCACATCTACAAGCTTACTCTGGCCAATTCTCCTGAAGCGATACGCTAATATCTGTTGACATAAAGAATTTCACAGTACTCCTGCCGGGAGCGTCTCGAATTTGCCGATGTATTTCGCATATTGACGAGGCATTTGGCTACCTTAAGAGAGTTATAGTTACTCCTGCCAGTGTCTCTCCGTTAAACCACATTTACATTTACAATTTTCCTCCGCCCCTTACACCAGACGCGATACGATATTATTTATCGACAATATGACTTTCACAGTACTCCTGCTAGGGGCTCCTCCAGTTTACCAAAGTATTTCGCCTGTTGAAGAGGCATTTGGCTACCTTCAGAGAGTCATAGTTACTCCTGTCAGTTTCTCCCCGTTTAACCACAGTCACATTTTCAATCTCATTCTGGCCAGTTCACCTTAAGCGATACGCCATTATCAGTCAACCTAAAGAATATCACATTACTCCTGCCGGGAGCTTCTCGAGTTTGCCGATGTATTTCGCCTGTTGACGAGGCATTTGGATACCTTAAGAGAGTCATAGTTTCCCCTTGCTGTTGCTCCCCATTTTACAACAGGCACATCTACAAGCTTACTCTGGCCAATTCTCCTGAAGCGATACGCTAATATCTGTTGACATAAAGCCTTTCACAGTACTCCTTCCGGGAGCTTCTCCACTTTACCGATGTATTTCGCCTATTGAAGAGGCATTTGGCTACCTTAAGAGAGTCATAGTTACTCCTGCCAGTTTCTCTCCGTTAAACCACAGTCACATCTACAATATTCCTCTGCCCCTTTCACCACACGCGATACGCCATTATTTGTCGACATTATGACTTTCACAGTACTCCTGCTAGGGGCTCCTCCAGTTTACCAATGTATTTCGCCTTTTAACGAGGCATTTGGCTAACTTAAGAGAGTCAAACTTACTCCTGACAGTTGCTCCCCGTTTTACCACAGTCACATTTCCAATCTTATTCTGGCCAGTTCACCCGAAGCGATACGCCTCTTGACGAGGCATTTGGCTACCTTAAGAGGGTCATAGTTACTCCTGTCAGTTGCTCCCCGTTTAACCACAGTCACATTTTCAATCTCATTCTGGCCAGTTCACCTGAAGCGATACGCCATTATCAGTCAACCTAAAGAATATCACATTACTCCTGCCGGGAGCTTCTCGAGTTTGCCGATGTATTTCGCCTGTTGACGAGGCATTTGGATACCTTAAGAGAGTCATAGTTTCCCCTTGCAGTTGCTCCCCATTTTACAACAGGCACATCTACAAGCTTACTCTGGCCAATTCTCCTGAAGCGATACGCTAATATCTGTTGACATAAAGACTTTCACAGTACTCCTGCCGGGAGCTTCTCGACTTTACCGATGTATTTCGCCTATTGAAGAGGCATTTGGCTACCTTAAGAGAGTCATAGTTACTCCTGCCAGTTTCTCTCCGTTAAACCACAGTCACATCTACAATATTCCTCTGCCCCTTTCACCAGACGCGATACGCCATTATTTGTCGACATTATGACTTTCACAGTACTCCTGCTAGGGGCTATTCCAGTTTACCAATGTATTTAGCCTGTTGACGAGGCATTTGGCTACCTTAAGAGAGTCATAGTTACTCCTGTCAGTTGCTCCCCGTTTTACCACGGTCACATTTTCAATCTTATTCAGGCCAGTTCACCTGAAGCGATACGCCATTATCAGTCAACCTAAAGTATATCACAGTACTCCTGCCGGGAGCTTCTCGAGTTTGCCGATGTATTTCGCCTGTTGACGATACATTTGGATACCTTAAGAGAGTCATAGTTACTCCTTGCTGTTGCTCCCCATTTTACAACAGGCACATCTACAAGCTTACTCTGGCCAATTCTCCTGAAGCGATACGCTAATATCTGTTGACATAAAGACTTTCACAGTACTCCTGCCGGGAGCGTCTCGAATTTGCCGATATATTTCGCATATTGACGAGGCATTTGGCTACCTTAAGAGAGTTATAGTTACTCCTGCCAGTGTCTCTCCGTTAAACCACATTTACATTTACAATTTTCCTCCGCCCCTTACACCAGACGCGATACGATATCATTTATCGACATTATGACTTTCACAGTACTCCTGCTAGGGGCTCCTCCAGTTTACCAAAGTATTTCGCCTGTTGAAGAGGCATTTGGCTACCTTAAGAGAGTCATAGTTACTCCTGCCAGTTTCACTCCGTTAAACCACTGTCACATCTACAATATTCCTCTGCCCCTTTCACCAGACGCGATACGCCATTATTTGTCGACATTATGACTTTCACAGTACTCCTGCTAGGGGCTATTCCAGTTTACCAATGTATTTCGCCTGTTGACGAGGCATTTGGCTACCTTAAGAGAGTCATAGTTACTCCTGTCAGTTGCTCCCCGTTTTACCACGGTCACATTTTCAATCTTATTCTGGCCAGTTCACCTGAAGCGATACGCCATTATCAGTCAACCTAAAGTATATCACAGTACTCCTGCCGGGAGCTTCTCGAGTTTGCCGATGTATTTCGCCTGTTGACGATACATTTGGATACCTTAAGAGAGTCATAGTTTCCCCTTGCTGTTGCTCCCCATTTTACAACAGGCACATCTACAAGCTTACTCTGGCCAATTCTCCTGATGCGATACGCTAATATCTGTTGACATAAAGCCTTTCACAGTACTCCTTCCGGGAGCTTCTCGACTTTACCGATGTATTTCGCCTATTGAAGAGGCATTTGGCTACCTTAAGAGAGTCATAGTTACTCTTGCCAGTTTCTCTCCGTTAAACCACAGTCACATCTACAATATTCCTCTGCCCCTTTCACCACACGCGATACGCCATTATTTGTCGACATTATGACTTTCACAGTACTCCTGCTAGGGGCTCCTCCAGTTTACCAATGTATTTCGCCCGTTGACGAGGCATTTGGCTACCTTAAGAGAGTCATAGTTACTCCTGTCAGTTGCTCCCCGTTTTACCACGGTCACATTTTCAATCTTATTCTGGCCAGTTCACCTGAAGCGATACGCCATTATCAGTCAACCTAAAGTATATCACAGTACTCCTGCCGGGAGCTTCTCGAGTTTGCCGATGTATTTCGCCTGTTGACGATACATTTGGATACCTTAAGAGAGTCATAGTTACTCCCTGCTGTTGCTCCCCATTTTGCAACAGGCACATCTACAAGCTTACTCTGGCCAATTCTCCTGAAGCGATACGCTAATATCTGTTGACATAAAGACTTTCACAGTACTCCTGGCGGGAGCTTTTCGACTTTGCCGATGTATTTCGCCTATTGAGGGGGCGTTTGGCTACCTTAAGAGAGTCATAGATACTCCTGCCAGTGTCTCTCCGTTAAACCACAGTCACATCTACCATTTTCCTGTGCCCCTTTCACCAGACGCGATACGCCACTATTTGTCGACATCATGTCTTTCAAAGTACTCCTGCTAGGGGCTCCTCCAGTTTACCAATGTATTTCGCCTGTTGACGAGGCATTTGGCTACCTTAAGAGAGTCATAGTTACTCCTGTCAGTTGCTCCCCGTTTTACCACAGTCACATTTTCAATCTTATTCTGGCCAGTTCACCCGAAGCGATACGCCTCTTGACGAGGCATTTGGATACCTTAAGAGAGTCATAGTTACTCCTGTCAGTTGCTCCCCGTTTAACCACAGTCACATTTTCAATCTCATTCTGGCCAGTTCACCTGAAGCGATACGCCATTATCAGTCAACCTAAAGAATATCACATTACTCCTGCCGGGAGCTTCTCGAGTTTGCCGATGTATTTCGCCTGTTGACGAGGCATTTGGATACCTTAAGAGAGTCATAGTTTCCCCTTGCAGTTGCTCCCCATTTTACAACAGGCACATCTACAAGCTTACTCTGGCCAATTCTCCTGAAGCGATACGCTAATATCTGTTGACATAAAGACTTTCACAGTACTCCTGCCGGGAGCTTCTCGACTTTACCGATGTATTTCGCCTATTGAAGAGGCATTTGGCTACCTTAAGAGAGTCATAGTTACTCCTGCCAGTTTCTCTCCGTTAAACCACAGTCACATCTACAAAATTCCTCTGCCCCTTTCACCAGACGCGATACGCCATTATTTGTCGACATTATGACTTATGAGAGTTATAGTTACTCCTGCCAGTGTCTCTCCGTTAAACCACATTTACATTTACAATTTTCCTCCGCCCCTTACACCAGACGCGATACGATATTATTTATCGACATTATGACTTTCACAGTACTCCTGCTAGGGGCTCCTCCAGTTTACCAAAGTATTTCGCCTGTTGAAGAGGCATTTGGCTACCTTCAGAGAGTCATAGTTACTCCTGTCAGTTGCTCCACGTTTTACCAAAGTCACATTTTAATCTTATTCTGGCCAGTTCACCTGAAGCGATACGCCATTATCAGTCAACCTAAAGAATATCACATTACTCCTGCCGGGAGCTTCTCGAGTTTGCCGATGTATTTCGCCTGTTGACGAGGCATTTGGATACCTTAAGAGAGTCATAGTTTCCCCTTGCTGTTGCTCCCCATTTTACAACAGGCACATCTACAAGCTTACTCTGGCCAATTCTCCTGAAGCGATACGCTAATATCTGTTGACATAAAGACTTTCACAGTACTCCTTCCGGGAGCTTCTCGACTTTACCGATGTATTTCGCCTATTGAAGAGGCATTTGGCTACCTTAAGAGAGTCATAGTTACTCCTGCCAGTTTCTCTCCGTTAAACCACAGTCACATCTACAATATTCCTCTGCCCCTTTCACCACACGCGATACGCCATTATTTGACGACATTATGACTTTCACAGTACTCCTGCTAGGGGCTCCTCCAGTTTACCAATGTATTTCGCCCGTTCACGAGGCATTTGGCTACCTTAAGAGAGTCATAGTTACTCCTGTCAGTTGCTCCCCGTTTTACCACGGTCACATTTTCAATCTTATTCTGGCCAGTTCACCTGAAGCGATACGCCATTATCAGTCAACCTAAAGTATATCACAGTACTCCTGCCGGGAGCTTCTCGAGTTTGCCGATGTATTTCGCCTGTTGACGATACATTTGGATACCTTAAGAGAGTCATAGTTACTCCCTGCTGTTGCTCCCCATTTTACAACAGGCACATCTACAAGCTTACTCTGGCCAATTCTCCTGAAGCGATACGCTAATATCTGTTGACATAAAGACTTTCACAGTACTCCTGGCGGGAGCTTTTCGACTTTGCCGATGTATTTCGCCTATTGAGGAGGCGTTTGGCTACCTTAAGAGAGTCATAGATACTCCTGCCAGTGTCTCTCCGTTAAACCACAGTCACATCTACCATTTTCCTGTGCCCCTTTCACCAGACGCGATACGCTACTATTTGTCGACATCATGTCTTTCAAAGTACTCCTGCTAGGGGCTCCTCCAGTTTACCAATGTATTTCGCCTGTTGACGAGGCATTTGGCTACCTTAAGAGAGTCATAGTTACTCCTGTCAGTTGCTCCCCGTTTTACCACAGTCACATTTTCAATCTTATTCTGGCCAGTTCACCCGAAGCGATACGCCTCTTGACGAGGCATTTGGCTACCTTAAGAGAGTCATAGTTACTCCTGTCAGTTGCTCCCCGTTTAACCACAGTCACATTTTCAATCTCATTCTGGCCAGTTGACCTGAAGCGATACGCCATTATCAGTCAACCTAAAGAATATCACATTACTCCTGCCGGGAGCTTCTCGAGTTTGCCGATGTATTTCGCCTGTTGACGAGGCATTTGGATACCTTAAGAGAGTCATAGTTTCCCCTTGCAGTTGCTCCCCATTTTACAACAGGCACATCTACAAGCTTACTCTGGCCAATTCTCCTGAAGCGATACGCTAATATCTGTTGACATAAAGACTTTCACAGTACTCCTGCCGGGAGCTTCTCGACTTTACCGATGTATTTCGCCTATTGAAGAGGCATTTGGCTACCTTAAGAGAGTCATAGTTACTCCTGCCAGTTTCTCTCCGTTAAACCACAGTCACATCTACAATATTCCTCTGCCCCTTTCACCAGACGCGATACGCCATTATTTGTCGACATTATGACTTTCACAGTACTCCTGCTAGGGGCTATTCCAGTTTACCAATGTATTTCGCCTGTTGACGAGGCATTTGGCTACCTTAAGAGAGTCATAGTTACTCCTGTCAGTTGCTCCCCGTTTTACCACGGTCACATTTTCAATCTTATTCTGGCCAGTTCACCTGAAGCGATACGCCATTATCAGTCAACCTAAAGTATCTCACAGTACTCCTGCCGGGAGCTTCTCGAGTTTGCCGATGTATTTCGCCTGTTGACGATACATTTGGATACCTTGAGAGAGTCATAGTTACTCCTTGCTGTTGCTCCCCATTTTACAACAGACACATCTACAAGCTTACTCTGGCCAATTCTCCTGAAGCGATACGCTAATATCTGTTGACATAAAGACTTTCACAGTACTCCTGCCGGGAACGTCTCGAATTTGCCGATATATTTCGCATATTGACGAGGCATTTGGCTACCTTAAGAGAGTTATAGTTACTCCTGCCAGTGTCTCTCCGTTAAACCACATTTACATTTACAATTTTCCTCCGCCCCTTACACCAGACGCGATACGATATTATTTATCGACATTATGACTTTCACAGTACTCCTGCTAGGGGCTCCTCCAGTTTACCAATGTATTTCGCCTGTTGAAGAGGCATTTGGCTACCTTCAGAGAGTCATAGTTACTCCTGTCAGTTGCTCCCCGTTTAACCACAGTCACATTTTCAATCTCATTCCGGCCAGTTCACCTGAAGCGATACGCCATTATCAGTCAACCTAAAGAATATCACATTACTCCTGCCGGGAGCTTCTCAAGTTTGCCGATGTATTTCGCCTGTTGACGAGGCATTTGGATACCTTAAGAGAGTCATAGTTTCCCCTTGCAGTTGCTCCCCATTTTACAACAGGCACATCTACAAGCTTACCCTGGCCAATTCTCCTGAAGCGATACGCTAATATCTGTTGACATAAAGACTTTCACAGTACTCCTGCCGGGAGCTTCTCGACTTTACCGATGTATTTCGCCTATTGAAGAGGCATTTGGCTACCTTAAGAGAGTCATAGTTACTCCTGCCAGTTTCTCTCCGTTAAACCACAGTCACATCTACAATATTCCTCTGCCCCTTTCACCAGACGCGATACGCCATTATTTGTCGACATTATGACTTTCACAGTACTCCTGCTAGGGGCTATTCCAGTTTACCAATGTATTTCGCCTGTTGACGAGGCATTTGGCTACCTTAAGAGAGTCATAGTTACTCCTGTCAGTTGCTCCCCGTTTTACCACGGTCACATTTTCAATCTTATTCTGGCCAGTTCACCTGAAGCGATACTCCATTATCAGTCAACCTAAAGAATATCACATTACTCCTGCCGGGAGCTTCTCGAGTTTGCCGATGTATTTCGCCTGTTGACGAGGCATTTGGATACCTTAAGAGAGTCATAGTTTCCCCTTGCTGTTGCTCCCCATTTTACAACAGGCACATCTACAAGCTTACTCTGGCCAATTCTCCTGAAGCGATACGCTAATATCTGTTGACATAAAGCCTTTCACAGTACTCCTTCCGGGAGCTTCTCGACTCTGCCGATGTATTTCGCCTATTGAGGAGGCGTTTGGCTACCTTAAGAGAGTCATAGATACTCCTGCCAGTGTCTCTCCGTTAAACCACAGTCACATCTACAATATTCCTCTGCCCCTTTCACCACACGCGATACGCCATTATTTGTCGACATTATGACTTTCACAGTACTCCTGCTAGGGGCTCCTCCAGTTTACCAATGTATTTCGCCCGTTGACGAGGCATTTGGCTACCTTAAGAGAGTCATAGTTACTCCTGTCAGTTGCTCCCCGTTTTACCACGGTCACATTTTCAATCTTATTCTGGCCAGTTCACCTGAAGCGATACGCCATTATCAGTCAACCTAAAGTATATCACAGTACTCCTGCCGGGAGCTTCTCGAGTTTGCCGATGTATTTCGCCTGTTGACGATACATTTGGATACCTTAAGAGAGTCATAGTTACTCCCTGCTGTTGCTCCCCATTTTACAACAGGCACATCTACAAGCTTACTCTGGCCAATTCTCCTGAAGCGATACGCTAATATCTGTTGACATAAAGACTTTCACAGTACTCCTGGCGGGAGCTTTTCGACTTTGCCGATGTATTTCGCCTATTGAGGAGGCGTTTGGCTACCTTAAGAGAGTCATAGATACTCCTGCCAGTGTCTCTCCGTTAAACCACTGTCACATCTACCATTTTCCTGTGCCCCTTTCACCAGACGCGATACGCCACTATTTGTCGACATCATGTCTTTCAAAGTACTCCTGCTAGGGGCTCCTCCAGTTTACCAATGTATTTCGCCTGTTGAAGAGGCATTTGGCTACCTTCAGAGAGTCATAGTTACTCCTGTCAGTTTCTCCCCGTTTAACCACAGTCACATTTTCAATCTCATTCTGGCCAGTTCACCTGAAGCGATACGCCATTATCAGTCAACCTAAAGAATATCACATTACTCCTGCCGGGAGCTTCTCGAGTTTGCCGATGTATTTCGCCTGTTGAAGAGGCATTTGGATACCTTAAGAGAGTCATAGTTTCCCCTTGCAGTTGCTCCCCATTTTACAACAGGCACATCTACAAGCTTACTCTGGCCAATTCTCCTGAAGCGATACGCTAATATCTGTTGACATAAAGACTTTCACAGTACTCCTGCCGGGAGCTTCTCGACTTTACCGATGTATTTCGCCTATTGAAGAGGCATTTGGCTACCTTAAGAGAGTCATAGTTATTCCTGCCAGTTTCTCTCCGTTAAACCACAGTCACATCTACAATATTCCTCTGCCCCTTTCACCAGACGCGATACGCCATTATTTGTCGACATTATGACTTTCACAGTACTCCTGCTAGGGGCTATTCCAGTTTACCAATGTATTTCGCCTGTTGACGAGGCATTTGGCTACCTTAAGAGAGTCATAGTTACTCCTGTCAGTTGCTCCCCGTTTTATCACGGTCACATTTTCAATCTTATTCTGGCCAGTTCACCTGAAGCGATACGCCATTATCAGTCAACCTAAAGTATATCACAGTACTCCTGCCGGGAGCTTCTCGAGTTTGCCGATGTATTTCGCCTGTTGACGATACATTTGGATACCTTGAGAGAGTCATAGTTACTCCTTGCTGTTGCTCCCCATTTTACAACAGGCACATCTACAAGCTTACTCTGGCCAATTCTCCTGAAGCGATACGCTAATATCTGTTGACATAAAGACTTTCACAGTACTCCTGCCGGAAGCGTCTCGAATTTGCCGATATATTTCGCATATTGACGAGGCATTTGGCTACCTTAAGAGAGTTATAGTTACTCCTGCCAGTGTCTCTCCGTTAAACCACATTTACATTTACAATTTTCCTCCGCCCCTTACACCAGACGCGATACGATATTATTTATCGACATTATGACTTTCACAGTACTCCTGCTAGGGGCTCCTCCAGTTTACCAATGTATTTCGCCTGTTGAAGAGGCATTTGGCTACCTTCAGAGAGTCATAGTTACTCCTGTCAGTTGCTCCCCGTTTAACCACAGTCACATTTTCAATCTCATTCTGGCCAGTTCACCTGAAGCGATACGCCATTATCAGTCAACCTAAAGAATATCACATTACTCCTGCCGGGAGCTTCTCGAGTTTGCCGATGTATTTCGCCTGTTGACGAGGCATTTGGATACCTTAAGAGAGTCATAGTTTCCCCTTGCAGTTGCTCCCCATTTTACAACAGGCACATCTACAAGCTTACTCTGGCCAATTCTCCTGAAGCGATACGCTAATATCTGTTGACATAAAGACTTTCACAGTACTCCTGCCGGGAGCTTCTCGACTTTACCGATGTATTTCGCCTATTGAAGAGGCATTTGGCTACCTTAAGAGAGTCATAGTTACTCCTGCCAGTTTCTCTCCGTTAAACCACAGTCACATCTACAATATTCCTCTGCCCCTTTCACCAGACGCGATACGCCATTATTTGTCGACATTATGACTTTCACAGTACTCCTGCTAGGGGCTATTCCAGTTTACCAATGTATTTCGCCTGTTGACGAGGCATTTGGCTACCTTAAGAGAGTCATAGTTACTCCTGTCAGTTGCTCCCCGTTTTACCACGGTCACATTTTCAATCTTATTCTGGCCAGTTCACCTGAAGCGATACGCCATTATCAGTCAACCTAAAGTATATCACAGTACTCCTGCCGGGAGCTTCTCGAGTTTGCCGATGTATTTCGCCTGTTGACGATACATTTGGATACCTTAAGAGAGTCATAGTTACTCCTTGCTGTTGCTCCACATTTTACAACAGGCACATCTACAAGCTTACTCTGGCCAATTCTCCTGAAGCGATACGCTAATATCTGTTGACATAAAGACTTTCACAGTACTCCTGCCGGGAGCGTCTCGAATTTGCCGATATATTTCGCATATTGACGAGGCATTTGGCTACCTTAAGAGAGTTATAGTTACTCCTGCCAGTGTCTCTCCGTTAAACCACATTTACATTTACAATTTTCCTCCGCCCCTTACACCAGACGCGATACGATATTATTTATCAACATTATGACTTTCACAGTACTCCTGCTAGGGGCTCCTCCAGTTTACCAAAGTATTTCGCCTGTTGAAGAGGCATTTGGCTACCTTCAGAGAGTCATAGTTACTCCTGTCAGTTGCTCCCCGTTTTACCAAAGTCACATTTTAATCTTATTCTGGCCAGTTCACCTGAAGCGATACGCCATTATCAGTCAACCTAAAGAATATCACATTACTCCTGCCGGGAGCTTCTCGAGTTTGCCGATGTATTTCGCCTGTTGACGAGGCATTTGGATACCTTAAGAGAGTCATAGTTTCCCCTTGCTGTTGCTCCCCATTTTACAACAGGCACATCTACAAGCTTACTCTGGCCAATTCTCCTGAAGCTATACGCTAATATCTGTTGACATAAAGCCTTTCACAGTACTCCTTCCGGGAGCTTCTCGACTCTACCGATGTATTTCGCCTATTGAAGAGGCATTTGGCTACCTTAAGAGAGTCATAGTTACTCCTGCCAGTTTCTCTCCGTTAAACCACAGTCACATCTACAATATTCCTCTGCCCCTTTCACCACACGCGATACGCCATTATTTGTCGACATTATGACTTTCACAGTACTCCTGCTAGGGGCTCCTCCAGTTTACCAATGTATTTCGCCCGTTGACGAGGCATTTGGATACCTTAAGAGAGTCATAGTTACTCCTGTCAGTTGCTCCCCGTTTTACCACGGTCACATTTTCAATCTTATTCTGGCCAGTTCACCTGAAGCGATACGCCATTATCAGTCAACCTAAAGTATATCACAGTACTCCTGCCGGGAGCTTCTCGAGTTTGCCGATGTATTTCGCCTGTTGACGAGGCATTTGGATACCTTAAGAGAGTCATAGTTTCCCCTTGCTGTTGCTCCCCATTTTACAACAGGCACATCTACAAGCTTACTCTGGCCAATTCTCCTGAAGCGATACGCTAATATCTGTTGACATAAAGACTTTCACAGTACTCCTGCCGGGAGCTTCTCGACTTTACCGATGTATTTCGCCTATTGAAGAGGCATTTGGCTACCTTAAGAGAGTCATAGTTACTCCTGCCAGTTTCTCTCCGTTAAACCACAGTCACATCTACAATATTCCTCTGCCCCTTTCACCAGACGCGATACGCCATTATTTGTCGACATTATGACTTTCACAGTACTCCTGCTAGGGGCTATTCCAGTTTACCAATGTATTTCGCCTGTTGACGAGGGGTTTGGCTACCTTAAGAGAGTCATAGTTACTCCTGTCAGTTGCTCCCCGTTTTACCACGGTCACATTTTCAATCTTATTCTGGCCAGTTCACCTGAAGCGATACGCCATTATCAGTCAACCTAAAGTATATCACAGTACTCCTGCCGGGAGCTTCTCGAGTTTGCCGATGTATTTCGCCTGTTGACGATACATTTGGATACCTTAAGAGAGTCATAGTTACTCCTTGCTGTTGCTCCCCATTTTACAACAGGCACATCTACAAGCTTACTCTGGCCAATTCTCCTGAAGCGATACGCTAATATCTGTTGACATAAAGACTTTCACAGTACTCCTGGCGGGAGCTTTTCGACTTTGCCGATGTATTTCGCCTATTGAGGAGGCGTTTGGCTACCTTAAGAGAGTCATAGATACTCCTGCCAGTGTCTCTCCGTTAAACCACAGTCACATCTACCATTTTCCTGTGCCCCTTTCACCAGACGCGATACGCCACTATTTGTCGACATCATGTCTTTCAAAGTACTCCTGCTAGGGGCTCCTCCAGTTTACCAATGTATTTCGCCTGTTGACGAGGCATTTGGCTACCTTAAGAGAGTCATAGTTACTCCTGTCAGTTGCTCCCCGTTTTACCACAGTCACATTTTCAATCTTATTCTGGCCAGTTCACCCGAAGCGATACGCCTCTTGACGAGGCATTTGGCTACCTTAAGAGAGTCATAGTTACTCCTGTCAGTTGCTCCCCGTTTAACCACAGTCACATTTTCAATCTCATTCTGGCCAGTTCACCTGAAGCGATACGCCATTATCAGTCAACCTAAAGTATATCACAGTACTCCTGCCGGGAGCTTCTCGAGTTTGCCGATGTATTTCGCCTGTTGACGATACATTTGGATACCTTAAGAGAGTCATAGTTACTCCTTGCTGTTGCTCCCCATTTTACAACAGGCACATCTACAAGCTTACTCTGGCCAATTCTCCTGAAGCGATACGCTAATATCTGTTGACATAAAGACTTTCACAGTACTCCTGCCGGGAGCGTCTCGAATTTGCCGATATATTTCGCATATTGACGAGGCATTTGGCTACCTTAAGAGAGTTATAGTTAGTCCTGCCAGTGTCTCTCCGTTAAACCACATTTACATTTACAATTTTCCTCCGCCCCTTACACCAGACGCGATACGATATTATTTATCAACATTATGACTTTCACAGTACTCCTGCTAGGAGCTCCTCCAGTTTACCAAAGTATTTCGCCTGTTGAAGACGCATTTGGCTACCTTCAGAGAGTCATAGTTACTCCTGTCAGTTGCTCCCCGTTTTACCAAAGTCACATTTTAATCTTATTCTGGCCAGTTCACCTGAAGCGATACGCCATTATCAGTCAACCTAAAGAATATCACATTACTCCTGCCGGGAGCTTCTCGAGTTTGCCGATGTATTTCGCCTGTTGACGAGGCATTTGGATACCTTAAGAGAGTCATAGTTTCCCCTTGCTGTTGCTCCCCATTTTACAACAGGCACATCTACAAGCTTACTCTGGCCAATTCTCCTGAAGCGATACGCTAATATCTGTTGACATAAAGCCTTTCACAGTACTCCTTCCGGGAGCTTCTCGACTTTACCGATGTATTTCGCCTATTGAAGAGGCATTTGGCTACCTTAAGAGAGTCATAGTTACTCCTGCCAGTTTCTCTCCGTTAAACCACAGTCACATCTACAATATTCCTCTGCCCCTTTCACCATACGCGATACGCCATTATTTGTCGACATTATGACTTTCACAGTACTCCTGCTAGGGGCTCCTCCAGTTTACCAATGTGTTTCGCCCGTTGACGAGGCATTTGGCTACCTTAAGAGAGTCATAGTTACTCCTGTCAGTTGCTCCCCGTTTTACCACGGTCACATTTTCAATCTTATTCTGGCCAGTTCACCTGAAGCGATACGCCATTATCAGTCAACCTAAAGTATATCACAGTACTCCTGCCGGGAGCTTCTCGAGTTTGCCGATGTATTTCGCCTGTTGACGATACATTTGGATACCTTAAGAGAGTCATAGTTACTCCCTGCTGTTGCTCCCCATTTTACAACAGGCACATCTACAAGCTTACTCTGGCCAATTCTCCTGAAGCGATACGCTAATATCTGTTGACATAAAGACTTTCACAGTACTCCTGGCGGGAGCTTTTCGACTTTGCCGATGTATTTCGCCTATTGAGGAGGCGTTTGGCTACCTTAAGAGAGTCATAGATACTCCTGCCAGTGTCTCTCCGTTAAGCCACAGTCACATCTACCATTTTCCTGTGCCCCTTTCACCAGACGCGATACGCCACTATTTGTCGACATCATGTCTTTCAAAGTACTCCTGCTAGGGGCTCCTCCAGTTTACCAATGTATTTCGCCTGTTGAAGAGGCATTTGGCTACCTTCAGAGAGTCATAGTTACTCCTGTCAGTTGCTCCCCGTTTAACCACAGTCACTTTTTCAATCTCATTCTGGCCAGTTCACCTGAAGCGATACGCCATTATCAGTCAACCTAAAGAATATCACATTACTCCTGCCGGGAGCTTCTCGAGTTTGCCGATGTATTTCGCCTGTTGACGAGGCATTTGGATACCTTAAGAGAGTCATAGTTTCCCCTTGCAGTTGCTCCCCATTTTACAACAGGCACATCTACAAGCTTACTCTGGCCAATTCTCCTGAAGCGATACGCTAATATCTGTTGACATAAAGACTTTCACAGTACTCCTGCCGGGAGCTTCTCGACTTTACCGATGTATTTCGCCTATTGAAGAGGCATTTGGCTACCTTAAGAGAGTCATAGTTACTCCTGCCAGTTTCTCTCCGTTAAACCACAGTCACATCTACAATATTCCTCTGCCCCTTTCACCAGACGCGATACGCCATTATTTGTCGACATTATGACTTTCACAGTACTCCTGCTAGGGGCTATTCCAGTTTACCAATGTATTTCGCCTGTTGACGAGGGGTTTGGCTACCTTAAGAGAGTCATAGTTACTCCTGTCAGTTGCTCCCCGTTTTACCACGGTCACATTTTCAATCTTATTCTGGCCAGTTCACCTGAAGCGATACGCCATTATCAGTCAACCTAAAGTATATCACAGTACTCCTGCCGGGAGCTTCTCGAGTTTGCCGATGTATTTCGCCTGTTGACGATACATTTGGATACCTCAAGAGAGTCATAGTTACTCCTTGCTGTTGCTCCCCATTTTACAACAGGCACATCTACAAGCTTACTCTGGCCAATTCTCCTGAAGCGATACGCTAATATCTGTTGACATAAAGACTTTCACAGTACTCCTGGCGGGAGCTTTTCGACTTTGCCGATGTATTTCGCCTATTGAGGAGGCGTTTGGCTACCTTAAGAGAGTCATAGATACTCCTGCCAGTGTCTCTCCGTTAAACCACAGTCACATCTACCATTTTCCTGTGCCCCTTTCACCAGACGCGATACGCCACTATTTGTCGACATCATGTCTTTCAAAGTACTCCTGCTAGGGGCTCCTCCAGTTTACCAATGTATTTCGCCTGTTGACGAGGCATTTGGCTACCTTAAGAGAGTCATAGTTACTCCTGTCAGTTGCTCCCCGTTTTACCACAGTCACATTTTCAATCTTATTCTGGCCAGTTCACCCGAAGCGATACGCCTCTTGACGAGGCATTTGGCTACCTTAAGAGAGTCATAGTTACTCCTGTCAGTTGCTCCCCGTTTAACCACAGTCACATTTTCAATCTCATTCTGGCCAGTTCACCTGAAGCGATACGCCATTATCAGTCAACCTAAAGAATATCACATTACTCCTGCCGGGAGCTTCTCGAGTTTGCCGATGTATTTCGCCTGTTGACGAGGCATTTGGATACCTTAAGAGAGTCATAGTTTCCCCTTGCAGTTGCTCCCCATTTTACAACAGGCACATCTACAAGCTTTCTCTGGCCAATTCTCCTGAAGCGATACGCTAATATCTGTTGACATAAAGACTTTCACAGTACTCCTGCCGGGAGCTTCTCGACTTTACCGATGTATTTCGCCTATTGAAGAGGCATTTGGCTACCTTAAGAGAGCCATAGTTACTCCTGCCAGTTTCTCTCCGTTAAACCACAGTCACATCTACAATATTCCTCTGCCCCTTTCACCAGACGCGATACGCCATTATTTGTCGACATTATGACTTTCACAGTACTCCTGCTAGGGGCTATTCCAGTTTACCAATGTATTTCGCCTGTTGACGAGGCATTTGGCTACCTTAAGAGAGTCATAGTTACTCCTGTCAGTTGCTCCCCGTTTTAGCACGGTCACATTTTCAATCTTATTCTGGCCAGTTCACCTGAAGCGATACGCCATTATCAGTCAACCTAAAGTATATCACAGTACTCCTGCCGGGAGCTTCTCGAGTTTGCCGATGTATTTCGCCTGTTGACGATACATTTGGATACCTTAAGAGAGTCATAGTTACTCCTTGCTGTTGCTCCCCATTTTACAACAGGCACATCTACAAGCTTACTCTGGCCAATTCTCCTGAAGCGATACGCTAATATCTGTTGACATAAAGACTTTCACAGTACTCCTGCCGGGAGCGTCTCGAATTTGCCGATATATTTCGCATATTGACGAGGCATTTGGCTACCTTAAGAGAGTTATAGTTAGTCCTGCCAGTGTCTCTCCGTTAAACCACATTTACATTTACAATTTTCCTCCGCCCCTTACACCAGACGCGATACGATATTATTTATCAACATTATGACTTTCACAGTACTCCTGCTAGGAGCTCCTCCAGTTTACCAAAGTATTTCGCCTGTTGAAGAGGCATTTGGCTACCTTCAGAGAGTCATAGTTACTCCTGTCAGTTGCTCCCCGTTTTACCAAAGTCACATTTTAATCTTATTCTGGCCAGTTCACCTGAAGCGATACGCCATTATCAGTCAACCTAAAGAATATCACGTTACTCCTGCCGGGAGCTTCTCGAGTTTGCCGATGTATTTCGCCTGTTGACGAGGCATTTGGATACCTTAAGAGAGTCATAGTTTCCCCTTGCTGTTGCTCCCCATTTTACAACAGGCACATCTACAAGCTTACTCTGGCCAATTCTCCTGAAGCGATACGCTAATATCTGTTGACATAAAGCCTTTCACAGTACTCCTTCCGGGAGCTTCTCGACTTTACCGATGTATTTCGCCTATTGAAGAGGCATTTGGCTACCTTAAGAGAGTCATAGTTACTCCTGCCAGTTTCTCTCCGTTAAACCACAGTCACATCTACAATATTCCTCTGCCCCTTTCACCACACGCGATACGCCATTATTTGTCGACATTATGACTTTCACAGTACTCCTGCTAGGGGCTCCTCCAGTTTACCAATGTATTTCGCCCGTTGACGAGGCATTTGGCTACCTTAAGAGAGTCATAGTTACTCCTGTCAGTTGCTCCCCGTTTTACCACGGTCACATTTTCAATCTTATTCTGGCCAGTTCACCTGAAGCGATACGCCATTATCAGTCAACCTAAAGTATATCACAGTACTCCTGCCGGGAGCTTCTCGAGTTTGCCGATGTATTTCGCCTGTTGACGATACATTTGGATACCTTAAGAGAGTCATAGTTACTCCCTGCTGTTGCTCCCCATTTTACAACAGGCACATCTACAAGCTTACTCTGGCCAATTCTCCTGAAGCGATACGCTAATATCTGTTGACATAAAGACTTTCACAGTACTCCTGGCGGGAGCTTTTCGACTTTGCCGATGTATTTCGCCTATTGAGGAGGCGTTTGGCTACCTTAAGAGAGTCATAGATACTCCTGCCAGTGTCTCTCCGTTAAGCCACAGTCACATCTACCATTTTCCTGTGCCCCTTTCACCAGACGCGATACGCCACTACTTGTCAACATCATGTCTTTCAAAGTACTCCTGCTAGGGGCTCCTCCAGTTTACCAATGTATTTCGCCTGTTGAAGAGGCATTTGGCTACCTTCAGAGAGTCATAGTTACTCCTGTCAGTTGCTCCCCGTTTAACCACAGTCACATTTTCAATCTCATTCTGGCCAGTTCACCAGAAGCGATACGCCATTATCAGTCAACCTAAAGAATATCACATTACTCCTGCCGGGAGCTTCTCGAGTTTGCCGATGTATTTCGCCTGTTGACGAGGCATTTGGATACCTTAAGAGAGTCATAGTTTCCCCTTGCAGTTGCTCCCCATTTTACAACAGGCACATCTACAAGCTTACTCTGGCCAATTCTCCTGAAGCGATACGCTAATATCTGTTGACATAAAGACTTTCACAGTACTCCTGCCGGGAGCTTCTCGACTTTACCGATGTATTTCGCCTATTGAAGAGGCATTTGGCTACCTTAAGAGAGTCATAGTTACTCCTGCCAGTTTCTCTCCGTTAAACCACAGTCACATCTACAATATTCCTCTGCCCCTTTCACCAGACGCGATACGCCATTATTTGTCGACATTATGACTTTCACAGTACTCCTGCTAGGGGCTATTCCAGTTTACCAATGTATTTCGCCTGTTGACGAGGGGTTTGGCTACCTTAAGAGAGTCATAGTTACTCCTGTCAGTTGCTCCCCGTTTTACCACGGTCACATTTTCAATCTTATTCTGGCCAGTTCACCTGAAGCGATACGCCATTATCAGTCAACCTAAAGTATATCACAGTACTCCTGCCGGGAGCTTCTCGAGTTTGCCGATGTATTTCGCCTGTTGACGATACATTTGGATACCTTAAGAGAGTCATAGTTACTCCTTGCTGTTGCTCCCCATTTTACAACAGGCACATCTACAAGCTTGCTCTGGCCAATTCTCCTGAAGCGATACGCTAATATCTGTTGACATAAAGACTTTCACAGTACTCCTGCCGGGAGCGTCTCGAATTTGCCGATATATTTCGCATATTGACGAGGCATTTGGCTACCTTAAGAGAGTTATAGCTACTCCTGCCAGTGTCTCTCCGTTAAACCACATTTACATTTACAATTTTCCTCCGCCCCTTACACCAGACGCGATACGATATTATTTATCAACATTATGACTTTCACAGTACTCCTGCTAGGGCTCCTCCAGTTTACCAAAGTATTTCGCCTGTTGAAGAGGCATTTGGCTACCTTCAGAGAGTCATAGTTACTCCTGTCAGTTGCTCCCCGTTTTACCAAAGTCACATTTTAATCTTATTCTGGCCAGTTCACCTGAAGCGATACGCCATTATCAGTCAACCTAAAGAATATCACATTACTCCTGCCGGGAGCTTCTCGAGTTTGCCGATGTATTTCGCCTGTTGACGAGGCATTTGGATACCTTAAGAGAGTCATAGTTTCCCCTTGCTGTTGCTCCCCATTTTACAACAGGCACATCTACAAGCTTACTCTGGCCAATTCTCCTGAAGCGATACGCTAATATCTGTTGACATAAAGACTTTCACAGTACTCCTTCCGGGAGCTTCTCGACTTTACCGATGTATTTCGCCTATTGAAGAGGCATTTGGCTACCTTAAGAGAGTCATAGTTACTCCTGCCAGTTTCTCTCCGTTAAACCACAGTCACATCTACAATATTCCTCTGCCCCTTTCACCACACGCGATACGCCATTATTTGTCGACATTATGACTTTCACAGTACTCCTGCTAGGGGCTCCTCCAGTTTACCAATGTATTTCGCCCGTTGACAAGGCATTTGGCTACCTTAAGAGAGTCATAGTTACTCCTGTCAGTTGCTCCCCGTTTTACCACGGTCACATTTTCAATCTTATTCTGGCCAGTTCACCTGAAGCGATACGCCATTATCAGTCAACCTAAAGTATATCACAGTACTCCTGCCGGGAGCTTCTCGAGTTTGCCGATGAATTTCGCCTGTTGACGATACATTTGGATACCTTAAGAGAGTCATAGTTACTCCCTGCTGTTGCTCCCCATTTTACAACAGGCACATCTACAAGCTTACTCTGGCCAATTCTCCTGAAGCGATACGCTAATATCTGTTGACATAAAGACTTTCACAGTACTCCTGGCGGGAGCTTTTCGACTTTGCCGATGTATTTCGCCTATTGAGGAGGCGTTTGGCTACCTTAAGAGAGTCATAGATACTCCTGCCAGTGTCTCTCCGTTAAACCACAGTCACATCTACCATTTTCCTGTGCCCCTTTCACCAGACGCGATACGCCACTATTTGTCGACATCATGTCTTTCAAAGTACTCCTGCTAGGGGCTCCTCCAGTTTACCAATGTATTTCGCCTGTTGACGAGGCATTTGGCTACCTTAAGAGAGTCATAGTTACTCCTGTCAGTTGCTCCCCGTTTTACCACAGTCACATTTTCAATCTTATTCTGGCCAGTTCACCCGAAGCGATACGCCTCTTGACGAGGCATTTGGCTACCTTAAGAGAGTCATAGTTACTCCTGTCAGTTGCTCCCCGTTTAACCACAGTCACATTTTCAATCTCATTCTGGCCAGTTCACCTGAAGCGATACGCCATTATCAGTCAACCTAAAGAATATCACATTACTCCTGCCGGGAGCTTCTCGAGTTTGCCGATGTATTTCGCCTGTTGACGAGGCATTTGGATACCTTAAGAGAGTCATAGTTTCCCCTTGCAGTTGCTCCCCATTTTACAACAGGCACATCTACAAGCTTACTCTGGCCAATTCTCCTGAAGCGATACGCGAATATCTGTTGACATAAAGACTTTCACAGTACTCCTGCCGGGAGCTTCTCGACTTTACCGATGTATTTCGCCTATTGAAGAGGCATTTGGCTACCTTAAGAGAGCCATAGTTACTCCTGCCAGTTTCTCTCCGTTAAACCACAGTCACATCTACAATATTCCTCTGCCCCTTTCACCAGACGCGATACGCCATTATTTGTCGACATTATGACTTTCACAGTACTCCTGCTAGGGGCTATTCCAGTTTACCAATGTATTTCGCCTGTTGACGAGGCATTTGGCTACCTTAAGAGAGTCGTAGTTACTCCTGTCAGTTGCTCCCCGTTTTACCACGGTCACATTTTCAATCTTATTCTGGCCAGTTCACCTGAAGCGATACGCCATTATCAGTCAACCTAAAGTATATCACAGTACTCCTGCCGGGAGCTTCTCGAGTTTGCCGATGTATTTCGCCTGTTGACGATACATTTGGATACCTTAAGAGAGTCATAGTTACTCCTTGCTGTTGCTCCCCATTTTACAACAGGCACATCTACAAGCTTACTCTGGCCAATTCTCCTGAAGCGATACGCTAATATCTGTTGACATAAAGACTTTCACAGTACTCCTGCCGGGAGCGTCTCGAATTTGCCGATATATTTCGCATATTGACGAGGCATTTGGCTACCTTAAGAGAGTTATAGTTAGTCCTGCCAGTGTCTCTCCGTTAAACCACATTTACATTTACAATTTTCCTCCGCCCCTTACACCAGACGCGATACGATATTATTTATCAACATTATGACTTTCACAGTACTCCTGCTAGGAGCTCCTCCAGTTTACCAAAGTATTTCGCCTGTTGAAGAGGCATTTGGCTACCTTCAGAGAGTCATAGTTACTCCTGTCAGTTGCTCCCCGTTTTACCAAAGTCACATTTTAATCTTATTCTGGCCAGTTCACCTGAAGCGATACGCCATTATCAGTCAACCTAAAGAATATCACGTTACTCCTGCCGGGAGCTTCTCGAGTTTGC
The DNA here is from genome assembly GCF_021461395.2 of Schistocerca americana. Taxonomy (NCBI): domain Eukaryota; kingdom Metazoa; phylum Arthropoda; class Insecta; order Orthoptera; family Acrididae; genus Schistocerca; species Schistocerca americana. Next base: position 62,193,728 of record NC_060130.1, read on the forward strand.
CGATGTATTTCGCCTGTTGACGAGGCATTTGGATACCTTAAGAGAGTCATAGTTTCCCCTTGCTGTTGCTCCCCATTTTACAACAGGCACATCTACAAGCTTACTCTGGCCAATTCTCCTGAAGCGATACGCTAATATCTGTTGACATAAAGCCTTTCACAGTACTCCTTCCGGGAGCTTCTCGACTTTACCGATGTATTTCGCCTATTGAAGAGGCATTTGGCTACCTTAAGAGAGTCATAGTTACTCCTGCCAGTTTCTCTCCGTTAAACCACAGTCACATCTACAATATTCCTCTGCCCCTTTCACCACACGCGATACGCCATTATTTGTCGACATTATGACTTTCACAGTACTCCTGCTAGGGGCTCCTCCAGTTTACCAATGTATTTCGCCCGTTGACGAGGCATTTGGCTACCTTAAGAGAGTCATAGTTACTCCTGTCAGTTGCTCCCCGTTTTACCACGGTCACATTTTCAATCTTATTCTGGCCAGTTCACCTGAAGCGATACGCCATTATCAGTCAACCTAAAGTATATCACAGTACTCCTGCCGGGAGCTTCTCGAGTTTGCCGATGTATTTCGCCTGTTGACGATACATTTGGATACCTTAAGAGAGTCATAGTTACTCCCTGCTGTTGCTCCCCATTTTACAACAGGCACATCTACAAGCTTACTCTGGCCAATTCTCCTGAAGCGATACGCTAATATCTGTTGACATAAAGACTTTCACAGTACTCCTGGCGGGAGCTTTTCGACTTTGCCGATGTATTTCGCCTATTGAGGAGGCGTTTGGCTACCTTAAGAGAGTCATAGATACTCCTGCCAGTGTCTCTCCGTTAAGCCACAGTCACATCTACCATTTTCCTGTGCCCCTTTCACCAGACGCGATACGCCACTATTTGTCGACATCATGTCTTTCAAAGTACTCCTGCTAGGGGCTCCTCCAGTTTACCAATGTATTTCGCCTGTTGAAGAGGCATTTGGCTACCTTCAGAGAGTCATAGTTACTCCTGTCAGTTGCTCCCCGTTTAACCACAGTCACATTTTCAATCTCATTCTGGCCAGTTCACCAGAAGCGATACGCCATTATCAGTCAACCTAAAGAATATCACATTACTCCTGCCGGGAGCTTCTCGAGTTTGCCGATGTATTTCGCCTGTTGACGAGGCATTTGGATACCTTAAGCGAGTCATAGTTTCCCCTTGCAGTTGCTCCCCATTTTACAACAGGCACATCTACAAGCTTACTCTGGCCAATTCTCCTGAAGCGATACGCTAATATCTGTTGACATAAAGACTTTCACAGTACTCCTGCCGGGAGCTTCTCGACTTTACCGATGTATTTCGCCTATTGAAGAGGCATTTGGCTACCTTAAGAGAGTCATAGTTACTCCTGCCAGTTTCTCTCCGTTAAACCACAGTCACATCTACAATATTCCTCTGCCCCTTTCACCAGACGCGATACGCCATTATTTGTCGACATTATGACTTTCACAGTACTCCTGCTAGGGGCTATTCCAGTTTACCAATGTATTTCGCCTGTTGACGAGGGGTTTGGCTACCTTAAGAGAGTCATAGTTACTCCTGTCAGTTGCTCCCCGTTTTACCACGGTCACATTTTCAATCTTATTCTGGCCAGTTCACCTGAAGCGATACGCCATTATCAGTCAACCTAAAGTATATCACAGTACTCCTGCCGGGAGCTTCTCGAGTTTGCCGATGTATTTCGCCTGTTGACGATACATTTGGATACCTTAAGAGAGTCATAGTTACTCCTTGCTGTTGCTCCCCATTTTACAACAGGCACATCTACAAGCTTGCTCTGGCCAATTCTCCTGAAGCGATACGCTAATATCTGTTGACATAAAGACTTTCACAGTACTCCTGCCGGGAGCGTCTCGAATTTGCCGATATATTTCGCATATTGACGAGGCATTTGGCTACCTTAAGAGAGTTATAGCTACTCCTGCCAGTGTCTCTCCGTTAAACCACATTTACATTTACAATTTTCCTCCGCCCCTTACACCAGACGCGATACGATATTATTTATCAACATTATGACTTTCACAGTACTCCTGCTAGGGCTCCTCCAGTTTACCAAAGTATTTCGCCTGTTGAAGAGGCATTTGGCTACCTTCAGAGAGTCATAGTTACTCCTGTCAGTTGCTCCCCGTTTTACCAAAGTCACATTTTAATCTTATTCTGGCCAGTTCACCTGAAGCGATACGCCATTATCAGTCAACCTAAAGAATATCACATTACTCCTGCCGGGAGCTTCTCGAGTTTGCCGATGTATTTCGCCTGTTGACGAGGCATTTGGATACCTTAAGAGAGTCATAGTTTCCCCTTGCAGTTGCTCCCCATTTTACAACAGGCACATCTACAAGCTTACTCTGGCCAATTCTCCTGAAGCGATACGCTAATATCTGTTGACATAAAGACTTTCACAGTACTCCTGCCGGGAGCTTCTCGACTTTACCGATGTATTTCGCCTATTGAAGAGGCATTTGGCTACCTTAAGAGAGTCATAGTTACTCCTGCCAGTTTCTCTCCGTTAAACCACAGTCACATCTACAATATTCCTCTGCCCCTTTCACCAGACGCGATACGCCATTATTTGTCGACATTATGACTTTCACAGTACTCCTGCTAGGGGCTATTCCAGTTTACCAATGTATTTCGCCTGTTGACGAGGCATTTGGCTACCTTAAGAGAGTCATAGTTACTCCTGTCAGTTGCTCCCCGTTTTACCACGGTCACATTTTCAAACTTATTCTGGCCAGTTCACCTGAAGCGATACGCCATTATCAGTCAACCTAAAGTATATCACAGTACTCCTGCCGGGAGCTTCTCGAGTTTGCCGATGTATTTCGCCTGTTGACGATACATTTGGATACCTTAAGAGAGTCATAGTTACTCCTTGCTGTTGCTACCCATTTTACAACAGGCACATCTACAAGCTTACTCTGGCCAATTCTCCTGAAGCGATACGCTAATATCTGTTGACATAAAGACTTTCACAGTACTCCTTCCGGGAGCTTCTCGACTTTACCGATGTATTTCGCCTATTGAAGAGGCATTTGGCTACCTTAAGAGAGTCATAGTTACTCCTGCCAGTTTCTCTCCGTTAAACCACAGTCACATCTACAATATTCCTCTGCCCCTTTCACCACACGCGATACGCCATTATTTGTCGACATTATGACATTCACAGTACTCCTGCTAGGGGCTCCTCCAGTTTACCAATGTATTTCGCCCGTTGACGAGGCATTTGGCTACCTTAAGAGAGTCATAGTTACTCCTGTCAGTTGCTCCCCGTTTTACCACGGTCACATTTTCAATCTTATTCTGGCCAGTTCACCTGAAGCGATACGCCATTATCAGTCAACCTAAAGTATATCACAGTACTCCTGCCGGGAGCTTCTCGAGTTTGCCGATGTATTTCGCCTGTTGACGATACATTTGGATACCTTGAGAGAGTCATAGTTACTCCTTGCTGTTGCTCCCCATTTTACAACAGGCACATCTACAAGCTTACTCTGGCCAATTCTCCTGAAGCGATACGCTAATATCTGTTGACATAAAGACTTTCACAGTACTCCTGCCGGGAGCGTCTCGAATTTGCCGATATATTTCGCATATTGACGAGGCATTTGGCTACCTTAAGAGAGTTATAGTTACTCCTGCCAGTGTCTCTCCGTTAAACCACATTTACATTTACAATTTTCCTCCGCCCCTTACACCAGACGTGATACGATATTATTTATCGACATTATGACTTTCACAGTACTCCTGCTAGGGGCTCCTCCAGTTTACCAAAGTATTTCGCCTGTTGAAGAGGCATTTGGCTACCTTAAGAGAGTCATACTTACTCCTGTCAGTTGCTCCCCGTTTAACCACAGTCACATTTTCAATCTCATTCTGGCCAGTTCACCTGAAGCGATACGCCATTATCAGTCAACCTAAAGAATATCACATTACTCCTGCCGGGAGCTTCTCGAGTTTGCCGATGTATTTCGCCTGTTGACGAGGCATTTGGATACCTTAAGAGAGTCATAGTTTCCCCTTGCAGTTGCTCCCCATTTTACAACAGGCACATCTACAAGCTTACTCTGGCCAATTCTCCTGAAGCGATACGCTAATATCTGTTGACATAAAGACTTTCACAGTACTCCTGCCGGGAGCTTCTCGACTTTACCGATGTATTTCGCCTATTGAAGAGGCATTTGGCTACCTTAAGAGAGTCATAGTTACTCCTGCCAGTTTCTCTCCGTTAAACCACAGTCACATCTACAATATTCCTCTGCCCCTTTCACTACACGCGATACGCCATTATTTGTCGACATTATGACTTTCACAGTACTCCTGCTAGGGGCTCCTCCAGTTTACCAATGTATTTCGCCCGTTGACGAGGCATTTGGCTACCTTAAGAGAGTCATAGTTACTCCTGTCAGTTGCTCCCCGTTTTACCACGGTCACATTTTCAATCTTATTCTGGCCAGTTCACCTGAAGCGATACGCCATTATCAGTCAACCTATAGTATATCACAGTACTCCTGCCGGGAGCTTCTCGAGTTTGCCGATATATTTCGCCTGTTGACGATACATTTGGATACCTTAAGAGAGTCATAGTTACTCCCTGCTGTTGCTCCCCATTTTACAACAGGCACATCTACAAGCTTACTCTGGCCAATTCTCCTGAGGCGATACGCTAATATCTGTTGACATAAACACTTTCACAGTACTCCTGGCGGGAGCTTTTCGACTTTGCCGATGTATTTCGCCTATTGAGGAGGCGTTTGGCTACCTTAAGAGAGTCATAGATACTCCTGCCAGTGTCTCTCCGTTAAACCACAGTCACATCTACCATTTTCCTGTGCCCCTTTCACCAGACGCGATACGCCACTATTTGTCGACATCATGTCTTTCAAAGTACTCCTGCTAGGGGCTCCTCCAGTTTACCAATGTATTTCGCCTGTTGACGAAGCATTTGGCTACCTTAAGAGAGTCATAGTTACTCCTGTCAGTTGCTCCCCGTTTTACCACAGTCACATTTTCAATCTTATTCTGGCCAGTTCACCCGAAGCGATACGCCTCTTGACGAGGCATTTGGCTACCTTAAGAGAGTCATAGTTACTCCTGTCAGTTGCTCCCCGTTTAACCACAGTCACATTTTCAATCTCATTCTGGCCAGTTCACCTGAAGCGATACGCCATTATCAGTCAACCTAAAGAATATCACATTACTCCTGCCGGGAGCTTCTCGAGTTTGCCGATGTATTTCGCCTGTTGACGAGGCATTTGGATACCTTAAGAGAGTCATAGTTTCCCCTTGCAGTTGCTCCCCATTTTACAACAGGCACATCTACAAGCTTACTCTGGCCAATTCTCCTGAAGCGATACGCTAATATCTGTTGACATAAAGCCTTTCACAGTACTCCTGCCGGGAGCTTCTCGACTTTACCGATGTATTTCGCCTATTGAAGAGGCATTTGGCTACCTTAAGAGAGTCATAGTTACTCCTGCCAGTTTCTCTCCGTTAAACCACAGTCACATCTACAATATTCCTCTGCCCCTTTCACCAGACGCGATACGCCATTATTTGTCGACATTATGACTTTCACAGTACTCCTGCTAGGGGCTATTCCAGTTTACCAATGTATTTCGCCTGTTGACGAGGCATTTGGCTACCTTAAGAGAGTCATAGTTACTCCTGTCAGTTGCTCCCCGTTTTACCAAAGTCACATTTTAATCTTATTCTGGCCAGTTCACCTGAAGCGATACGCCATTATCAGTCAACCTAAAGAATATCACATTACTCCTGCCGGGAGCTTCTCGAGTTTGCCGATGTATTTCGCCTGTTGACGAGGCATTTGGATACCTTAAGAGAGGCATAGTGTCCCCTTGCTGTTGCTCCCCATTTTACAACAGGCACATCTACAAGCTTACTCTGGCCAATTCTCCTGAAGCGATACGCTAATATCTGTTGACATAAAGACTTTCACAGTACTCCTTCTGGGAGCTTCTCGACTTTACCGATGTATTTCGCCTATTGAAGAGGCATTTGGCTACCTTAAGAGAGTCATAGTTACTCCTGCCAGTTTCTCTCCGTTAAACCACAGTCACATCTACAATATTCCTCTGCCCCTTTCACCACACGCGATACGCCATTATTTGTCGACATTATGACTTTCACAGTACTCCTGCTAGGGGCTCCTCCAGTTTACCAATGTATTTCGCCCGTTGACGAGGCATTTGGCTACCTTAAGAGAGTCATAGTTACTCCTGTCAGTTGCTCCCCGTTTTACCACGGTCACATTTTCAATCTTATTCTGGCCAGTTCACCTGAAGCGATACGCCATTATCAGTCAACCTAAAGTATATCACAGTACTCCTGCCGGGAGCTTCTCGAGTTTGCCGATGTATTTCGCCTGTTGACGATACATTTGGATACCTTAAGAGAGTCATAGTTACTCCCTGCTGTTGCTCCCCATTTTACAACAGGCACATCTACAAGCTTACTCTGGCCAATTCTCCTGAAGCGATACGCTAATATCTGTTGACATAAAGACTTTCACAGTACTCCTGGCGGGAGCTTTTCGACTTTGCCGATGTATTTCGCCTATTGAGGAGGCGTTTGGCTACCTTAAGAGAGTCATAGATACTCCTGCCAGTGTCTCTCCGTTAAACCACAGTCACATCTACCATTTTCCTGTGCCCCTTTCACCAGACGCGATACGCCACTATTTGTCGACATCATGTCTTTCAAAGTACTCCTGCTAGGGGCTCCTCCAGTTTACCAATGTATTTCGCCTGTTGACGAGGCATTTGGCTACCTTAAGAGAGTCATAGTTACTCCTGTCAGTTGCTCCCCGTTTTACCACAGTCACATTTTCAATCTTATTCTGGCCAGTTCACCCGAAGCGATACGCCTCTTGACGAGGCATTTGGCTACCTTAAGAGAGTCATAGTTACTCCTGTCAGTTGCTCCCCGTTTAACCACAGTCACATTTTCAATCTCATTCTGGCCAGTTCACCTGAAGCGATACGCCATTTTCAGTCAACCTAAAGAATATCACATTACTCCTGCCGGGAGCTTCTCGAGTTTGCCGATGTATTTCGCCTGTTGACGAGGCATTTGGATACCTTAAGAGAGGCATAGTGTCCCCTTGCTGTTGCTCCCCATTTTACAACAGGCACATCTACAAGCTTACTCTGGCCAATTCTCCTGAAGCGATACGCTAATATCTGTTGACATAAAGACTTTCACAGTACTCCTTCTGGGAGCTTCTCGACTTTACCGATGTATTTCGCCTATTGAAGAGGCATTTGGCTACCTTAAGAGAGTCATAGTTACTCCTGCCAGTTTCTCTCCGTTAAACCACAGTCACATCTACAATATTCCTCTGCCCCTTTCACCACACGCGATACGCCATTATTTGTCGACATTATGACTTTCACAGTACTCCTGCTAGGGGCTCCTCCAGTTTACCAATGTATTTCGCCCGTTGACGAGGCATTTGGCTACCTTAAGAGAGTCATAGTTACTCCTGTCAGTTGCTCCCCGTTTTACCACGGTCACATTTTCAATCTTATTCTGGCCAGTTCACCTGAAGCGATACGCCATTATCAGTCAACCTAAGGTATATCACAGTACTCCTGCCGGGAGCTTCTCGAGTTTGCCGATGTATTTCGCCTGTTGACGATACATTTGGATACCTTAAGAGAGTCATAGTTACTCCCTGCTGTTGCTCCCCATTTTACAACAGGCACATCTACAAGCTTACTCTGGCCAATTCTCCTGAAGCGATACGCTAATATCTGTTGACATAAAGACTTTCACAGTACTCCTGGCGGGAGCTTTTCGACTTTGCCGATGTATTTCGCCTATTGAGGAGGCGTTTGGCTACCTTAAGAGAGTCATAGATACTCCTGCCAGTGTCTCTCCGTTAAACCACAGTCACATCTACCATTTTCCTGTGCCCCTTTCACCAGACGCGATACGCCACTATTTGTCGACATCATGTCTTTCAAAGTACTCCTGCTAGGGGCTCCTCCAGTTTACCAATGTATTTCGCCTGTTGACGAGGCATTTGGCTACCTTAAGAGAGTCATAGTTACTCCTGTCAGTTGCTCCCCGTTTTACCACAGTCACATTTTCAATCTTATTCTGGCCAGTTCACCCGAAGCGATACGCCTCTTGACGAGGCATTTGGCTACCTTAAGAGAGTCATAGTTACTCCTGTCAGTTGCTCCCCGTTTAACCACAGTCACATTTTCAATCTCATTCTGGCCAGTTCACCTGAAGCGATACGCCATTTTCAGTCAACCTAAAGAATATCACATTACTCCTGCCGGGAGCTTCTCGAGTTTGCCGATGTATTTCGCCTGTTGACGAGGCATTTGGATACCTTAAGAGAGTCATAGTTTCCCCTTGCAGTTGCTCCCCATTTTACAACAGGCACATCTACAAGCTTACTCTGGCCAATTCTCCTGAAGCGATACGCTAATATCTGTTGACATAAAGCCTTTCACAGTACTCCTGCCGGGAGCTTCTCGACTTTACCGATGTATTTCGCCTATTGAAGAGGCATTTGGCTACCTTAAGAGAGTCATAGTTACTCCTGCCAGTTTCTCTCCGTTAAACCACAGTCACATCTACAATATTCCTCTGCCCCTTTCACCAGACGCGATACGCCATTATTTGTCGACATTATGACTTTCACAGTACTCCTGCTAGGGGCTATTCCAGTTTACCAATGTATTTCGCCTGTTGACGAGGCATTTGGCTACCTTAAGAGAGTCATAGTTACTCCTGTCAGTTGCTCCCCGTTTTACCAAAGTCACATTTTAATCTTATTCTGGCCAGTTCACCTGAAGCGATACGCCATTATCAGTCAACCTAAAGAATATCACATTACTCCTGCCGGGAGCTTCTCGAGTTTGCCGATGTATTTCGCCTGTTGACGAGGCATTTGGATACCTTAAGAGAGGCATAGTGTCCCCTTGCTGTTGCTCCCCATTTTACAACAGGCACATCTACAAGCTTACTCTGGCCAATTCTCCTGAAGCGATACGCTAATATCTGTTGACATAAAGACTTTCACAGTACTCCTTCTGGGAGCTTCTCGACTTTACCGATGTATTTCGCCTATTGAAGAGGCATTTGGCTACCTTAAGAGAGTCATAGTTACTCCTGCCAGTTTCTCTCCGTTAAACCACAGTCACATCTACAATATTCCTCTGCCCCTTTCACCACACGCGATACGCCATTATTTGTCGACATTATGACTTTCACAGTACTCCTGCTAGGGGCTCCTCCAGTTTACCAAAGTATTTCGCCTGTTGAAGAGGCATTTGGCTACCTTCAGAGAGTCATAGTTACTCCTGTCAGTTGCTCCCCGTTTTACCAAAGTCACATTTTAATCTTATTCTGGCCAGTTCACCTGAAGCGATACGCCATTATCAGTCAACCTAAAGAATATCACATTACTCCTGCCGGGAGCTTCACGAGTTTGCCGATGTATTTCGCCTGTTGACGAGGCATTTGGATACCTTAAGAGAGTCATAGTTTCCCCTTGCTGTTGCTCCCCATTTTACAACAGGCACATCTACAAGCTTACTCTGGCCAATTCTCCTGAAGCGATACGCTAATATCTGTTGACATAAAGACTTTCACAGTACTCCTGGCGGGAGCTTTTCGACTTTGCCGATGTATTTCGCCTATTGAGGAGGCGTTTGGCTACCTTAAGAGAGTCATAGATACTCCTGCCAGTGTCTCTCCGTTAAACCACAGTCACATCTACCATTTTCCTGTGCCCCTTTCACCAGACGCGATACGCCATTATTTGTCGACATCATGTCTTTCAAAGTACTCCTGCTAGGGGCTCCTCCAGTTTACCAATGTATTTCGCCTGTTGACGAGGCATTTGGCTACCTTAAGAGAGTCATAGTTTCCCCTTGCTGTTACTCCCCATTTTACAACAGGCACATCTACAAGCTTACTCTGGCCAATTCTCCTGAAGCGATACGCTAATATCTGTTGACATAAAGACTTTCACAGTACTCCTTCCGGGAGCTTCTCGACTTTACCGATGTATTTCGCCTATTGAAGAGGCATTTGGCTACCGTAAGAGAGTCATAGTTACTCCTGCCAGTTTCTCTCCGTTAAACCACAGTCATATCTACAATATTCCTCTGCCCCTTTCACCACACGCGATACGCCATTATTTGTCGACATTATGACTTTCACAGTACTCCTGCTAGGGGCTCCTCCAGTTTACCAATGTATTTCGCCCGTTGACGAGGCATTTGGCTACCTTAAGAGAGTCATAGTTACTCCTGTCAGTTGCTCCCCGTTTTACCACAGTCACATTTTCAATCTTATTCTGGCCAGTTCACCTGAAGCGATACGCCATTATCAGTCAGCCTAAAGTATATCACAGTACTCCTGCCGGGAGCTTCTCGAGTTTGCCGATGTATTTCGCCTGTTGACGATACATTTGGATACCTTAAGAGAGTCATAGTTACTCCCTGCTGTTGCTCCCCATTTTACAACAGGCACATCTACAAGCTTACTCTGGCCAATTCTCCTGAAGCGATACGCTAATATCTGTTGACATAATGACTTTCACAGTACTCCTGGCGGGAGCTTTTCGACTTTGCCGATGTATTTCGCCTATTGAGGAGGCGTTTGGCTACCTTAAGAGAGTCATAGATACTCCTGCCAGTGTCTCTCCGTTAAACCACAGTCACATCTACCATTTTCCTGTGCCCCTTTCACCAGACGCGATACGCCACTATTTGTCGACATCATGTCTTTCAAAGTACTCCTGCTAGGGGCTCCTCCAGTTTACCAATGTATTTCGCCTGTTGACGAGGCATTTGACTACCTTAAGAGAGTCATAGTTACTCCTGTCAGTTGCTCCCCGTTTTACCACAGTCACATTTTCAATCTTATTCTGGCCAGTTCACCTGAAGCGATACGCCATTATCAGTCAACCTAAAGTATATCACAGTACTCCTGCCGGGAGCTTCTCGAGTTTGCCGATGTATTTCGCCTGTTGACGATACATTTGGATACCTTAAGAGAGTCATAGTTACTCCTTGCTGTTGCTCCCCATTTTACAACAGGCACATCTACAAGCTTACTCTGGCCAATTCTCCTGAAGCGATACGCTAATATCTGTTGACATAAAGACTTTCACAGTACTCCTGCCGGGAGCGTCTCGAATTTGCCGATGTATTTCGCATATTGACGAGGCATTTGGCTACCTTAAGAGAGTTATAGTTACTCCTGCCAGAGTCTCTCCGTTAAACCACATTTACATTTACAATTTTCTTCCGCCCCTTACACCAGACGCGATACGATATTATTTATCGACAATATGACTTTCACAGTACTCCTGCTAGGGGCTCCTCCAGTTTACCAAAGTATTTCGCCTGTTGAAGAGGCATTTGGCTACCTTCAGAGAGTCATAGTTACTCCTCTCAGTTGCTCCCCGTTTAACCACAGTCACATTTTCAATCTCATTCTGGCCAGTTCACCTGAAGCGATACGCCATTATCAGTCAACCTAAAGAATATCACATTACTCCTGCCGGGAGCTTCTCGAGTTTGCCGATGTATTTCGCCTGTTGACGAGGCATTTGGATACCTTAAGAGAGTCATAGTTTCCCCTTGCTGTTGCTCCCCATTTTACAACAGGCACATCTACAAGCTTACTCTGGCCAATTCTCCTGAAGCGATACGCTAATATCTGTTGACATAAAGACTTTCACAGTACTCCTTCCGGGAGCCTCTCGACTTTACCGATGTATTGCGCCTATTGAAGAGGCATTTGGCTACCTTAAGAGAGTCATAGTTACTCCTGCCAGTTTCTCTCCGTTAAACCACAGTCACATCTACAATATTCCTCTGCCCCTTTCACCACACGCGATACGCCATTATTTGTCGACATTATGACTTTCACAGTACTCCTGCTAGGGGCTCCTCCAGTTTACCAATGTATTTCGCCCGTTGACGAGGCATTTGGCTACCTTAAGAGAGTCATAGTTACTCCTGTCAGTTGCTCCCCGTTTTACCACGGTCACATTTTCAATCTTATTCTGGCCAGTTCACCTGAAGCGATACGCCATTATCAGTCAACCTAAAGAATATCACAGTACACCTGCCGGGAGCTTCTCGAGTTTGCCGATGTATTTCGCCTGTTGACGAGGCATTTGGATACCTTAAGAGAGTCATAGTTTCCCCTTGCTGTTGCTCCCCATTTTACAACAGGCACATCTACAAGCTTACTCTGGCCAATTCTCCTGAAGCGATACGCTAATATCTGTTGACATAAAGACTTTCACAGTACTCCTGCCGGGAGCGTCTCGAATTTGCCGATGTATTTCGCATATTGACGAGGCATTTGGCTACCTTAAGAGAGTTATAGTTACTCCTGCCAGTGTCTCTCCGTTAAACCACATTTACATTTACAATTTTCCTCCGCCCCTTACACCAGACGCGATACTATATTATTTATCGACATTATGACTTTCACCGTACTCCTGCTAGGGGCTCCTCCAGTTTACCAAAGTATTTCGCCTGTTGAAGAGGCATTTGGCTACCTTCAGAGAGTCATAGTTACTCCTGTCAGTTGCTCCCCGTTTTACCAAAGTCACATTTTAATCTTATTCTGGCCAGTTCACCTGAAGCGATACGCCATTATCAGTCAACCTAAAGAATATCACATTACTCCTGCCGGGAGCTTCTCGAGTTTGCCGATGTATTTCGCCTGTTGACGAGGCATTTGGATACCTTAAGAGAGTCATAGTTTCCCCTTGCTGTTGCTCCCCATTTTACAACAGGCACATCTACAAGCTTACTCTGGCCAATTCTCCTGAAGCGATACGCTAATATCTGTTGACATAAAAACTTTCACAGTACTCCTGGCGGGAGCATTTCGACTTTGCCGATGTATTTCGCCTATTGAGGAGGCGTTTGGCTACCTTAAGAGAGTCATAGATACTCCTGCCAGTGTCTCTCCGTTAAACCACATTTACATTTACAATTTTCCTCCGCCCCTTACACCAGACGCGATACGATATTATTTATCGACATTATGACTTTCACCGTACTCCTGCTAGGGGCTCCTCCAGTTTACCAAAGTATTTCGCCTGTTGAAGAGGCATTTGGCTACCTTCAGAGAGTCATAGTTACTCCTGTCAGTTGCTCCCCGTTTTACCAAAGTCACATTTTAATCTTATTCTGGCCAGTTCACCTGAAGCGATACGCCATTATCAGTCAACCTAAAGAATATCACATTACTCCTGCCGGGAGCTTCTCGAGTTTGCCGATGTATTTCGCCTGTTGACGAGGCATTTGGATACCTTAAGAGAGTCATAGTTTCCCCTTGCTGTTGCTCCCCATTTTACAACAGGCACATCTACAAGCTTACTCTGGCCAATTCTCCTGAAGCGATACGCTAATATCTGTTGACATAAAAACTTTCACAGTACTCCTGGCGGGAGCTTTTCGACTTTGCCGATGTATTTCGCCTATTGAGGAGGCGTTTGGCTACCTTAAGAGAGTCATAGATACTCCTGCCAGTGTCTCTCCGTTAAACCACAGTCACATCTACCATTTTCCTGTGCCCCTTTCACCAGACGCGATACGTCATTATTTGTCGACATCATGTCTTTCAAAGTACTCCTGCTAGGGGCTCCTCCAGTTTACCAATGTATTTCGCCTGTTGACGAGGCATTTGGCTACCTTAAGAGAGTCATAGTTACTCCTGTCAGTTGCTCCCCATTTTACCACAGTCACATTTTCAATCTTATTCTGGCCAGTTCACCCGAAGCGATACGCCTCTTGACGAGGCATTTGGCTACCTTAAGAGAGTCATAGTTACTCCAGTCAGTTGCTCCCCGTTTAACCACAGTCACATTTTCAATCTCATTCTGGCCAGTTCACCCGAAGCGATACGCCATTTTCAGTCAACCTAAAGAATATCACATTACTCTTGCCGGGAGCTTCTCGAGTTTGCCGATGTATTTCGCCTGTTGACGAGGCATTTGGATGCCTTAAGAGAGTCATAGTTTCCCCTTGCTGTTGCTCCCCATTTTACAACAGGCACATCTACAAGCTTACTCTGGCCAATTCTCCTGAAGCGATACGCTAATATCTGTTGACATAAAGACTTTCACAGTACTCCTGCCGGGAGCTTCTCGACTTTACCGATGTATTTCGCCTATTGAAGAGGCATTTGGCTACCTTAAGAGAGTCATAGTTACTCCTGCCAGTTTCTCTCCGTTAAACCACAGTCACATCTACAATATTCCTCTGCCCCTTTCACCAGACGCGATACGCCATTATTTGTCGACATTATGACTTTCACAGTACTCCTGCTAGGGGCTATTCCAGTTTACCAATGTATTTCGCCTGTTGACGAGGCATTTGGCTACCTTAAGAGAGTCATAGTTACTCCTGTCAGTTGCTCCCCGTTTTACCACGGTCACATTTTCAATCTTATTCTGGCCAGTTCACCTGAAGCGATACGCCATTATCAGTCAACCTAAAGTATATCACAGTACTCCTGCCGGGAGCTTCTCGAGTTTGCCGATGTATTTCGCCTGATGACGATACATTTGGATACCTTAAGAGAGTCATAGTTACTCCTTGCTGTTGCTCCCCATTTTACAACAGGCACATCTACAAGCTTACTCTGGCCAAATCTCCTGAAGCGATACGCTAATATCTGTTGACATAAAGACTTTCACAGTACTCCTGCCGGGAGCGTCTCGAATTTGCCGATATGTTTCGCATATTGACGAGGCATTTGGCTACCTTAAGAGAGTTATAGTTACTCCTGCCAGTGTCTCTCCGTTAAACCACATTTACATTTACAATTTTCCTCCGCCCCTTACACCAGACGCGATACGATATTATTTATCGACATTATGACTTTCACAGTACTCCTGCTAGGGGCTCCTCCAGTTTACCAAAGTATTTCGCCTGTTGAAGAGGCATTTGGCTACCTTCAGAGAGTCATAGTTACTCCTGTCAGTTGCTCCCCGTTTTACCAAAGTCACATTTTAATCTTATTCTGGCCAGTTCACCTGAAGCGATACGCCATTATCAGTCAACCTAAAGAATATCACATTACTCCTGCCGGGAGCTTCTCGAGTTTGCTGATGTATTTGGCCTGTTGACGATACATTTGGATACCTTAAGAGAGTCATAGTTACTCCTTGCTGTTGCTCCCCATTTTACAACAGGCACATCTACTAGCTTACTCTGGCCAATTCTCCTGAAGCGATACGCTAATATCTGTTGACATAAAGACTTTCACAGTACTCCTGCCGGGAGCGTCTCGAATTTGCCGATGTATTTCGCATATTGACGAGGCATTTGGCTACCTTAAGAGAGTTATAGTTACTCCTGCCAGTGTCTCTCCGTTAAACCACATTTACATTTACAATTTTCCTCCGCCCCTTACACCAGACGCGATACGATATTATTTATCGACATTATGACTTTCACCGTACTCCTGCTAGGGGCTCCTCCAGTTTACCAAAGTATTTCGCCTGTTGAAGAGCATTTGGCTACCTTCAGAGAGTCATAGTTACTCCTGTCAGTTGCTCCCCGTTTTACCAAAGTCACATTTTAATCTTATTCTGGCCAGTTCACCTGAAGCGTTACGCCATTATCAGTCAACCTAAAGAATATCACATTACTCCTGCCGGGAGCTTCTCGAGTTTGCCGATGTATTTCGCCTGTTGACGAGGCATTTGGATACCTTAAGAGAGTCATAGTTACTCCTTGCTGTTGCTCCCCATTTTACAACAGGCACATCTACAAGCTTACTCTGGCCAATTCTCCTGAAGCGATACGCTAATATCTGTTGACATAAAGACTTTCACAGTACTCCTGCCGGGAGCTTCTCGACTTTACCGATGTATTTCGCCTATTGAAGAGGCATTTGGCTACCTTAAGAGAGTCATAGTTACTCCTGCCAGTTTCTCTCCGTTAAACCACAGTCACATCTACAATATTCCTCTGCCCCTTTCACCAGACGCGATACGCCATTATTTGTCGACATTATGACTTTCACAGTACTCCTGCTAGGGGCTATTCCAGTTTACCAATGTATTTCGCCTGTTGACGAGGCATTTGGCTACCTTAAGAGAGTCATAGTTACTCCTGTCAGTTGCTCCCCGTTTTACCACGGTCACATTTTCAATCTCATTCTGGCCAGTTCACCTGAAGCGATACGCCATTATCAGTCAACCTAAAGTATATCACAGTACTCCTGCCGGGAGCTTCTCGAGTTTGCCGATGTATTTCGCCTGTTGACGATACATTTGGATACCTTAAGAGAGTCATAGTTACTCCTTGCTGTTGCTCCCCATTTTACAACAGGCACATCTACAAGCTTACTCTGGCCGATTCTCCTGAAGCGATACGCTAATATCTGTTGACATAAAGACTTTCACAGTACTCCTGCCGGGAGCGTCTCGAATTTGCCGATATGTTTCGCATATTGACGAGGCATTTGGCTACCTTAAGAGAGTTATAGTTACTCCTGCCAGTGTCTCTCCGTTAAACCACATTTACATTTACAATTTTCCTCCGCCCCTTACACCAGACGCGATACGATATTATTTATCGACATTATGACTTTCACCGTACTCCTGCTAGGGGCTCCTCCAGTTTACCAAAGTATTTCGCCTGTTGAAGAGGCATTTGGCTACCTTCAGAGAGTCATAGTTACTCCTGTCAGTTGCTCCCCGTTTTACCAAAGTCACATTTTAATCTTATCCTGGCCAGTTCACCTGAAGCGATACGCCATTATCAGTCAACCTAAAGAATATCACATTACTCCTGCCGGGAGCTTCTCGAGTTTGCCGATGTATTTCGCCTGTTGACGAGGCATTTGGATACCTTAAGAGAGTCATAGTTTCCCCTTGCTGTTGCTCCCCATTTTACAACAGGCACATCTACAAGCTTACTCTGGCCAATTCTCCTGAAGCGATACGCTAATATCTGTTGACATAAAGACTTTCACAGTACTCCTGGCGGGAGCTTTTCGACTTTGCCGATGTATTTCGCCTATTGAGGAGGCGTTTGGCTACCTTAAGAGAGTCATAGATACTCCTGCCAGTGTCTCTCCGTTAAACCACAGTCACATCTACAATTTTCCTGTGCCCCTTTCACCAGACGCGATACGCCATTATTTGTCGACATCATGTCTTTCAAAGTACTCTTGCTAGGGGCCCCTCCAGTTTACCAATGTATTTCGCCTGTTGACGAGGCATTTGGCTACCTTAAGAGAGTCATACTTACTCCTGTCCGTTGCTCCCCGTTTTACCACAGTCACATTTTCAATCTTATTCTGGCCAGTTCACCCGAAGCGATACGCCTCTTGACGAGGCATTTGGCTACCTTAAGAGAGTCATAGTTACTCCTGTCAGTTGCTCCCCGTTTAACCACAGTCACATTTTCAATCTCATTCTGGCCAGTTCACCTGAAGCGATACGCCATTATCAGTCAACCTAAAGAATATCACATTACTCCTGCCGGGAGCTTCTCGAGTTTGCCGATGTATTTCGCCTGTTGACGAGGCATTTGGATACCTTAAGAGAGTCATAGTTTCCCCTTGCTGTTGCTCCCCATTTTACAACAGGCACATCTACAAGCTTACTCTGGCCAATTCTCCTGAAGCGATACGCTAATATCTGTTGACATAAAGACTTTCACAGTACTCCTGCCGGGAGCTTCTCGACTTTACCGATGTATTTCGCCTATTGAAGAGGCATTTGGCTACCTTAAGAGAGTCATAGTTACTCCTGCCAGTTTCTCTCCGTTAAACCACAGTCACATCTACAATATTCCTCTGCCCTTTTCACCAGACGCGATACGCCATTATTTGTCGACATTATGACTTTCACAGTACTCCTGCTAGGGGCTATTCCAGTTTACCAATGTATTTCGCCTGTTGACGAGGCATTTGGCTACCTTAAGAGAGTCATAGTTACTCCTGTCAGTTGCTCCCCGTTTTACCACGGTCACATTTTCAATCTTATTCTGGCCAGTTCACCTGAAGCGATACGCCATTATCAGTCAACCTAAAGTATATCACAGTACTCCTGCCGGGAGCTTCTCGAGTTTGCCGATGTATTTCGCCTGTTGACGATACATTTGGATACCTTAAGAGAGTCATAGTTACTCCTTGCTGTTGCTCCCCATTTTACAACAGGCACATCTACAAGCTTACTCTGGCCAATTCTCCTGAAGCGATACGCTAATATCTGTTGACATAAAGACTTTCACAGTACTCCTGCCGGGAGCGTCTCGAATTTGCCGATATGTTTCGCATATTGACGAGGCATTTGGCTACCTTAAGAGAGTTATAGTTACTCCTGCCAGTGTCTCTCCGTTAAACCACATTTACATTTACAATTTTCCTCCGCCCCTTACACCAGACGCGATACGATATTATTTATCGACATTATGACTTTCACAGTACTCCTGCTAGGGGCTCCTCCAGTTTACCAAAGTATTTCGCCTGTTGAAGAGGCATTTGGCTACCTTCAGAGAGTCATAGTTACTCCTGTCAGTTGCTCCCCGTTTTACCAAAGTCACATTTTAATCTTATTCTGGCCAGTTCACCTGAAGCGATACGCCATTATCAGTCAACCTAAAGAATATCACATTACTCCTGCCGGGAGCTTCTCGAGTTTGCCGATGTATTTCGCCTGTTGACGATACATTTGGATACCTTAAGAGAGTCATAGTTACTCCTTGCTGTTGCTCCCCATTTTACAACAGGCACATCTACAAGCTTACTCTGGCCAATTCTCCTGAAGCGATACGCTAATATCTGTTGACATAAAGACTTTCACAGTACTCCTGCCGGGAGCGTCTCGAATTTGCCGATGTATTTCGCATATTGACGAGGCATTTGGCTACCTTAAGAGAGTTATAGTTACTCCTGCCAGTGTCTCTCCGTTAAACCACATTTACATTTACAATTTTCCTCCGCCCCTTACACCAGACGCGATACGATATTATTTATCGACATTATGACTTTCACCGTACTCCTGCTAGGGGCTCCTCCAGTTTACCAAAGTATTTCGCCTGTTGAAGAGGCATTTGGCTACCTTCAGAGAGTCATAGTTACTCCTGTCAGTTGCTCCCCGTTTTACCAAAGTCACATTTTAATCTTATCCTGGCCAGTTCACCTGAAGCGATACGCCATTATCAGTCAACCTAAAGAATATCACATTACTCCTGCCGGGAGCTTCTCGAGTTTGCCGATGTATTTCGCCTGTTGACGAGGCATTTGGATACCTTAAGAGAGTCATAGTTTCCCCTTGCTGTTGCTCCCCATTTTACAACAGGCACATCTACAAGCTTACTCTGGCCAATTCTCCTGAAGCGATACGCTAATATCTGTTGACATAAAGACTTTCACAGTACTCCTGGCGGGAGCTTTTCGACTTTGCCGATGTATTTCGCCTATTGAGGAGGCGTTTGGCTACCTTAAGAGAGTCATAGATACTCCTGCCAGTGTCTCTCCGTTAAACCACAGTCACATCTACCATTTTCCTGTGCCCCTTTCACCAGACGTGATACGCCATTATTTGTCGACATCATGCCTTTCAAAGTACTCCTGCTAGGGGCTCCTCCAGTTTACCAATGTATTTCGCCTGTTGACGAGGCATTTGGCTACCTTAAGAGAGTCATACTTACTCCTGTCCGTTGCTCCCCGTTTTACCACAGTCACATTTTCAATCTTATTCTGGCCAGTTCACCCGAAGCGATACGCCTCTTGACGAGGCATTTGGCTACCTTAAGAGAGTCATAGTTACTCCTGTCAGTTGCTCCCCGTTTAACCACAGTCACATTTTCAATCTCATTCTGGCCAGTTCACCTGAAGCGATACGCCATTATCAGTCAACCTAAAGTATATCACAGTACTCCTGCCGGGAGCTTCTCGAGTTTGCCGATGTATTTCGCCTGTTGACGATACATTTGGATACCTTAAGAGAGTCATAGTTACTCCTTGCTGTTGCTCCCCATTTTACAACAGGCACATCTACAAGCTTACTCTGGCCAATTCTCCTGAAGCGATACGCTAATATCTGTTGACATAAAGACTTTCACAGTACTCCTGCCGGGAGCTTCTCGACTTTACCGATGTATTTCGCCTATTGAAGAGGCATTTGGCTACCTTAAGAGAGTCATAGTTACTCCTGCCAGTTTCTCTCCGTTAAACCACAGTCACATCTACAATATTCCTCTGCCCTTTTCACCAGACGCGATACGCCATTATTTGTCGACATTATGACTTTCACAGTACTCCTGCTAGGGGCTATTCCAGTTTACCAATGTATTTCGCCTGTTGACGAGGCATTTGGCTACCTTAAGAGAGTCATAGTTACTCCTGTCAGTTGCTCCCCGTTTTACCACGGTCACATTTTCAATCTTATTCTGGCCAGTTCACCTGAAGCGATACGCCATTATCAGTCAACCTAAAGTATATCACAGTACTCCTGCCGGGAGCTTCTCGAGTTTGCCGATGTATTTCGCCTGTTGACGATACATTTGGATACCTTAAGAGAGTCATAGTTACTCCTTGCTGTTGCTCCCCATTTTACAACAGGCACATCTACAAGCTTACTCTGGCCAATTCTCCTGAAGCGATACGCTAATATCTGTTGACATAAAGACTTTCACAGTACTCCTGCCGGGAGCGTCTCGAATTTGCCGATATGTTTCGCATATTGACGAGGCATTTGGCTACCTTAAGAGAGTTATAGTTACTCCTGCCAGTGTCTCTCCGTTAAACCACATTTACATTTACAATTTTCCTCCGCCCCTTACACCAGACGCGATACGATATTATTTATCGACATTATGACTTTCACAGTACTCCTGCTAGGGGCTCCTCCAGTTTACCAAAGTATTTCGCCTGTTGAAGAGGCATTTGGCTACCTTCAGAGAGTCATAGTTACTCCTGTCAGTTGCTCCCCGTTTTACCAAAGTCACATTTTAATCTTATTCTGGCCAGTTCACCTGAAGCGATACGCCATTATCAGTCAACCTAAAGAATATCACATTACTCCTGCCGGGAGCTTCTCGAGTTTGCCGATGTATTTCGCCTGTTGACGATACATTTGGATACCTTAAGAGAGTCATAGTTACTCCTTGCTGTTGCTCCCCATTTTACAACAGGCACATCTACAAGCTTACTCTGGCCAATTCTCCTGAAGCGATACGCTAATATCTGTTGACATAAAGACTTTCACAGTACTCCTGCCGGGAGCGTCTCGAATTTGCCGATGTATTTCGCATATTGACGAGGCATTTGGCTACCTTAAGAGAGTTATAGTTACTCCTGCCAGTGTCTCTCCGTTAAACCACATTTACATTTACAATTTTCCTCCGCCCCTTACACCAGACGCGATACGATATTATTTATCGACATTATGACTTTCACCGTACTCCTGCTAGGGGCTCCTCCAGTTTACCAAAGTATTTCGCCTGTTGAAGAGGCATTTGGCTACCTTCAGAGAGTCATAGTTACTCCTGTCAGTTGCTCCCCGTTTTACCAAAGTCACATTTTAATCTTATCCTGGCCAGTTCACCTGAAGCGATACGCCATTATCAGTCAACCTAAAGAATATCACATTACTCCTGCCGGGAGCTTCTCGAGTTTGCCGATGTATTTCGCCTGTTGACGAGGCATTTGGATACCTTAAGAGAGTCATAGTTTCCCCTTGCTGTTGCTCCCCATTTTACAACAGGCACATCTACAAGCTTACTCTGGCCAATTCTCCTGAAGCGATACGCTAATATCTGTTGACATAAAGACTTTCACAGTACTCCTGGCGGGAGCTTTTCGACTTTGCCGATGTATTTCGCCTATTGAGGAGGCGTTTGGCTACCTTAAGAGAGTCATAGATACTCCTGCCAGTGTCTCTCCGTTAAACCACAGTCACATCTACCATTTTCCTGTGCCCCTTTCACCAGACGCGATACGCCATTATTTGTCGACATCATGTCTTTCAAAGTACTCCTGCTAGGGGCCCCTCCAGTTTACCAATGTATTTCGCCTGTTGACGAGGCATTTGGCTACCTTAAGAGAGTCATACTTACTCCTGTCCGTTGCTCCCCGTTTTACCACAGTCACATTTTCAATCTTATTCTGGCCAGTTCACCCGAAGCGATACGCCTGTTGACGAGGCATTTGGCTACCTTAAGAGAGTCATAGTTACTCCTGTCAGTTGCTCCCCGTTTAACCACAGTCACATTTTCAATCTCATTCTGGCCTGTTCACCTGAAGCGATACGCCATTATCAGTCAACCTAAAGAATATCACATTACTCCTGCCGGGAGCTTCTCGAGTTTGCCGATGTATTTCGCCTGTTAACGAGGCATTTGGATACCTTAAGAGAGTCATAGTTTCCCCTTGCTGTTGCTCCCCATTTTACAACAGGCACATCTACAAGCTTACTCTGGCCAATTCTCCTGAAGCGATACGCTAAAATCTGTTGACATAAAGACTTTCACAGTACTCCTGCCGGGAGCTTCTCGACTTTACCGATGTATTTCGCCTATTGAAGAGGCATTTGGCTACCTTAAGAGAGTCATAGTTACTCCTGCCAGTTTCTCTCCGTTAAACCACAGTCACATCTACAATATTCCTCTGCCCTTTTCACCAGACGCGATACGCCATTATTTGTCGACATTATGACTTTCACAGTACTCCTGCTAGGGGCTATTCCAGTTTACCAATGTATTTCGCCTGTTGACGAGGCATTTGGCTACCTTAAGAGAGTCATAGTTACTCCTGTCAGTTGCTCCCCGTTTTACCACGGTCACATTTTCAATCTTATTCTGGCCAGTTCACCTGAAGCGATACGCCATTATCAGTCACCCTAAAGTATATCACAGTACTCCTGCCGGGAGCTTCTCGAGTTTGCCGATGTATTTCGCCTGTTGACGATACATTTGGATACCTTAAGAGAGTCATAGTTACTCCTTGCTGTTGCTCCCCATTTTACAACAGGCACATCTACAAGCTTACTCTGGCCAATTCTCCTGAAGCGATACGC
Source organism: Schistocerca americana (assembly GCF_021461395.2). Taxonomy (NCBI): domain Eukaryota; kingdom Metazoa; phylum Arthropoda; class Insecta; order Orthoptera; family Acrididae; genus Schistocerca; species Schistocerca americana. The sequence continues at coordinate 62,216,834 of NC_060130.1, forward strand.
TAATATCTGTTGACATAAAGACTTTCACAGTACTCCTGCCGGGAGCGTCTCGAATTTGCCGATATGTTTCGCATATTGACGAGGCATTTGGCTACCTTAAGAGAGTTATAGTTACTCCTGCCAGTGTCTCTCCGTTAAACCACATTTACATTTACAATTTTCCTCCGCCCCTTACACCAGACGCGATACGATATTATTTATCGACATTATGACTTTCACAGTACTCCTGCTAGGGGCTCCTCCAGTTTACCAAAGTATTTCGCCTGTTGAAGAGGCATTCGGCTACCTTCAGAGAGTCATAGTTACTCCTGTCAGTTGCTCCCCGTTTTACCAAAGTCACATTTTAATCTTATTCTGGCCAGTTCACCTGAAGCGATACGCCATTATCAGTCAACCTAAAGAATATCACATTACTCCTGCCGGGAGCTTCTCGAGTTTGCCGATGTATTTCGCCTGTTGACGATACATTTGGATACCTTAAGAGAGTCATAGTTACTCCTTGCTGTTGCTCCCCATTTTACAACAGGCACATCTACAAGCTTACTCTGGCCAATTCTCCTGAAGCGATACGCTAATATCTGTTGACATAAAGACTTTCACAGTACTCCTGCCGGGAGCGTCTCGAATTTGCCGATGTATTTCGCATATTGACGAGGCATTTGGCTACCTTAAGAGAGTTATAGTTACTCCTGCCAGTGTCTCTCCGTTAAACCACATTTACATTTACAATTTTCCTCCGCCCCTTACACCAGACGCGATACGATATTATTTATCGACATTATGACTTTCACCGTACTCCTGCTAGGGGCTCCTCCAGTTTACCAAAGTATTTCGCCTGTTGAAGAGGCATTTGGCTACCTTCAGAGAGTCATAGTTACTCCTGTCAGTTGCTCCCCGTTTTACCAAAGTCACATTTTAATCTTATTCTGGCCAGTTCACCTGAAGCGATACGCCATTATCAGTCAACCTAAAGAATATCACATTACTCCTGCCGGGAGCTTCTCGAGTTTGCCGATGTATTTCGCCTGTTGACGAGGCATTTGGATACCTTAAGAGAGTCATAGTTTCCCCTTGCTGTTGCTCCCCATTTTACAACAGGCACATCTACAAGCTTACTCTGGCCAATTCTCCTGAAGCGATACGCTAATATCTGTTGACATAAAGACTTTCACAGTACTCCTGGCGGGAGCTTTTCGACTTTGCCGATGTATTTCGCCTATTGAGGAGGCGTTTGGCTACCTTAAGAGAGTCATAGATACTCCTGCCAGTGTCTCTCCGTTAAACCACAGTCACATCTACCATTTTCCTGTGCCCCTTTCACCAGACGCGATACGCCATTATTTGTCGACATCATGTCTTTCAAAGTACTCCTGCTAGGGGCTCCTCCAGTTTACCAATGTATTTCGCCTGTTGACGAGGCATTTGGCTACCTTAAGAGAGTCATACTTACTCCTGTCCGTTGCTCCCCGTTTTACCACAGTCACATTTTCAATCTTATTCTGGCCAGTTCACCCGAAGCGATACGCCTCTTGACGAGGCATTTGGCTACCTTAAGAGAGTCATAGTTACTCCTGTCAGTTGCTCCCCGTTTAACCACAGTCACATTTTCAATCTCATTCTGGCCAGTTCACCTGAAGCGATACGCCATTATCAGTCAACCTAAAGTATATCACAGTACTCCTGCCGGGAGCTTCTCGAGTTTGCCGATGTATTTCGCCTGTTGACGATACATTTGGATACCTTAAGAGAGTCATAGTTACTCCTTGCTGTTGCTCCCCATTTTACAACAGGCACATCTACAAGCTTACTCTGGCCAATTCTCCTGAAGCGATACGCTAATATCTGTTGACATAAAGACTTTCACAGTACTCCTGCCGGGAGCTTCTCGACTTTACCGATGTATTTCGCCTATTGAAGAGGCATTTGGCTACCTTAAGAGAGTCATAGTTACTCCTGCCAGTTTCTCTCCGTTAAACCACAGTCACATCTACAATATTCCTCTGCCCCTTTCACCAGACGCGATACGCCATTATTTGTCGACATTATGACTTTCACAGTACTCCTGCTAGGGGCTATTCCAGTTTACCAACGTATTTCGCCTGTTGACGAGGCATTTGGCTACCTTAAGAGAGTCATAGTTACTCCTGTCAGTTGCTCTCCGTTTTACCACGGTCACATTTTCAATCTTATTCTGGCCAGTTCACCTGAAGCGATACGCCATTATCAGTCAACCTAAAGTATATCACAGTACTCCTGCCGGGAGCTTCTCGAGTTTGCCGATGTATTTCGCCTGTTGACGATACATTTGGATACCTTAAGAGAGTCATAGTTACTACTTGCTGTTGCTCCCCATTTTACAACAGGCACATCTACAAGCTTACTCTGGCCAATTCTCCTGAAGCGATACGCTAATATCTGTTGACATAAAGACTTTCACAGTACTCCTGCCGGGAGCGTCTCGAATTTGCCGATATGTTTCGCATATTGACGAGGCATTTGGCTACCTTAAGAGAGTTATAGTTACTCCTGCCAGTGTCTCTCCGTTAAACCACATTTACATTTACAATTTTCCTCCGCCCCTTACACCAGACGCGATACGATATTATTTATCGACATTATGACTTTCACAGTACTCCTGCTAGGGGCTCCTCCAGTTTACCAAAGTATTTCGCCTGTTGAAGAGGCATTTGGCTACCTTCAGAGAGTCATAGTTACTCCTGTCAGTTGCTCCCCGTTTTACCAAAGTCACATTTTAATCTTATTCTGGCCAGTTCACCTGAAGCGATACGCCATTATCAGTCAACCTAAGGAATATCACATTACTCCTGCCGGGAGCTTCTCGAGTTTGCCGATGTATTTCGTCTGTTGACGAGGCATTTGGATACCTTAAGAGAGTCATAGTTTCCCCTTGCTGTTGCTCCCCATTTTACAACAGGCACATCTACAAGCTTACTCTGGCCAATTCTCCTGAAGCGATACGCTAATATCTGTTGACATAAAGACTTTCACAGTACTCCTGGCGGGAGATTTTCGACTTTGCCGATGTATTTCGCCTATTGAGGAGGCGTTTGGCTACCTTAAGAGAGTCATAGATACTCCTGCCAGTGTCTCTCCGTTAAACCACAGTCACATCTACCATTTTCCTGTGCCCCTTTCACCAGACGCGATACGCCATTATTTGTCGACATCATGTCTTTCAAAGTACTCCTGCTAGGGGCTCCTCCAGTTTACCAATGTATTTCGCCTGTTGACGAGGCATTTGGCTACCTTAAGAGAGTCATACTTACTCCTGTCAGTTGCTCCCCGTTTTACCACAGTCACATTTTCAATCTTATTCTGGCCAGTTCACCCGAAGCGATACGCCTCTTGACGAGGCATTTGGCTACCTTAAGAGAGTCATAGTTATTCCTGCCAGTTTCTCTCCGTTAAACCACAGTCACATCTACAATATTCCTCTGCCCCTTTCACCAGACGCGATACGCCATTATTTGTCGACATTATGACTTTCACAGTACTCCTGCTAGGGGCTATTCCAGTTTACCAATGTATTTCGCCTGTTGACGAGGCATTTGGCTACCTTAAGAGAGTCAAAGTTACTCCTGTCAGTTGCTCCCCGTTTTACCACGGTCACATTTTCAATCTTATTCTGGCCAGTTCACCTGAAGCGATACGCCATTATCAGTCACCCTAAAGTATATCACAGTACTCCTGCCGGGAGCTTCTCGAGTTTGCCGATGTATTTCGCCTGTTGACGATACATTTGGATACCTTAAGAGAGTCATAGTTACTCCTTGCTGTTGCTCCCCATTTTACAACAGGCACATCTACAAGCTTACTCTGGCCAATTCTCCTGAAGCGATACGCTAATATCTGTTGACATAAAGACTTTCACAGTACTCCTGCCGGGAGCGTCTCGAATTTGCCGATATGTTTCGCATATTGACGAGGCATTTGGCTACCTTAAGAGAGTTATAGTTACTCCTGCCAGTGTCTCTCCGTTAAACCACATTTACATTTACAATTTTCCTCCGCCCCTTACACCAGACGCGATACGATATTATTTATCGACATTATGACTTTCACAGTACTCCTGCTAGGGGCTCCTCCAGTTTACCAAAGTATTTCGCCTGTTGAAGAGGCATTCGGCTACCTTCAGAGAGTCATAGTTACTCCTGTCAGTTGCTCCCCGTTTTACCAAAGTCACATTTTAATCTTATTCTGGCCAGTTCACCTGAAGCGATACGCCATTATCAGTCAACCTAAAGAATATCACATTACTCCTGCCGGGAGCTTCTCGAGTTTGCCGATGTATTTCGCCTGTTGACGATACATTTGGATACCTTAAGAGAGTCATAGTTACTCCTTGCTGTTGCTCCCCATTTTACAACAGGCACATCTACAAGCTTACTCTGGCCAATTCTCCTGAAGCGATACGCTAATATCTGTTGACATAAAGACTTTCACAGTACTCCTGCCGGGAGCGTCTCGAATTTGCCGATGTATTTCGCATATTGACGAGGCATTTGGCTACCTTAAGAGAGTTATAGTTACTCCTGCCAGTGTCTCTCCGTTAAACCACATTTACATTTACAATTTTCCTCCGCCCCTTACACCAGACGCGATACGATATTATTTATCGACATTATGACTTTCACCGTACTCCTGCTAGGGGCTCCTCCAGTTTACCAAAGTATTTCGCCTGTTGAAGAGGCATTTGGCTACCTTCAGAGAGTCATAGTTACTCCTGTCAGTTGCTCCCCGTTTTACCAAAGTCACATTTTAATCTTATTCTGGCCAGTTCACCTGAAGCGATACGCCATTATCAGTCAACCTAAAGAATATCACATTACTCCTGCCGGGAGCTTCTCGAGTTTGCCGATGTATTTCGCCTGTTGACGAGGCATTTGGATACCTTAAGAGAGTCATAGTTTCCCCTTGCTGTTGCTCCCCATTTTACAACAGGCACATCTACAAGCTTACTCTGGCCAATTCTCCTGAAGCGATACGCTAATATCTGTTGACATAAAGACTTTCACAGTACTCCTGGCGGGAGCTTTTCGACTTTGCCGATGTATTTCGCCTATTGAGGATTCGTTTGGCTACCTTAAGAGAGTCATAGATACTCCTGCCAGTGTCTCTCCGTTAAACCACAGTCACATCTACCATTTTCCTGTGCCCCTTTCACCAGACGCGATACGCCATTATTTGTCGACATCATGTCTTTCAAAGTACTCCTGCTAGGGGCTCCTCCAGTTTACCAATGTATTTCGCCTGTTGACGAGGCATTTGGCTACCTTAAGAGAGTCATACTTACTCCTGTCCGTTGCTCCCCGTTTTACCACAGTCACATTTTCAATCTTATTCTGGCCAGTTCACCCGAAGCGATACGCCTCTTGACGAGGCATTTGGCTACCTTAAGAGAGTCATACTTACTCCTGTCCGTTGCTCCCCGTTTTACCACAGTCACATTTTCAATCTTATTCTGGCCAGTTCACCTGAAGCGATACGCCATTATCAGTCAACCTAAAGTATATCACAGTACTCCTGCCGGGAGCTTCTCGAGTTTGCCGATGTATTTCGCCTGTTGACGATACATTTGGATACCTTAAGAGAGTCATAGTTACTACTTGCTGTTGCTCCCCATTTTACAACAGGCACATCTACAAGCTTACTCTGGCCAATTCTCCTGAAGCGATACGCTAATATCTGTTGACATAAAGACTTTCACAGTACTCCTGCCGGGAGCGTCTCGAATTTGCCGATATGTTTCGCATATTGACGAGGCATTTGGCTACCTTAAGAGAGTTATAGTTACTCCTGCCAGTGTCTCTCCGTTAAACCACATTTACATTTACAATTTTCCTCCGCCCCTTACACCAGACGCGATACGATATTATTTATCGACATTATGACTTTCACAGTACTCCTGCTAGGGGCTCCTCCAGTTTACCAAAGTATTTCGCCTGTTGAAGAGGCATTTGGCTACCTTCAGAGAGTCATAGTTACTCCTGTCAGTTGCTCCCCGTTTTACCAAAGTCACATTTTAATCTTATTCTGGCCAGTTCACCTGAAGCGATACGCCATTATCAGTCAACCTAAAGAATATCACATTACTCCTGCCGGGAGCTTCTCGAGTTTGCCGATGTATTTCGCCTGTTGACGATACATTTGGATACCTTAGGAGAGTCATAGTTACTCCTTGCTGTTGCTCCCCATTTTACAACAGGCACATCTACAAGCTTACTCTGGCCAATTCTCCTGAAGCGATACGCTAATATCTGTTGACATAAAGACTTTCACAGTACTCCTGCCGGGAGCGTCTCGAATTTGCCGATGTATTTCGCATATTGACGAGGCATTTGGCTACCTTAAGAGAGTTATAGTTACTCCTGCCAGTGTCTCTCCGTTAAACCATATTTACGTTTACAATTTTCCTCCGCCCCTTACACCAGACGCGATACGATATTATTTATCGACATTATGACTTTCACCGTACTCCTGCTAGGGGCTCCTCCAGTTTACCAAAGTATTTCGCCTGTTGAAGAGGCATTTGGCTACCTTCAGAGAGTCATAGTTACTCCTGTCAGTTGCTCCCCGTTTTACCAAAGTCACATTTTAATCTTATTCTGGCCAGTTCACCTGAAGCGATACGCCATTATCAGTCAACCTAAAGAATATCACATTACTCCTGCCGGGAGCTTCTCGAGTTTGCCGATGTATTTCGTCTGTTGACGAGGCATTTGGATACCTTAAGAGAGTCATAGTTTCCCCTTGCTGTTGCTCCCCATTTTACAACAGGCACATCTACAAGCTTACTCTGGCCAATTCTCCTGAAGCGATACGCTAATATCTGTTGACATAAAGACTTTCACAGTACTCCTGGCGGGAGATTTTCGACTTTGCCGATGTATTTCGCCTATTGAGGAGGCGTTTGGCTACCTTAAGAGAGTCATAGATACTCCTGCCAGTGTCTCTCCGTTAAACCACAGTCACATCTACCATTTTCCTGTGCCCCTTTCACCAGACGCGATACGCCATTATTTGTCGACATCATGTCTTTCAAAGTACTCCTGCTAGGGGCTCCTCCAGTTTACCAATGTATTTCGCCTGTTGACGAGGCATTTGGCTACCTTAAGAGAGTCATACTTACTCCTGTCAGTTGCTCCCCGTTTTACCACAGTCACATTTTCAATCTTATTCTGGCCAGTTCACCCGAAGCGATACGCCTCTTGACGAGGCATTTGGCTACCTTAAGAGAGTCATAGTTATTCCTGCCAGTTTCTCTCCGTTAAACCACAGTCACATCTACAATATTCCTCTGCCCCTTTCACCAGACGCGATACGCCATTATTTGTCGACATTATGACTTTCACAGTACTCCTGCTAGGGGCTATTCCAGTTTACCAATGTATTTCGCCTGTTGACGAGGCATTTGGCTACCTTAAGAGAGTCATAGTTACTCCTGTCAGTTGCTCCCCGTTTTACCACGGTCACATTTTCAATCTTATTCTGGCCAGTTCACCTGAAGCGATACGCCATTATCAGTCAACCTAAAGTATATCACAGTACTCCTGCCGGGAGCTTCTCGAGTTTGCCGATGTATTTCGCCTGTTGACGATACATTTGGATACCTTAAGAGAGTCATAGTTACTCCTTGCTGTTGCTCCCCATTTTACAACAGGCACATCTACAAGCTTACTCTGGCCAATTCTCCTGAAGCGATACGCTAATATCTGTTGACATAAAGACTTTCACAGTACTCCTGCCGGGAGCGTCTCGAATTTGCCGATATGTTTCGCATATTGACGAGGCATTTGGCTACCTTAAGAGAGTTATAGTTACTCCTGCCAGTGTCTCTCCGTTAAACCACATTTACATTTACAATTTTCCTCCGCCCCTTACACCAGACGCGATACGATATTATTTATCGACATTATGACTTTCACAGTACTCCTGCGAGGGGCTCCTCCAGTTTACCAAAGTATTTCGCCTGTTGAAGAGGCATTTGGCTACCTTCAGAGAGTCATAGTTACTCCTGTCTGTTGCTCCCCGTTTTACCAAAGTCACATTTTAATCTTATTCTGGCCAGTTCACCTGAAGCGATACGCCATTATCAGTCAACCTAAAGAATATCACATTACTCCTGCCGGGAGCTTCTCGAGTTTGCCGATGTATTTCGCCTGTTGACGATACATTTGGATACCTTAAGAGAGTCATAGTTACTCCTTGCTGTTGCTCCCCATTTTACAACAGGCACATCTACAAGCTTACTCTGGCCAATTCTCCTGCAGCGATACGCTAATATCTGTTGACATAAAGACTTTCACAGTACTCCTGCCGGGAGCGTCTCGAATTTGCCGATGTATTTCGCATATTGACGAGGCATTTGGCTACCTTAAGAGAGTTATAGTTACTCCTGCCAGTGTCTCTCCGTTAAACCACATTTACATTTACAATTTTCCTCCGCCCCTTACACCAGACGCGATACGATATTATTTATCGACATTATGACTTTCACCGTACTCCTGCTAGGGGCTCCTCCAGTTTACCAAAGTATTTCGCCTGTTGAAGAGGCATTTGGCTACCTTCAGAGAGTCATAGTTACTCCTGTCAGTTGCTCCCCGTTTTACCAAAGTCACATTTTAATCTTATTCTGGCCAGTTCACCTGAAGCGATACGCCATTATCAGTCAACCTAAAGAATATCACATTACTCCTGCCGGGAGCTTCTCGAGTTTGCCGATGTATTTCGCCTGTTGACGAGGCATTTGGATACCTTAAGAGAGTCATAGTTTCCCCTTGCTGTTGCTCCCCATTTTACAACAGGCACATCTACAAGCTTACTCTGGCCAATTCTCCTGAAGCGATACGCTAATATCTGTTGACATAAAGACTTTCACAGTACTCCTGGCGGGAGCTTTGCGACTTTGCCGATGTATTTCGCCTATTGAGAAGGCGTTTGGCTACCTTAAGAGAGTCATAGATACTCCTGCCAGTGTCTCTCCGTTAAACCACAGTCACATCTACCATTTTCCTGTGCCCCTTTCACCAGACGCGATACGCCATTATTTGTCGACATCATGTCTTTCAAAGTACTCCTGCTAGGGGCTCCTCCAGTTTACCAATGTATTTCGCCTGTTGACGAGGCATTTGGCTACCTTAAGAGAGTCATACTTACTCCTGTCCGTTGCTCCCCGTTTTACCACAGTCACATTTTCAATCTTATTCTGGCCAGTTCACCCGAAGCGATACGCCTCTTGACGAGGCATTTGCCTACCTTAAGAGAGTCATAGTTACTCCTGTCAGTTGCTCCCCGTTTAACCACAGTCACATTTTCAATCTCATTCTGGCCAGTTCACCTGAAGCGATACGCCATTATCAGTCAACCTAAAGAATATCACATTACTCCTGCCGGGAGCTTCTCGAGTTTGCCGATGTATTTCGCCTGTTGACGAGGCATTTGGATACCTTAAGAGAGTCATAGTTTCCCCTTGCTGTTGCTCCCCATTTTACAACAGGCACATCTACAAGCTTACTCTGGCCAATTCTCCTGAAGCGATACGCTAATATCTGTTGACATAAAGACTTTCACAGTACTCCTGCCGGGAGCTTCTCGACTTTACCGATGTATTTCGCCTATTGAAGAGGCATTTGGCTACCTTAAGAGAGTCATAGTTACTTCTGCCAGTTTCTCTCCGTTAAACCACTGTCACATCTACAATATTCCTCTGCCCCTTTCACCAGACGCGATACGCCATTATTTGTCGACATTATGTTTTTCACAGTACTCCTGCTAGGGGCTATTCCAGTTTACCAATGTATTTCGCCTGTTGACGAGGCATTTGGCTACCTTAAGAGAGTCATAGTTACTCCTGTCAGTTGCTCCCCGTTTTACCACGGTCACATTTTCAATCTTAATCTGGCCAGTTCACCTGAAGCGATACGCCATTATCAGTCAACCTAAAGTATATCACAGTACTCCTGCCGGGAGCTTCTCGAGTTTGCCGATGTATTTCGCCTGTTGACGATACATTTGGATACCTTAAGAGAGTCATAGTTACTCCTTGCTGTTGCTCCCCATTTTACAACAGGCACATCTACAAGCTAACTCTGGCCAATTCTCCTGAAGCGATACGCTAATATCTGTTGACATAAAGACTTTCACAGTACTCCTGCCGGGAGCGTCTCGAATTTGCCGATGTATTTCGCATATTGTCGAGGCATTTGGCTACCTTAAGAGAGTTATAGTTACTGCTGCCAGTGTCTCTCCGTTAAACCACATTTACATTTACAATTTTCCTCCGCCCCTTACACCAGACGCGATACGATATTATTTATCGACAATATGACTTTCACAGTACTCCTGCTAGGGGCTCCTCCAGTTTACCAAAGTTTTTCTCCTGTTGAAGAGGCATTTGGCTACCTTCAGAGAGTCATAGTTACTCCTGTCAGTTGCTCCCCGTTTAACCACAGTCACATTTTCAATCTCATTCTGGCCAGTTCACCTGAAGCGATACGCCATTATCAGTCAACCTAAAGAATATCACATTACTTCTGCCGGGAGTTTCTCGAGTTTGCCGATGTATTTCGCCTGTTGACGAGGCATTTGGATACCTTAAGAGAGTCATAGTTTCCCCTTGCTGTTGCTCCCCATTTTACAACAGGCACATCTACAGGCTTACTCTGGCCAATTCTCCTGAAGCGATACGCTAATATCTGTTGACATAAAGACTTTCACAGTACTCCTTCCGGGAGCTTCTCGACTTTACCGATGTATTTCGCCTATTGAAGAGGCATTTGGCTACCTTAAGAGAGTCATAGTTACTCCTGCCAGTTTCTCTCCGTTAAACCACAGTCACGTCTACAATATTCCTCTGCCCCTTTCATCACACGCGATTCGCCATTATTTGTCGACATTATGACTTTCACAGTACTCCTGCTAGGGGCTCCTCCAGTTTACCAATGTATTTCGCCCGTTGACGAGGCATTTGGCTACCTTAAGAGAGTCATAGTTACTCCTGTCAGTTGCTCCCCGTTTTACCACGGTCACATTTTCAATCTTATTCTGGCCAGTTCACCTGAAGCGATACCCCATTATCAGTCAACCTAAAGAATATCACAGTACACCTGCCGGGAGCTTCTCGAGTTTGCCGATGTATTTCGCCTGTTGACGAGGCATTTGGATACCATAAGAAAGTCATAGTTTCCCCTTGCTGTTGCTCCCCATTTTACAACAGGCACATCTACAAGCTTACTCTGGCCAATTCTCCTGAAGCGATACGCTAATATCTGTTGACATAAAGACTTTCACAGTACTCCTGGCGGGAGCTTTTCGACTTTGCCGATATATTTCGCCTATTGAGGAGGCGTTTGGCTACCTTAAGAGAGTCATAGATACTCCTGCCAGTGTCTCTCCGTTAAACCACAGTCACATCTACCATTTTCCTGTGCCCCTTTCACCAGACGCGATACGCCATTATTTGTCGACATCATGTCTTTCAAAGTACTCCTGCTAGGGGCTCCTCCAGTTTACCAATGTATTTCGCCTGTTGACGAGGCATTTGGCTACCTTAAGAGAGTCATAGTTACTCCTGCCAGTTGCTCCCCGTTTAACCACAGTCGCATTTTCAATCTCATTCTGGCCAGTTCACCTGAAGCGATACGCCATTATCAGTCAACCTAAAGAATAACACATTACTCCTGCCGGGAGCTTCTCGAGTTTGCCGATGTATTTCGCCTGTTGACGAGGCATTTGGATACCTTAAGAGAGTCATAGTTTCCCCTTGCTGTTGCTCCCCATTTTACAACAGGCACATCTACAAGCTTACTCTGGCCAATTCTCCTGAAGCGATACGCTAATATCTGTTGACATAAAGACTTTCACAGTACTCCTGCCGGGAGCTTCTCGACTTTACCGATGTATTTCGCCTATTGAAGAGGCATTTGGCTACCTTAAGAGAGTCATAGTTACTCCTGCCAGTTTCTCTCCGTTAAACCACAGTCACATCTACAATATTCCTCTGCCCCTTTCACCAGACGCGATACGCCATTATTTGTCGACATTATGACTTTCACAGTACTCCTGCTAGGGGCTATTCCAGTTTACCAAAGTATTTCGCCTGTTGACGAGGCATTTGGCTACCTTAAGAGAGTCATAGTTACTCCTGTCAGTTGCTCCCCGTTTTACCACGGTCACATTTTCAATCTTATTCTGGCCAGTTCACCTGAAGCGATACGCCATTATCAGTCAACCTAAAGTATATCACAGTACTCCTGCCGGGAGCTTCTCGAGTTTGCCGATGTATTTCGCCTGTTGACGATACATTTGGATACCTTAAGAGAGTCATAGTTACTCCTTGCTGTTGCTCCCCATTTTACAACAGGCACATCTACAAGCTCACTCTGGCCAATTCTCCTGGAGCGATACGCTAATATCTGTTGACATAAAGACTTTCACAGTACTCCTGCCGGGAGCGTCTCGAATTTGCCGATGTATTTCGCATATTGACGAGGCATTTGGCTACCTTAAGAGAGTTATAGTTACTCCTGCCAGTGTCTCTCCGTTAAACCACATTTACATTTACAATTTTCCTCCGCCCCTTACACCAGACGCGATACGATATTATTTATCGACATTATGACTTTCACAGTACTCCTGCTAGGGGCTCCTCCAGTTTACCAAAGTATTTCGCCTGTTGAAGAGGCATTTGGCTACCTTCAGAGAGTCATAGTTACTCCTGTCAGTTGCTCCCCGTTTTACCAAAGTCACATTTTAATCTTATTCTGGCCAGTTCACCTGAAGCGATACGCCATTATCAGTCAACCTAAATAATATCACATTACTCCTGCCGGGAGCTTCTCGAGTTTGCCGATGTATTTCGCCTGTTGACGAGGCATTTGGATACCTTAAGAGAGTCATAGTTTCCCCTTGCTGTTGCTCCCCATTTTACAACAGGCACATCTACAAGCTTACTCTGGCCAATTCTCCTGAAGCGTTAAGCTAATATCTGTTGACATAAAGACTTTCACAGTACTCCTGCCGGGAGCTTCTCGACTTTACCGATGTATTTCGCCTATTGAAGAGGCATTTGGCTACCTTAAGGGAGTCATAGTTACTCCTGCCCGTTTCTCTCCGTTAAACCACAGTCACATCTACAATATTCCTCTGCCCCGTTCACCAGACGCGATACGCCATTATTTGTCGACATTATGACTTTCACAGTACTCCTGCTAGGGGCTCCTCCAGTTTACCAAAGTATTTCGCCCGTTGACGAGGCATTTGGCTACCTTAAGAGAGTCATAGTTACTCCTGTCAGTTGCTCCCCGTTTTACCACGGTCACATTTTCAATCTTATTCTGGCCAGTTCACCTGAAGCGATACGCCATTATCAGTCAACCTAAAGAATATCGCAGTACACCTGCCGGGAGCTTCTCGAGTTTGCCGATGTATTTCGCCTATTGAGGAGGCGTTTGGCTACCTTAAGAGAGTCGTAAATACTCCTGCCAGTGTCTCTCCGTAAAACCACATTCACATCTACCATTTTCCTGTGCCCCTTTCACCAGACGCGATACGCCGTTATTTGTCGACATCATGTCTTTCAAAGTACTCCTGCTAGGGGCTCCTCCAGTTTACCAATGTATTTCGCCTGTTGACGAGGCATTTGGCTACCTTATGAGAGTCATACTTACTCCTGTCAGTTGCTCCCCGTTTTACCACAGTCACATTTTCAATCTTATACTGGCCAGTTCACCCGAAGCGATACGCCTCTTGACGAGGCATTTGGCTACCTTAAGAGAGTCATAGTTACTCCTGTCAGTTGCTCCCCGTTTAACCACAGTCACATTTTCAATCTAATTCTGGCCAGTTCACCTGAAGCGATACGCCATTATCAGTCAACCTAAAGAATATCACATTACTCCTGCCGGGAGCTTCTCGAGTTTGCCGATGTATTTCGCCAGTTGACGAGGCATTTGGATACCTTAAGAGAGTCATAGTTTCCCCTTGCTGTTGCTCCCCATTTTACAACAGGCACATCTACAAGCTTACTCTGGCCAATTCTGCTGAAGCGATACGCTAATATCTGTTGACATAAAGACTTTCACAGTACTCCTGCCGGGGGCTTCTCGACTTTACCGATGTATTTCGCCTATTGAAGAGGCATTTGGCTACCTTAAGAGAGTCATAGTTACTCCTGCCAGTTTCTCTCCGTTAAACCACAGTCACATCTACAATATTCCTCTGCCCCTTTCACCAGACGCGATACGCCATTATTTGTCGACATTATGACTTTCACAGTACTCCTGCTAGGGGCTATTCCAGTTTACCAATGTATTTCGCCTGTTGACGAGGCATTTGGCTACCTTAAGAGAGTCATAGTTACTCCTGTCAGTTGCTCCCCTTTTTACCACGGTCACATTTTCAATCTTATTCTGGCCAGTTCACCTGAAGCGATACGCCATTATCAGTCAACCTAAAGTATATCACAGTACTCCTGCCGGGAGCTTCTCGAGTTTGCCGATGTATTTCGCCTGTTGGCGATACATTTGGATACCTTAAGAGAGTCATAGTTACTCCTTGCTGTTGCTCCCCATTTTACAACAGGCACATCTACAAGCTTACTCTGGCCAATTCTCCTGAAGCGATACGCTAATATCTGTTGACATAAAGACTTTCACAGTACTCCTGCCGGGAGCGTCTCGAATTTGCCGATGTATTTCGCATATTGACGAGGCATTTGGCTACCTTAAGAGAGTTATAGTTACTCCTGCCAGTGTCTCTCCGTTAAACCACATTTACATTTACAATTTTCCTCCGCCCCTTACACCAGACGCGATACGATATTATTTATCGACATTATGACTTTCACAGTACTCCTGCTAGGGGCTCCTCCAGTTTACCAAAGTATTTCGCCTGTTGAAGAGGCATTTGGCTACCTTCAGAGAGTCATAGTTACTCCTGTCAGTTGCTCCCCGTTTTACCAAAGTCACATTTTAATCTTATTCTGGCCAGTTCACCTGAAGCCATACGCCATTATCAGTCAACCTAAAGAATATCACATTACTCCTGCCGGGAGCTTCTCGAGTTTGCCGATGTATTTCGCCTGTTGACGAGGCATTTGGATACCTTAAGAGAGTCATAGTTTCCCCTTGCTGTTGCTCCCCATTTTACAACAGGCACATCTACAAGCTTACTCTGGCCAATTCTCCTGAAGCGATACGCTAATATCTGTTGACATAAAGACTTTCACAGTACTCCTGCCGGGAGCTTCTCGACTTTACAGATGTATTTCGCCTATTGAAGAGGCATTTGGCTACCTTAAGGGAGTCATAGTTACTCCTGTCAGTTGCTCCCCGTTTTGCCACGGTCACATTTTCAATCTTATTCTGGCCAGTTCACCTGAAGCCATACGCCATTATCAGTCAACCTAAAAAATATCACAGTACACCTGCCGATAGCTTCTCGAGTTTGCCGATGTATTTCGCCTGTTGACGAGGCATTTGGATACCTTAAGAGAGTCATAGTTTCCCCTTGCTGTTGCTCCCCATTTTACAACAGGCACATCTACAAGCTTACTCTGGCCAATTCTCCTGAAGCGATACGCTAATATCTGTTGACATAAAGACTTTCACAGTACTCCTGGCGGGAGCTTTTCGACTTTGCCGATGTATTTCGCCTATTGAGGAGGCGTTTGGCTACCTTAAGAGAGTCATAGATACTCCTGCCAGTGTCTCTCCGTTAAACCACAGTCACATCTACCATTTTCCTGTGCCCCTTTCACCAGACGCGATACGCCATTATTTGTCGACATCATGTCTTTCAAAGTACTCCTGCTAGGGGCTCCTCCAGTTTACCAATGTATTTCGCCCGTTGACGAGGCATTTGGCTACCTTAAGAGAGTCATAGTTACTCCTGTCAGTTGCTCCCCGTTTTGCCACGGTCACATTTTCAATCTTATTCTGGCCAGTTCACCTGAAGCCATACGCCATTATCAGTCAACCTAAAAAATATCACAGTACACCTGCCGATAGCTTCTCGAGTTTGCCGATGTATTTCGCCTGTTGACGAGGCATTTGGATACCTTAAGAGAGTCATAGTTTCCCCTTGCTGTTGCTCCCCATTTTACAACAGGCACATCTACAAGCTTACTCTGGCCAATTCTCCTGAAGCGATACGCTAATATCTGTTGACATAAAGACTTTCACAGTACTCCTGGCGGGAGCTTTTCGACTTTGCCGATGTATTTCGCCTATTGAGGAGGCGTTTGGCTACCTTAAGAGAGTCATAGATACTCCTGCCAGTGTCTCTCCGTTAAACCACAGTCACATCTACCATTTTCCTGTGCCCCTTTCACCAGACGCGATACGCCATTATTTGTCGACATCATGTCTTTCAAAGTACTCCTGCTAGGGGCTCCTCCAGTTTACCAATGTATTTCGCCTGTTGACGAGGCATTTGGCTACCTTAAGAGAGTCATACTTACTCCTGTCAGTTGCTCCCCGTTTTACCACAGTCACATTTTCAATCTTATTCTGGCCAGTTCACCCGAAGCAATACGCCTCTTGACGAGGCATTTGGCTAACTTAAGAGAGTCATAGTTACTCCTGTCAGTTGCTCCCCGTTTAACCACAGTCACATTTTCAATCTCATTCTGGCCAGTTCACCTGAAGCGATACGCCATTATCAGTCAACCTAAAGAATATCACATTACTCCTGCCGGGAGCTTCTCGAGTTTGCCGATGTATTTCGCCTGTTGACGACGCATTTGGATACCTTAAGAGAGTCATAGTTTCCCCTTGCTGTTGCTCCCCATTTTACAACAGGCACATCTACAAGCTTACTCTGGCCATTTCTCCTGAAGCGATACGCTAATATCTGTTGACATAAAGACTTTCACAGTACTCCTGCCGGGAGCTTCTCGACTTTACCGATGTATTTCGCCTATTGAAGAGGCATTTGGCTACCTTAAGAGAGTCATAGTTACTCCTGCCAGTTTCTCTCCGTTAAACCACAGTCACATCTACAATATTCCTCTGCCCCTTTCACCAGACGCGATACGCCATTATTTGTCGACATTATGACTTTCACAGTACTCCTGCTAGGGGCTATTCCAGTTTACCAATGAATTTCGCCTGTTGACGAGGCATTTGGCTACCTTAAGAGAGTCATAGTTACTCCTGTCAGTTGCTCCCCGTTTTACCACGGTCACATTTTAATCTTATTCTGGCCAGTTCACCTGAATCGATATGACATTATCAGTCAACCTAAAGTATATCACAGTACTCCTGCCGGGAGCTTCTCGAGTTTGCCGATGTATTTCACCTGTTGACGAGGCATTTGGATACCTTAAGAGAGTCATAGTTACTCCTTGCTGTTGCTCCCCATTTTACAACAGTCACATCTCCAAGCTTACTCTGGCCAGTTCTCCTGAAGCGATACGCTAATGTCTGTGGACATAAAGACTTTCACAGTTCTCCTGCCGGGAGCTTCTCGACTTTACCGATGTATTTCGCCTATTGAAGAGGCATTTGGCTACCTTAAGAGAGTCATAGTTACTCCTTGCTGTTGCTCCCCATTTTACAACAGTCACATCTCCAAGCTTACTCTGGCCAATTCTCCTGAAGCGATACGCTAATATCTGTTGACATAAAGACTTTCACAGTACTCCTGCCGGGAGCTTCTCGACTTTACCGATGTATTTCGCCTATTGAAGAGGCATTTGGCTACCTTAAGAGAGTCATAGTTACTCCTGCCAGTTTCTCTCCGTTAAACCACAGTCACATCTACAATATTCCTCTGCCCCTTTCACCAGACGCGATACGCCATTATTTGTCGACATTATGACTTTCACAGTACTCCTGCTAGGGGCTCCTCCAGTTTACCAATGTATTAGGCCTGTTGACGAGGCATTTGGCTACCTTAAGAGAGTCATAGTTACTCCTGTCAGTTGCTCCCCGTTTTACCACGGTCACATTTTCAATCTTATTCTGGTAAGTTCACCCGAAGCAATACGCCTCTTGACGAGGCATTTGGCTAACTTAAGAGGGTCATAGTTACTCCTGTCAGTTGCTCCCCGTTTAACCACAGTCACATTTTCAATCTAATTCTGGCCAGTTCACCTGAAGCGATACGCCATTATCAGTCAACCTAAAGAATATCACATTACTCCTGCCGGGAGCTTCTCGAGTTTGCCGATGTATTTCGCCTGTTGACGAGGCATTTGGATACCTTAAGAGAGTCATAGTTTCCCCTTGCTGTTGCTCCCCATTTTACAACAGGCACATCTACAAGCTTACTCTGGCCAATTCTGCTGAAGCGATACGCTAATATCTGTTGACATAAAGACTTTCACAGTACTCCTGCCGGGAGCTTCTCGACTTTACCGATGTATTTCGCCTATTGAAGAGGCATTTGGCTACCTTAAGAGAGTCATAGTTACTCCTGCCAGTTTCTCTCCGTTAAACCACAGTCACATCTACAATATTCCTCTGCCCCTTTCACCAGACGCGATACGCCATTATTTGTCGACATTATGACTTTCACAGTACTCCTGCTAGGGGCTATTCCAGTTTACCAATGTATTTCGCCTGTTGACGAGGCATTTGGCTACCTTAAGAGAGTCATAGTTACTCCTGTCAGTTGCTCCCCTTTTTACCACGGTCACATTTTCAATCTTATTCTGGCCAGTTCACCTGAAGCGATACGCCATTATCAGTCAACCTAAAGTATATCACAGTACTCCTGCCGGGAGCTTCTCGAGTTTGCCGATGTATTTCGCCTGTTGGCGATACATTTGGATACCTTAAGAGAGTCATAGTTACTCCTTGCTGTTGCTCCCCATTTTACAACAGGCACATCTACAAGCTTACTCTGGCCAATTCTCCTGAAGCGATACGCTAATATCTGTTGACATAAAGACTTTCACAGTACTCCTGCCGGGAGCGTCTCGAATTTGCCGATGTATTTCGCATATTGACGAGGCATTTGGCTACCTTAAGAGAGTTATAGTTACTCCTGCCAGTGTCTCTCCGTTAAACCACATTTACATTTACAATTTTCCTCCTCCCCTTACACCAGACGCGATACGATATTATTTATCGACATTATGACTTTCACAGTACTCCTGCTAGGGGCTCCTCCAGTTTACCAAAGTATTTCGCCTGTTGAAGAGGCATTTGGCTACCTTCAGAGAGTCATAGTTACTCCTGTCAGTTGCTCCCCGTTTTACCAAAGTCACATTTTAATCTTATTCTGGCCAGTTCACCTGAAGCCATACGCCATTATCAGTCAACCTAAAGAATATCACATTACTCCTGCCGGGAGCTTCTCGAGTTTGCCGATGTATTTCGCCTGTTGACGAGGCATTTGGATACCTTAAGAGAGTCATAGTTTCCCCTTGCTGTTGCTCCCCATTTTACAACAGGCACATCTACAAGCTTACTCTGGCCAATTCTCCTGAAGCGATACGCTAATATCTGTTGACATAAAGACTTTCACAGTACTCCTGCCGGGAGCTTCTCGACTTTACAGATGTATTTCGCCTATTGAAGAGGCATTTGGCTACCTTAAGGGAGTCATAGTTACTCCTGTCAGTTGCTCCCCGTTTTGCCACGGTCACATTTTCAATCTTATTCTGGCCAGTTCACCTGAAGCCATACGCCATTATCAGTCAACCTAAAAAATATCACAGTACACCTGCCGATAGCTTCTCGAGTTTGCCGATGTATTTCGCCTGTTGACGAGGCATTTGGATACCTTAAGAGAGTCATAGTTTCCCCTTGCTGTTGCTCCCCATTTTACAACAGGCACATCTACAAGCTTACTCTGGCCAATTCTCCTGAAGCGATACGCTAATATCTGTTGACATAAAGACTTTCACAGTACTCCTGGCGGGAGCTTTTCGACTTTGCCGATGTATTTCGCCTATTGAGGAGGCGTTTGGCTACCTTAAGAGAGTCATAGATACTCCTGCCAGTGTCTCTCCGTTAAACCACAGTCACATCTACCATTTTCCTGTGCCCCTTTCACCAGACGCGATACGCCATTATTTGTCGACATCATGTCTTTCAAAGTACTCCTGCTAGGGGCTCCTCCAGTTTACCAATGTATTTCGCCCGTTGACGAGGCATTTGGCTACCTTAAGAGAGTCATAGTTACTCCTGTCAGTTGCTCCCCGTTTTGCCACGGTCACATTTTCAATCTTATTCTGGCCAGTTCACCTGAAGCCATACGCCATTATCAGTCAACCTAAAAAATATCACAGTACACCTGCCGATAGCTTCTCGAGTTTGCCGATGTATTTCGCCTGTTGACGAGGCATTTGGATACCTTAAGAGAGTCATAGTTTCCCCTTGCTGTTGCTCCCCATTTTACAACAGGCACATCTACAAGCTTACTCTGGCCAATTCTCCTGAAGCGATACGCTAATATCTGTTGACATAAAGACTTTCACAGTACTCCTGGCGGGAGCTTTTCGACTTTGCCGATGTATTTCGCCTATTGAGGAGGCGTTTGGCTACCTTAAGAGAGTCATAGATACTCCTGCCAGTGTCTCTCCGTTAAACCACAGTCACATCTACCATTTTCCTGTGCCCCTTTCACCAGACGCGATACGCCATTATTTGTCGACATCATGTCTTTCAAAGTACTCCTGCTAGGGGCTCCTCCAGTTTACCAATGTATTTCGCCTGTTGACGAGGAATTTGGCTACCTTAAGAGAGTCATACTTACTCCTGTCAGTTGCTCCCCGTTTTACCACAGTCACATTTTCAATCTTATTCTGGCCAGTTCACCCGAAGCAATACGCCTCTTGACGAGGCATTTGGCTAACTTAAGAGAGTCATAGTTACTCCTGTCAGTTGCTCCCCGTTTAACCACAGTCACATTTTCAATCTCATTCTGGCCAGTTCACCTGAAGCGATACGCCATTATCAGTCAACCTAAAGAATATCACATTACTCCTGCCGGGAGCTTCTCGAGTTTGCCGATGTATTTCGCCTGTTGACGACGCATTTGGATACCTTAAGAGAGTCATAGTTTCCCCTTGCTGTTGCTCCCCATTTTACAACAGGCACATCTACAAGCTTACTCTGGCCATTTCTGCTGAAGCGATACGCTAATATCTGTTGACATAAAGACTTTCACAGTACTCCTGCCGGGAGCTTCTCGACTTTACCGATGTATTTCGCCTATTGAAGAGGCATTTGGCTACCTTAAGAGAGTCATAGTTACTCCTGCCAGTTTCTCTCCGTTAAACCACAGTCACATCTACAATATTCCTCTGCCCCTTTCACCAGACGCGATACGCCATTATTTGTCGACATTATGACTTTCACAGTACTCCTGCTAGGGGCTATTCCAGTTTACCAATGAATTTCGCCTGTTGACGAGGCATTTGGCTACCTTAAGAGAGTCATAGTTACTCCTGTCAGTTGCTCCCCGTTTTACCACGGTCACATTTTCAATCTTATTCTGGCCAGTTCACCTGAAGCGATACGCCATTATCAGTCAACCTAAAGTATATCACAGTACTCCTGCCGGGAGTTTCTCGAGTTTGCCGATGTATTTCGCCTGTTGACGATACATTTGGATACCTTAAGAGAGTCATAGTTACTCCTTGCTGTTGCTCCCCATTTTACAACAGGCACATCTACAAGCTTACTCTGGCCAATTCTCCTGAAGCGATACGCTAATATCTGTTGACATAAAGACTTTCACAGTACTCCTGCCGGGAGTGTCTCGAATTTGCCGATGTATTTCGCATATTGACGAGGCATTTGGCTACCTTAAGAGAGTTATAGTTACTCCTGCCAGTGTCTCTCCGTTAAACCACATTTACATTTACAATTTTCCACCGCCCCTTACACCAGACGCGATACGATATTATTTATCGACATTATGACTTTCACAGTACTCCTGCTAGGGGCTCCTCCAGTTTACCAAAGTATTTCGCCTGTTGAAGAGGCATTTGGCTACCTTCAGAGAGTCATAGTTACTCCTGTCAGTTGCTCCCCGTTTTACCAAAGTCACATTTTAATCTTATTCTGGCCAGTTCACCTGAATCGATATGACATTATCAGTCAACCTAAAGTATATCACAGTACTCCTGCCGGGAGCTTCTCGAGTTTGCCGATGTATTTCACCTGTTGACGAGGCATTTGGATACCTTAAGAGAGTCATAGTTACTCCTTGCTGTTGCTCCCCATTTTACAACAGTCACATCTCCAAGCTTACTCTGGCCAGTTCTCCTGAAGCGATACGCTAATGTCTGTGGACATAAAGACTTTCACAGTTCTCCTGCCGGGAGCTTCTCGACTTTACCGATGTATTTCGCCTATTGAAGAGGCATTTGGCTACCTTAAGAGAGTCATAGTTACTCCTTGCTGTTGCTCCCCATTTTACAACAGTCACATCTCCAAGCTTACTCTGGCCAATTCTCCTGAAGCGATACGCTAATATCTGTTGACATAAAGACTTTCACAGTACTCCTGCCGGGAGCTTCTCGACTTTACCGATGTATTTCGCCTATTGAAGAGGCATTTGGCTACCTTAAGAGAGTCATAGTTACTCCTGCCAGTTTCTCTCCGTTAAACCACAGTCACATCTACAATATTCCTCTGCCCCTTTCACCAGACGCGATACGCCATTATTTGTCGACATTATGACTTTCACAGTACTCCTGCTAGGGGCTCCTCCAGTTTACCAATGTATTTCGCCTGTTGACGAGGCATTTGGCTACCTTAAGAGAGTCATAGTTACTCCTGTCAGTTGCTCCCCGTTTTACCACGGTCACATTTTCAATCTTATTCTGGTAAGTTCACCCGAAGCAATACGCCTCTTGACGAGGCATTTGGCTAACTTAAGAGGGTCATAGTTACTCCTGTCAGTTGCTCCCCGTTTAACCACAGTCACATTTTCAATCTCATTCTGGCCAGTTCACCTGAAGCGATACGCCATTATCAGTCAACCTAAAGAATATCACGTTACTCCTGCCGGGAGCTTCTCGAGTTTGCCGATGTATTTCGCCTGTTGACGAGGCATTTGGATACCTTAAGAGAGTTGCTGTTGCTCCCCATTTTACAACAGGCACATCTACAAGCTTACTCTGGCCATTTCTCCTGAAGCGATACGCTAATATCTGTTGACATAAAGACTTTCACAGTACTCCTGCCGGGAGCTTCTCGACTTTACCGATGTATTTCGCCTATTGAAGAGGCATTTGGCTACCTTAAGAGAGTCATAGTTACTCCTGCCAGTTTCTCTCCGTTAAACCACTGTCACATCTACAATATTCCTCTGCCCCTTTCACCAGACGCGATACGCCATTATTTGTCGACATTATGACTTTCACAGTACTCCTGCTAGGGGCTATTCCAGTTTACCAATGAATTTCGCCTGTTGACGAGGCATTTGGCTACCTTAAGAGAGTCATAGTTACTCCTGTCAGTTGCTCCCCGTTTTACCACGGTCACATTTTCAATCTTATTCTGGCCAGTTCACCTGAAGCGATACGCCATTATCAGTCAACCTAAAGTATATCACAGTACTCCTGCCGGGAGCTTCTCGAGTTTGCCGATGTATTTCGCCTGTTGACGATACATTTGGATACCTTAAGAGAGTCATAGTTACTCCTTGCTGTTGCTCCCCATTTTACAACAGGCACATCTACAAGCTTACTCTGGCCAATTCTCCTGAAGCGATACGCTAATATCTGTTGACATAAAGACTTTCACAGTACTCCTGCCGGGAGTGTCTCGAATTTGCCGATGTATTTCGCATATTGACGAGGCATTTGGCTACCTTAAGAGAGTTATAGTTACTCCTGCCAGTGTCTCTCCGTTAAACCACATTTACATTTACAATTTTCCACCGCCCCTTACACCAGACGCGATACGATATTATTTATCGACATTATGACTTTCACAGTACTCCTGCTAGGGGCTCCTCCAGTTTACCAAAGTATTTCGCCTGTTGAAGAGGCATTTGGCTACCTTCAGAGAGTCATTGTTACTCCTGTCAGTTGCTCCCCGTTTTACCAAAGTCACACTTTAATCTTATTCTGGCCAGTTCACCTGAATCGATATGCCATTATCAGTCAACCTAAAGTATATCACAGTACTCCTGCCGGGAGCTTCTCGAGTTTGCCGATGTATTTCACCTGTTGACGAGGCATTTGGATACCTTAAGAGAGTCATAGTTACTCCTTGCTGTTGCTCCCCATTTTACAACAGTCACATCTCCAAGCTTACTCTGGCCAGTTCTCCTGAAGCGATACGCTAATGTCTGTGGACATAAAGACTTTCACAGTTCTCCTGCCGGGAGCTTCTCGACTTTACCGATGTATTTCGCCTATTGAAGAGGCATTTGGCTACCTTAAGAGAGTCATAGTTACTCCTTGCTGTTGCTCCCCATTTTACAACAGTCACATCTCCAAGCTTACTCTGGCCAATTCTCCTGAAGCGATACGCTAATATCTGTTGACATAAAGACTTTCACAGTACTCCTGCCGGGAGCGTCCCGACTTTACCGATGTATTTCGCCTATTGAAGAGGCATTTGGCTACCTTAAGAGAGTCATAGTTACTCCTGCCAGTTTCTCTCCGTTAAACCACAGTCACATCTACAATATTCCTCTGCCCCTTTCACCAGACGCGATACGCCATTATTTGTCGACATTATGACTTTCACAGTACTCCTGCTAGGGGCTCCTCCAGTTTACCAATGTATTTCGCCTGTTGACGAGGCATTTGGCTACCTTAAGAGAGTCATAGTTACTCCTGTCAGTTGCTCCCCGTTTTACCACGGTCACATTTTCAATCTTATTCTGGTAAGTTCACCCGAAGCATTACGCCTCTTGACGAGGCATTTGGCTAACTTAAGAGAGTCATAGTTACTCCTGTCAGTTGCTCCCCGTTTAACCACAGTCACATTTTCAATCTCATTCTGGCCAGTTCACCTGAAGCGATACGCCATTATCAGTCAACCTAAAGAATATCACATTACTCCTGCCGGGAGCTTCTTGAGTTTGCCGATGTATTTCGCCTGTTGACGAGGCATTTGGATACCTTAAGAGAGTCATAGTTTCCCCTTGCTGTTGCTCCCCATTTTACAACAGGCACATCTACAAGCTTACTCTGGCCATTTCTCCTGAAGGGATACGCTAATATCTGTTGACATAAAGACTTTCACAGTACTCCTGCCGGGAGCTTCTCGACTTTACCGATGTATTTCGCCTATTGAAGAGGCATTTGGCTACCTTAAGAGAGTCATAGTTACTCCTGCCAGTTTCTCTCCGTTAAACCACAGTCACATCTACAATATTCCTCTGCCCCTTTCACCAGACGCGATACGCCATTATTTGTCGACATTATGACTTTCACAGTACTCCTGCTAGGGGCTATTCCAGTTTACCAATGAATTTCGCCTGTTGACGAGGCATTTGGCTACCTTAAGAGAGTCATAGTTACTCCTGTCAGTTGCTCCCCGTTTTACCACGGTCACATTTTCAATCTTATTCTGGCCAGTTCACCTGAAGCGATACGCCATTATCAGTCAACCTAAAGTATATCACAGTACTCCTGCCGGGAGCTTCTCGAGTTTGCCGATGTATTTCGCCTGTTGACGATACATTTGGATACCTTAAGAGAGTCATAGTTACTCCTTGCTGTTGCTCCCCATTTTACAACAGGCACATCTACAAGCTTACTCTGGCCAATTCTCCTGAAGCGATACGCTAATATCTGTTGACATAAAGACTTTCACAGTACTCCTGCCGGGAGTGTCTCGAATTTGCCGATGTATTTCGCATATTGACGAGGCATTTGGCTACATTAAGAGAGTTATAGTTACTCCTGCCAGTGTCTCTCCGTTAAACCACATTTACATTTACAATTTTCCACCGCCCCTTACACCAGACGCGATACGATATTATTTATCGACATTATGACTTTCGCAGTACTCCTGCTAGGGGCTCCTCCAGTTTACCAAAGTATTTCGCCTGTTGAAGAGGCATTTGGCTACCTTCAGAGAGTCATAGTTACTCCTGTCAGTTGCTCCCCGTTTTACCAAAGTCACACTTTAATCTTATTCTGGCCAGTTCACCTGAATCGATATGCCATTATCAGTCAACCTAAAGTATATCACAGTACTCCTGCCGGGAGCTTCTCGAGTTTGCCGATGTATTTCACCTGTTGACGAGGCATTTGGATACCTTAAGAGAGTCATAGTTACTCCTTGCTGTTGCTCCCCATTTTACAACAGTCACATCTCTTAGCTTACTCTGGCCAGTTCTCCTGAAGCGATACGCTAATGTCTGTGGACATAAAGACTTTCACAGTTCTCCTGCCGGGAGCTTCTCGACTTTACCGATGTATTTCGCCTATTGAAGAGGCATTTGGCTACCTTAAGAGAGTCATAGTTACTCCTGCCAGTATCTCTCCGTTAAACCACAGTCACATCTACAATATTCCTCTGCCCCTTTCACCAGACGCGATACGCCATTATTTGTCGACATTATGATGTTCACAGTACTCCTGCTAGGGGCTCCTCCAGTTTACCAATGTATTTCGCCTGTTGACGAGGCATTTGGCTACCTTAAGAGAGTCATAGTTACTCCTGTCAGTTGCTCCCCGTTTTACCACGGTCACATTTTCAATCTTATTCTGGCCAGTTCACCTGAAGCGATACGCCATTATCAGTCAACCTAAAGAATATCACAGTACTCCTGCCGGGAGCTCTCGAGTTTGCCGATGTATTTCGCCTGTTGACGAGGCATTTGGATACCTTAAGAGAGTCATAGTTACCCCTTGCTGTTGCTCCCCATTTTACAACAGGCACATCTACAAGCTTACTCTGGCCAATTCTCCTGAAGCGATACGCTAATATCTGTTGACATAAAGACTTTCACAGTACTCCTGCCGGGAGCTTTTCGACTTTGCCGATGTATTTCGCCTATTGACGAGGCGTTTGGCTACCTTAAGAGAGTCATAGTTACTCCTGCCAGTGTCTCTCCGTTAAAGCACAGACACATCTACCATTTTCCTCTGCCCCTTTCACCAGACGCGATACGCCATTATTTGTCGACATCATGTCTTTCAAAGTACACCTGCTAGGGGCACCTCCAGTTTACCAATGTATTTCGCCTGTTGACGAGGCATTTGGCTACCTTAAGAGAGTCAAACTTACTCCTGACAGTTGCTCCCCGTTTTACCACAGTCACATTTCCAATCTTATTCTGGCCAGTTCACCTGAAGCGATACGCCATTATCAGTCAACCTAAAGAATATCACAGTACTCCTGCCGGGAGCTTCTCGAGTTTGCCGATGTATTTCGCCTGTTGACGAGGCATTAGGATACCTTAAGAGAGTCATAGTTACCCCTTGCTGTTGCTCCCCATTTTACAACAGGCACATCTACAAGCTTACTCTGGCCAATTCTCCTGAAGCGATACGCTAATATCTGTTGACATAAAGACTTTCACAGTACTCCTGCCGGGAGCTTCTCGACTTTACCGATGTATTTCGCCTATTGAAGAGGCATTTGGCTACCTTAAGAGAGTCATAGTTACTCCTGCCAGTTTCTCTCCGTTAAACCACAGTCACATCTACAATATTCCTCTGCCCCTTTCACCAGACGCGATACGCCATTATTTGTCGACATTATGACTTTCACAGTACTCCTGCTAGGGGCTCCTCCAGTTTACCAATGTATTTCGCCTGTTGACGAGGCATTTGGCTACCTTAAGAGAGTCGTTGTTACCCCTGTCAGTTGCTCCCCGTTTTACCATGCTCACATTTTCAATTTATTCTGGCCGTTTCACCTTAAGCGATACGCCATTATCAGTCAGCCTAAAGAATATCACATACTCCTGCCGGGAGCTTCTCGAGTTTGCCGATGTATTTCGCCTGTTGACGAGGCATTTGGATACCTTAGGAGAGTCATAGTTTCCCCTTGCTGCTGCTCCCCATTTTACAACAGGCACATCTACAAGCTTACTCTGGCCAATTCACCTGAAGAGATACGCTAATATCTGTTGACATAAAGACTTTCACAGTACTCCTGCCGGGAGCTTTTCGACTTTGCCGATGTATTCCGCCTATTGACGAGGCGTTTGGCTACCATAAGAGAGTCATAGTTACTCCTGCCAGTGTCTCTCCGTTAAACCACAGACGCATCTACCATTTTCCTCTGCCCCTTTCACCAGACGCGATACGCCATTATTTGTCGACATCATGTCTTTCAAAGTACTCCTGCTAGGGGCTCCTCCAGTTTACCAATGTATTTCGCCTGTTGACGAGGCATTTGGCTACCTTAAGAGAGTCAAACTTACTCCTGACAGTTGCTCCCCGTTTTACCACAGTCACATTTCCAATCTTATTCTGGCCAGTTCACCCGAAGCGATACGCCTCTTGACGAGGCATTTGGCTACCTTAAGAGAGTCATAGTTACTCCTGTCAGTTGCTCCCCGTTTTACCACAGTCACATTTTCAATCTTATTCTGGCCAGTTCACCTGAAGCGATACGCCATTATCAGTCAACCTAAAGAATATCACAGTACTCCTGCCGGGAGCTTCTCGAGTTTGCCGATGTATTTCGCCTGTTGACGAGGCATTTGGATACCTTAAGAGAGTCATAGTTACCCCTTGCTGTTGCTCCCCATTTTACAACAGGCACATCTACAAGCTTACTCTGGCCAATTCTCCTGAAGCGATACACTAATATCTGTTGACATAAAGACTTTCACAGTACTCCTGCCGGGAGCTTTTCGACTTTGCCGATGTATTTCGGCTATTGACGAGGCGTTTGGCTACCTTAAGAGAGTCATAGTTACTCCTGCCAGTGTCTCTCCGTTAAACCACAGTCACATCTACCATTTTCCTCTGCCCCTTTCACCAGACGCGATACGCCATTATTTGTCGACATTATGACTTTCACAGTACTCCTGCTGGGGGCTCCTACAGTTTACCAATGTATTTCGCCTGTTGACGAGGCATTTGGCTACCTTAAGAGAGTCATAGTTACCCCTGTCAGTTGCTCCCCGTTTTACCACGGTCACATTTTCAATCTTATTCTGGCCAGTTCACCTGAAGCGATACGCCATTATCAGTCAACCTAAAGAATATCACATTACTCCTGCCGGGAGCTTCTCGAGTTTGCCGATGTATTTCGCCTGTTGACGAGGCATTTGGATACCTTAAGAGAGTCATAGTTTCCCCTTGCTGTTGCTCCCCATTTTACAACAGGCACATCTACAAGCTTACTCTGGCCAATTCTCCTGAAGCGATACGCTAATATCTGTTGACATAAAGACTTTCACAGTACTCCTGCCGGGAGCTTTTCGACTTTGCCGATGTATTTCGCATATTGACGAGGCGTTTGGCTACCTTAAGGGAGTCATAGTTACTCCTGCCAGTGTCTCTCCGTTAAACCACAGACACATCTACCATTTTCCTCTGCCCCTTTCACCAGACGCGATACGCCATTATTTGTCGACATCATGTCTTTCAAAGTACTCCTGCTAGGGGCTCCTCCAGTTTACCAATGTATGTCGCCTGTTGACGAGGCATTTGGCTACCTTAAGAGAGTCAAACTTACTCCTGACAGTTGCTCCCCGTTATACCACAGTCACATTTCCAATCTTATTCTGGCCAGTCCACCCGAAGCGATACGCCTCTTGACGAGGCATTTGGCTACCTTAAGAGAGTCATAGTTACTCCTGTCAGTTGCTCCCCGTTTTACCACAGTCACATTTTCAATCTTATTCTGGCCAGTTAACCTGAAGCGATACGCCATTATCAGTCAACCTAAAGAATATCACAGTACTCCTGCCGATAGCTTCTCAAGTTTGCCGATGTATTTCGCCTGTTGACGAGGCATTAGGATACCTTAAGAGAGTCATAGTTTCCCCTTGCTGTTGCTCCCCATTTTACAACAGGCACATCTACAAGCTTACTCTGGCCAATTCTCCTGAAGCGATACGCTAATATCTGTTGACATAAAGACTTTCACAGTACTCCTGCCGGGAGCTTCTCGACTTTACCGATAAATTTCGCCTATTGAAGAGGCATTTGGCTACCTTAAGAGAGTCATAGTTACTCCTGCCAGTATATCTCCGTTAAACCACAGTCACATCTACAATATTCCTCTGCCCCTTTCACCAGACGCGATACGCCATTATTTGTCGACATTATGACTTTCACAGTACTCCTGCTAGGGGCTCCTCCAGTTTACCAATGTATTTCGCCTGTTGACGAGGCATTTGGCTACCTTAAGAGAGTCATAGTTACTCCTGTCAGTTGCTCCCCGTTTTACCACGGTCACATTTTCAATCTTATTCTGGCCAGTTCACCTGAAGCGATACGCCATTATCAGTCAACCTAAAGAATATCACAGTACACCTGCCGGGAGCTTCTCGAGTTTGCCGATGTATTTCGCCTGTTGACGAGGCATTTGGATACCTTAAGAGAGTCATAGTTTCCCCTTGCTGTTGCTCCCCATTTTACAACAGGCACATCTACAAGCTTACTCTGGCCAATTCTCCTGAAGCGATACTCTAATATCTGTTGACATAAAGACTTTCACAGTACTCCTGCCGGGAGCTTTTCGACTTTGCCGATGTATTTCGCCTATTGACGAGGCGTTTGGCTACCTTAAGAGAGTCATAGTTACTCCTGCCAGTGTCTCTCCGTTAAACCACAGACACATCTACCATTTTCCTCTGCCCCTTTCACCAGACGCGATACGCCATTATTTGTCGACATCATGTCTTTCAAAGTACTCCTGCTAGGGGCTCCTCCAGTTTACCAATGTATTTCGCCTGTTGACGAGGCATTTGGCTACCTTAAGAGAGTCAAACTTACTCCTGACAGTTGCTCCCCGTTTTACCACAGTCACATTTCCAATATTATTCTGGCCAGTACACCCGATGCGATACGCCTCTTGACGAGGCATTTGGCTACCTTAAGAGAGTCATAGTTACTCCTGTCAGTTGCTCCCCGTTTTACCACAGTCACATTTTCAATCTTATTCTGGCCAGTTCACCTGAAGCGATACGCTATTATCAGTCAACCTAAAGAATATCACAGTACTCCTGCCGGGAGCTTCTCGAGTTTGCCGATGTATTTCGCCTGTTGACGAGGCATTTGGATACCTTAAGAGAGTCATAGTTACCCCTTGCTGTTGCTCCCCATTTTACAACAGGCACATCTACAAGCTTACTCTGGCCAATTCTCCTGAAGCGATACGCTAATATCTGTTGACATAAAGACTTTCACAGTACTCCTGCCGGGAGCTTTTCGACTTTGCCGATGTATTTCGCCTATTGACGAGGCGTTTGGCTACCTTAAGAGAGTCATAGTTACTCCTGCCAGTGTCTCTCCGTTAAACCACAGTCACATCTACCATTTTCCCCTGCCCCTTTCACCAGACGCGATACGCCATTATTTGTCGACATTATGACTTTCACAGTACTCCTGCTAGGGGCTCCTCCAGTTTACCAATGTATTTCGCCTGTTGACGAGGCATTTGGCTACCTTAAGAGAGTCATAGTTACCCCTGTCAGTTGCTCCCCGTTTTACCACGGTCACATTTTC
The DNA here is from genome assembly GCF_021461395.2 of Schistocerca americana. NCBI lineage: Eukaryota > Metazoa > Arthropoda > Insecta > Orthoptera > Acrididae > Schistocerca > Schistocerca americana. The sequence continues at coordinate 62,248,419 of NC_060130.1, forward strand.
AATCTTATTCTGGCCAGTTCACCTGAAGCGATACGCCATTATCAGTCAACCTAAAGAATATCACATTACTCCTGCCGGGAGCTTCTCGAGTTTGCCGATGTATTTCGCCTGTTGACGAGGCATTTGGATACCTTAAGAGAGTCATAGTTTCCCCTTGCTGTTGCTCCCCATTTTACAACAGGCACATCTACAAGCTTACTCTGGCCAATTCTCCTGAAGCGATACGCTAATATCTGTTGACATAAAGACTTTCACAGTACTCCTGCCGGGAGCTTTTCGACTTTGCCGATGTATTTCGCCTATTGACGAGGCGTTTGGCTACCTTAAGAGAGTCATAGTTACTCCTGCAAGTGTCTCTCCGTTAAATCACAGACACATCTACCATTTTCCTCTGCCCCTTTCACCAGACGCGATACGCCATTATTTGTCGACATCATGTCTTTCAAAGTACTCCTGCTAGGGGCTCCTCCAGTTTACCAATGTATTTCGCCTGTTGACGACGCATTTGGCTACCTTAAGAGAGTCAAACTTACTCCTGACAGTTGCTCCCCGTTTTACCACAGTCACATTTCCAATCTTATTCTGGCCAGTCCACCCGAAGCGATACGCCTCTTGACGAGGCATTTGGCTACCTTAAGAGAGTCATAGTTACTCCTGTCAGTTGCTCCCTGTTTTACCACAGTCACATTTTCAATCTTATTCTGGCCAGTTAACCTGAAGCGATACGCCATTATCAGTCAACCTAAAGAATATCAGAGTACTCCTGCCGATAGCTTCTCAAGTTTGCCGATGTATTTCGCCTGTTGACGAGGCATTAGGATACCTTAAGAGAGTCATAGTTTCCCCTTGCTGTTGCTCCCCATTTTACAACAGGCACATCTACAAGCTTACTCTGGCCAATTCTCCTGAAGCGATACGCTAATATCTGTTGACATAAAGACTTTCACAGTACTCCTGCCGGGAGCTTCTCGACTTTACCGATGTATTTCGCCTATTGAAGAGGCATTTGGCTACCTTAAGAGAGTCATAGTTACTCCTGCCAGTATCTCTCCGTTAAACCACAGTCACATCTACAATATTCCTCTGCCCCTTTCACCAGACGCGATACGCCATTATTTGTCGACATTATGACTTTCACAGTACTCCTGCTAGGGGCTCCTCCAGTTTACCAATGTATTTCGCCTGTTGACGAGGCATTTGGCTACCTTAAGAGAGTCATAGTTACTCCTGTCAGTTGCTCCCCGTTTTACCACGGTCACATTTTCAATCTTATTCTGGCCAGTTCACCTGAAGCGATACGCCATTATCAGTCAACCTAAAGAATATCACAGTACTCCTGCCGGGAGCTTCTCGAGTTTGCCGATGTATTTCGCCTGTTGACGAGGCATTTGGATACCTTAAGAGAGTCATAGTTACCCCTTGCTGTTGCTCCCCATTTTACAACAGGCACATCTACAAGCTTACTCTGGCCAATTCTCCTGAAGCGATACACTAATATCTGTTGACATAAAGACTTTCACAGTACTCCTGCCGGGAGCTTTTCGACTTTGCCGATGTATTTCGGCTATTGACGAGGCGTTTGGCTACCTTAAGAGAGTCATAGTTACTCCTGCCAGTGTCTCTCCGTTAAACCACAGTCACATCTACCATTTTCCTCTGCCCCTTTCACCAGACGCGATACGCCATTATTTGTCGACATTATGACTTTCACAGTACTCCTGCTGGGGGCTCCTCCAGTTTACCAATGTATTTCGCCTGTTGACGAGGCATTTGGCTACCTTAAGAGAGTCATAGTTACCCCTGTCAGTTGCTCCCCGTTTTACCACGGTCACATTTTCAATCTTATTCTGGCCAGTTCACCTGAAGCGATACGCCATTATCAGTCAACCTAAAGAATATCACATTACTCCTGCCGGGAGCTTCTCGAGTTTGCCGATGTATTTCGCCTGTTGACGAGGCATTTGGATACCTTAAGAGAGTCATAGTTTCCCCTTGCTGTTGCTCCCCATTTTACAACAGGCACATCTACAAGCTTACTCTGGCCAATTCTCCTGAAGCGATACGCTAATATCTGTTGACATAAAGACTTTCACAGTACTCCTGCCGGGAGCTTTTCGACTTTGCCGATGTATTTCGCATATTGACGAGGCGTTTGGCTACCTTAAGGGAGTCATAGTTACTCCTGCCAGTGTCTCTCCGTTAAACCACAGACACATCTACCATTTTCCTCTGCCCCTTTCACCAGACGCGATACGCCATTATTTGTCGACATCATGTCTTTCAAAGTACTCCTGCTAGGGGCTCCTCCAGTTTACCAATGTATTTCGCCTGTTGACGAGGCATTTGGCTACCTTAAGAGAGTCAAACTTACTCCTGACAGTTGCTCCCCGTTATACCACAGTCACATTTCCAATCTTATTCTGGCCAGTCCACCCGAAGCGATACGCCTCTTGACAAGGCATTTGGCTACCTTAAGAGAGTCATAGTTACTCCTGTCAGTTGCTCCCCGTTTTACCACAGTCACATTTTCAATCTTATTCTGGCCAGTTAACCTGAAGCGATACGCCATTATCAGTCAACCTAAAGAATATCACAGTACTCCTGCCGATAGCTTCTCAAGTTTGCCGATGTATTTCGCCTGTTGACGAGGCATTAGGATACCTTAAGAGAGTCATAGTTTCCCCTTGCTGTTGCTCCCCATTTTACAACAGGCACATCTACAAGCTTACTCTGGCCAATTCTCCTGAAGCGATACGCTAATATCTGTTGACATAAAGACTTTCACAGTACTCCTGCCGGGAGCTTCTCGACTTTACCGATAAATTTCGCCTATTGAAGAGGCATTTGGCTACCTTAAGAGAGTCATAGTTACTCCTGCCAGTATATCTCCGTTAAACCACAGTCACATCTACAATATTCCTCTGCCCCTTTCACCAGACGCGATACGCCATTATTTGTCGACATTATGACTTTCACAGTACTCCTGCTAGGGGCTCCTCCAGTTTACCAATGTATTTCGCCTGTTGACGAGGCATTTGGCTACCTTAAGAGAGTCATAGTTACTCCTGTCAGTTGCTCCCCGTTTTACCACGGTCACATTTTCAATCTTATTCTGGCCAGTTCACCTGAAGCGATACGCCATTATCAGTCAACCTAAAGAATATCACAGTACACCTGCCGGGAGCTTCTCGAGTTTGCCGATGTATTTCGCCTGTTGACGAGGCATTTGGATACCTTAAGAGAGTCATAGTTTCCCCTTGCTGTTGCTCCCCATTTTACAACAGGCACATCTACAAGCTTACTCTGGCCAATTCTCCTGAAGCGATACGCTAATATCTGTTGACATAAAGACTTTCACAGTACTCCTGCCGGGAGCTTTTCGACTTTGCCGATGTATTTCGCCTATTGACGAGGCGTTTGGCTACCTTAAGAGAGTCATAGTTACTCCTGCCAGTGTCTCTCCGTTAAACCACAGACACATCTACCATTTTCCTCTGCCCCTTTCACCAGACGCGATACGCCATTATTTGTCGACATCATGCCTTTCAAAGTACTCCTGCTAGGGGCTCCTCCAGTTTACCAATGTATTTCGCCTGTTGACGAGGCATTTGGCTACCTTAAGAGAGTCAAACTTACTCCTGACAGTTGCTCCCCGTTTTACCACAGTCACATTTCCAATATTATTCTGGCCAGTACACCCGATGCGATACGCCTCTTGACGAGGCATTTGGCTACCTTAAGACAGTCATAGTTACTCCTGTCAGTTGCTCCCCGTTTTACCACAGTCACATTTTCAACCTTATTCTGGCCAGTTCACCTGAAGCGATACGCTATTATCAGTCAACCTAAAGAATATCACAGTACTCCTGCCGGGAGCTTCTCGAGTTTGCCGATGTATTTCGCCTGTTGACGAGGCATTTGGATACCTTAAGAGAGTCATAGTTACCCCTTGCTGTTGCTCCCCATTTTACAACAGGCACATCTACAAGCTTACTCTGGCCAATTCTCCTGAAGCGATACACTAATATCTGTTGACATAAAGACTTTCACAGTACTCCTGCCGGGAGCTTTTCGACTTTGCCGATGTATTTCGCCTATTGACGAGGCGTTTGGCTACCTTAAGAGAGTCATAGTTACTCCTGCCAGTGTCTCTCCGTTAAACCACAGTCACATCTACCATTTTCCCCTGCCCCTTTCACCAGACGCGATACGCCATTATTTGTCGACATTATGACTTTCACAGTACTCCTGCTAGGGGCTCCTCCAGTTTACCAATGTATTTCGCCTGTTGACGAGGCATTTGGCTACCTTAAGAGAGTCATAGTTACCCCTGTCAGTTGCTCCCCGTTTTACCACGGTCACATTTTCAATCTTATTCTGGCCAGTTCACCTGAAGCGATACGCCATTATCAGTCAACCTAAAGAATATCACATTACTCCTGCCGGGAGCTTCTCGAGTTTGCCGATGTATTTCGCCTGTTGACGAGGCATTTGGATACCTTAAGAGAGTCATAGTTTCCCCTTGCTGTTGCTCCCCATTTTACAACAGGCACATCTACAAGCTTACTCTGGCCAATTCTCCTGAAGCGATACGCTAATATCTGTTGACATAAAGACTTTCACAGTACTCCTGCCGGGAGCTTTTCGACTTTGCCGATGTATTTCGCCTATTGACGAGGCGTTTGGCTACCTTAAGAGAGTCATAGTTACTCCTGCAAGTGTCTCTCCGTTAAATCACAGACACATCTACCATTTTCCTCTGCCCCTTTCACCAGACGCGATACGCCATTATTTGTCGACATCATGTCTTTCAAAGTACTCCTGCTAGGGGCTCCTCCAGTTTACCAATGTATTTCGCCTGTTGACGACGCATTTGGCTACCTTAAGAGAGTCAAACTTACTCCTGACAGTTGCTCCCCGTTTTACCACAGTCACATTTCCAATCTTATTCTGGCCAGTCCACCCGAAGCGATACGCCTCTTGACGAGGCATTTGGCTACCTTAAGAGAGTCATAGTTACTCCTGTCAGTTGCTCCCTGTTTTACCACAGTCATATTTTCAATCTTATTCTGGCCAGTTAACCTGAAGCGATACGCCATTATCAGTCAACCTAAAGAATATCAGAGTACTCCTGCCGATAGCTTCTCAAGTTTGCCGATGTATTTCGCCTGTTGACGAGGCATTAGGATACCTTAAGAGAGTCATAGTTTCCCCTTGCTGTTGCTCCCCATTTTACAACAGGCACATCTACAAGCTTACTCTGGCCAATTCTCCTGAAGCGATACGCTAATATCTGTTGACATAAAGACTTTCACAGTACTCCTGCCGGGAGCTTCTCGACTTTACCGATGTATTTCGCCTATTGAAGAGGCATTTGGCTACCTTAAGAGAGTCATAGTTACTCCTGCCAGTATCTCTCCGTTAAACCACAGTCACATCTACAATATTCCTCTGCCCCTTTCACCAGACGCGATACGCCATTATTTGTCGACATTATGACTTTCACAGTACTCCTGCTAGGGGCTCCTCCAGTTTACCAATGTATTTCGCCTGTTGACGAGGCATTTGGCTACCTTAAGAGAGTCATAGTTACTCCTGTCAGTTGCTCCCCGTTTTACCACGGTCACATTTTCAATCTTATTCTGGCCAGTTCACCTGAAGCGATACGCCATTATCAGTCAACCTAAAGAATATCACAGTACACCTGCCGGGAGCTTCTCGAGTTTGCCGATGTATTTCGCCTGTTGACGAGGCATTTGGATACCTTAAGAGAGTCATAGTTTCCCCTTGCTGTTGCTCCCCATTTTACAACAGGCACATCTACAAGCTTACTCTGGCCAATTCTCCTGCAGCGATACGCTAATATCTGTTGACATAAAGACTTTCACAGTACTCCTGCCGGGAGCTTCTCGACTTTACCGATGTATTTCGCCTATTGAAGAGGCATTTGGCTACCTTAAGAAAGTCATAGTTACTCCTGCCAGTTTCTCTCCGTTAAACCACAGTCACATCTACAATATTCCTCTGCCCCTTTCACCAGACGCGATACGCCATTACTTGTCGACATTATGACTTTCACAGTACTCCTGCTAGGGGCTCCTCCAGTTTACCAATGTATTTCGCCTGTTGACGAGGCATATGGCTACCTTAAGAGAGTCATAGTTACCCCTGTCAGTTGCTCCCCGTTTTACCACGGTCACATTTTCAATCTTATTCTGGCCAGTTCACCTTAAGCGATACGCCATTATCAGTCAACCTAAAGAATATCACATTACTCCTGCCGGGAGCTTCTCGAGTTTGCCGATGTATGTGGCCTGTTGACGAGGCATTTGGATACCTTAAGAGAGTCATAGTTTCCCCTTGCTGTTGCTCCCCATTTTACAACAGGCACATCTACAAGCTTACTCTGGCCAATTCTCCTGAAGCGATACGCTAATATCTGTTGACATAAAGACTTTCACAGTACTCCTGCCGGGAGCTTTTCGACTTTGCCGATGTATTTCGCCTATTGACGAGGCGTTTGGCTACCTTAAGAGAGTCATAGTTACTCCTGCCAGTGTCTCTCCGTTAAACCACAGACACATCTACCATTTTCCTCTGCCCCTTTCACCAGACGCGATACGCCATTATTTGTCGACATCATGTCTTTCAAAGTACTCCTGCTAGGGGCTCCTCCAGTTTACCAATGTATTTCGCCTGTTGACGAGGCATTTGGCTACCTTAAGAGAGTCAAACTTACTCCTGACAGTTGCTCCCCGTTTTACCACAGTCACATTTCCAATATTATTCTGGCCAGTTCACCCGATGCGATACGCCTCTTGACGAGGCATTTGGCTACCTTAAGAGAGTCATAGTTACTCCTGTCAGTTGCTCCCCGTTTTACCACAGTCACATTTTCAATCTTATTCTGGCCAGTTCACCTGAAGCGATACGCTATTATCAGTCAACCTAAAGAATATCACAGTACTCCTGCCGGGAGCTTCTCGAGTTTGCCGATGTATTTCGCCTGTTGACGAGGCATTTGGATACCTTAAGAGAGTCATAGTTACCCTTGCTGTTGCTCCCCATTTTACAACAGGCACATCTACAAGCTTACTCTGGCCAATTCTCCTGAAGCGATACACTAATATCTGTTGACATAAAGACTTTCACAGTACTCCTGCCGGGAGCTTTTCGACTTTGCCGATGTATTTCGCCTATTGACGAGGCGTTTGGCTACCTTAAGAGAGTCATAGTTACTCCTGCCAGTGTCTCTCCGTTAAACCACAGTCACATCTACCATTTTCCCCTGCCCCTTTCACCAGACGCGATACGCCATTATTTGTCGACATTATGACTTTCACAGTACTCCTGCTAGGGGCTCCTCCAGTTTACCAATGTATTTCGCCTGTTGACGAGGCATTTGGCTACCTTAAGAGAGTCATAGTTACCCCTGTCAGTTGCTCCCCGTTTTACCACGGTCACATTTTCAATCTTATTCTGGCCAGTTCACCTGAAGCGATACGCCATTATCAGTCAACCTAAAGAATATCACATTACTCCTGCCGGGAGCTTCTCGAGTTTGCCGATGTATTTCGCCTGTTGACGAGGCATTTGGATACCTTAAGAGAGTCATAGTTTCCCCTTGCTGTTGCTCCCCATTTTACAACAGGCACATCTACAAGCTTACTCTGGCCAATTCTCCTGAAGCGATACGCTAATATCTGTTGACATAAAGACTTTCACAGTACTCCTGCCGGGAGCTTTTCGACTTTGCCGATGTATTTCGCCTATTGACGAGGCGTTTGGCTTCCTTAAGAGAGTCATAGTTACTCCTGCAAGTGTCTCTCCGTTAAATCACAGACACATCTACCATTTTCCTCTGCCCCTTTCACCAGACGCGATACGCCATTATTTGTCGACATCATGTCTTTCAAAGTACTCCTGCTAGGGGCTCCTCCAGTTTACCAATGTATTTCGCCTGTTGACGAGGCATTTGGCTACCTTAAGAGAGTCAAACTTACTCCTGACAGTTGCTCCCCGTTTTACCACAGTCACATTTCCAATCTTATTCTGGCCAGTTCACCCGAAGCGATACGCCTCTTGATGAGGCATTTGGCTACCTTAAGAGAGTCATAGTAACTCCTGTCAGTTGCTCCCCGTTTTACCACTGTCACATTTTCAATCTTATTCTGGCCAGTTAACCTGAAGCGATACGCCATTATCAGTCAACCTAAAGAATATCACAGTACTCCTGCCGGGAGCTTCTCGAGTTTGCCGATGTATTTCGCCTGTTGACGAGGCATTAGGATACCTTAAGAGAGTCATAGTTTCCCCTTGCTGTTGCTCCCCATTTTACAACAGGCACATCTACAAGCTTACTCTGGCCAATTCTCCTGAAGCGATACGCTAATATCTGTTGACATAAAGACTTTCACAGTACTCCTGCCGGGAGCTTCTCGACTTTACCGATGTATTTCGCCTATTGAAGAGGCATTTGGCTACCTTAAGAGAGTCATAGTTACTCCTGCCAGTATCTCTCCGTTAAACCACAGTCACATCTACAATATTCCTCTGCCCCTTTCACCAGACGCGATACGCCATTATTTGTCGACATTATGACTTTCACAGTACTCCTGCTAGGGGCTCCTCCAGTTTACCAATGTATTTCGCCTGTTGACGAGGCATTTGGCTACCTTAAGAGAGTCATAGTTACTCCTGTCAGTTGCTCCCCGTTTTACCACGGTCACATTTTCAATCTTATTCTGGCCAGTTCACCTGAAGCGATACGCCATTATCAGTCAACCTAAAGAATATCACAGTACACCTGCCGGGAGCTTCTCGAGTTTGCCGATGTATTTCGCCTGTTGACGAGGCATTTGGATACCTTAAGAGAGTCATAGTTTCCCCTTGCTGTTGCTCCCCATTTTACAACAGGCACATCTACAAGCTTACTCTGGCCAATTCTCCTGAAGCGATACGCTAATATCTGTTGACATAAAGACTTTCACAGTACTCCTGCCGGGAGCTTTTCGACTTTGCCGATGTATTTCGCCTATTGACGAGGCGTTTGGCTACCTTAAGAGAGTCATAGTTACTCCTGCCAGTGTCTCTCCGTTAAACCACAGACACATCTACCATTTTCCTCTGCCCCTTTCACCAGACGCGATACGCCATTATTTGTCGACATCATGTCTTTCAAAGTACTCCTGCTAGGGGCTCCTCCAGTTTACCAATGTATTTCGCCTGTTGACGAGGCATTTGGCTACCTTAAGAGAGTCAAACTTACTCCTGACAGTTGCTCCCCGTTTTACCACAGTCACATTTCCAATCTTATTCTGGCCAGTTCACCTGAAGCGATACGCCATTATCAGTCAACCTAAAGAATATCACAGTACTCCTGCCGGGAGCTCTCGAGTTTGCCGATGTATTTCGCCTGTTGACGAGGCATTTGGATACCTTAAGAGAGTCATAGTTACCCCTTGCTGTTGCTCCCCATTTTACAACAGGCACATCTACAAGCTTACTCTGGCCAATTCTCCTGAAGCGATACGCTAATATCTGTTGACATAAAGACTTTCACAGTACTCCTGCCGGGAGCTTTTCTACTTTGCCGATGTATTTCGCCTATTGACGAGGCGTTTGGCTACCTTAAGAGAGTCATAGTTACTCCTGCCAGTGTCTCTCCGTTAAACCACAGACACAACTTCCATTTTCCTCTGCCCCTTTCACCAGACGCGATACGCCATTATTTGTCGACATCATGTCTTTCAAAGTACTCCTGCTAGGGGCTCCTCCAGTTTACCAATGTATTTCGCCTTTTAACGAGGCATTTGGCTACCTTAAGAGAGTCAAACTTACTCCTGACAGTTGCTCCCCGTTTTACCACAGTCACATTTCCAATCTTATTCTGGCCAGTTCACCCGAAGCGATACGCCTCTTGACGAGGCATTTGGCTACCTTAAGAGAGTCATAGTTACTCCTGTCCGATGCTCCCCGTTTTACCACAGTCACATTTTCAATCTTATTCTGGCCAGTTCACCTGAAGCGATACGCCATTATCAGTCAACCTAAAGAATATCACAGTACTCCTGCCGGGAGCTTCTCGAGTTTGCCGATGTATTTCGCCTGTTGACGAGGCATTTGGATACCTTAAGAGAGTCATAGTTTCCCCTTGCTGTTGCTCCCCATTTTACAACAGGCACATCTACAAGCTTACTCTGGCCAATTCTCCTGAAGCGATACGCTAATATCTGTTGACATAAAGACTTTCACAGTACTCCTGCCGGGAGCTTCTCGACTTTACCGATGTATTTCGCCTATTGAAGAGGCATTTGGCTACCTTAAGAAAGTCATAGTTACTCCTGCCAGTTTCTCTCCGTTAAACCACAGTCACATCTACAATATTCCTCTGCCCCTTTCACCAGACGCGATACGCCATTACTTGTCGACATTATGACTTTCACAGTACTCCTGCTAGGGGCTCCTCCAGTTTAACAATGTATTTCGCCTGTTGACGAGGCATTTGGCTACCTTAAGAGAGTCAAACGTACTCCTGACAGTTGCTCCCCGTTTTACCACAGTCACATTTCCAATATTATTCTGGCCACTTCACCCGAAGCGATACGCCTCTTGATGAGGCATTTGGCTACCTTAAGAGAGTCATAGTAACTCCTGTCAGTTGCTCCCCGTTTTACCACAGTCACATTTTCAATCTTATTCTGGCCAGTTAACCTGAAGCGATACGCCATTATCAGTCAACCTAAAGAATATCACAGTACTCCTGCCGGGAGCTTCTCGAGTTTGCCGATGTATTTCGCCTGTTGACGAGGCACTAGGATACCTTAAGAGAGTCATAGTTTCCCCTTGCTGTTGCTCCCCATTTTACAACAGGCACATCTACAAGCTTACTCTGGCCAATTCTCCTGAAGCGATACGCTAATATCTGTTGACATAAAGACTTTCACAGTACTCCTGCCGGGAGCTTCTCGACTTTACCGATGTATTTCGCCTATTGAAGAGGCATTTGGCTACCTTAAGAGAGTCATAGTTACTCCTGCCAGTATCTCTCCGTTAAACCACAGTCACATCTACAATATTCCTCTGCCCATTTCACCAGACGCGATACGCCATTATTTGTCGACATTATGACTTTCACAGTACTCCTGCTAGGGGCTCCTCCAGTTTACCAATGTATTTCGCCTGTTGACGAGGCATTTGGCTACCTTAAGAGAGTCATAGTTACTCCTGTCAGTTGCTCCCCGTTTTACCACGGTCACATTTTCAATCTTATTCTGGCCAGTTCACCTGAAGCGATACGCCATTATCAGTCAACCTAAAGAATATCACAGTACACCTGCCGGGAGCTTCTCGAGTTTGCCGATGTATTTCGCCTGTTGACGAGGCATTTGGATACCTTAAGAGAGTCATAGTTTCCCCTTGCTGTTGCTCCCCATTTTACAACAGGCACATCTACAAGCTTACTCTGGCCAATTCTCCTGAAGCGATACGCTAATATCTGTTGACATAAAGACTTTCACAGTACTCCTGCCGGGAGCTTTTCGACTTTGCCGATGTATTTCGCCTATTGACGAGGCGTTTGGCTACCTTAAGAGGGTCATAGTTACTCCTGCCAGTGTCTCTCCGTTAAACCACAGACACATCTACCATTTTCCTCTGCCCCTTTCACCAGACGCGATACGCCATTATTTGTCGACATCATGTCTTTCAAAGTACTCCTGCTAGGGGCTCCTCCAGTTTACCAATGTATTTCGCCTGTTGACGAGGCATTTGGCTACCTTAAGAGAGTCAAACTTACTCCTGACAGTTGCTCCCCGTTTTACCACAGTCACATTTCCAATCTTATTCTGGCCAGTTCACCTGAAGCGATACGCCATTATCAGTCAACCTAAAGAATATCACAGTACTCCTGCCGGGAGCTCTCGAGTTTGCCGATGTATTTCGCCTGTTGACGAGGCATTTGGATACCTTAAGAGAGTCATAGTTACCCCTTGCTGTTGCTCCCCAATTTACAACAGGCACATCTACAAGCTTACTCTGGCCAATTCTCCTGAAGCGATACGCTAATATCTGTTGACATAAAGACTTTCACAGTACTCCTGCCGGGAGCTTTTCTACTTTGCCGATGTATTTCGCCTATTGACGAGGCGTTTGGCTACCTTAAGAGAGTCATAGTTACTCCTGCCAGTGTCTCTCCGTTAAACCACAGACACAACTACCATTTTCCTCTGCCCCTTTCACCAGACGCGATACGCCATTATTTGTCGACATCATGTCTTTCAAAGTACTCCTGCTAGGGGCTCCTCCAGTTTACCAATGTATTTCGCCTTTTAACGAGGCATTTGGCTACCTTAAGAGAGTCAAACTTACTCCTGACAGTTGCTCCCCGTTTTACCACAGTCACATTTCCAATCTTATTCTGGCCAGTTCACCCGAAGCGATACGCCTCTTGATGAGGCATTTGGCTACCTTAAGAGAGTCATAGTAACTCCTGTCAGTTGCTCCCCGTTTTACCACAGTCACATTTTCAATCTTATTCTGGCCAGTTAACCTGAAGCGATACGCCGTTATCAGTCAACCTAAAGAATATCACAGTACTCCTGCCGGGAGCTTCTCGAGTTTGCCGATGTATTTCGCCTGTTGACGAGGCACTAGGATACCTTAAGAGAGTCATAGTTTCCCCTTGCTGTTGCTCCCCATTTTACAACAGGCACATCTACAAGCTTACTCTGGCCAATTCTCCTGAAGCGATACGCTAATATCTGTTGACATAAAGACTTTCACAGTACTCCTGCCGGGAGCTTCTCGACTTTACCGATGTATTTCACCTATTGAAGAGGCATTTGGCTACCTTAAGAGAGTCATAGTTACTCCTGCCAGTATCTCTCCGTTAAACCACAGTCACATCTACAATATTCCTCTGCCCATTTCACCAGACGCGGTACGCCATTATTTGTCGACATTATGACTTTCACAGTACTCCTGCTAGGGGCTCCTCCAGTTTACCAATGTATTTCGCCTGTTGACGAGGCATTTGGCTACCTTAAGAGAGTCATAGTTACTCCTGTCAGTTGCTCCCCGTTTTACCACGGTCACATTTTCAATCTTATTCTGGCCAGTTCACCTGAAGCGATACGCCATTATCAGTCAACCCAAAGAATATCACAGTACACCTGCCGGGAGCTTCTCGAGTTTGCCGATGTATTTCGCCTGTTGACGAGGCATTTGGATACCTTAAGAGAGTCATAGTTTCCCCTTGCTGTTGCTCCCCATTTTACAACAGGCACATCTACAAGCTTACTCTGGCCAATTCTCCTGAAGCGATACGCTAATATCTGTTGACATAAAGACTTTCACAGTACTCCTGCCGGGAGCTTTTCGACTTTGCCGATGTATTTCGCCTATTGACGAGGCGTTTGGCTACCTTAAGAGGGTCATAGTTACTCCTGCCAGTGTCTCTCCGTTAAACCACAGACACATCTACCATTTTCCTCTGCCCCTTTCACCAGACGCGATACGCCATTATTTGTCGACATCATGTCTTTCAAAGTACTCCTGCTAGGGGCTCCTCCAGTTTACCAATGTATTTCGCCTGTTGACGAGGCATTTGGCTACCTTAAGAGAGTCAAACTTACTCCTGACAGTTGCTCCCCGTTTTACCACAGTCACATTTCCAATCTTATTCTGGCCAGTTCACCTGAAGCGATACGCCATTATCAGTCAACCTAAAGAATATCACAGTACTCCTGCCGGGAGCTCTCGAGTTTGCCGATGTATTTCGCCTGTTGACGAGGCATTTGGATACCTTAAGAGAGTCATAGTTACCCCTTGCTGTTGCTCCCCAATTTACAACAGGCACATCTACAAGCTTACTCTGGCCAATTCTCCTGAAGCGATACGCTAATATCTGTTGACATAAAGACTTTCACAGTACTCCTGCCGGGAGCTTTTCTACTTTGCCGATGTATTTCGCCTATTGACGAGGCGTTTGGCTACCTTAAGAGAGTCATAGTTACTCCTGCCAGTGTCTCTCCGTTAAACCACAGACACAACTACCATTTTCCTCTGCCCCTTTCACCAGACGCGATACGCCATTATTTGTCGACATCATGTCTTTCAAAGTACTCCTTCTAGGGGCTCCTCCAGTTTACCAATGTATTTCGCCTTTTAACGAGGCATTTGGCTACCTTAAGAGAGTCAAACTTACTCCTGACAGTTGCTCCCCGTTTTACCACAGTCACATTTCCAATCTTATTCTGGCCAGTTCACCCGAAGCGATACGCCTCTTGACGAGGCATTTGGCTACCTTAAGAGAGTCATAGTTACTCCTGTCCGTTGCTCCCCGTTTTACCACAGTCACATTTTCAATCTTATTCTGGCCAGTTCACCTGAAGCGATACGCCATTATCAGTCAACCTAAAGAATATCACAGTACTCCTGCCGGGAGCTTCTCGAGTTTGCCGATGTATTTCGCCTGTTGACGAGGCATTTGGATACCTTAAGAGAGTCATAGTTACCCCTTGCTGTTGCTCCCCATTTTACAACAGGCACATCTACAAGCTTACTCTGGCCAATTCTCCTGAAGCGATACACTAATATCTGTTGACATAAAGACTTTCACAGTACTCCTGCCGGGAGCTTTTCGACTTTGCCGATGTATTTCGCCTATTGACGAGGCGTTTGGCTACCTTAAGAGAGTCATAGTTACTCCTGCCAGTGTCTCTCCGTTAAACCACAGTCACATCTACCATTTTCCCCTGCCCCTTTCACCAGACGCGATACGCCATTATTTGACGACATTATGACTTTCACAGTACTCCTGCTAGGGGCTCCTCCAGTTTACCAATGTATTTCGCCTGTTGACGAGGCATTTGGCTACCTTAAGAGAGTCATAGTTACTCCTGTCAGTTGCTCCCCGTTTTACCACGGTCACATTTTCAATCTTATTCTGGCCAGTTCACCTGAAGCGATACGCCATTATCAGTCAACCTAAAGAATATCACAGTACACCTGCCGGGAGCTTCTCGAGTTTGCCGATGTATTTCGCCTGTTGACGAGGCATTTGGATACCTTAAGAGAGTCATAGTTTCCCCTTGCTGTTGCTCCCCATTTTACAACAGGCACATCTACAAGCTTACTCTGGCCAATTCTCCTGAAGCGATACGCTAATATCTGTTGACATAAAGACTTTCACAGTACTCCTGCCGGGAGCTTTTCGACTTTGCCGATGTATTTCGCCTATTGACGAGGCGTTTGGCTACCTTAAGAGAGTCATAGTTACTCCCGCCAGTGTCTCTCCGTTAAACCACAGACACATCTACCATTTTCCTCTGCCCCTTTCACCAGGCGCGATACGCCATTATTTGTCGACATCATGTCTTTCAAAGTACTCCTGCTAGGGGCTCCTCCAGTTTACCAATGTATTTCGCCTGTTGACGAGGCATTTGGCTACCTTAAGAGAGTCAAACTTACTCCTGACAGTTGCTCCCCGTTTTACCACAGTCACATTTCCAATCTTATTCTGGCCAGTTCACCTTAAGCGATACGCCATTATCAGTCAACCTAAAGAATATCACAGTACTCCTGCCGGGAGCTCTCGAGTTTGCCGATGTATTTCGCCTGTTGACGAGGCATTTGGATACCTTAAGAGAGTCATAGTTACCCCTTGCTGTTGCTCCCCATTTTACAACAGGCACATCTACAAGCTTACTCTGGCCAATTCTCCTGAAGCGATACGCTAATATCTGTTGACATAAAGACTTTCACAGTACTCCTGCCGGGAGCTTTTCTACTTTGCCGATGTATTTCGCCTATTGACGAGGCGTTTGGCTACCTTAAGAGAGTCATAGTTACTCTTGCCAGTGTCTCTCCGTTAAACCACAGACACAACTACCATTTTTCTCTGCCCCTTTCACCAGACGCGATACGCCATTATTTGTCGACATCATGTCTTTCAAAGTACTCCTGCTAGGGGCTCCTCCAGTTTACCAATGTATTTCGCCTTTTAACGAGGCAATTGGCTACCTTAAGAGAGTCAAACTTACTCCTGACAGTTGCTCCCCGTTTTACCACAGTCACATTTCCAATCTTATTCTGGCCAGTTCACCCGAAGCGATACGCCTCTTGACGAGGCATTTGGCTACCTTAAGAGAGTCATAGTTACTCCTGTCCGTTGCTCCCCGTTTTACCACAGTCACATTTTCAATCTTATTCTGTCCAGTTCACCTGAAGCGATACGCCATTATCAGTCAACCTAAAGAATATCACAGTACTCCTGCCGGGAGCTTCTCGAGTTTGCCGATGTATTTCGCCTGTTGACGAGGCATTTGGATATCTTAAGAGAGTCATAGTTTCCCCTTGCTGTTGCTCCCCATTTTACAACAGGCACATCTACAAGCTTACTCTGGCCAATTCTCCTGAAGCGATACGCTAATATCTGTTGACATAAAGACTTTCACAGTACTCCTGCCGGGAGCTTCTCGACTTTACCGATGTATTTCGCCTATTGAAGAGGCATTTGGCTACCTTACGAAAGTCATAGTTACTCCTGCCAGTTTCTCTCCGTTAAACCACAGTCACATCTACAATATTCCTCTGCCCCTTTCACCAGACGCGATACGCCATTACTTGTCGACATTATGACTTTCACAGTACTCCTGCTAGGGGCTCCTCCAGTTTAACAATGTATTTCGCCTGTTGACGAGGCATTTGGCTACCTTAAGAGAGTCATAGATACCCCTGTCAGTTGCTCCCCGTTTTACCACGGTCACATTTTCAATCTTATTCTGGCCAGTTCACCTTAAGCGATACGCCATTATCAGTCAACCTAAAGAATATCACATTACTCCTGCCGGGAGCTTCTCGAGTTTGCCGATGTATGTGGCCTGTTGACGAGGCATTTGGATACCTTAAGAGAGTCATAGTTTCCCCTTGCTGTTGCTCCCCATTTTACAACAGGCACATCTACAAGCTTACTCTGGCCAATTCTCCTGAAGCGATACGCTAATATCTGTTGACATAAAGACTTTCACAGTACTCCTGCCGGGAGCTTTTCGACTTTGCCGATGTATTTCGCCTATTGACGAGGCGTTTGGCTACCTTAAGAGAGTCATAGTTACTCCTGCCAGTGTCTCTCCGTTAAACCACAGACACATCTACCATTTTCCTCTGCCCCTTTCACCAGACGCGATACGCCATTATTTGTCGACATCATGTCTTTCAAAGTACTCCTGCTAGGGGCTCCTCCAGTTTACCAATGTATTTCGCCTGTTGACGAGGCATTTGGCTACCTTAAGAGAGTCAAACTTACTCCTGACAGTTGCTCCCCGTTTTACCACAGTCACATTTCCAATATTATTCTGGCCAGTTCACCCGATGCGATACGCCTCTTGACGAGGCATTTGGCTACCTTAAGAGAGTCATAGTTACTCCTGTCAGTTGCTCCCCGTTTTACCACAGTCACATTTTCAATCTTATTCTGGCCAGTTCACCTGAAGCGATACGCTATTATCAGTCAACCTAAAGAATATCACAGTACTCCTGCCGGGAGCTTCTCGAGTTTGCCGATGTATTTCGCCTGTGGACGAGGCATTTGGATACCTTAAGAGAGTCATAGTTACCCCTTGCTGTTGCTCCCCATTTTACAACAGGCACATCTACAAGCTTACTCTGGCCAATTCTCCTGAAGCGATACACTAATATCTGTTGACATAAAGACTTTCACAGTACTCCTGCCGGGAGCTTTTCGACTTTGCCGATGTATTTCGCCTATTGACGAGGCGTTTGGCTACCTTAAGAGAGTCATAGTTACTCCTGCCAGTGTCTCTCCGTTAAACCACAGTCACATCTACCATTTTCCCCTGCCCCTTTCACCAGACGCGATACGCCATTATTTGTCGACATTATGACTTTCACAGTACTCCTGCTAGGGGCTCCTCCAGTTTACCAATGTATTTCGCCTGTTGACGAGGCATTTGGCTACCTTAAGAGAGTCATAGTTACCCCTGTCAGTTGCTCCCCGTTTTACCACGGTCACATTTTCAATCTTATTCTGGCCAGTTCACCTGAAGCGATACGCCATTATCAGTCAACCTAAAGAATATCACATTACTCCTGCCGGGAGCTTCTCGAGTTTGCCGATGTATTTCGCCTGTTGACGAGGCATTTGGATACCTTAAGAGAGTCATAGTTTCCCCTTGCTGTTGCTCCCCATTTTACAACAGGCACATCTACAAGCTTACTCTGGCCAATTCTCCTGAAGCGATACGCTAATATCTGTTGACATAAAGACTTTCACAGTACTCCTGCCGGGAGCTTCTCGAGTTTGCCGATGTATTTCGCCTGTTGACGAGGCATTTGGATACCTTAAGAGAGTCATAGTTTCCCCTTGCTGTTGCTCCCCATTTTACAACAGGCACATCTACAAGCTTACTCTGGCCAATTCTCCTGAAGCGATACGCTAATATCTGTTGACATAAATACTTTCACAGTACTCCTGCCGGGAGCTTTTCGACTTTGCCGATGTATTTCGCCTATTGACGAGGCGTTTGGCTACCTTAAGAGAGTCATAGTTACTCCTGCCAGTGTCTCTCCGTTAAACCACAGACACATCTACCATTTTCCTTTGCCCCTTTCACCAGACGCGATACGCCATTATTTGTCGACAACATGTCTTTCAAAGTACTCCTGCTAGGGGCTCCTCCAGTTTACCAATGTATTTCGCCTGTTGACGAGGCATTTGGCTACCTTAAGAGAGTCAAACATACTCCTGACAGTTGCTCCCCGTTTTACCACAGTCACATTTCCAATCTTATTCTGGCCAGTTCACCTGAAGCGATACGCCATTATCAGTCAACCTAAAGAATATCACAGTACTCCTGCCGGGAGCTCTCGAGTTTGCCGATGTATTTCGCCTGTTGACGAGGCATTTGGATACCTTAAGAGAGTCATAGTTACCCCTTGCTGTTGCTCCCCATTTTACAACAGGCACATCTACAAGCTTACTCTGGCCAATTCTCCTGAAGCGATACGCTAATATCTGTTGACATAAAGACTTTCACAGTACTCCTGCCGGGAGCTTTTCTACTTTGCCGATGTATTTCGCCTATTGACGAGGCGTTTGGCTACCTTAAGAGAGTCATAGTTACTCCTGCCAGTGTCTCTCCGTTAAACCACAGACACAACTACCATTTTCCTCTGCCCCTTTCACCAGACGCGATACGCCATTATTTGTCGACATTATGACTTTCACAGTCCTCCTGCTAGGGGCTCCTCCAGTTTACCAATGTATTTCGCCTGTTGACGGGGCATTTGGCTACCTTAAGAGAGTCATAGTTACTCCTGTCAGTTGCTCCCCGTTTTACCAAAGTCACATTTTAATCTTATTCTGGCCAGTTCACCTGAATCGATACGCCATTATCAGTCAACCTAAAGTATATCACAGTACCCCTGCCGGGAGCTTCTCGAGTTTGCCGATGTATTTCACCTGTTGACGAGGCATTTGGATACCTTAAGAGAGTCATAGTTACCCCTTGCTGTTGCTCCCCATTTTACAACAGGCACATCTACAAGCTTACTCTGGTCAATTCTCCTGAAGCGATACGCTAATATCTGTTGACATAAAGACTTTCACAGTTCTCCTGCCGGGAGCTTCTCGACTTTGCCGACGTAATTCGCTTATTGACGAGGCATCTGACTACCTTAAGAGAGTCATAGTTACTCCTGCCAGTGTCTCTCCGTTAAACCACAGTCACATCTACCATTTTCCTCTGCCCCTTTCACCAGACGCGATACGCCATTATTTGTCGACATCATGTCTTTCAAAGTACTCCTGCTAGGGGCCCTCCAGTTTACCAATGTATTTCGCCTGTTGACGAGGCATTTGGCTACCTTAAGAGAGTCATAGTTACTCCTGTCAGTTGCTCCCCGTTTTACCACGGTCACATTTTCAATCTTATTCTGGCCATTTCACCTGAAGCGATACGCCATTATCAGTCAACCTAAAGAATATCACAGTACACCTGCCGGGAGCTTCTCGAGTTTGCCGATGTATTTCGCCTGTTGACGAGGCATTTGGATACCTTAAGAGAGTCATAGTTTCCCCTTGCTGTTGCTCCCCATTTTACAACAGGCACATCTGCAAGCTTACTCTGGCCAATTCTCCTGAAGCGATACGCAAATATCTGTTGACATAAAGACTTTCACAGTACTCCTGCCGGGAGCTTTTCGACTTTGCCGATGTATTTCGCCTATTGACGAGGCGTTTGGCTACCTTAAGAGAGTCATAGTTACTCCTGCCAGTGTCTCTCCGTTAAACCACAGTCACATCTACCATTTTCCTCTGCCCCTTTCACCAGACGCGATACGCCATTATTTGTCGACATTATGACTTTCACAGTACTCTTGCTAGGGGCTCCTCCAGTTTACCAATGTATTTCGCCTGTTGACGGGGCATTTGGCTACCTTAAGAGAGTCATAGTTACTCCTGTCAGTTGCTCCCCGTTTTACCAAAGTCACATTTTAATCTTATTCTGGCCAGTTCACCTGAATCGATACGCCATTATCAGTCAACCTAAAGTATATCACAGTACTCCTGCCGGGAGCTTCTCGAGTTTGCCGATGTATTTCACCTGTTGACGAGGCATTTGGATACCTTAAGAGAGTCATAGTTACCCCTTGCTGTTGCTCCCCATTTTACAACAGGCACATCTACAAGCTTACTCTGGCCAATTCTCCTGAAGCGATACGCTAATATCTGTTGACATAAAGACTTTCACAGTACTCCTGCCGGGAGCTTTTCGACTTTGCCGATGTATTTCGCCTATTGACGAGGCGTTTGGCTACCTTAAGAGAGTCATAGTTACTCCTGCCAGTGTCTCTCCGTTAAACCACAGTCACATCTACCATTTTCCCCTGCCCCTTTCACCAGACGCGATACGCCATTATTTGTCGACATTATGACTTTCACAGTACTCCTGCTAGGGGCTCCTCCAGTTTACCAATGTATTTCGCCTGTTGACAAGGCATTTGGCTACCTTAAGAGAGTCATAGTTACCCCTGTCAGTTGCTCCCCGTTTTACCACGGTCACATTTTCAATCTTATTCTGGCCAGTTCACCTGAAGCGATACGCCATTATCAGTCAACCTAAAGAATATCACATTACTCCTGCCGGGAGCTTCTCGAGTTTGCCGATGTATTTCGCCTGTTGACGAGGCATTTGGATACCTTAAGAGAGTCATAGTTTCCCCTTGCTGTTGCTCCCCATTTTACAACAGGCACATCTACAAGCTTACTCTGGACAATTCTCCTGAAGCGATACGCTAATATCTGTTGACATAAAGACTTTCACAGTACTCCTGCCGGGAGCTTCTCGAGTTTGCCGATGTATTTCGCCTGTTGACGAGGCATTTGGATACCTTAAGAGAGTCATAGTTTCCCCTTGCTGTTGCTCCCCATTTTACAACAGGCACATCTACAAGCTTACTCTGGCCAATTCTCCTGAAGCGATACGCTAATATCTGTTGACATAAAGACTTTCACAGTACTCCTGCCGGGAGCTTTTCGACTTTGCCGATGTATTTCGCCTATTGACGAGGCGTTTGGCTACCTTAAGAGAGTCATAGTTACTCCTGCCAGTGTCTCTCCGTTAAACCACAGACACATCTACCATTTTCCTTTGCCCCTTTCACCAGACGCGATACGCCATTATTTGTCGACATCATGTCTTTCAAAGTACTCCTGCTAGGGGCTCCTCCAGTTTACCAATGTATTTCGCCTGTTGACGAGGCATTTGGCTACCTTAAGAGAGTCAAACATACTCCTGACAGTTGCTCCCCGTTTTACCACAGTCACATTTCCAATCTTATTCTGGCCAGTTCACCTGAAGCGATACGCCATTATCAGTCAACCTAAAGAATATCACAGTACTCCTGCCGGGAGCTCTCGAGTTTGCCGATGTATTTCGCCTGTTGACGAGGCATTTGGATACCTTAAGAGAGTCATAGTTACCCCTTGCTGTTGCTCCCCATTTTACAACAGGCACATCTACAAGCTTACTCTGGCCAATTCTCCTGAAGCGATACGCTAATATCTGTTGACATAAAGACTTTCACAGTACTCCTGCCGGGAGCTTTTCTACTTTGCCGATGTATTTCGCCTATTGACGAGGCGTTTGGCTACCTTAAGAGAGTCATAGTTACTCCTGCCAGTGTCTCTCCGTTAAACCACAGACCCAACTACCATTTTCCTCTGCCCCTTTCACCAGACGCGATACGCCATTATTTGTCGACATTATGACTTTCACAGTACTCCTGCTAGGGGCTCCTCCAGTTTACCAATGTATTTCGCCTGTTGACGGGGCATTTGGCTACCTTAAGAGAGTCATAGTTACTCCTGTCAGTTGCTCCCCGTTTTACCAAAGTCACATTTTAATCTTATTCTGGCCAGTTCACCTGAATCGATACGCCATTATCAGTCAACCTAAAGTATATCACAGTACTCCTGCCGGGAGCTTCTCGAGTTTGCCGATGTATTTCACCTGTTGACGAGGCATTTGGATACCTTAAGAGAGTCATAGTTACCCCTTGCTGTTGCTCCCCATTTTACAACAGGCACATCTACAAGCTTACTCTGGCCAATTCTCCTGAAGCGATACGCTAATATCTGTTGACATAAAGACTTTCACAGTACTCCTGCCGGGAGCTTTTCGACTTTGCCGATGTATTTCGCCTATTGACGAGGCGTTTGGCTACCTTAAGAGAGTCATAGTTACTCCTGCCAGTGTCTCTCCGTTAAACCACAGACACATCTACCATTTTCCTCTGCCCCTTTCACCAGACGCGATACGCCATTATTTGTCGACATCATGTCTTTCAAAGTACTCCTGCTAGGGGCTCCTCCAGTTTACCAATGTATTTCGCCTGTTGACGAGGCATTTGGCTACCTTAAGAGAGTCAAACTTACTCCTGACAGTTGCTCCCCGTTTTACCACAGTCACATTTCCAATCTTATTCTGGCCAGTTCACCTGAAGCGATACGCCATTATCAGTCAACCTAAAGAATATCACAGTACTCCTGCCGGGAGCTCTCGAGTTTGCCGATGTATTTCGCCTGTTGACGAGGCATTTGGATACCTTAAGAGAGTCATAGTTACCCCTTGCTGTTGCTCCCCATTTTACAACAGGCACATCTACAAGCTTACTCTGGCCAATTCTCCTGAAGCGATACGCTAATATCTGTTGACATAAAGACTTTCACAGTACTCCTGCCGGGAGCTTTTCTACTTTGCCGATGTATTTCGCCTATTGACGAGGCGTTTGGCTACCTTAAGAGATCATAGTTACTCCTGCCAGTGTCTCTCCGTTAAACCACAGACACAACTACCATTTTCCTCTGCCCCTTTCACCAGACGCGATACGCCATTATTTGTCGACATCATGTCTTTCAAAGTACTCCTGCTAAGGGCTCCTCCAGTTTACCAATGTATTTCGCCTTTTAACGAGGCATTTGGCTACCTTAAGAGAGTCAAACTTACTCCTGACAGTTGCTCCCCGTTTTACCACAGTCACATTTCCAATCTTATTCTGGCCAGTTCACCCGAAGCGATACGCCTCTTGACGAGGCATTTGGCTACCTTAAGAGAGTCATAGTTACTCCTGTCCGTTGCTCCCCGTTTTACCACAGTCACATTTTCAATCTTATTCTGGCCAGTTCACCTGAAGCGATACGCCATTATCAGTCAACCTAAAGAATATCACAGTACTCCTGCCGGGAGCTTCTCGAGTTTGCCGATGTATTTCGCCTGTTGACGAGGCATTTGGATACCTTAAGAGAGTCATAGTTACCCCTTGCTGTTGCTCCCCATTTTACAACAGGCACATCTACAAGCTTACTCTGGCCAATTCTCCTGAAGCGATACACTAATATCTGTTGACATAAAGACTTTCACAGTACTCCTGCCGGGAGCTTTTCGACTTTGCCGATGTATTTCGCCTATTGACGAGGCGTTTGGCTACCTTAAGAGAGTCATAGTTACTCCTGCCAGTGTCTCTCCGTTAAACCACAGTCACATCTACAATATTCCTCTGCCCCTTTCACCAGACGCGATACGCCATTATTTGTCGACATTATGA
Source organism: Schistocerca americana (assembly GCF_021461395.2). Lineage (NCBI taxonomy): Eukaryota > Metazoa > Arthropoda > Insecta > Orthoptera > Acrididae > Schistocerca > Schistocerca americana. Next base: position 62,272,548 of record NC_060130.1, read on the forward strand.
CTTTCACAGTACTCCTGCTAGGGGCTCCTCCAGTTTACCAATGTATTTCGCCTTTTGACGAGGCATTTGGCTACCTTAAGAGAGTCATAGTCACTCCTGTCAGTTGCTCCCCGTTTTACCACGGTCACATTTTCAATCTTATTCTGGCCAGTTCACCTGAAGGGATAAGCCATTATCAGTCAACCTAAAGAATATCACAGTACACCTGCCGGGAGCTTCTCGAGTTTGCCGATGTATTTCGCCTGTTGACGAGGCATTTGGATACCTTAAGAGAGTCATAGTTTCTCCTTGCTGTTGCTCCCCATTTTACAACAGGCACATCTGCAAGCTTACTCTGGCCAATTCTCCTGAAGCGATACGCTAATATCTGTTGACATAAAGACTTTCACAGTACTCCTGCCGGGAGCTTTTCGACTTTGCCGATGTATTTCGCCTATTGACGAGGCGTTTGGCTACCTTAAGAGAGTCATAGTTACTCCTGCCAGTGTCTCTCCGTTAAACCACAGTCACATCTACCATTTTCCTCTGCCCCTTTCACCAGACGCGATACGCCATTATTTGTCGACATTATGACTTTCACAGTACTCCTGCTAGGGGCTCCTCCAGTTTACCAATGTATTTCGCCTGTTGACGGGGCATTTGGCTACCTTAAGAGAGTCATAGTTACTCCTGTCAGTTGCTCCCCGTTTTACCAAAGTCACATTTTAATCTTATTCTGGCCAGTTCACCTGAATCGATACGCCATTATCAGTCAACCTAAAGTTTATCACAGTACTCCTGCCGGGAGCTTCTCGAGTTTGCCGATGTATTTCACCTGTTGACGAGGCATTTGGATACCTTAAGAGAGTCATAGTTACCCCTTGCTGTTGCTCCCCATTTTACAACAGGCACATCTACAAGCTTACTCTGGCCAATTCTCCTGAAGCGATACGCTAATATCTGTTGACATAAAGACTTTCACAGTTCTCCTGCCGGGAGCTTCTCGACTTTGCCGACGTATTTCGCTTATTGACGAGGCATCTGACTACCTTAAGAGAGTCATAGTTACTCCTGCCAGTGTCTCTCCGTTAAACCACAGTCACATCTACCATTTTCCTCTGCCCCTTTCACCAGACGCGATACGCCATTATTTGTCGACATCATGTCTTTCAAAGTACTCCTGCTAGGGGCCCTCCAGTTTACCAATGTATTTCGCCTGTTGACGAGGCACTTGGCTACCTTAAGAGAGTCATAGTTACTCCTGTCAGTTGCTCCCCGTTTTACCACAGTCACATTTTCAATCTTATTCTGGCCAGTTCACCTGAAGCGATACGCCATTATCAGTCAACCTAAAGAATATCACAGTACACCTGCCGGGAGCTTCTCGAGTTTGCCGATGTATTTCGCCTGTTGACGAGGCATTTGGATACCTTAAGAGAGTCATAGTTTCCCCTTGCTGTTGCTCCCCATTTTACAACAGGCACATCCGCAAGCTTACTCTGGCCAATTCTCCTGAAGCGATACGCTAATATCTGTTGACATAAAGACTTTCACAGTACTCCTGCCGGGAGCTTTTCGACTTTGCCGATGTATTTCGCCTATTGACGAGGCGTTTGGCTACCTTAAGAGAGTCATAGTTACTCCTGCCAGTGTCTCTCCGTTAAACCACAGTCACATCTACCATTTTCCTCTGCCCCTTTCACCAGACGCGATACGCCATTATTTGTCGATATTATGACTTTCACAGTACTCCTGCTAGGGGCTCCTCCAGTTTACCAATGTATTTCGCCTGTTGACGGGGCATTTGGCTACCTTAAGAGAGTCATAGTTACTCCTGTCAGTTGCTCCCCGTTTTACCAAAGTCACATTTTAATCTTATTCTGACCAGTTCACCTGAATCGATACGCCATTATCAGTCGACCTAAAGTATATCACAGTACTCCTGCCGGGAGCTTCTCGAGTTTGCCGATGTATTTCACCTGTTGACGAGGCATTTGGATACCTTAAGAGAGTCATAGTTACCCCTTGCTGTTGCTCCCCATTTTACAACAGGCACATCTACAAGCTTACTCTGGCCAATTCTCCTGAAGCGATACGCTAATATCTGTTGACATAAAGACTTTCACAGTTCTCCTGCCGGGAGCTTCTCGACTTTGCCGACGTATTTCGCTTATTGACAAGGCATCTGACTACCTTAAGAGAGTCATAGTTACTCCTGCCAGTGTCTCTCCGTTAAACCACAGTCACATCTACCATTTTCCTCTGCCCCTTTCACCAGACGCGATACGCCATTATTTGTCGACATCATGTCTTTCAAAGTACTCCTGCTAGGGGCTCCTCCAGTTTACCAATGTATTTCGCCTGTTGACGAGGCATTTGGCTACCTTAAGAGAGTCAAACTTACTCCTGACAGTTGCTCCCCGTTTTACCACAGTCACATTTCCAATCTTATTCTGGCCAGTTCACCTGAAGCCATACGCCATTATCAGTCAACCTAAAGAATATCACAGTACTCCTGCCGGGAGCTCTCGAGTTTGCCGATGTATTTCGCCTGTTGACGAGGCATTTGGATACCTTAAGAGAGTCATAGTTACCCCTTGCTGTTGCTCCCCATTTTACAACAGGCACATCTACAAGCTTACTCTGGCCAATTCTCCTGAAGCGATACGCTAATATCTGTTGACATAAAGACTTTCACAGTACTCCTGCCGGGAGCTTTTCTACTTTGCCGATGTATTTCGCCTATTGACGAGGCGTTTGGCTACCTTAAGAGAGTCATAGTTACTCCTGCCAGTGTCTCTCCGTTAAACCACAGACACAACTACCATTTTCCTCTGCCCCTTTCACCAGACGCGATACGCCATTATTTGTCGACATCATGTCTTTCAAAGTACTCCTGCTAGGGGCTCCTCCAGTTTACCAATGTATTTCGCCTTTTAACGAGGCATTTGGCTACCTTAAGAGAGTCAAACTTACTCCTGACAGTTGCTCCCCGTTTTACCACAGTCACATTTTCAATCTTATTCTGGCCAGTTCACCTGAAGCGATACGCCATTATCAGTCAACCTAAAGAATATCACAGTACTCCTGCCGGGAGCTTCTCGAGTTTGCCGATGTATTTCGCCTGTTGACGAGGCATTTGGATACCTTAAGAGAGTCATAGTTACCCCTTGCTGTTGCTCCCCATTTTACAACAGGCACATCTACAAGCTTACTCTGGCCAATTCTCCTGAAGCGATACACTAAAATCTGTTGACATAAAGACTTTCACAGTACTCCTGCCGGGAGCTTTTCGACTTTGCCGATGTATTTCGCCTATTGACGAGGCGTTTGGCTACCTTAAGAGAGTCATAGTTACTCCTGCCAGTGTCTCTCCGTTAAACCACAGTCACATCTACAATATTCCTCTGCCCCTTTCACCAGACGCGATACGCCATTATTTGTCGACATTATGACTTTCACAGTACTCCTGCTAGGGGCTCCTCCAGTTTACCAATGTATTTCGCCTGTTGACGAGGCATTTGGCTACCTTAAGAGAGTCATAGTTACTCCTGTCAGTTGCTCCCCGTTTTACCACGGTCACATTTTCAATCTTATTCTGGCCAGTTCACCTGAAGCGATAAGCCATTATCAGTCAACCTAAAGAATATCACAGTACACCTGCCGGGAACTTCTCGAGTTTGCCGATGTATTTCGCCTGTTGACGAGGCATTTGGATACCTTAAGAGAGTCATAGTTTCCCCTTGCTGTCGCTCCCCATTTTACAACAGGCACATCTGCAAGCTTACTCTGGCCAATTCTCCTGAAGCGATACGCTAATATCTGTTGACATAAAGACTTTCACAGTACTCCTGCCGGGAGCTTTTCGACTTTGCCGATGTATTTCGCCTATTGACGAGGCGTTTGGCTACCTTAAGAGAGTCATAGTTACTCCTGCCAGTGTCTCTCCGTTAAACCACAGTCACATCTACCATTTTCCTCTGCACCTTTCACCAGACGCGATACGCCATTATTTGTCGACATTATGAATTTCACAGTACTCCTGCTAGGGGCTCCTCCAGTTTACCAATGTATTTCGCCTGTTGACGGGGCATTTGGCTACCTTAAGAGAGTCATAGTTACTCCTGTCAGTTGCTCCCCGTTTTACCAAAGTCACATTTTAATCTTATTCTGGCCAGTTCACCTGAATCGATACGCCATTATCAGTCAACCTAAAGTATATCACAGTACTCCTGCCGGGAGCTTCTCGAGTTTGCCGATGTATTTCACCTGTTGACGAGGCATTTGGATACCTTAAGAGAGTCATAGTTACCCCTTGCTGTTGCTCCCCATTTTACAACAGGCACATCTACAATCTTACTCTGGCCAATTCTCCTGAAGCGATACGCTAATATCTGTTGACATAAAGACTTTCACAGTTCTCCTGCCGGGAGCTTCTCGACTTTGCCGACGTATTTCGCTTATTGACGAGGCATCTGACTACCTTAAGAGAGTCATAGTTACTCCTGCCAGTGTCTCTCCGTTAAACCACAGTCACATCTACCATTTTCCTCTGCCCCTTTCACCAGACGCGATACGCCATTATTTGTCGACATCATGTCTTTCAAAGTACTCCTGCTAGGGGCCCTCCAGTTTACCAATGTATTTCGCCTGTTGACGAGGCATTTGGCTACCTTAAGAGAGTCATAGTTACTCCTGTCAGTTGCTCCCCGTTTTACCACGGTCACATTTTCAATCTTATTCAGGCCAGTTCACCTGAAGCGATACGCCATTATCAGTCAACCTAAAGAATATCACAGTACACCTGCCGGGAGCTTCTCGAGTTTGCCGATGTATTTCGCCTGTTGACGAGGCATTTGGATACCTTAAGAGAGTCATAGTTTCCCCTTGCTGTTGCTCCCCATTTTACAACAGGCACATCTGCAAGCTTACTCTGGCCAATTCTCCTGAAGCGATACGCTAATATCTGTTGACATAAAGACTTTCACAGTACTCCTGCCGGGAGCTTTTCGACTTTGCCAATGTATTTCGCCTATTGACGAGGCGTTTGGCTACCTTAAGAGAGTCATAGTTACTCCTGCCAGTGTCTCTCCGTTAAACCACAGTCACATCTACCATTTTCCTCTGCCCCTTTCACCAGACGCGATACGCCATTATTTGTCGACATTATGACTTTCACAGTACTCCTGCTAGGGGCTCCTCCAGTTTACCAATGTATTTCGCCTGTTGACGGGGCATTTGGTTACCTTAAGAGAGTCATAGTTACTCCTGTCAGTTGCTCCCCGTTTTACCAAAGTCACATTTTAATCTTATTCTGGCCAGTTCACCTGAATCGATACGCCATTATCAGTCAACCTAAAGTATATCACAGTACTCCTGCCGGGAGCTTCTCGAGTTTGCCGATGTATTTCACCTGTTGACGAGGCAATTGTATACCTTAAGAGAGTCATAGTTACCCCTTGCTGTTGCTCCCCATTTTACAACAGGCACATCTACAAGCTTACTCTGGCCAATTCTCCTGAAGCGATACGCTAATATCTGTTGACATAAAGACTTTCACAGTTCTCCTGCCGGGAGCTTCTCGACTTTGCCGACGTATTTCGCTTATTGACAAGGCATCTGACTACCTTAAGAGAGTCATAGTTACTCCTGCCAGTGTCTCTCCGTTAAACCACAGTCACATCTACCATTTTCCTCTGCCCCTTTCACCAGACGCGATACGCCATTATTTGTCGACATCATGTCTTTCAAAGTACTCCTGCTAGGGGCTCCTCCAGTTTACCAATGTATTTCGCCTGTTGACGAGGCATTTGGCTACCTTAAGAGAGTCAAACTTACTCCTGACAGTTGCTCCCCGTTTTACCACAGTCACATTTCCAATCTTATTCTGGCCAGTTCACCTGAAGCCATACGCCATTATCAGTCAACCTAAAGAATATCACAGTACTCCTGCCGGGAGCTCTCGAGTTTGCCGATGTATTTCGCCTGTTGACGAGGCATTTGGATACCTTAAGAGAGTCATAGTTACCCCTTGCTGTTGCTCCCCATTTTACAACAGGCACATCTACAAGCTTACTCTGGCCAATTCTCCTGAAGCGATACGCTAATATCTGTTGACATAAAGACTTTCACAGTACTCCTGCCGGGAGCTTTTCTACTTTGCCGATGTATTTCGCCTATTGACGAGGCGTTTGGCTACCTTAAGAGAGTCATAGTTACTCCTGCCAGTGTCTCTCCGTTAAACCACAGACACAACTACCATTTTCCTCTGCCCCTTTCACCAGACGCGATACGCCATTATTTGTCGACATCATGTCTTTCAAAGTACTCCTGCTAGGGGCTCCTCCAGTTTACCAATGTATTTCGCCTTTTAACGAGGCATTTGGCTACCTTAAGAGAGTCAAACTTACTCTTGACAGTTGCTCCCCGTTTTACCACAGTCACATTTCCAATCTTATTCTGGCCAGTTCACCCGAAGCGATACGCCTCTTGACGAGGCATTTGGCTACCTTAAGAGAGTCATAGTTACTCCTGTCCGTTGCTCCCCGTTTTACCACAGTCACATTTTCAATCTTATTCTGGCCAGTTCACCTGAAGCGATACGCCATTATCAGTCAACCTAAAGAATATCACAGTACTCCTGCCGGGAGCTTCTTGAGTTTGCCGATGTATTTCGCCTGTTGACGAGGCATTTGGATACCTTAAGAGAGTCATAGTTACCCCTTGCTGTTGCTCCCCATTTTACAACAGGCACATCTACAAGCTTACTCTGGCCAATTCTCCTGAAGCGATACACTAATATCTGTTGACATAAAGACTTTCACAGTACTCCTGCCGGGAGCTTTTCGAATTTGCCGATGTATTTCGCCTATTGACGAGGCGTTTGGCTACCTTAAGAGAGTCACAGTTACTCCTGCCAGTGTCTCTCCGTTAAACCACAGTCACATCTACAATATTCCTCTGCCCCTTTCACCAGACGCGATACGCCATTATTTGTCGACATTATGACTTTCACAGTACTCCTGCTAGGGGCTCCTCCAGTTTACCAATGTATTTCGCCTGTTGACGAGGCATTTGGCTACCTTAAGAGAGTCATAGTTACTCCTGTCAGTTGCTCCCCGTTTTACCACGGTCACATTTTCAATCTTATTCTGGCCAGTTCACCTGAAGCGATAAGCCATTATCAGTCAACCTAAAGAATAGCACAGTACACCTGCCGGGAGCTTCTCGAGTTTGCCGATGTATTTCGCCTGTTGACGAGGCATTTGGATACCTTAAGAGAGTCATAGTTTCCCCTTGCTGTTGCTCCTCATTTTACAACAGGCACATCTGCAAGCTTACTCTGGCCAATTCTCCTGAAGCGATACGCTAATATCTGTTGACATAAAGACTTTCACAGTACTCCTGCCGGGAGCTTTTCGACTTTGCCGATGTATTTCGCCTATTGACGAGGCGTTTGGCTACCTTAAGAGAGTCATAGTTACTCCTGCCAGTGTCTCTCCGTTAAACCACAGTCACATCTACCATTTTCCTCTGCCCCTTTCACCAGACGCGATACGCCATTATTTGTCGACATTATGACTTTCACAGTACTCCTGCTAGGGGCTCCTCCAGTTTACCAATGTATTTCGCCTGTTGACGGGGCATTTGGCTACCTTAAGAGAGTCATAGTTACTCCTGTCAGTTGCTCCCCGTTTTACCAAAGTCACATTTTAATCTTATTCTGGCCAGTTCACCTGAATCGATACGCCATTATCAGTCAACCTAAAGTATATCACAGTACTCCTGCCGGGAGCTTCTCGAGTTTGCCGATGTATTTCACCTGTTGACGAGGCATTTGGATACCTTAAGAGAGTCATAGTTACCCCTTGCTGTTGCTCCCCATTTTACAACAGGCACATCTACAAGCTTACTCTGGCCAATTCTCCTGAAGCGATACGCTAATATCTGTTGACATAAAGACTTTCACAGTTCTCCTGCCGGGAGCTTCTCGACTTTGCCGACGTATTTCGCTTATTGACGAGGCATCTGACTACCTTAAGAGAGTCATAGTTACTCCTGCCAGTGTCTCTCCGTTAAACCACTGTCACATCTACCATTTTCCTCTGCCCCTTTCACCAGACGCGATACGCCATTATTTGTCGACATTATGACTTTCATAGTACTCCTGCTAGGGGCTCCTCCAGTTTACCAATGTATTTCGCCTGTTGACGGGGCATTTGGCTACCTTAAGAGAGTCATAGTTACTCCTGTCAGTTGCTCCCCGTTTTACCAAAGTCACATTTTAATCTTATTCTGGCCAGTTCACCTGAAGCGATAAGCCATTATCAGTCAACCTAAAGAATATCACAGTACACCTGCCGGGAACTTCTCGAGTTTGCCGATGTATTTCGCCTGTTGACGAGGCATTTGGATACCTTAAGAGAGTCATAGTTTCCCCTTGCTGTCGCTCCCCATTTTACAACAGGCACATCTGCAAGCTTACTCTGGCCAATTCTCCTGAAGCGATACGCTAATATCTGTTGACATAAAGACTTTCACAGTACTCCTGCCGGGAGCTTTTCGACTTTGCCGATGTATTTCGCCTATTGACGAGGCGTTTGGCTACCTTAAGAGAGTCATAGTTACTCCTGCCAGTGTCTCTCCGTTAAACCACAGTCACATCTACCATTTTCCTCTGCACCTTTCACCAGACGCGATACGCCATTATTTGTCGACATTATGAATTTCACAGTACTCCTGCTAGGGGCTCCTCCAGTTTACCAATGTATTTCGCCTGTTGACGGGGCATTTGGCTACCTTAAGAGAGTCATAGTTACTCCTGTCAGTTGCTCCCCGTTTTACCAAAGTCACATTTTAATCTTATTCTGGCCAGTTCACCTGAATCGATACGCCATTATCAGTCAACCTAAAGTATATCACAGTACTCCTGCCGGGAGCTTCTCGAGTTTGCCGATGTATTTCACCTGTTGACGAGGCATTTGGATACCTTAAGAGAGTCATAGTTACCCCTTGCTGTTGCTCCCCATTTTACAACAGGCACATCTACAAGCTTACTCTGGCCAATTCTCCTGAAGCGATACGCTAATATCTGTTGACATAAAGACTTTCACAGTTCTCCTGCCGGGAGCTTCTCGACTTTGCCGACGTATTTCGCTTATTGACGAGGCATCTGACTACCTTAAGAGAGTCATAGTTACTCCTGCCAGTGTCTCTCCGTTAAACCACAGTCACATCTACCATTTTCCTCTGCCCCTTTCACCAGACGCGATACGCCATTATTTGTCGACATCATGTCTTTCAAAGTACTCCTGCTAGGGGCCCTCCAGTTTACCAATGTATTTCGCCTGTTGACGAGGCATTTGGCTACCTTAAGAGAGTCATAGTTACTCCTGTCAGTTGCTCCCCGTTTTACCACGGTCACATTTTCAATCTTATTCAGGCCAGTTCACCTGAAGCGATACGCCATTATCAGTCAACCTAAAGAATATCACAGTACACCTGCCGGGAGCTTCTCGAGTTTGCCGATGTATTTCGCCTGTTGACGAGGCATTTGGATACCTTAAGAGAGTCATAGTTTCCCCTTGCTGTTGCTCCCCATTTTACAACAGGCACATCTGCAAGCTTACTCTGGCCAATTCTCCTGAAGCGATACGCTAATATCTGTTGACATAAAGACTTTCACAGTACTCCTGCCGGGAGCTTTTCGACTTTGCCAATGTATTTCGCCTATTGACGAGGCGTTTGGCTACCTTAAGAGAGTCATAGTTACTCCTGCCAGTGTCTCTCCGTTAAACCACAGTCACATCTACCATTTTCCTCTGCCCCTTTCACCAGACGCGATACGCCATTATTTGTCGACATTATGACTTTCACAGTACTCCTGCTAGGGGCTCCTCCAGTTTACCAATGTATTTCGCCTGTTGACGGGGCATTTGGTTACCTTAAGAGAGTCATAGTTACTCCTGTCAGTTGCTCCCCGTTTTACCAAAGTCACATTTTAATCTTATTCTGGCCAGTTCACCTGAATCGATACGCCATTATCAGTCAACCTAAAGTATATCACAGTACTCCTGCCGGGAGCTTCTCGAGTTTGCCGATGTATTTCACCTGTTGACGAGGCAATTGTATACCTTAAGAGAGTCATAGTTACCCCTTGCTGTTGCTCCCCATTTTACAACAGGCACATCTACAAGCTTACTCTGGCCAATTCTCCTGAAGCGATACGCTAATATCTGTTGACATAAAGACTTTCACAGTTCTCCTGCCGGGAGCTTCTCGACTTTGCCGACGTATTTCGCTTATTGACAAGGCATCTGACTACCTTAAGAGAGTCATAGTTACTCCTGCCAGTGTCTCTCCGTTAAACCACAGTCACATCTACCATTTTCCTCTGCCCCTTTCACCAGACGCGATACGCCATTATTTGTCGACATCATGTCTTTCAAAGTACTCCTGCTAGGGGCTCCTCCAGTTTACCAATGTATTTCGCCTGTTGACGAGGCATTTGGCTACCTTAAGAGAGTCAAACTTACTCCTGACAGTTGCTCCCCGTTTTACCACAGTCACATTTCCAATCTTATTCTGGCCAGTTCACCTGAAGCCATACGCCATTATCAGTCAACCTAAAGAATATCACAGTACTCCTGCCGGGAGCTCTCGAGTTTGCCGATGTATTTCGCCTGTTGACGAGGCATTTGGATACCTTAAGAGAGTCATAGTTACCCCTTGCTGTTGCTCCCCATTTTACAACAGGCACATCTACAAGCTTACTCTGGCCAATTCTCCTGAAGCGATACGCTAATATCTGTTGACATAAAGACTTTCACAGTACTCCTGCCGGGAGCTTTTCTACTTTGCCGATGTATTTCGCCAATTGACGAGGCGTTTGGCTACCTTAAGAGAGTCATAGTTACTCCTGCCAGTGTCTCTCCGTTAAACCACAGACACAACTACCATTTTCCTCTGCCCCTTTCACCAGACGCGATACGCCATTATTTGTCGACATCATGTCTTTCAAAGTACTCCTGCTAGGGGCTCCTCCAGTTTACCAATGTATTTCGCCTTTTAACGAGGCATTTGGCTACCTTAAGAGAGTCAAACTTACTCTTGACAGTTGCTCCCCGTTTTACCACAGTCACATTTCCAATCTTATTCTGGCCAGTTCACCCGAAGCGATACGCCTCTTGACGAGGCATTTGGCTACCTTAAGAGAGTCATAGTTACTCCTGTCCGTTGCTCCCCGTTTTACCACAGTCACATTTTCAATCTTATTCTGGCCAGTTCACCTGAAGCGATACGCCATTATCAGTCAACCTAAAGAATATCACAGTACTCCTGCCGGGAGCTTCTCGAGTTTGCCGATGTATTTCGCCTGTTGACGAGGCATTTGGATACCTTAAGAGAGTCATAGTTACCCCTTGCTGTTGCTCCCCATTTTACAACAGGCACATCTACAAGCTTACTCTGGCCAATTCTCCTGAAGCGATACACTAATATCTGTTGACATAAAGACTTTCACAGTACTCCTGCCGGGAGCTTTTCGAATTTGCCGATGTATTTCGCCTATTGACGAGGCGTTTGGCTACCTTAAGAGAGTCACAGTTACTCCTGCCAGTGTCTCTCCGTTAAACCACAGTCACATCTACAATATTCCTCTGCCCCTTTCACCAGACGCGATACGCCATTATTTGTCGACATTATGACTTTCACAGTACTCCTGCTAGGGGCTCCTCCAGTTTACCAATGTATTTCGCCTGTTGACGAGGCATTTGGCTACCTTAAGAGAGTCATAGTTACTCCTGTCAGTTGCTCCCCGTTTTACCACGGTCACATTTTCAATCTTATTCTGGCCAGTTCACCTGAAGCGATAAGCCATTATCAGTCAACCTAAAGAATAGCACAGTACACCTGCCGGGAGCTTCTCGAGTTTGCCGATGTATTTCGCCTGTTGACGAGGCATTTGGATACCTTAAGAGAGTCATAGTTTCCCCTTGCTGTTGCTCCTCATTTTACAACAGGCACATCTGCAAGCTTACTCTGGCCAATTCTCCTGAAGCGATACGCTAATATCTGTTGACATAAAGACTTTCACAGTACTCCTGCCGGGAGCTTTTCGACTTTGCCGATGTATTTCGCCTATTGACGAGGCGTTTGGCTACCTTAAGAGAGTCATAGTTACTCCTGCCAGTGTCTCTCCGTTAAACCACAGTCACATCTACCATTTTCCTCTGCCCCTTTCACCAGACGCGATACGCCATTATTTGTCGACATTATGACTTTCACAGTACTCCTGCTAGGGGCTCCTCCAGTTTACCAATGTATTTCGCCTGTTGACGGGGCATTTGGCTACCTTAAGAGAGTCATAGTTACTCCTGTCAGTTGCTCCCCGTTTTACCAAAGTCACATTTTAATCTTATTCTGGCCAGTTCACCTGAATCGATACGCCATTATCAGTCAACCTAAAGTATATCACAGTACTCCTGCCGGGAGCTTCTCGAGTTTGCCGATGTATTTCACCTGTTGACGAGGCATTTGGATACCTTAAGAGAGTCATAGTTACCCCTTGCTGTTGCTCCCCATTTTACAACAGGCACATCTACAAGCTTACTCTGGCCAATTCTCCTGAAGCGATACGCTAATATCTGTTGACATAAAGACTTTCACAGTTCTCCTGCCGGGAGCTTCTCGACTTTGCCGACGTATTTCGCTTATTGACGAGGCATCTGACTACCTTAAGAGAGTCATAGTTACTCCTGCCAGTGTCTCTCCGTTAAACCACTGTCACATCTACCATTTTCCTCTGCCCCTTTCACCAGACGCGATACGCCATTATTTGTCGACATTATGACTTTCACAGTACTCCTGCTAGGGGCTCCTCCAGTTTACCAATGTATTTCGCCTGTTGACGGGGCATTTGGCTACCTTAAGAGAGTCATAGTTACTCCTGTCAGTTGCTCCCCGTTTTACCAAAGTCACATTTTAATCTTATTCTGGCCAGTTCACCTGAATCGATACGCCATTATCAGTCAACCTAAAGTATATCACAGTACTCCTGCCGGGAGCTTCTCGAGTTTGCCGATGTATTTCACCTGTTGACGAGGCATTTGGATACCTTAAGAGAGTCATAGTTACCCCTTGCTGTTGCTCCCCATTTTACAACAGGCACATCTACAAGCTTACTCTGGCCAATTCTCCTGAAGCGATACGCTAATATCTGTTGACATAAAGACTTTCACAGTTCTCCTGCCGGGAGCTTCTCGACTTTGCCGACGTATTTCGCTTATTGACAAGGCATCTGACTACCTTAAGAGAGTCATAGTTACTCCTGCCAGTGTCTCTCCGTTAAACCACAGTCACATCTACCATTTTCCTCTGCCCCTTTCACCAGACGCGATACGCCATTATTTGTCGACATCATGTCTTTCAAAGTACTCCTGCTAGGGGCTCCTCCAGTTTACCAATGTATTTCGCCTGTTGACGAGGCATTTGGCTACCTTAAGAGAGTCAAACTTACTCCTGACAGTTGCTCCCCGTTTTACCACAGTCACATTTCCAATCTTATTCTGGCCAGTTCACCTGAAGCCATACGCCATTATCAGTCAACCTAAAGAATATCACAGTACTCCTGCCGGGAGCTCTCGAGTTTGCCGATGTATTTCGCCTGTTGACGAGGCATTTGGATACCTTAAGAGAGTCATAGTTACCCCTTGCTGTTGCTCCCCATATTACAACAGGCACATCTACAAGCTTACTCTGGCCAATTCTCCTGAAGCGATACGCTAATATCTGTTGACATAAAGACTTTCACAGTACTCCTGCCGGGAGCATTTCTACTTTGCCGATGTATTTCGCCTATTGACAGGCGTTTGGCTAACTTAAGAGAGTCATAGTTACTCCTGCCAGTGTCTCTCCGTTAAACCACAGACACAACTACCATTTTCCTCTGGCCCTTTCACCAGACGCGATACGCCATTGTTTGTCGACATCATGTCTTTCAAAGTACTCCTGCTAGGGGCTCCTCCAGTTTACCAATGTATTTCGCCTTTTAACGAGGCATTTGGCTACCTTAAGAGAGTCAAACTTACTCCTGACAGTTGCTCCCCGTTTTACCACAGTCACATTTCCAATCTTATTCTGGCCAGTTCACCCGAAGCGATACGCCTCTTGACGAGGCATTTGGCTACCTTAAGAGAGTCATAGTTACTCCTGTCCGTTGCTCCCCGTTTTACCACAGTCACATTTTCAATCTTATTCTGGCCAGTTCACCTGAAGCGATACGCCATTATCAGTCAACCTAAAGAATATCACAGTACTCCTGCCGGGAGCTTCTCGAGTTTGCCGATGTATTTCGCCTGTTGACGAGGCATTTGGATACCTTAAGAGAGTCATAGTTACCCCTTGCTGTTGCTCCCCATTTTACAACAGGCACATCTACAAGCTTACTCTGGCCAATTCTCCTGAAGCGATACACTAATATCTGTTGACATAAAGACTTTCACAGTACTCCTGCCGGGAGCTTTTCGACTTTGCCGATGTATTTCGCCTATTGACGAGGCGTTTGGCTACCTTAAGAGAGTCATAGTTACTCCTGCCAGTGTCTCTCCGTTAAACCACAGTCACATCTACAATATTCCTCTGCCCCTTTCACCAGACGCGATACGCCATTATTTGTCGACATCATGTCTTTCAAAGTACTCCTGCTAGGGGCTCCTCCAGTTTACCAATGTATTTCGCCTGTTGACGAGGCATTTGGCTACCTTAAGAGAGTCAAACTTACTCCTGACAGTTGCTCCCCGTTTTACCACAGTCACATTTCCAATCTTATTCTGGCCAGTTCACCTGAAGCGATACGCCATTATCAGTCAACCTAAAGAATGTCACAGTACTCCTGCCGGGAGCTTCTCGAGTTTGCCGATGTATTTCGCCTGTTGACGAGGCATTTGGATACCTTAAGAGAGTCATAGTTTCCCCTTGCTGTTGCTCCCCATTTTACAACAGGCACATCTGCAAGCTTACTCTGGCCAATTCTCCTGAAGCGATACGCTAATATCTGTTGACATAAAGACTTTCACAGTACTCCTGCTGGGAGCTTTTCGACTTTGCCGATGTATTTCGCCTATTGACGAGGCGTTTGGCTACCTTAAGAGAGTCATAGTTACTCCTGCCAGTGTCTCTCCGTTAAACCACAGTCACATCTACCATTTTCCTCTGCCCCTTTCACCAGACGCGATACGCCATTATTTGTCGACATTATGACTTTCACAGTACTCCTGCTAGGGGCTCCTCCAGTTTACCAATGTATTTCGCCTGTTGACGGGGCATTTGGCTACCTTAAGAGAGTCATAGTTACTCCTGTCAGTTGCTCCCCGTTTTACCAAAGTCACATTTTAATCTTATTCTGGCCAGTTCACCTGAATCGATACGCCATTATCAGTCAACCTAAAGTAAGTCACAGTACTCCTGCCGGGAGCTTCTCGAGTTTGCCGATGTATTTCACCTGTTGACGAGGCATTTGGATACCTTAAGAGAGTCATAGTTACCCCTTGCTGTTGCTCCCCATTTTACAACAGGCACATCTACAAGCTTACTCTGGCCAATTCTCCTGAAGCGATACGCTAATATCTGTTGACATAAAGACTTTCACAGTTCTCCTGCCGGGAGCTTCTCGACTTTGCCGACGTATTTCGCTTATTGACGAGGCATCTGACTACCTTAAGAGAGTCATAGTTACTCCTGCCAGTGTCTCTCCGTTAAACCACAGTCACATCTACCATTTTCCTCTGCCCCTTTCACCAGACGCGATACGCCATTATTTGTCGACATCATGTCTTTCAAAGTACTCCTGCTAGGGGCCCTCCAGTTTACCAATGTATTTCGCCTGTTGACGAAGCATTTGGCTACCTTAAGAGAGTCATAGTTACTCCTGTCAGTTGCTCCCCGTTTTACCACGGTCACATTTTCAATCTTATTCTGGCCAGTTCACCTGAAGCGATACGCCATTATCAGTCAACCTAAAGAATATCACAGTACACCTGCCGGGAGCTTCTCGAGTTTGCCGATGTATTTCGCCTGTTGACGAGGCATTTGGATACCTTAAGAGAGTCATAGTTTCCCTTTGCTGTTGCTCCCCATTTTACAACAGGCACATCTGCAAGCTTACTCTGGCCAATTCTCCTGAAGCGATACGCTAATATCTGTTGACATAAAGACTTTCACAGTACTCCTGCCGGGAGCTTTTCGACTTTGCCGATGTATTTCGCCTATTGACGAGGCGTTTGGCTACCTTAAGAGAGTCATAGTTACTCCTGCCAGTGTCTCTCCGTTAAACCACAGTCACATCTACCATTTTCCTCTGCCCCTTTCACCAGACGCGATACGCCATTATTTGTCGACATTATGACTTTCACAGTACTCCTGCTAGGGGCTCCTCCAGTTTACCAATGTATTTCGCCTGTTGACGGGGCATTTGGCTACCTTAAGAGAGTCATAGTTACTCCTGTCAGTTGCTCCCCGTTTTACCAAAGTCACATTTTAATCTTATTCTGGCCAGTTCACCTGAATCGATACGCCATTATCAGTCAACCTAAAGTATATCACAGTACTCCTGCCGGGAGCTTCTCGAGTTTGCCGATGTATTTCACCTGTTGACGAGGCATTTGGATACCTTAAGAGAGTCATAGTTACCCCTTGCTGTTGCTCCCCATTTTACAACAGGCACATCTACAAGCTTACTCTGGCCAATTCTCCTGAAGCGATACGCTAATATCTGTTGACATAAAGACTTTCACAGTTCTCCTGCCGGGAGCTTCTCGACTTTGCCGACGTATTTCGCTTATTGACAAGGCATCTGACTACCTTAAGAGAGTCATAGTTACTCCTGCCAGTGTCTCTCCGTTAAACCACAGTCACATCTACCATTTTCCTCTGCCCCTTTCACCAGACGCGATACGCCATTATTTGTCGACATCATGTCTTTCAAAGTACTCCTGCTAGGGGCTCCTCCAGTTTACCAACGTATTTCGCCTGTTGACGAGGCATTTGGCTACCTTAAGAGAGTCAAACTTCCTCCTGACAGTTGCTCCCCGTTTTACCACAGGCACATTTCCAATCTTATTCTGGCCAGTTCACCTGAAGCGATACGCCATTATCAGTCAACCTAAAGAATATCACAGTACTCCTGCCGGGAGCTCTCGAGTTTGCCGATGTATTTCGCCTGTTGACGAGGCATTTGAATACCTTAAGAGAGTCATAGTTACCCCTTGCTGTTGCTCCCCATTTTACAACAGGCACATCTACAAGCTTACTCTGGCCAATTCTCCTGAAGCGATACGCTAATATCTGTTGACATAAAGACTTTCACAGTACTCCTGCCGGGAGCTTTTCTACTTTGCCGATGTATTTCGCCTATTGACGAGGCGTTTGGCTACCTTAAGAGAGTCATAGTTACTCCTGCCAGTGTCTCTCCGTTAAACCACAGACACAACTACCATTTTCCTCTGCCCCTTTCACCAGACGCGATACGCCATTATTTGTCGACATCATGTCTTTCAAAGTACTCCTGCTAGGGGCTCCTCCAGTTTACCAATGTATTTCGCCTTTTAACGAGGCATTTGGCTACCTTAAGAGAGTCAAACTTACTCCTGACAGTTGCTCCCCGTTTTACCACAGTCACATTTCCAATCTTATTCTGGCCAGTTCACCCGAAGCGATACGCCTCTTGACGAGGCATTTGGCTACCTTAAGAGAGTCATAGTTACTCCTGTCAGTTGCTCCCCGTTTTACCACAGTCACATTTTCAATCTTATTCTGGCCAGTTCACCTGAAGCGATACGCCATTATCAGTCAACCTAAAGAATATCACAGTACACCTGCCGGGAGCTTCTCGAGTTTGCCGATGTATTTCGCCTGTTGACGAGGCATTTGGATACCTTAAGAGAGTCATAGTTTCCCTTTGCTGTTGCTCCCCATTTTACAACAGGCACATCTGCAAGCTTACTCTGGCCAATTCTCCTGAAGCGATACGCTAATATCTGTTGACATAAAGACTTTCACAGTACTCCTGCCGGGAGCTTTTCGACTTTGCCGATGTATTTCGCCAATTGACGAGGCGTTTGGCTACCTTAAGAGAGTCATAGTTACTCCTGCCAGTGTCTCTCCGTTAAACCACAGTCACATCTACCATTTTCCTCTGCCCCTTTCACCAGACGCGATACGCCATTATTTGTCGACATTATGACTTTCACAGTACTCCTGCTAGGGGCTCCTCCAGTTTACCAATGTATTTCGCCTGTTGACGGGGCATTTGGCTACCTTAAGAGAGTCATAGTTACTCCTGTCAGTTGCTCCCCGTTTTACCAAAGTCACATTTTAATCTTATTCTGGCCAGTTCACCTGAATCGATACGCCATTATCAGTCAACCTAAAGTATATCACAGTACTCCTGCCGGGAGCTTCTCGAGTTTGCCGATGTATTTCACCTGTTGACGAGGCATTTGGATACCTTAAGAGAGTCATAGTTACCCCTTGCTGTTGCTCCCCATTTTACAACAGGCACATCTGCAAGCTTACTCTGGCCAATTCTCCTGAAGCGATACGCTAATATCTGTTGACATAAAGACTTTCACAGTTCTCCTGCCGGGAGCTTCTCGACTTTGCCGACGTATTTCGCTTATTGACAAGGCATCTGACTACCTTAAGAGAGTCATAGTTACTCCTGCCAGTGTCTCTCCGTTAAACCACAGTCACATCTACCATTTTCCTCTGCCCCTTTCACCAGACGCGATACGCCATTATTTGTCGACATCATGTCTTTCAAAGTACTCCTGCTAGGGGCTCCTCCAGTTTACCAATGTATTTCGCCTGTTGACGAGGCATTTGGCTACCTTAAGAGAGTCAAACTTCCTCCTGACAGTTGCTCCCCGTTTTACCACAGGCACATTTCCAATCTTATTCTGGCCAGTTCACCTGAAGCGATACGCCATTATCAGTCAACCTAAAGAATATCACAGTACTCCTGCCGGGAGCTCTCGAGTTTGCCGATGTATTTCGCCTGTTGACGAGGCATTTGGATACCTTAAGAGAGTCATAGTTACCCCTTGCTGTTGCTCCCCATTTTACAACAGGCACATCTACAAGCTTACTCTGGCCAATTCTCCTGAAGCGATACGCTAATATCTGTTGACATAAAGACTTTCACAGTACTCCTGCCGGGAGCTTTTCTACTTTGCCGATGTATTTCGCCTATTGACGAGGCGTTTGGCTACCTTAAGAGAGTCATAGTTACTCCTGCCAGTGTCTCTCCGTTAAACCACAGACACAACTACCATTTTCCTCTGCCCCTTTCACCAGACGCGATACGCCATTATTTGTCGACATCATGTCTTTCAAAGTACTCCTGCTAGGGGCTCCTCCAGTTTACCAATGTATTTCGCCTTTTAACGAGGCATTTGGCTACCTTAAGAGAGTCAAACTTACTCCTGACAGTTGCTCCCCGTTTTACCACAGTCACATTTTCAATCTTATTCTGGCCAGTTCACCTGAAGCGATACGCCATTATCAGTCAACCTAAAGAATATCACAGTACTCCTGCCGGGAGCTTCTCGAGTTTGCCGATGTATTTCGCCTATTGACGAGGCATTTGGATACCTTAAGAGAGTCATAGTTACCCCTTGCTGTTGCTCCCCATTTTACAACATGCACATCTACAAGCTTACTCTGGCCAATTCTCCTGAAGCGATACACTAATATCTGTTGACATAAAGACTTTCACAGTACTCCTGCCGGGAGCTTTTCGACTTTGCCGATGTATTTCGCCTATTGACGAGGCGTTTGGCTACCTTAAGAGAGTCATAGTTATTCCTGCCAGTGTCTCTCCGTTAAACCACAGTCACATCTACAATATTCCTCTGCTCCTTTCACCAGACGCGATACGCCATTATTTGTCGACATTATGACTTTCACAGTACTCCTGCTAGGGGCTCCTCCAGTTTACCAATGTATTTCGCCTGTTGACGAGGCATTTGGCTACCTTAAGAGAGTCATAGATACTCCTGTCAGTTGCTCCCCGTTTTACCACGGTCACATTTTCAATCTTATTCTGGCCAGTTCACCTGAAGCGATAAGCCATTATCAGTCAACCTAAAGAATATCACAGTACACCTGCCGGGAGCTTCTCGAGTTTGCCGATGTATTTCGCCTGTTGACGAGGCATTTGGATGCCTTAAGAGAGTCATAGTTTCCCCTTGCTGTTGCTCCCCATTTTACAACAGGCACATCTGCAAGCTTACTCTGGCCAATTCTCCTGAAGCGATACGCTAATATCTGTTGACATAAAGACTTTCACAGTACTCCTGCCGGGAGCTTTTCGACTTTGCCGATGTATTTCGCCTATTGACGAGGCGTTTGGCTACCTTAAGAGAGTCATAGTTACTCCTGCCAGTGTCTCTCCGTTAAACCATAGTCACATCTACCATTTTCCTCTGCCCCTTTCACCAGACGCGATACGCCATTATTTGTCGACATCATGTCTTTCAAAGTACTCCTGCTAGGGGCTCCTCCAGTTTACCAATGTATTTCGCCTGTTGACGAGGCATTTGGCTACCTTAAGAGAGTCAAACTTCCTCCTGACAGTTGCTCCCCGTTTTACCACAGGCACATTTCCAATCTTATTCTGGCCAGTTCACCTGAAGCGATACGCCATTATCAGTCAACCTAAAGAATATCACAGTACTCCTGCCGGGAGCTCTCGAGTTTGCCGATGTATTTCGCCTGTTGACGAGGCATTTGGATACCTTAAGAGAGTCATAGTTACCCCTTGCTGTTGCTCCCCATTTTACAACAGGCACATCTACAAGCTTACTCTGGCCAATTCTCCTGAAGCGATACGCTAATATCTGTTGACATAAAGACTTTCACAGTACTCCTGCCGGGAGCTTTTCTACTTTGCCGATGTATTTCTCCTATTGACGAGGCGTTTGGCTACCTTAAGAGAGTCATAGTTACTCCTGCCAGTGTCTCTCCGTTAAACCACAGACACAACTACCATTTTCCTCTGCCCTTTCACCAGACGCGATACGCCATTATTTGTCGACATCATGTCTTTCAAAGTACTCCTGCTAGGGGCTCCTCCAGTTTACCAATGTATTTCGCCTTTTAACGAGGCATTTGGCTACCTTAAGAGAGTCAAACTTACTCCTGACAGTTGCTCCCCGTTTTACCACAGTCACATTTCCAATCTTATTCTGGCCAGTTCACCCGAAGCGATACGCCTCTTGACGAGGCATTTGGCTACCTTAAGAGAGTCATAGTTACTCCTGTCAGTTGCTCCCCGTTTTACCACAGTCACATTTTCAATCTTATTCTGGCCAGTTCACCTGAAGCGATACGCCATTATCAGTCAACCTAAAGAATATCACAGTACTCCTGCCGGGAGCTTCTCGAGTTTGCCGATGTATTTCGCCTGTTGACGAGGCATTTGGATACCTTAAGAGAGTCATAGTTACCCCTTGCTGTTGCTCCCCATTTTACAACAGGCACATCTACAAGCTTACTCTGGCCAATTCTCCTGAAGCGATACACTAATATCTGTTGACATAAAGACTTTCACAGTACTCCTGCCGGGAGCTTTTCGACTTTGCCGATGTATTTCGCCTATTGACGAGGCGTTTGGCTACCTTAAGAGAGTCATAGTTACTCCTGCCAGTGTCTCTCCGTTAAACCACAGTCACATCTACAATATTCCTCTGCCCCTTTCACCAGACGCGATACGCCATTATTTGTCGACATCATGTCTTTCAAAGTACTCCTGCTAGGGGCTCCTCCAGTTTACCAATGTATTTCGCCTGTTGACGAGGCATTTGGCTACCTTAAGAGAGTCAAACTTACTCCTGACAGTTGCTCCCCGTTTTACCACAGTCACATTTCCAATCTTATTCTGGCCAGTTCACCTGAAGCGATACGCCATTATCAGTCAACCTAAAGAATATCACAGTACTCCTGCCGGGAGCTTCTCTAGTTTGCCGATGTATTTCGCCTGTTGACGAGGCATTTGGATACCTTAAGAGAGTCATAGTTTCCCCTTGCTGTTGCTCCCCATTTTACAACAGGCACATCTGCAAGCTTACTCTGGCCAATTCTCCTGAAGCGATACGCTAATATCTGTTGACATAAAGACTTTCACAGTACTCCTGCTGGGAGCTTTTCGACTTTGCCGATGTATTTCGCCTATTGACGAGGCGTTTGGCTACCTTAAGAGAGTCATAGTTACTCCTGCCAGTGTCTCTCCGTTAAACCACAGTCACATCTACCATTTTCCTCTGCCCCTTTCACCAGACGCGATACGCCATTATTTGTCGACATTATGACTTTCACAGTACTCCTGCTAGGGGCTCCTCCAGTTTACCAATGTATTTCGCCTGTTGACGGGGCATTTGGCTACCTTAAGAGAGTCATAGTTACTCCTGTCAGTTGCTCCCCGTTTTACCAAAGTCACATTTTAATCTTATTCTGGCCAGTTCACCTGAATCGATACGCCATTATCAGTCAACCTAAAGTATATCACAGTACTCCTGCCGGGAGCTTCTCGAGTTTGCCGATGTATTTCACCTGTTGACGAGGCATTTGGATACCTTAAGAGAGTCATAGTTACCCCTTGCTGTTGCTCCCCATTTTACAACAGGCACATCTACAAGCTTACTCTGGCCAATTCTCCTGAAGCGATACGCTAATATCTGTTGACATAAAGACTTTCACAGTTCTCCTGCCGGGAGCTTCTCGACTTTGCTGACGTATTTCGCTTATTGACGAGGCATCTGACTACCTTAAGAGAGTCATAGTTACTCCTGCCAGTGTCTCTCCGTTAAACCACAGTCACATCTACCATTTTCCTCTGCCCCTTTCACCAGACGCGATACGCCATTATTTGTCGACATCATGTCTTTCAAAGTACTCCTGCTAGGGGCCCTCCAGTTTACCAATGTATTTCGCCTGTTGACGAGGCATTTGGCTACCTTAAGAGAGTCATAGTTACTCCTGTCAGTTGCTCCCCGTTTTACCACGGTCACATTTTCAATCTTATTCTGGCCAGTTCACCTGAAGCGATACGCCATTATCAGTCAACCTAAAGAATATCACAGTACACCTGCCGGGAGCTTCTCGAGTTTGCCGATGTATTTCGCCTGTTGACGAGGCATTTGGATACCTTAAGAGAGTCATAGTTTCCCTTTACTGTTGCTCCCCATTTTACAACAGGCACATCTGCAAGCTTACTCTGGCCAATTCTCCTGAAGCGATACGCTAATTTCTGTTGACATAAAGACTTTCACAGTACTCCTGCCGGGAGCTTTTCGACTTTGCCGATGTATTTCGCCTATTGACGAGGCGTTTGGCTACCTTAAGAGAGTCATAGTTACTCCTGCCAGTGTCTCTCCGTTAAACCACAGTCACATCTACCATTTTCCTCTGACCCTTTCACCAGACGCGATACGCCATTATTTGTCGACATTATGACTTTCACAGTACTCCTGCTAGGGGCTCTTCCAGTTTACCAATAAATTTCGCCTGTTGACGGGGCATTTGGCTACCTTAAGAGAGTCATAGTTACTCCTGTCAGTTGCTCCCCGTTTTACCAAAGTCACATTTTAATCTTATTCTGGCCAGTTCACCTGAATCGATACGCCATTATCAGTCAACCTAAAGTATATCACACTACTCCTGCCGGGAGCTTCTCGAGTTTGCCGATGTATTTCACCTGTTGACGAGGCATTTGGATACCTTAAGAGAGTCATAGTTACCCCTTGCTGTTGCTCCCCATTTTACAACAGGCACATCTACAAGCTTACTCTGGCCAATTCTCCTGAAGCGATACGCTAATATCTGTTGACATAAAGACTTTCACAGTTCTCCTGCCGGGAGCTTCTCGACTTTGCCGACGTATTTCGCTTATTGACAAGGCATCTGACTACCTTAAGAGAGTCATAGTTACTCCTGCCAGTGTCTCTCCGTTAAACCACAGTCACATCTACCATTTTCCTCTGCCCCTTTCACCAGACGCGATACGCCATTATTTGTCGACATCATGTCTTTCAAAGTACTCCTGCTAGGGGCTCCTCCAGTTTACCAATGTATTTCGCCTGTTGACGAGGCATTTGGCTACCTTAAGAGAGTCAAACTTCCTCCTGACAGTTGCTCCCCGTTTTACCACAGGCACATTTCCAATCTTATTCTGGCCAGTTCACCTGAAGCGATACGCCATTATCAGTCAACCTAAAGAATATCACAGTACTCCTGCCGGGAGCTCTCGAGTTTGCCGATGTATTTCGCCTGTTGACGAGGCATTTGGATACCTTAAGAGAGTCATAGTTACCCCTTGCTGTTGCTCCCCATTTTACAACAGGCACATCTACAAGCTTACTCTGGCCAATTCTCCTGAAGCGATACGCTAATATCTGTTGACATAAAGACTTTCACAGTACTCCTGCCGGGAGCTTTTCTACTTTGCCGATGTATTTCGCCTATTGACGAGGCGTTTGGCTACCTTAAGAGAGTCATAGTTACTCCTGCCAGTGTCTCTCCGTTAAACCACAGACACAACTACCATTTTCCTCTGCCCCTTTCACCAGACGCGATACGCCATTATTTGTCGACATCATGTCTTTCAAAGTACTCCTGCTAGGGGCTCCTCCAGTTTACCAATGTATTTCGCCTTTTAACGAGGCATTTGGCTACCTTAAGAGAGTCAAACTTACTCCTGACAGTTGCTCCCCGTTTTACCACAGTCACATTTCCAATCTTATTCTGGCCAGTTCACCCGAAGCGATACGCCTCTTGACGAGGCATTTGGCTACCTTAAGAGAGTCATAGTTACTCCTGTCAGTTGCTCCCCGTTTTACCACAGTCACATTTTCAATCTTATTCTGGCCAGTTCACCTGAAGCGATACGCCATTATCAGTCAACCTAAAGAATATCACAGTACTCCTGCCGGGAGCTTCTCGAGTTTGCCGATGTATTTCGCCTGTTGACGAGGCATTTGGATACCTTAAGAGAGTCATAGTTACCCCTTGCTGTTGCTCCCCATTTTACAACAGGCACATCTACAAGCTTACTCTGGCCAATTCTCCTGAAGCGATACACTAATATCTGTTGACATAAAGACTTTCACAGTACTCCTGCCGGGAGCTTTTCGAGTTTGCCGATGTATTTCGCCTATTGACGAGGCGTTTGGCTACCTTAAGAGAGTCATAGTTATTCCTGCCAGTGTCTCTCCGTTAAACCACAGTCACATCTACAATATTCCTCTGCTCCTTTCACCAGACGCGATACGTCATTATTTGTCGACATTATGACTTTCACAGTACTCCTGCTAGGGGCTCCTCCAGTTTACCAATGTATTTCGCCTGTTGACGAGGCATTTGGCTACCTTAAGAGAGTCATAGATACTCCTGTCAGTTGCTCCCCGTTTTACCACGGTCACATTTTCAATCTTATTCTGGCCAGTTCACCTGAAGCGATAAGCCATTATCAGTCAACCTAAAGAATATCACAGTACACCTGCCGGGAGCTTCTCGAGTTTGCCGATGTATTTCGCCTGTTGACGAGGCATTTGGATACCTTAAGAGAGTCATAGTTTCCCCTTGCTGTTGCTCCCCATTTTACAACAGGCACATCTGCAAGCTTACTCTGGCCAATTCTCCTGAAGCGATACGCTAATATCTGTTGACATAAAGACTTTCACAGTACTCCTGCCGGGAGCTTTTCGACTTTGCCGATGTATTTCGCCTATTGACGAGGCGTTTGGCTACCTTAAGAGAGTCATAGTTACTCCTGCCAGTGTCTCTCCGCTAAACCACAGTCACATCTACCATTTTCCTCTGCCCCTTTCACCAGACGCGATACGCCATTATTTGTCGACATCATGTCTTTCAAAGTACTCCTGCTAGGGGCTCCTCCAGTTTACCAATGTATTTCGCCTGTTGACGAGGCATTTGGCTACCTTAAGAGAGTCAAACTTCCTCCTGACAGTTGCTCCCCGTTTTACCACAGGCACATTTCCAATCTTATTCTGGCCAGTTCACCTGAAGCGATACGCCATTATAAGTCAACCTAAAGAATATCACAGTACTCCTGCCGGGAGCTCTCGAGTTTGCCGATGTATTTCGCCTGTTGACGAGGCATTGGGATACCTTAAGAGAGTCATAGTTACCCCTTGCTGTTGCTCCCCATTTTACAACAGGCACATCTACAAGCTTACTCTGGCCAATTCTCCTGAAGCGATACGCTAATATCTGTTGACATAAAGACTTTCACAGTACTCCTGCCGGGAGCTTTTCTACTTTGCCGATGTATTTCGCCTATTGACGAGGCGTTTGGCTACCTTAAGAGAGTCATAGTTACTCCTGCCAGTGTCTCTCCGTTAAACCACAGACACAACTACCATTTTCCTCTGCCCCTTTCACCAGACGCGATACGCCATTATTTGTCGACATCATGTCTTTCAAAGTACTCCTGCTAGGGGCTCCTCCAGTTTACCAATGTATTTCGCCTTTTAACGAGGCATTTGGCTACCTTAAGAGAGTCAAACTTACTCCTGACAGTTGCTCCCCGTTTTACCACAGTCACATTTCCAATCTTATTCTGGCCAGTTCACCCGAAGCGATACGCCTCTTGACGAGGCATTTGCCTACCTTAAGAGAGTCATAGTTACTCCTGTCAGTTGCTCCCCGTTTTACCATAGTCACATTTTCAATCTTATTCTGGCCAGTTCACCTGAAGCGATACGCCATTATCAGTCAACCTAAAGAATATCACAGTACTCCTGCCGGGAGCTTCTCGAGTTTGCCGATGTATTTCGCCTGTTGACGAGGCATTTGGCTAACTTAAGAGAGTCATAGTTACTCCTGTCAGTTGCTCCCCGTTTTACCACGGTCACATTTTAATCTTATTCTGGCCAGTTCACCTGAAGCGATACGCCATTATCAGTCAACCTAAAGAATATCACAGTACACCTGCCGGGAGCTTCTCGAGTTTGCCGATGTATTTCGTCTGTTGACGAGGCATTTGGATACCTTAAGAGAGTCATAGTTACTCCTGTCAGTTGCTCCCCGTTTTACCAAAGTCACATTTTAAATTTATTCTGGCCAGTTCACCTGAATCGATACGCCATTATCAGTCAACCTAAAGTATATCACAGTACTCCTGCCGGGAGCTTCTCGAGTTTGCCGATGTATTTCACCTGTTGACGAGGCATTTGGATACCTTAAGAGAGTCATAGTTACCCCTTGCTGTTGCTCCCCATTTTACAACAGGCACATCTACAAGCTTACTCTGGCCAATTCTCCTGAAGCGATACGCTAATATCTGTTGACATAAAGACTTTCACAGTTCTCCTGCCGGGAGCTTCTCGACTTTGCCGACGTATTTCGCTTATTGACGAGGCATCTGACTACCTTAAGAGAGTCATAGTTACTCCTGCCAGTGTCTCTCCGTTAAACCACAGTCACATCTACCATTTTCCTCTGCCCCTTTCACCAGACGCGATACGCCATTGTTTGTCGACATCATGTCTTTCAAAGTACTCCTGCTAGGGGCCCTCCAGTTTACCAATGTATTTCGCCTGTTGACGAGGCATTTGGCTAACTTAAGAGAGTCATAGTTACTCCTGTCAGTTGCTCCCCGTTTTACCACGGTCACATTTTAATCTTATTCTGGCCAGTTCACCTGAAGCGATACGCCATTATCAGTCAACCTAAAGAATATCACAGTACACCTGCCGGGAGCTTCTCGAGTTTGCCGATGTATTTCGTCTGTTGACGAGGCATTTGGATACCTTAAGAGAGTCATAGTTTCCCTTTGCTGTTGCTCCCCATTTTACAACAGGCACATCTGCAAGCTTACTCTGGCCAATTCTCCTGAAGCGATACGCTAATATCTGTTGACATAAAGACTTTCACAGTACTCCTGCCGGGAGCTTTTCGACTTTGCCGATGTATTTCGCCTATTGACGAGGCGTTTGGCTACCTTAAGAGAGTCATAGTTACTCCTGCCAGTGTCTCTCCGTTAAACCACAGTCACATCTACCATTTTCCTCTGCCCCTTTCACCAGACGCGATACGCCATTATTTGTCGACATTATGACTTTCACAGTACTCCTGCTAGGGGCTCCTCCAGTTTACCAATGTATTTCGCCTGTTGACGGGGCATTTGGCTACCTTAAGAGAGTCATAGTTACTCCTGTCAGTTGCTCCCCGCTTTACCAAAGTCACATTTTAATCTTATTCTGGCCAGTTCACCTGAATCGATACGCCATTATCAGTCAACCTAAAGTATATCACAGTACTCCTGCCGGGAGCTTCTCGAGTTTGCCGATGTATTTCACCTGTTGACGAGGCATTTGGATACCTTAAGAGAGTCATAGTTTCCCTTTGCTGTTGCTCCCCATTTTACAACAGGCACATCTGCAAGCTTACTCTGGCCAATTCTCCTGAAGCGATACGCTAATATCTGTTGACATAAAGACTTTCACAGTACTCCTGCCGGGAGCTTTTCGACTTTGCCGATGTATTTCGCCTATTGACGAGGCGTTTGGCTACCTTAAGAGAGTCATAGTTACTCCTGCCAGTGTCTCTCCGTTAAACCACAGTCACATCTACCATTTTCCTCTGCCCCTTTCACCAGACGCGATACGCCATTATTTGTCGACATTATGACTTTCACAGTACTCCTGCTAGGGGCTCCTCCAGTTTACCAATGTATTTCGCCTGTTGACGGGGCATTTGGCTACCTTAAGAGAGTCATAGTTACTCCTGTCAGTTGCTCCCCGCTTTACCAAAGTCACATTTTAATCTTATTCTGGCCAGTTCACCTGAATCGATACGCCATTATCAGTCAACCTAAAGTATATCACAGTACTCCTGCCGGGAGCTTCTCGAGTTTGCCGATGTATTTCACCTGTTGACGAGGCATTTGGATACCTTAAGAGAGTCATAGTTACCCCTTGCTGTTGCTCCCCATTTTACAACAGGCACATCTACAAGCTTACTCTGGCCAATTCTCCTGAAGCGATACGCTAATATCTGTTGACATAAAGACTTTCACAGTTCTCCTGCCGGGAGCTTCTCGACTTTGCCGACGTATTTCGCTTATTGACAAGGCCTCTGACTACCTTAAGAGAGTCATAGTTACTCCTGCCAGTGTCTCTCCGTTAAACCACAGTCACATCTACCATTTTCCTCTGCCCCTTTCACCAGACGCGATACGCCATTATTTGTCGACATCATGTCTTTCAAAGTACTCCTGCTAGGGGCTCCTCCAGTTTACCAATGTATTTCGCCTGTTGACGAGGCATTTGGCTACCTTAAGAGAGTCAAACTTCCTCCTGACAGTTGCTCCCCGTTTTACCACAGGCACATTTCCAATCTTATTCTGGCCAGTTCACCTGAAGCGATACGCCATTATCAGTCAACCTAAAGAATATCACAGTACTCCTGCCGGGAGCTCTCGAGTTTGCCGATGTATTTCGCCTGTTGACGAGGCATTTGGATACCTTAAGAGAGTCATAGTTACCCCTTGCTGTTGCTCCCCATTTTACAACAGGCACATCTACAAGCTTACTCTGGCCAATTCTCCTGAAGCGATACGCTAATATCTGTTGACATAAAGACTTTCACAGTACTCCTGCCGGGAGCTTTTCTACTTTGCCGATGTATTTCGCCTATTGACGAGGCGTTTGGCTACCTTAAGAGAGTCATAGTTACTCCTGCCAGTGTCTCT
Source organism: Schistocerca americana (assembly GCF_021461395.2). Classification (NCBI taxonomy): domain Eukaryota; kingdom Metazoa; phylum Arthropoda; class Insecta; order Orthoptera; family Acrididae; genus Schistocerca; species Schistocerca americana. The sequence goes on from NC_060130.1 coordinate 62,302,294, forward strand.
CCGTTAAACCACAGACACAACTACCATTTTCCTCTGCCCCTTTCACCAGACGCGATACGCCATTATTTGTCGACATCATGTCTTTCAAAGTACTCCTGCTAGGGGCTCTTCCAGTTTACCAATGTAATTCGCCTTTTAACGAGGCATTTGGCTACCTTAAGAGAGTCAAACTTACTCCTGACAGTTGCTCCCCGTTTTACCACAGTCACATTTCCAATCTTATTCTGGCCAGTTCACCCGAAGCGATACGCCTCTTGACGAGGCATTTGGCTACCTTAAGAGAGTCATAGTTACTCCTGTCAGTTGCTCCCCGTTTTACCACAGTCACATTTTCAATCTTATTCTGGCCAGTTCACCTGAAACGATACGCCATTATCAGTCAACCTAAAGAATATCACAGTACTCCTGCCGGGAGCTTCTCGAGTTTGCCGATGTATTTCGCCTGTTGACGAGGCATTTGGATACCTTAAGAGAGTCATAGTTACCCCTTGCTGTTGCTCCCCATTTTACAACAGGCACATCTACAAGCTTACTCTGGCCAATTCTCCTGAAGCGATACACTAATATCTGTTGACATAAAGACTTTCACAGTACTCCTGCCGGGAGCTTTTCGACTTTGCCGATGTATTTCGCCTATTGACGAGGTGTTTGGCTACCTTAAGAGAGTCATAGTTATTCCTGCCAGTGTCTCTCCGTTAAACCACAGTCACATCTACAATATTCCTCTGCCCCTTTCACCAGACGCGATACGCCATTATTTGTCGACATTATGACTTTCACAGTACTCCTGCTAGGGGCTCCTCCAGTTTACCAATGTATTTCGCCTGTTGACGAGGCATTTGGCTACCTTAAGAGAGTCATAGATACTCCTGTCAGTTGCTCCCCGTTTTACCACGGTCACATTTTCAATCTTATTCTGGCCAGTTCACCTGAAGCGATAAGCCATTATCAGTCAACCTAAAGAATATCACAGTACACCTGCCGGGAGCTTCTCGAGTTTGCCGATGTATTTCGCCTGTTGACGAGGCATTTGGATACCTTAAGAGAGTCATACTTTCCCCTTGCTGTTGCTCCCCATTTTACAACAGGCACATCTGCAAGCTTACTCTGGCCAATTCTCCTGAAGCGATACGCTAATATCTGTTGACATAAAGACTTTCACAGTACTCCTGCCGGGAGCTTTTCGACTTTGCCGATGTATTTCGCCTATTGACGAGGCGTTTGGCTACCTTAAGAGAGTCAAAGTTACTCCTGCCAGTGTCTCTCCGTTAAACCACAGTCACATCTACCATTTTCCTCTGCCCCTTTCACCAGACGCGATACGCCATTATTTGTCGACATCATGTCTTTCAAAGTACTCCTGCTAGGGGCTCCTCCAGTTTACCAATGTATTTCGCCTTTTAACGAGGCATTTGGCTACCTTAAGAGAGTCAAACTTACTCCTGTCAGTTGCTCCCCGTTTTACCACAGTCACATTTCCAATCTTATTCTGGCCAGTTCACCCGAAGCGATACGCCTCTTGACGAGGCATTTGGCTACCTTAAGAGAGTCATAGTTACTCCGGTCAGTTGCTCCCCGTTTTACCACAGTCACATTTTCAATCTTATTCTGGCCAGTTCACCTGAAGCGATACGCCATTATCAGTCAACCTAAAGAATATCACAGTACTCCTGCCGGGAGCTTCTCGAGTTTGCCGATGTATTTCGCCTGTTGACGAGGCATTTGGATACCTTAAGAGAGTCATAGTTACCCCTTGCTGTTGCTCCCCATTTTACAACTGGCACATCTGCAAGCTTACTCTGGCCAATTCTCCTGAAGCGATACGCTAATATCCGTTGACATAAAGACTTTCACAGTACTCCTGCCGGGAGCTTTTCGACTTTGCCGATGTATTTCGCCTATTGACGAGGCGTTTGGCTACCTTAAGAGAGTCATAGTTATTCCTGCCAGTGTCTCTCCGTTAAACCACAGTCACATCTACAATATTCCTCTGCCCCTTTCACCAGACGCGATACGCCATTATTTGTCGACATTATGACTTTCACAGTACTCCTGCTAGGGGCTCCTCCAGTTTACCAATGTATTTCGCCTGTTGACGGGGCATTTGGCTACCTTAAGAGAGTCATAGTTACTCCTGTCAGTTGCTCCCCGCTTTACCAAAGTCACATTTTAATCTTATTCTGGCCAGTTCACCTGAATCGATACGCCATTATCAGTCAACCTAAAGTATATCACAGTACTCCTGCCGGGAGCTTCTCGAGTTTGCCGATGTATTTCACCTGTTGACGAGGCATTTGGATACCTTAAGAGAGTCATAGTTACCCCTTGCTGTTGCTCCCCATTTTACAACAGGCACATCTACAAGCTTACTCTGGCCAATTCTCCTGAAGCGATACGCTAATATCTGTTGACATAAAGACTTTCACAGTTCTCCTGCCGGGAGCTTCTCGACTTTGCCGACGTATTTCGCTTATTGACAAGGCATCTGACTACCTTAAGAGAGTCATAGTTACTCCTGCCAGTGTCTCTCCGTTAAACCACAGTCACATCTACCATTTTCCTCTGCCCCTTTCACCAGACGCGATACGCCATTATTTGTCGACATCATGTCTTTCAAAGTACTCCTGCTAGGGGCTCCTCCAGTTTACCAATGTATTTCGCCTGTTGACGAGGCATTTGGCTACCTTAAGAGAGTCAAACTTCCTCCTGACAGTTGCTCCCCGTTTTACCACAGGCACATTTCCAATCTTATTCTGGCCAGTTCACCTGAAGCGATACGCCATTATCAGTCAACCTAAAGAATATCACAGTACTCCTGCCGGGAGCTCTCGAGTTTGCCGATGTATTTCGCCTGTTGACGAGGCATTTGGATACCTTAAGAGAGTCATAGTTACCCCTTGCTGTTGCTCCCCATTTTACAACAGGCACATCTACAAGCTTACTCTGGCCAATTCTCCTGAAGCGATACGCTAATATCTGTTGACATAAAGACTTTCACAGTACTCCTGCCGGGAGCTTTTCTACTTTGCCGATGTATTTCGCCTATTGACGAGGCGTTTGGCTACCTTAAGAGAGTCATAGTTACTCCTGCCAGTGTCTCTCCGTTAAACCACAGACACAACTACCATTTTTTTCTGCCCCTTTCACCAGACGCGATACGCCATTATTTGTCGACATCATGTCTTTCAAAGTACTCCTGCTAGGGGCTCCTCCAGTTTACCAATGTAATTCGCCTTTTAACGAGGCATTTGGCTACCTTAAGAGAGTCAAACTTACTCCTGACAGTTGCTCCCCGTTTTACCACAGTCACATTTCCAATCTTATTCTGGCCAGTTCACCCGAAGCGATACGCCTCTTGGCGAGGCATTTGGCTACCTTAAGCGAGTCATAGTTACTCCTGTCAGTTGCTCCCCGTTTTACCACAGTCACATTTTCAATCTTATTCTGGCCAGTTCACCTGAAGCGATACGCCATTATCAGTCAACCTAAAGAATATCACAGTACTCCTGCCGGGAGCTTCTCGAGTTTGCCGATGTATTTCGCCTGTTGACGAGGCATTTGGATACCTTAAGAGAGTCATAGTTACCCCTTGCTGTTGCTCCCCATTTTACAACAGGCACATCTACAAGCTTACTTTGGCCAATTCTCCTGAAGCGATACACTAATATCTGTTGACATAAAGACTTTCACAGTACTCCTGCCGGGAGCTTTTCGAATTTGCCGATGTATTTCGCCTATTGACGAGGCGTTTGGCTACCTTAAGAGAGTCATAGTTATTCCTGCCAGTGTCTCTCCGTTAAACCACAGTCACATCTACAATATTCCTCTGCCCCTTTCACCAGACGCGATACGCCATTATTTGTCGACATTATGACTTTCACAGTACTCCTGCTAGGGGCTCCTCCAGTTTACCAATGTATTTCGCCTGTTGACGAGGCATTTGGCTACCTTAAGAGAGTCATAGATACTCCTGTCAGTTGCTCCCCGTTTTACCACGGTCACATTTTCAATCTTATTCTGGCCAGTTCACCTGAAGCGATAAGCCATTATCAGTCAACCTAAAGAATATCACAGTACACCTGCCGGGAGCTTCTCGAGTTTGCCGATGTATTTCGCCTGTTGACGAGGCATTTGGATACCTTAAGAGAGTCATACTTTCCCCTTGCTGTTGCTCCCCATTTTACAACAGGCACATCTGCAAGCTTACTCTGGCCAATTCTCCTGAAGCGATACGCTAATATCTGTTGACATAAAGACTTTCACAGTACTCCTGCCGGGAGCTTTTCGACTTTGCCGATGTATTTCGCCTATTGACGAGGCGTTTGGCTACCTTAAGAGAGTCAAAGTTACTCCTGCCAGTGTCTCTCCGTTAAACCACAGTCACATCTACCATTTTCCTCTGCCCCTTTCACCAGACGCGATACGCCATTATTTGTCGACATCATGTCTTTCAAAGTACTCCTGCTAGGGGCTCCTCCAGTTTACCAATGTATTTCGCCTTTTAACGAATCATTTGGCTACCTTAAGAGAGTCAAACTTACTCCTGTCAGTTGCTCCCCGTTTTACCACAGTCACATTTCCAATCTTATTCTGGCCAGTTCACCCGAAGCGATACGCCTCTTGACGAGGCATTTGGCTACCTTAAGAGAGTCATAGTTACTCCGGTCAGTTGCTCCCCGTTTTACCACAGTCACATTTTCAATCTTATTCTGGCCAGTTCACCTGAAGCGATACGCCATTATCAGTCAACCTAAAGAATATCACAGTACTCCTGCCGGGAGCTTCTCGAGTTTGCCGATGTATTTCGCCTGTTGACGAAGCATTTGGATACCTTAAGAGAGTCATAGTTACCCCTTGCTGTTGCTCCCCATTTTACAACAGGCACATCTGCAAGCTTACTCTGGCCAATTCTCCTGAAGCGATACGCTAATATCCGTTGACATAAAGACTTTCACAGTACTCCTGCCGGGAGCTTTTCGACTTTGCCGATGTATTTCGCCTATTGACGAGGCGTTTGGCTACCTTAAGAGAGTCATAGTTATTCCTGCCAGTGTCTCTCCGTTAAACCACAGTCACATCTACAATATTCCTCTGCCCCTTTCACCAGACGCGATACGCCATTATTTGTCGACATTATGACTTTCACAGTACTCCTGCTAGGGGCTCCTCCAGTTTACCAATGTATTTCGCCTGTTGACGAGGCATTTGGCTACCTTAAGAGAGTCATAGATACTCCTGTCAGTTGCTCCCCGTTTTACCACGGTCACATTTTCAATCTTATTCTGGCCAGTTCACCTGAAGCGATAAGCCATTATCAGTCAACCTAAAGAATATCACAGTACACCTGCCGGGAGCTTCTCGAGTTTGCCGATGTATTTCGCCTGTTGACGAGGCATTTGGATACCTTAAGAGAGTCATAGTTTCCCCTTGCTGTTGCTCCCCATTTTACAACAGGCACATCTGCAAGCTTACTCTGGCCAATTCTCCTGAAGCGATACGCTAATATCTGTTGACATAAAGACTTTCACAGTACTCCTGCCGGGAGCTTTTCGACTTTGCCGATGTATTTCGCCTATTGACGAGGCGTTTGGCTACCTTAAGAGAGTCATAGTTACTCCTGCCAGTGTCTCTCCGTTGAACCACAGTCACATCTACCATTTTCCTCTGCCCCTTTCACCAGACGCGATACGCCATTATTTGTCGACATTATGACTTTCACAGTACTCCTGCTAGGGGCTCCTCCAGTTTACCAATGTATTTCGCCTGTTGACGGGGCATTTGGCTACCTTAAGAGAGTCATAGTTACTCCTGTCAGTTGCTCCCCGTTTTACCAAAGTCACATTTTAATCTTATTCTGGCCAGTTCACCTGAATCGATACGCCATTATCAGTCAACCTAAAGTATATCACAGTACTCCTGCCGGGAGCTTCTCGAGTTTGCCGATGTATTTCGCCTGTTGACGAGGCATTTGGATACCTTAAGAGAGTCATAGTTACCCCTTGCTGTTGCTCCCCATTTTACAACAGGCACATCTACAAGCTTACTCCGGCCAATTCTCCTGAAGCGATACGCTAATATCTGTTGACATAAAGACTTTCACAGTTCTCCTGCCGGGAGCTTCTCGACTTTGCCGACGTATTTCGCTTATTGACGAGGCATCTGACTACCTTAAGAGAGTCATAGTTACTCCTGCCAGTGTCTCTCCGTTAAACCACAGTCACATCTACCATTTTCCTCTGCCCCTTTCACCAGACGCGATACGCCATTATTTGTCGACATCATGTCTTTCAAAGTACTCCTGCTAGGGGCTCCTCCAGTTTACCAATGTATTTCGCCTGTTGACGAGGCATTTGGCTACCTTAAGAGAGTCAAACTTACTCCTGACAGGTGCTCCCCGTTTTACCACAGTCACATTTCCAATCTTATTCTGGCCAGTTCACCTGAAGCGATACGCCATTATCAGTCAACCTAAAGAATATCACAGTACTCCTGCCGGGAGCTCTCGAGTTTGCCGATGTATTTCGCCTGTTGACGAGGCATTTGGATACCTTAAGAGAGTCATAGTTACCCCTTGCTGTTGCTCCCCATTTTACAACAGGCACATCTACAAGCTTACTCTGGCCAATTCTCCTGAAGCGATACGCTAATATCTGTTGACATAAAGACTTTCACAGTACTCCTGCCGGGAGCTTTTCGACTTTGCCGATGTATTTCGCCTATTGACGAGGCGTTTGGCTACCTTAAGAGAGTCATAGTTACTCCTGCCAGTGTCTCTCCGTTAAACCACAGACACAACTACCATTTTCCTCTGCCCCTTTCACCAGACGCGATACGCCATAATTTGTCGACATCATGTCTTTCAAAGTACTCCTGCTAGGGGCTCCTCCAGTTTACCAATGTATTTCGCCTTTTAACGAGGCATTTGGCTACCTTAAGAGAGTCAAACTTACTCCTGACAGTTGCTCCCCCTTTTACCACAGTCACATTTCCAATCTTATTCTGGCCAGTTCACCCGAAGCGATACGCCTCTTGACGAGGCATTTGGCTACCTTAAGAGAGTCATAGTTACTCCGGTCAGTTGCTCCCCGTTTTACCACAGTCACATTTTCAATCTTATTCTGGCCAGTTCACCTGAAGCGATACGCCATTATCAGTCAACCTAAAGAATATCACAGTACTCCTGCCGGGAGCTTCTCGAGTTTGCCGATGTATTTCGCCTGTTGACGAGGCATTTGGATACCTTAAGAGAGTCATAGTTACCCCTTGCTGTTGCTCCCCATTTTACAACAGGCACATCTACAAGCTTACTCTGGCCAATTCTCCTGAAGCGATACGCTAATATCTGTTGACATAAAGACTTTCACAGTACTCCTGCCGGGAGCTTTTCGACTTTGCCGATGTATTTCGCCTATTGACGAGGCGTTTGGCTACCTTAAGAGAGTCATAGTTACTCCTGCCAGTGTCTCTCCGTTAAACCACAGTCACAACTACCATTTTCCTCTGCCCCTTTCACCAGACGCGATACGCCATTATTTGTCGACATCATGTCTTTCAAAGTACTCCTGCTAGGGGCTCCTCCAGTTTACCAATGTATTTCGCCTGTTGACTTGGCATTTGGCTACCTTAAGAGAGTCATAGTTACTCCTGTCAGTTGCTCCCCGTTTTACCAAAGTCACATTTTAATCTTATTCTGGCCAGTTCACCTGAATCGATACGCCATTATCAGTCAACCTAAAGTATATCACATTACTCCTGAAGGGAGCTTCTCGAGTTTGCCGATGTATTTCACCTGTTGACGAGGCATTTGGATACCTTAAGAGAGTCATAGTTACCCCTTGCTGTTGCTCCCCATTTTACAACAGGCACATCTACAAGCTTACTCTGGCCAATTCTCCTGAAGCGATACGCTAATATCTGTTGACATAAAGACTTTCACAGTTCTCCTGCCGGGAGCTTCTCGACTTTGCCGACGTATTTCGCTTATTGACGAGGCATCTGACTACCTTAAGAGAGTCATAGTTACTCCTGCCAGTGTCTCTCCGTTAAACCACAGACACAACTACCATTTTCCTCTGCCCCTTTCACCAGACGCGATACGCCATTATTTGTCGACATCATGTCTTTCAAAGTACTCCTGCTAGGGGCTCCTCCAGTTTACCAATGTAATTCGCCTTTTAACGAGGCATTTGGCTACCTTAAGAGAGTCAAACTTACTCCTGACAGTTGCTCCCCGTTTTACCACAGTCACATTTCCAATCTTAATCTGGCCAGTTCACCCGAAGCGATACGCCTCTTGACGAGGCATTTGGCTACCTTAAGAGAGTCATAGTTACTCCTGTCAGTTGCTCCCCGTTTTACCACAGTCACATTTTCAATCTTATTCTGGCCAGTTCACCTGAAGCGATACGCCATTATCAGTCAACCTAAAGAATATCACAGTACTCCTGCCGGGAGCTTCTCGAGTTTGCCGATGTATTTCGCCTGTTGACGAGGCATTTGGATACCTTAAGAGAGTCATAGTTACCCCTTGCTGTTGCTCCCCATTTTACAACAGGCACATCTACAAGCTTACTTTGGCCAATTCTCCTGAAGCGATACACTAATATCTGTTGACATAAAGACTTTCACAGTACTCCTGCCGGGAGCTTTTCGACTTTGCCGATGTATTTCGCCTATTGACGAGGCGTTTGGCTACCTTAAGAGAGTCATAGTTATTCCTGCCAGTGTCTCTCCGTTAAACCACAGTCACATCTACAATATTCCTCTGCCCCTTTCACCAGACGCGATACGCCATTATTTGTCGACATTATGACTTTCACAGTACTCCTGCTAGGGGCTCCTCCAGTTTACCAATGTATTTCGCCTGTTGACGAGGCATTTGGCTACCTTAAGAGAGTCATAGATACTCCTGTCAGTTGCTCCCCGTTTTACCACGGTCACATTTTCAATCTTATTCTGGCCAGTTCACCTGAAGCGATAAGCCATTATCAGTCAACCTAAAGAATATCACAGTACACCTGCCGGGAGCTTCTCGAGTTTGCCGATGTATTTCGCCTGTTGACGAGGCATTTGGATACCTTAAGAGAGTCATACTTTCCCCTTGCTGTTGCTCCCCATTTTACAACAGGCACATCTGCAAGCTTACTCTGGCCAATTCTCCTGAAGCGATACGCTAATATCTGTTGACATAAAGACTTTCACAGTACTCCTGCCGGGAGCTTTTCGACTTTGCCGATGTATTTCGCCTATTGACGAGGCGTTTGGCTACCTTAAGAGAGTCAAAGTTACTCCTGCCAGTGTCTCTCCGTTAAACCACAGTCACATCTACCATTTTCCTCTGCCCCTTTCACCAGACGCGATACGCCATTATTTGTCGACATTATGACTTTCACAGTACTCCTGCTAGGGGCTCCTCCAGTTTACCAATGTATTTCGCCTGTTGACGAGGCATTTGGCTACCTTAAGAGAGTCATAGATACTCCTGTATGTTGCTCCCCGTTTTACCACGGTCACATTTTCAATCTTATTCTGGCCAGTTCACCTGAAGCGATAAGCCATTATCAGTCAACCTAAAGAATATCACAGTACACCTGCCGGGAGCTTCTCGAGTTTGCCGATGTATTTCGCCTGTTGACGAGGCATTTGGATACCTTAAGAGAGTCATAGTTTCCCCTTGCTGTTGCTCCCCATTTTACAACAGGCACATCTGCAAGCTTACTCTGGCCAATTCTCCTGAAGCGATACGCTAATATCTGTTGACATAAAGACTTTCACAGTACTCCTGCCGGGAGCTTTTCGACTTTGCCGATGTATTTCGCCTATTGACGAGGCGTTTGGCTACCTTAAGAGAGTCATAGTTACTCCTGCCAGTGTCTCTCCGTTGAACCACAGTCACATCTACCATTTTCCTCTGCCCCTTTCACCAGACGCGATACGCCATTATTTGTCGACATTATGACTTTCACAGTACTCCTGCTAGGGGCTCCTCCAGTTTACCAATGTATTTCGCCTGTTGACGGGGCATTTGGCTACCTTAAGAGAGTCATAGTTACTCCTGTCAGTTGCTCCCCGTTTTACCAAAGTCACATTTTAATCTTATTCTGGCCAGTTCACCTGAATCGATACGCCATTATCAGTCAACCTAAAGTATATCACAGTACTCCTGCCGGGAGCTTCTCGAGTTTGCCGATGTATTTCGCCTGTTGACGAGGCATTTGGATACCTTAAGAGAGTCATAGTTACCCCTTGCTGTTGCTCCCCATTTTACAACAGGCACATCTACAAGCTTACTCTGGCCAATTCTCCTGAAGCGATACGCTAATATCTGTTGACATAAAGACTTTCACAGTTCTCCTGCCGGGAGCTTCTCGACTTTGCCGACGTATTTCGCTTATTGACGAGGCATCTGACTACCTTAAGAGAGTCATAGTTACTCCTGCCAGTGTCTCTCCGTTAAACCACAGTCACATCTACCATTTTCCTCTGCCCCTTTCACCAGACGCGATACGCCATTATTTGTCGACATCATGTCTTTCAAAGTACTCCTGCTAGGGGCTCCTCCAGTTTACCAATGTATTTCGCCTGTTGACGAGGCATTTGGCTACCTTAAGAGAGTCAAACTTACTCCTGACAGTTGCTCCCCGTTTTACCACAGTCACATTTCCAATCTTATTCTGGCCAGTTCACCTGAAGCGATACGCCATTATCAGTCAACCTAAAGAATATCACAGTACTCCTGCCGGGAGCTCTCGAGTTTGCCGATGTATTTCGCCTGTTGACGAGGCATTTGGATACCTTAAGAGAGTCATAGTTACCCCTTGCTGTTGCTCCCCATTTTACAACAGGCACATCTACAAGCTTACTCTGGCCAATTCTCCTGAAGCGATACGCTAATATCTGTTGACATAAAGACTTTCACAGTACTCCTGCCGGGAGCTTTTCGACTTTGCCGATGTATTTCGCCTATTGACGAGGCGTTTGGCTACCTTAAGAGAGTCATAGTTACTCCTGCCAGTGTCTCTCCGTTAAACCACAGACACAACTACCATTTTCCTCTGCCCCTTTCACCAGACGCGATACGCCATTATTTGTCGACATCATGTCTTTCAAAGTACTCCTGCTAGGGGCTCCTCCAGTTTACCAATGTATTTCGCCTTTTAACGAGGCATTTGGCTACCTTAAGAGAGTCAAACTTACTCCTGACAGTTGCTCCCCCTTTTACCACAGTCACATTTCCAATCTTATTCTGGCCAGTTCACCCGAAGCGATACGCCTCTTGACGAGGCATTTGGCTACCTTAAGAGAGTCATAGTTACTCCTGTCAGTTGCTCCCCGTTTTACCACAGTCACATTTTCAATCTTATTCTGGCCAGTTCACCTGAAGCGATACGCCATTATCAGTCAACCTAAAGAATATCACAGTACTCCTGCCGGGAGCTTCTCGAGTTTGCCGATGTATTTCGCCTGTTGACGAGGCATTTGGATACCTTAAGAGAGTCATAGTTACCCCTTGCTGTTGCTCCCCATTTTACAACAGGCACATCTACAAGCTTACTCTGGCCAATTCTCCTGAAGCGATACGCTAATATCTGTTGACATAAAGACTTTCACAGTACTCCTGCCGGGAGCTTTTCGACTTTGCCGATGTATTTCGCCTATTGACGAGGCGTTTGGCTACCTTAAGAGAGTCATAGTTACTCCTGCCAGTGTCTCTCCGTTAAACCACAGTCACAACTACCATTTTCCTCTGCCCCTTTCACCAGACGCGATACGCCATTATTTGTCGACATCATGTCTTTCAAAGTACTCCTGCTAGGGGCTCCTCCAGTTTACCAATGTATTTCGCCTGTTGACGGGGCATTTGGCTACCTTAAGAGAGTCATAGTTACTCCTGTCAGTTGCTCCCCGTTTTACCAAAGTCACATTTTAATCTTATTCTGGCCAGTTCACCTGAATCGATACGCCATTATCAGTCAACCTAAAGTATATCACATTACTCCTGCCGGGAGCTTCTCGAGTTTGCCGATGTATTTCACCTGTTGACGAGGCATTTGGATACCTTAAGAGAGTCATAGTTACCCCTTGCTGTTGCTCCCCATTTTACAACAGGCACATCTACAAGCTTACTCTGGCCAATTCTCCTGAAGCGATACGCTAATATCTGTTGACATAAAGACTTTCACAGTTCTCCTGCCGGGAGCTTCTCGACTTTGCCGACGTATTTCGCTTATTGACGAGGCATCTGACTACCTTAAGAGAGTCATAGTTACTCCTGCCAGTGTCTCTCCGTTAACCCACAGTCACATCTACCATTTTCCTCTGCCCCTTTCACCAGACGCGATACGCCATTATTTGTCGACATCATGTCTTTCAAAATACTCCTGCTAGGGGCCCCTCCAGTTTACCAATGTATTTCGCCTTTTAACGAGGCATTTGGCTACCTTAAGAGAGTCAAACTTACTCCTGACAGTTGCTCCCCGTTTTACCACAGTCACATTTCCAATCTTATTCTGGCCAGTTCACCCAAAGCGATACGCCTCTTGACGAGGCATTTGGCTACCTTAAGAGAGTCATAGTTACTCCTGTCAGTTGCTCCCCGTTTTACCACAGTCACTTTTTCAATCTTATTCTGGCCAGTTCACCTGAAGCGATACGCCATTATCAGTCAACCTAAAGAATATCACAGTACTCCTGCCGGGAGCTTCTCGAGTTTGCCGATGTATTTCGCCTGTTGACGAGGCATTTGGATACCTTAAGAGAGTCATAGTTACCCCTTGCTGTTGCTCCCCATTTTACAACAGGCACGTCTACAAGCTTACTCTGGCCAATTCTCCTGAGGCGATACACTAATATCTGTTGACATAAAGACTTTCACAGTACTCCTGCCGGGAGCTTTTCGACTTTGCCGATGTATTTCGCCTATTGACGAGGCGTTTGGCTACCTTAAGAGAGTCATAGTTACTCCTGCCAGTGTCTCTCCGTTAAACCACAGTCACAACTACCATTTTCCTCTGCCTCTTTCACCAGACGCGATACGCCATTATTTGTCGACATCATGTCTTTCAAAGTACTCCTGCTAGGGGCTCCTCCAGTTTACCAATGTATTTCGCCTGTTGACGGGGCATTTGGCTACCTTAAGAGAGTCATAGTTACTCCTGTCAGTTGCTCCCCGTTTTACCAAAGTCACATTTTAATCTTATTCTGGCCAGTTCACCTGAATCGATACGCCATTATCAGTCAACCTAAAGTATATCACAGTACTCCTGCCGGGAGCTTCTCGAGTTTGCCGATGTATTTCACCTGTTGACGAGGCATTTGGATACCTTAAGAGAGTCATAGTTACCCCTTGCTGTTGCTCCCCATTTTACAACAGGCACATCTACAAGCTTACTCTGGCCAATTCTCCTGAAGCGATACGCTAATATCTGTTGAGATAAAGACTTTTACAGTTCTCCTGCCGGGAGCTTCTCGACTTTGCCGACGTATTTCGCTTATTGACGAGGCATCTGACTACCTTAAGAGAGTCATAGTTACTCCTGCCAGTGTCTCTCCGTTAAACCACAGTCACATCTACCATTTTCCTCTGCCCCTTTCACCAGACGCGATACGCCATTATTTGTCGACATCATGTCTTTCAAAGTACTCCTGCTAGGGGCTCCTCCAGTTTACCAATGTATTTCGCCTGTTGACGAGGCATTTGGCTACCTTAAGAGAGTCAAACTTACTCCTGACAGTTGCTCCCCGTTTTACCACAGTCACATTTCCAATCTTATTCTGGCCAGTTCACCTGAAGCGATACGCCATTATCAGTCATTCTAAAGAATATCACAGTACTCCTGCCGGGAGCTTCTCGAGTTTGCCGATGTATTTCGCCTGTTGACGAGGCATTTGGATACCTTAAGAGAGTCATAGTTACCCCTTGCTGTTGCTCCCCATTTTACAACAGGCACATCTACAAGCTTACTCTGGCCAATTCTCCTGAAGCGATACGCTAATATCTGTTGACATAAAGACTTTCACAGTACTCCTGCCGGGAGCTTTTCGACTTTGCCGATGTATTTCGCCTATTGACGAGGCGTTTGGCTACCTTAAGAGAGTCATAGTTACTCCTGCCAGTGTCTCTCCGTTAAACCACAGTCACAACTACCATTTTCCTCTGCCCCTTTCACCAGACGCGATACGCCATTATTTGTCGACATCATGTCTTTCAAAGTACTCCTGCTAGGGGCTCCTCCAGTTTACCAATGTATTTCGCCTGTTGACGGGGCATTTGGCTACCTTAAGAGAGTCATAGTTACTCCTGTCAGTTGCTCCCCGTTTTACCAAAGTCACATTTTAATCTTATTCTGGCCAGTTCACCTGAATCGATACGCCATTATCAGTCAACCTAAAGTATATCACATTACTCCTGCCGGGAGCTTCTCGAGTTTGCCGATGTATTTCACCTGTTGACGAGGCATTTGGATACCTTAAGAGAGTCATAGTTACCCCTTGCTGTTGCTCCCCATTTTACAACAGGCACATCTACAAGCTTACTCTGGCCAATTCTCCTGAAGCGATACGCTAATATCTGTTGACATAAAGACTTTCACAGTTCTCCTGCCGGGAGCTTCTCGACTTTGCCGACGTATTTCGCTTATTGACGAGGCATCTGACTACCTTAAGAGAGTCATAGTTACTCCTGCCAGTGTCTCTCCGTTAAACCACAGTCACATCTACCATTTTCCTCTGCCCCTTTCACCAGACGCGATACGCCATTATTTGTCGACATCATGTCTTTCAAAATACTCCTGCTAGGGGCCCCTCCAGTTTACCAATGTATTTCGCCTTTTAACGAGGCATTTGGCTACCTTAAGAGAGTCAAACTTACTCCTGACAGTTGCTCCCCGTTTTACCACAGTCACATTTCCAATCTTATTCTGGCCAGTTCACCCAAAGCGATACGCCTCTTGACGAGGCATTTGGCTACCTTAAGAGAGTCATAGTTACTCCTGTCAGTTGCTCCCCGTTTTACCACAGTCACTTTTTCAATCTTATTCTGGCCAGTTCACCTGAAGCGATACGCCATTATCAGTCAACCTAAAGAATATCACAGTACTCCTGCCGGGAGCTTCTCGAGTTTGCCGATGTATTTCGCCTGTTGACGAGGCATTTGGATACCTTAAGAGAGTCATAGTTACCCCTTGCTGTTGCTCCCCATTTTACAACAGGCACGTCTACAAGCTTACTCTGGCCAATTCTCCTGAGGCGATACACTAATATCTGTTGACATAAAGACTTTCACAGTACTCCTGCCGGGAGCTTTTCGACTTTGCCGATGTATTTCGCCTATTGACGAGGCGTTTGGCTACCTTAAGAGAGTCATAGTTACTCCTGCCAGTGTCTCTCCGTTAAACCACAGTCACAACTACCATTTTCCTCTGCCTCTTTCACCAGACGCGATACGCCATTATTTGTCGACATCATGTCTTTCAAAGTACTCCTGCTAGGGGCTCCTCCAGTTTACCAATGTATTTCGCCTGTTGACGGGGCATTTGGCTACCTTAAGAGAGTCATAGTTACTCCTGTCAGTTGCTCCCCGTTTTACCAAAGTCACATTTTAATCTTATTCTGGCCAGTTCACCTGAATCGATACGCCATTATCAGTCAACCTAAAGTATATCACAGTACTCCTGCCGGGAGCTTCTCGAGTTTGCCGATGTATTTCACCTGTTGACGAGGCATTTGGATACCTTAAGAGAGTCATAGTTACCCCTTGCTGTTGCTCCCCATTTTACAACAGGCACATCTACAAGCTTACTCTGGCCAATTCTCCTGAAGCGATACGCTAATATCTGTTGAGATAAAGACTTTTACAGTTCTCCTGCCGGGAGTTTCTCGACTTTGCCGACGTATTTCGCTTATTGACGAGGCATCTGACTACCTTAAGAGAGTCATAGTTACTCCTGCCAGTGTCTCTCCGTTAAACCACAGTCACATCTACCATTTTCCTCTGCCCCTTTCACCAGACGCGATACGCCATTATTTGTCGACATCATGTCTTTCAAAGTACTCCTGCTAGGGGCTCCTCCAGTTTACCAATGTATTTCGCCTGTTGACGAGGCATTTGGCTACCTTAAGAGAGTCAAACTTACTCCTGACAGTTGCTCCCCGTTTTACCACAGTCACATTTCCAATCTTATTCTGGCCAGTTCACCTGAAGCGATACGCCATTATCAGTCATTCTAAAGAATATCACAGTACTCCTGCCGGGAGCTCTCGAGTTTGCCGATGTATTTCGCCTGTTGACGAGGCATTTGGATACCTTAAGAGAGTCATAGTTACCCCTTGCTGTTGCTCCCCATTTTACAACAGGCACATCTACAAGCTTACTCTGGCCAATCCTCCTGAAGCGATACGCTAATATCTGTTGACATAAAGACTTTCACAGTACTCCTGCCGGGAGCTTTTCGTCTTTGCCGATGTATTTCGCCTATTGACGAGGCGTTTGGCTACCTTAAGAGAGTCATAGTTACTCCTGCCAGTGTCTCTCCGTTAAACCACAGACACAACTACCATTTTCCTCTGCCCCTTTCACCAGACGCGATACGCCATTATTTGTCGACATCATGTCTTTCAAAGTACTCCTGCTAGGGGCTCCTCCAGTTTACCAATGTATTTCGCCTGTTGACGGGGCATTTGGCTACCTTAAGAGAGTCATAGTTACTCCTGTCAGTTGCTCCCCGTTTTACCAAAGTCACATTTTAATCTTATTCTGGCCAGTTCACCTGAATCGATACGCCATTATCAGTCAACCTAAAGTATATCACAGTACTCCTGCCGGGAGCTTCTCGAGTTTGCCGATGTATTTCACCTGTTGACGAGGCATTTGGATACCTTAAGAGAGTCATAGTTACCCCTTGCTGTTGCTCCCCATTTTACAACAGGCACATCTACAAGCTTACTCTGGCCAATTCTCCTGAGGCGATACGCTAATATCTGTTGACATAAAGACTTTCACAGTTCTCCTGCCGGGAGCTTCTCGACTTTGCCGACGTATTTCGCTTATTGACGAGGCATCTGACTACCTTAAGAGAGTCATAGTTACTCCTGCCAGTGTCTCTCCGTTAAACCACAGTCACATCTACCATTTTCCTCTGCCCCTTTCACCAGACGCGATACGCCATTATTTGTCGACATCATGTCTTTCAAAGTACTCCTGCTAGGGGCTTCTCCAGTTTACCAATGTATTTCGCCTTTTAACGAGGCATTTGGCTACCTTAAGAGAGTCAAACTTACTCCTGACAGTTGCTCCCCGTTTTACCACAGTCACATTTCCAATCTTATTCTGGCCAGTTCACCCGAAGCGATACGCCTCTTGACGAGGCATTTGGCTACCTTAAGAGAGTCATAGGTACTCCTGTCAGTTGCTCCCCGTTTTACCACAGTCACTTTTTCAATCTTATTCTGGCCAGTTCACCTGAAGCGATACGCCATTATCAGTCAACCTAAAGAATATCACAGTACTCCTGCCGGGAGCTTCTCGAGTTTGCCGATGTATTTCGCCTGTTGACGAGCCATTTGGATACCTTAAGAGAGTCATAGTTACCCCTTGCTGTTGCTCCCCATTTTACAACAGGCACATCTACAAGCTTACTCTGGCCAATTCTCCTGAAGCGATACACTAATATCTGTTGACATAAAGACTTTCACAGTACTCCTGCCGGGAGCTTTTCGACTTTGCCGATGTATTTCGCCTATTGACGAGGCGTTTGGCTACCTTAAGAGAGTCATAGTTACTCCTGCCAGTGTCTCTCCGTTAAACCACAGTCACATCTACCATTTTCCTCTGCCCCTTTCACCAGACGCGATACGCCATTATTTGTCGACATTATGACTTTCACAGTACTCCTGCTATGGGCTCCTCCAGTTTACCAATGTATTTCGCCTGTTGACGGGGCATTTGGCTACCTTAAGAGAGTCATAGTTACTCCTGTCAGTTGCTCCCCGTTTTACCAAAGTCACATTTTAATCTTATTCTGGCCAGTTCACCTGAATCGATACGCCATTATCAGTCAACCTAAAGTATATCACAGTACTCCTGCCGGGAGCTTCTCGAGTTTGCCGATGTATTTCACCTGTTGACGAGGCATTTGGATACCTTAAGAGAGTCATAGTTACCCCTTGCTGTTGCTCCCCATTTTACAACAGGCACATCTACAAGCTTACTCTGGCCAATTCTCCTGAAGCGATACGCTAATATCTGTTGACATAAAGACTTTCACAGTTCTCCTGCCGGGAGCTTCTCGACTTTGCCGACGTATTTCGCTTATTGACGAGGCGTCTGACTACCTTAAGAGAGTCATAGTTACTCCTGCCAGTGTCTCTCCGTTAAACCACAGTCACATCTACCATTTTCCTCTGCCCCTTTCACCAGACGCGATACGCCATTATTTGTCGACATCATGTCTTTCAAAGTACTCCTGCTAGGGCTCCTCCAGTTTACCAATGTATTTCGTCTGTTGACGAGGCATTTGGCTACCTTAAGAGAGTCAAACTTACTCCTGACAGTTGCTCCCCGTTTTACCACAGTCACATTTCCAATCTTATTCTGGCCAGTTCACCTGAAGCGATACGCCATTATCAGTCAACCTAAAGAAAATCACAGTACTCCTGCCGGGAGCTCTCGAGTTTGCCGATGTATTTCGCCTGTTGACGAGGCATTTGGATACCTTAAGAGAGTCATAGTTACCCCTTGCTGTTGCTCCCCATTTTACAACAGGCACATCTACAAGCTTACTCTGGCCAATCCTCCTGAAGCGATACGCTAATATCTGTTGACATAAAGACTTTCACAGTACTCCTGCCGGGAGCTTTTCGACTTTGCAGATGTATTTCGCCTATTGACGAGGCGTTTGGCTACCTTAAGAGAGTCATAGTTACTCCTGCCAGTGTCTCTCCGTTAAACCACAGACACAACTACCATTTTCCTCTGCCCCTTTCACCAGACGCGATACGCCATTATTTGTCGACATCATGTCTTTCAAAGTACTCCTGCTAGGGGCTCCTCCAGTTTACCAATGTATTTCGCCTTTTAACGAGGCATTTGGCTACCTTAAGAGAGTCAAACTTACTCCTGACAGTTGCTCCCCGTTTTACCACAGTCTCATTTCCAATCTTATTCTGGCCAGTTCACCCGAAGCGATACGCCTCTTGACGAGGCATTTGGCTACCTTAAGAGAGTCATAGTTACTCCTGTCAGTTGCTCCCCGTTTTACCACAGTCACTTTTTCAATCTTATTCTGGCCAGTTCACCTGAAGCGATACGCCATTATCAGTCAACCTAAAGAATATCACAGTACTCCTGCCGGGAGCTTCTCGAGTTTGCCGATGTATTTCGCCTGTTGACGAGGCATTTGGATACCTTAAGAGAGTCATAGTTACCCCTTGCTGTTGCTCCCCATTTTACAACAGGCACATCTACAAGCTTACTCTGGCCAATCCTCCTGAAGCGATACGCTAATATCTGTTGACATAAAGACTTTCACAGTACTCCTGCCGGGAGCTTTTCGACTTTGCAGATGTATTTCGCCTATTGACGAGGCGTTTGGCTACCTTAAGAGAGTCATAGTTACTCCTGCCAGTGTCTCTCCGTTAAACCACAGACACAACTACCATTTTCCTCTGCCCCTTTCACCAGACGCGATACGCCATTATTTGTCGACATCATGTCTTTCAAAGTACTCCTGCTAGGGGCTCCTCCAGTTTACCAATGTATTTCGCCTGTTGACGGGGCATTTGGCTACCTTAAGAGAGTCATAGTTACTCCTGTCAGTTGCTCCCCGTTTTACCAAAGTCACATTTTAATCTTATTCTGGCCAGTTCACCTGAATCGATACGCCATTATCAGTCAACCTAAAGTATATCACAGTACTCCTGCCGGGAGCTTCTCGAGTTTGCCGATGTATTTCACCTGTTGACGAGGCATTTGGATACCTTAAGAGAGTCATAGTTACCCCTTGCTGTTGCTCCCCATTTTACAACAGGCACATCTACTAGCTTACTCTGGGCAGTTCTCCTGAAGCGATACGCTAATATCTGTTGACATAAAGACTTTCACAGTTCTCCTGCCGGGAGCTTCTCGACTTTGCCGACGTATTTCGCTTATTGACGAGGCATCTGACTACCTTAAGAGAGTCATAGTTACTCCTGCCAGTGTCTCTCCGTTAAACCACAGTCACATCTACCATTTTCCTCTGCCCCTTTCACCAGACGCGATACGCCATTATTTGTCGACATCATGTCTTTCAAAGTACTCCTGCTAGGGGCTCCTCCAGTTTACCAATGTATTTCGCCTGTTGACGAGGCATTTGGCTACCTTAAGAGAGTCAAACTTACTCCTGACAGTTGCTCCCCGTTTTACCACAGTCACATTTCCAATCTTATTCTGGCCAGTTCACCTGAAGCGATACGCCATTATCAGTCATTCTAAAGAATATCACAGTACTCCTGCCGGGAGCTCTCGAGTTTGCCGATGTATTTCGCCTGTTGACGAGGCATTTGGATACCTTAAGAGAGTCATAGTTACCCCTTGCTGTTGCTCCCCATTTTACAACAGGCACATCTACAAGCTTACTCTGGCCAATCCTCCTGAAGCGATACGCTAATATCTGTTGACATAAAGACTTTCACAGTACTCCTGCCGGGAGCTTTTCGACTTTGCCGATGTATTTCGCCTATTGACGAGGCGTTTGGCTACCTTAAGAGAGTCATAGTTACTCCTGCCAGTGTCTCTCCGTTAAACCACAGACACAACTACCATTTTCCTCTGCCCCTTTCACCAGACGCGATACGCCATTATTTGTCGACATCATGTCTTTCAAAGTACTCCTGCTAGGGGCTCCTCCAGTTTACCAATGTATTTCGCCTGTTGACGGGGCATTTGGCTACCTTAAGAGAGTCATAGTTACTCCTGTCAGTTGCTCCCCGTTTTACCAAAGTCACATTTTAATCTTATTCTGGCCAGTTCACCTGAATCGATACGCCATTATCAGTCAACCTAAAGTATATCACAGTACTCCTGCCGGGAGCTTCTCGAGTTTGCCGATGTATTTCACCTGTTGACGAGGCATTTGGATACCTTAAGAGAGTCATAGTTACCCCTTGCTGTTGCTCCCCATTTTACAACAGGCACATCTACAAGCTTACTCTGGCCAATTCTCCTGAGGCGATACGCTAATATCTGTTGACATAAAGACTTTCACAGTTCTCCTGCCGGGAGCTTCTCGACTTTGCCGACGTATTTCGCTTATTGACGAGGCATCTGACTACCTTAAGAGAGTCATAGTTACTCCTGCCAGTGTCTCTCCGTTAAACCACAGTCACATCTACCATTTTCCTCTGCCCCTTTCACCAGACGCGATACGCCATTATTTGTCGACATCATGTCTTTCAAAGTACTCCTGCTAGGGGTTTCTCCAGTTTACCAATGTATTTCGCCTTTTAACGAGGCATTTGGCTACCTTAAGAGAGTCAAACTTACTCCTGACAGTTGCTCCCCGTTTTACCACAGTCACATTTCCAATCTTATTCTGGCCAGTTCACCCGTAGCGATACGCCTCTTGACGAGGCATTTGGCTACCTTAAGAGAGTCATAGGTACTCCTGTCAGTTGCTCCCCGTTTTACCACAGTCACTTTTTCAATCTTATTCTGGCCAGTTCACCTGAAGCGATACGCCATTATCAGTCAACCTAAAGAATATCACAGTACTCCTGCCGGGAGCTTCTCGAGTTTGCCGATGTATTTCGCCTGTTGACGAGCCATTTGGATACCTTAAGAGAGTCATAGTTACCCCTTGCTGTTGCTCCCCATTTTACAACAGGCACATCTACAAGCTTACTCTGGCCAATTCTCCTGAAGCGATACACTAATATCTGTTGACATAAAGACTTTCACAGTACTCCTGCCGGGAGCTTTTCGACTTTGCCGATGTATTTCGCCTATTGACGAGGCGTTTGGCTACCTTAAGAGAGTCATAGTTACTCCTGCCAGTGTCTCTCCGTTAAACCACAGTCACATCTACCATTTTCCTCTGCCCCTTTCACCAGACGCGATACGCCATTATTTGTCGACATTATGACTTTCACAGTACTCCTGCTATGGGCTCCTCCAGTTTACCAATGTATTTCGCCTGTTGACGGGGCATTTGGCTACCTTAAGAGAGTCATAGTTACTCCTGTCAGTTGCTCCCCGTTTTACCAAAGTCACATTTTAATCTTATTCTGGCCAGTTCACCTGAATCGATACGCCATTATCAGTCAACCTAAAGTATATCACAGTACTCCTGCCGGGAGCTTCTCGAGTTTGCCGATGTATTTCACCTGTTGACGAGGCATTTGGATACCTTAAGAGAGTCATAGTTACCCCTTGCTGTTGCTCCCCATTTTACAACAGGCACATCTACAAGCTTACTCTGACCAATTCTCCTGAAGCGATACGCTAATATCTGTTGACATACAGACTTTCACAGTTCTCCTGCCGGGAGCTTCTCGACTTTGCCGACGTATTTCGCTTATTGACGAGGCGTCTGACTACCTTAAGAGAGTCATAGTTACTCCTGCCAGTGTCTCTCCGTTAAACCACAGTCACATCTACCATTTTCCTCTGCCCCTTTCACCAGACGCGATACGCCATTATTTGTCGACATCATGTCTTTCAAAGTACTCCTGCTAGGGCTCCTCCAGTTTACCAATGTATTTCGTCTGTTGACGAGGCATTTGGCTACCTTAAGAGAGTCAAACTTACTCCTGACAGTTGCTCCCCGTTTTACCACAGTCACATTTCCAATCTTATTCTGGCCAGTTCACCTGAAGCGATACGCCATTATCAGTCAACCTAAAGAAAATCACAGTACTCCTGCCGGGAGCTCTCGAGTTTGCCGATGTATTTCGCCTGTTGACGAGGCATTTGGATACCTTAAGAGAGTCATAGTTACCCCTTGCTGTTGCTCCCCATTTTACAACAGGCACATCTACAAGCTTACTCTGGCCAATCCTCCTGAAGCGATACGCTAATATCTGTTGACATAAAGACTTTCACAGTACTCCTGCCGGGAGCTTTTCGACTTTGCAGATGTATTTCGCCTATTGACGAGGCGTTTGGCTACCTTAAGAGAGTCATAGTTACTCCTGCCAGTGTCTCTCCGTTAAACCACAGACACAACTACCATTTTCCTCTGCCCCTTTCACCAGACGCGATACGCCATTATTTGTCGACATCATGTCTTTCAAAGTACTCCTGCTAGGGGCTCCTCCAGTTTACCAATGTATTTCGCCTTTTAACGAGGCATTTGGCTACCTTAAGAGAGTCAAACTTACTCCTGACAGTTGCTCCCCGTTTTACCACAGTCTCATTTCCAATCTTATTCTGGCCAGTTCACCCGAAGCGATACGCCTCTTGACGAGGCATTTGGCTACCTTAAGAGAGTCATAGTTACTCCTGTCAGTTGCTCCCCGTTTTACCACAGTCACTTTTTCAATCTTATTCTGGCCAGTTCACCTGAAGCGATACGCCATTATCAGTCAACCTAAAGAATATCACAGTACTCCTGCCGGGAGCTTCTCGAGTTTGCCGATGTATTTCGCCTGTTGACGAGGCATTTGGATACCTTAAGAGAGTCATAGTTACCCCTTGCTGTTGCTCCCCATTTTACAACAGGCACATCTACAAGCTTACTCTGGCCAATTCTCCTGAAGCGATACGCTAATATCTGTTGACATAAAGACTTTCACAGTACTCCTGCCGGGAGCTTTTCGACTTTGCCGATGTATTTCGCCTATTGACGAGGCGTTTGGCTACCTTAAGAGAGTCATAGTTACTCCTGCCAGTGCCTCTCCGTTAAACCACAGACACAACTACCATTTTCCTCTGCCCCTTTCACCAGACGCGATACGCCATTATTTGTCGACATCATGTCTTTCAAAGTACTCCTGCTAGGGGCTCCTCCAGTTTACCAATGTATTTCGCCTGTTGACGGGGCATTTGGCTACCTTAAGAGAGTCATAGTTACTCCTGTCAGTTGCTCCCCGTTTTACCAAAGTCACATTTTAATCTTATTCTGGCCAGTTCACCTGAATCGATACGCCATTATCAGTCAACCTAAAGTATATCACAGTACTCCTGCCGGGAGCTTCTCGAGTTTGCCGATGTATTTCACCTGTTGACGAGGCATTTGGATACCTTAAGAGAGTCATAGTTACCCCTTGCTGTTGCTCCCCATTTTACAACAGGCACATCTACTAGCTTACTCTGGGCAATTCTCCTGAAGCGATACGCTAATATCTGTTGACATAAAGACTTTCACAGTTCTCCTGCCGGGAGCTTCTCGACTTTGCCGACGTATTTCGCTTATTGACGAGGCATCTGACTACCTTAAGAGAGTCATAGTTACTCCTGCCAGTGTCTCTCCGTTAAACCACAGTCACATCTACCATTTTCCTCTGCCCCTTTCACCAGACGCGATACGCCATTATTTGTCGACATCATGTCTTTCAAAGTACTCCTGCTAGGGGCTCCTCCAGTTTACCAATGTATTTCGCCTTTTAACGAGGCATTTGGCTACCTTAAGAGAGTCAAACTTACTCCTGACAGTTGCTCCCCGTTTTACCACAGTCACATTTCCAATCTTATTCTGGCCAGTTCACCCGAAGCGATACGCCTCTTGACGAGGCATTTGGCTACCTTAAGAGAGTCATAGGTACTCCTGTCAGTTGCTCCCCGTTTTACCACAGTCACTTTTTCAATCTTATTCTGGCCAGTTCACCTGAAGCGATACGCCATTATCAGTCAACCTAAAGAATATCACAGTACTCCTGCCGGGAGCTTCTCGAGTTGGCCGATGTATTTCGCCTGTTGACGAGGCATTTGGATACCTTAAGAGAGTCATAGTTACCCCTTGCTGTTGCTCCCCATTTTACAACAGGCACATCTACAAGCTTACTCTGGCCAATTCTCCTGAAGCGATACACTAATATCTGTTGACATAAAGACTTTCACAGTACTCCTGCCGGGAGCTTTTCGACTTTGCCGATGTATTTCGCCTATTGACGAGGCGTTTGGCTACCTTAAGAGAGTCATAGTTACTCCTGCCAGTGTCTCTCCGTTAAACCACAGTCACATCTACCATTTTCCTCTGCCCCTTTCACCAGACGCGATACGCCATTATTTGTCGACATTATGACTTTCACAGTACTCCTGCTATGGGCTCCTCCAGTTTACCAATGTATTTCGCCTGTTGACGGGGCATTTGGCTACCTTAAGAGAGTCATAGTTACTCCTGTCAGTTGCTCCCCGTTTTACCAAAGTCACATTTTAATCTTATTCTGGCCAGTTCACCTGAATCGATACGCCATTATCAGTCAACCTAAAGTATATCACAGTACTCCTGCCGGGAGCTTCTCGAGTTTGCCGATGTATTTCGCCTGTTGACGAGGCATTTGGATACCTTAAGAGTGTCATAGTTACCCCTTGCTGTTGCTCCCCATTTTACAACAGGCACATCTACAAGCTTACTCTGGCCAATTCTCCTGAAGCGATACGCTAATATCTGTTGACATAAAGACTTTCACAGTTCTCCTGCCGGGAGCTTCTCGACTTTGCCGACGTATTTCGCTTATTGACGAGGCATCTGACTACCTTAAGAGAGTCATAGTTACTCCTGCCAGTGTCTCTCCGTTAAACCACAGTCACATCTACCATTTTCCTCTGCCCCTTTCACCAGACGCGATACGCCATTATTTGTCGACATCATGTCTTTCAAAGTACTCCTGCTAGGGGCTGCTCCAGTTTACCAATGTATTTCGCCTGTTGACGAGGCATTTGGCTACCTTAAGAGAGTCAAACTTACTCCTGACAGTTGCTCCCTGTTTTACCAAAGTCACATTTTAATCTTATTCTGGCCAGTTCACCTGAATCGATACGCCATTATCAGTCAACCTAAAGTATATCACAGTACTCCTGCCGGGAGCTTCTCGAGTTTGCCGATGTATTTCACCTGTTGACGAGGCATTTGGATACCTTAAGAGAGTCATAGTTACCCCTTGCTGTTGCTCCCCATTTTACAACAGGCACATCTACAAGCTTACTCTGGCCAATTCTCCTGAAGCGATACGCTAATATCTGTTGACATAAAGACTTTCACAGTTCTCCTGCTGGGAGCTTCTCGACTTTGCCGACGTATTTCGCTTATTGACGAGGCATCTGACTACCTTAAGAGAGTCATAGTTACTCCTGCCAGTGTCTCTCCGTTAAACCACAGTCACATCTACCATTTTCCTCTGCCCCTTTCACCAGACGCGATACGCCATTATTTGTCGACATCATGTCTTTCAAAGTACTCCTGCTAGGGGCTCCTCCAGTTTACCAATGTATTTCGCCTTTTAACGAGGCATTTGGCTACCTTAAGAGAGTCAAACTTACTCCTGACAGTTGCTCCCCGTTTTACCACAGTCACATTTCCAATCTTATTCTGGCCAGTTCACCCGAAGCGATACGCCTCTTGACGAGGCATTTGGCTACCTTCAGAGAGTCATAGTTACTCCTGTCAGTTGCTCCCCGTTTTACCACAGTCACTTTTTCAATCTTATTCTGGCCAGTTCACCTGAAGCGATACGCCATTATCAGTCAACCTAAAGAATATCACAGTACTCCTGCCGGGAGCTTCTCGGGTTTGCCGATGTATTTCGCCTGTTGACGAGGCATTTGGATACCTTAAGAGAGTCATAGTTACCCCTTGCTGTTGCTCCCCATTTTACAACAGGCACATCTACAAGCTTACTCTGGCCAATTCTCCTGAAGCGATACACTAATATCTGTTGACATAAAGACTTTCACAGTACTCCTGCCGGGAGCTTTTCGACTTTGCCGATGTATTTCGCCTATTGACGAGGCGTTTGGCTACCTTAAGAGAGTCATAGTTACTCCTGCCAGTGTCTCTCCGTTAAACCACAGTCACATCTACCATTTTCCTCTGCCCCTTTCACCAGACGCGATACGCCATTATTTGTCGACATTATGACTTTCACAGTACTCCTGCTATGGGCTCCTCCAGTTTACCAATGTATTTCGCCTGTTGACGGGGCATTTGGCTACCTTAAGAGAGTCATAGTTACTCCTGTCAGTTGCTCCCCGTTTTACCAAAGTCACATTTTAATCTTATTCTGGCCAGTTCACCTGAATCGATACGCCATTATCAGTCAACCTAAAGTATATCACAGTACTCCTGCCGGGAGCTTCTCGAGTTTGGCGATGTATTTCACCTGTTGACGAGGCATTTGAATACCTTAAGAGAGTCATAGTTACCCCTTGCTGTAGCTCCCCATTTTACAACAGGCACATCTACAAGCTTACTCTGGCCAATTCTCCTGAAGCGATACGCTAATATCTGTTGACATAAAGACTTTCACAGTACTCCTGCCGGGAGCTTTTCGACTTTGCCGATGTATTTCGCCTATTGACGAGGCGTTTGGCTACCTTAAGAGAGTCATAGTTACTCCTGCCAGTGTCTCTCCGTTAAACCACAGACACATCTACCATTTTCCTCTGCCCCTTTTACCAGACGCGATACGCTATTATTTGTCGACATCATGTCTTTCAAAGTACTCCTGCTAGGAAATCCTCCAGTTTACCAATGTATTTCGCCTTTTGACGAGGCATTTGGCTACCTTAAGAGAGTCATAGTTATTCCTGTCAGTTGCTCCCCGTTTTACCACAGTCACATTTTCAATCTTATTCTGGCCAGTTCACCTGAAGCGATACGCCATTATCAGTCAACCTAAAGAATATCACAGTACTCCTGCCGGGAGCTTCTCGAGTTTGCCGATGTATTTCGCCTGTTGACGAGGCATTTGGATACCTTAAGAGAGTCATAGTTACCCCTTGCTGTTGCTCCCCATTTTACAACAGGCACATCTACAAGCTTACTCTGGCCAATTCTCCTGAAGCGATACACTAATATCTGTTGACATAAAGACTTTCACAGTACTCCTGCCGGGAGCTTTTCGACTTTGCCTATGTATTTCGCCTATTGACGAGGCGTTTGGCTACCTTAAGAGAGTCATAGTTACTCCTGCCAGTGTCTCTCCGTTAAACCACAGTCACATCTACCATTTTCCTCTGCCCCTTTCACCAGACGCGATACGCCATTATTTGTCGACATTATGACTAACACAGTACTCCTGCTATGGGCTCCTCCAGTTTACCAATGTATTTCGCCTGTTGACGGGGCATTCGGCTACCTTAAGAGAGTCATAGTTACTCCTGTCAGTTGCTCCCCGTTTTACCACAGTCACATTTTCAATCTTATTCTGGCCAGTTCACCTGAAGGGATACGCCATTATCAGTCAACCTAAAGAATATCACAGTACTCCTGCCGGGAGCTTCTCGAGTTTGCCGATGTATTTCGCCTGTTGACGAGGCATTTGGATACCTTAAGAGAGTCATAGTTACCCCTTGCTGTTGCTCCCCATTTTACAACAGGCACATCTACAAGCTTACTCTGGCCAATTCTCCAGAAGCGATACGCTAATATCTGTTGACATAAAGACTTTCACAGTTCTCCTGCCGGGAGCTTCTCCACTTTGCCGACGTATTTCGCTTATTGACGAGGCATCTGACTACCTTAAGAGAGTCATAGTTACTCCTGCCAGTGTCTCTCCGTTAAACCACAGTCACATCTACCATTTTCCTCTGCCCCTTTCACCAGACGCGATACGCCATTATTTGTCGACATCATGTCTTTCAAAGTACTCCTGCTAGGGGCTCCTCCAGTTTACCAATGTATTTCGCCTGTTGACGAGGCATTTGGCTACCTTAAGAGAGTCAAACTTACTCCTGACAGTTGCTCCCCGTTTTACCACAGTCACATTTCCAATCTTATTCTGGCCAGTTCACCTGAAGCGATACGCCATTATCAGTCAACCTAAAGAATATCACAGTACTCCTGCCGGGAGCTATCGAGTTTGCCGATGTATTTCGCCTGTTGACGAGGCATTTGGATACCTTAAGAGAGTCATAGTTACCCCTTGCTGTTGCTCCCCATTTTACAACAGGCACATCTACAAGCTTACTCTGGCCAATTCTCCTGAAGCGATACGCTAATATCTGTTTACATAAAGACTTTCACAGAACTCCTGCCGGGAGCTTTTCGACTTTGCCGATGTATTTCGCCTATTGACGAGGCGTTTGGATACCTTAAGAGAGTCATAGTTACTCCTGCCAGTGTCTCTCTGTTAAACCACAGACACAACTACCATTTTCCTCTGCCCCTTTCACCAGACGCGATACGCCATTATTTGTCGACATTATGACTTTCACAGTACTCCTGCTATGGGCTCCTCCAGTTTACCAATGTATTTCGCCTGTTGACGGGGCATTTGGCTACCTTAAGAGAGTCATAGTTACTCCTGTCAGTTGCTCCCCGTTTTACCACAGTCACATTTTCAATCTTATTCTGGCCAGTTCACCTGAAGGGATACGCCATTATCAGTCAACCTAAAGAATATCACAGTACTCCTGCCGGGAGCTTCTCGAGTTTGCCGATGTATTTCGCCTGTTGACGAGGCATTTGGATACCTTAAGAGAGTCATAGTTACCCCTTGCTGTTGCTCCCCATTTTACAACAGGCACATCTACAAGCTTACTCTGGCCAATTCTCCTGAAGCGATACGCTAATATCTGTTGACATAAAGACTTTCACAGTTCTCCTGCCGGGAGCTTCTCCACTTTGCCGACGTATTTCGCTTATTGACGAGGCATCTGACTACCTTAAGAGAGTCATAGTTACTCCTGCCAGTGTCTCTCCGTTAAACCACAGTCACATCTACCATTTTCCTCTGCCCCTTTCACCAGACGCGATACGCCATTATTTGTCGACATCATGTCTTTCAAAGTACTCCTGCTAGGGGCTCCTCCAGTTTACCAATGTATTTCGCCTGTTGACGAGGCATTTGGCTACCTTAAGAGAGTCAATCTTACTCCTGACAGTTGCTCCCCGTTTTACCACAGTCACATTTCCAATCTTATTCTGGCCAGTTCACCTGAAGGGATACGCCATTATCAGTCAACCTAAAGAATATCACAGTACTCCTGCCGGGAGCTCTCGAGTTTGCCGATGTATTTCGCCTGTTGACGAGGCATTTGGATACCTTAAGAGAGTCATAGTTACCCCTTGCTGTTGCTCCCCATTTTACAACAGGCACATCTACAAGCTTACTCTGGCCAATTCTCCTGAAGCGATACGCTAATATCTGTTGACATAAAGACTTTCACAGTACTCCTGCCGGGAGCTTTTCGACTTTGCCGATGTATTTCGCCTATTGACGAGGCGTTTGGCTACCTTAAGAGAGTCATAGTTACTCCTGCCAGTGTCTCTCTGTTAAACCACAGACACAACTACCATTTTCCTCTGCCCCTTTCACCAGACGCGATACGCCATTATTTGTCGACATTATGACTTTCACAGTACTCCTGCTATGGGCTCCTCCAGTTTACCAATGTATTTCGCCTGTTGACGGGGCATTTGGCTACCTTAAGAGAGTCATAGTAACTCCTGTCAGTTGCTCCCCGTTTTACCAAAGTCACATTTTAATCTTATTCTGGCCAGTTCACCTGAATCGATACGCCATTATCAGTCAACCTAAAGTATATCACAGTACTCCTGCCGGGAGCTTCTCGAGTTTGGCGATGTATTTCACCTGTTGACGAGGCATTTGGATACCTTAAGAGAGTCATAGTTACCCCTTGCTGTTGCTCCCCATTTTACAACAGGCACATCTACAAGCTTACTCTGGCCACTTCTCCTGAAGCGATACACTAATATCTGTTGACATAAAGACTTTCACAGTACTCCTGCCGGGAGCTTTTCGACTTTGCCGATGTATTTCGCCTATTGACGAGGCGTTTGGCTACCTTAAGAGAGTCATAGTTACTCCTGCCAGTGTCTCTCCGTTAAACCACAGTCACATCTACCATTTTCCTCTGCCCCTTTCACCAGACGCGATACGCCATTATTTGTCGACATTATGACTTTCACAGTACTCCTGCTATGGGCTCCTCCAGTTTACCAATGTATTTCGCCTGTTGACGGGGCATTTGGCTACCTTAAGAGAGTCATAGTTACTCCTGTCAGTTGCTCCCCGTTTTACCAAAGTCACATTTTAATCTTATTCTGGCCAGTTCACCTGAATCGATACGCCATTATCAGTCAACCTAAAGTATATCACAGTACTCCTGCCGGGAGCTTCTCGAGTTTGCCGATGTATTTCGCCTGTTGACGAGGCATTTGGATACCTTAAGAGTGTCATAGTTACCCCTTGCTGTTGCTCCCCATTTTACAACAGGCACATCTACAAGCTTACTCTGGCCAATTCTCCTGAAGCGATACGCTAATATCTGTTGACATAAAGACTTTCACAGTTCTCCTGCCGGGAGCTTCTCGACTTTGCCGACGTATTTCGCTTATTGACGAGGCATCTGACTACCTTAAGAGAGTCATAGTTACTCCTGCCAGTGTCTCTCCGTTAAACCACAGTCACATCTACCATTTTCCTCTGCCCCTTTCACCAGACGCGATACGCCATTATTTGTCGACATCATGTCTTTCAAAGTACTCCTGCTAGGGGCTGCTCCAGTTTACCAATGTATTTCGCCTGTTGACGAGGCATTTGGCTACCTTAAGAGAGTCAAACTTACTCCTGACAGTTGCTCCCCGTTTTACCAAAGTCACATTTTAATCTTATTCTGGCCAGTTCACCTGAATCGATACGCCATTATCAGTCAACCTAAAGTATATCACAGTACTCCTGCCGGGAGCTTCTCGAGTTTGCCGATGTATTTCACCTGTTGACGAGGCATTTGGATACCTTAAGAGAGTCATAGTTACCCCTTGCTGTTGCTCCCCATTTTACAACAGGCACATCTACAAGCTTACTCTGGCCAATTCTCCTGAAGCGATACGCTAATATCTGTTGACATAAAGACTTTCACAGTTCTCCTGCCGGGAGCTTCTCGACTTTGCCGACGTATTTCGCTTATTGACGAGGCATCTGACTACCTTAAGAGAGTCATAGTTACTCCTGCCAGTGTCTCTCCGTTAAACCACAGTCACATCTACCATTTTCCTCTGCCCCTTTCACCAGACGCGATACGCCATTATTTGTCGACATCATGTCTTTCAAAGTACTCCTGCTAGGGGCTCCTCCAGTTTACCAATGTATTTCGCCTTTTAACGAGGCATTTGGCTACCTTAAGAGAGTCAAACTTACTCCTGACAGTTGCTCCCCGTTTTACCACAGTCACATTTCCAATCTTATTCTGGCCAGTTCACCCGAAGCGATACGCCTCTTGACGAGGCATTTGGCTACCTTCAGAGAGTCATAGTTACTCCTGTCAGTTGCTCCCCGTTTTACCACAGTCACTTTTTCAATCTTATTCTGGCCAGTTCACCTGAAGCGATACGCCATTATCAGTCAACCTAAAGAATATCACAGTACTCCTGCCGGGAGCTTCTCGAGTTTGCCGATGTATTTCGCCTGTTGACGAGGCATTTGGATACCTTAAGAGAGTCATAGTTACCCCTTGCTGTTGCTCCCCATTTTACAACAGGCACATCTACAAGCTTACTCTGGCCAATTCTCCTGAAGCGATACACTAATATCTGTTGACATAAAGACTTTCACAGTACTCCTGCCGGGAGCTTTTCGACTTTGCCGATGTATTTCGCCTATTGACGAGGCGTTTGGCTACCTTAAGAGAGTCATAGTTACTCCTGCCAGTGTCTCTCCGTTAAACCACAGTCACATCTACCATTTTCCTCTGCCCCTTTCACCAGACGCGATACGCCATTATTTGTCGACATTATGACTTTCACAGTACTCCTGCTATGGGCTCCTCCAGTTTACCAATGTATTTCGCCTGTTGACGGGGCATTTGGATACCTTAAGAGAGTCATAGTTACTCCTGTCAGTTGCTCCCCGTTTTACCAAAGTCACATTTTAATCTTATTCTGGCCAGTTCACCTGAATCGATACGCCATTATCAGTCAACCTAAAGTATATCACAGTACTCCTGCCGGGAGCTTCTCGAGTTTGGCGATGTATTTCACCTGTTGACGAGGCATTTGGATACCTTAAGAGAGTCATAGTTACCCCTTGCTGTTGCTCCCCATTTTACAACAGGCACATCTACAAGCTTACTCTGGCCAATTCTCCTGAAGCGATACGCTAATATCTGTTGACATAAAGACTTTCACAGTACTCCTGCCGGGAGCTTTTCGACTTTGCCGATGTATTTCGCCTATTGACGAGGCGTTTGGCTACCTTAAGAGAGTCATAGTTACTCCTGCCAGTGTCTCTCCGTTAAACCACAGACACATCTACCATTTTCCTCTGCTCCTTTTACCAGACGCGATACGCCATTATTTGTCGACATCATGTCTTTCAAAGTACTCCTGCTAGGAAATCCTCCAGTTTACCAATGTATTTCGCCTTTTGACGAGGCATTTGGCTACCTTAAGAGAGTCATAGTTATTCCTGTCAGTTGCTCCCCGTTTTACCACAGTCACATTTTCAATCTTATTCTGGCCAGTTCACCTGAAGCGATACGCCATTATCAGTCAACCTAAAGAATATCACAGTACTCCTGCCGGGAGCTTCTCGAGTTTGCCGATGTATTTCGCCTGTTGACGAGGCATTTGGATACCTTAAGAGAGTCATAGTTACCCCTTGCTGTTGCTCCCCATTTTACAACAGGCACATCTACAAGCTTACTCTGGCCAATTCTCCTGAAGCGATACACTAATATCTGTTGACATAAAGACTTTCACAGTACTCCTGCCGGGAGCTTTTCGACTTTGCCTATGTATTTCGCCTATTGACGAGGCGTTTGGCTACCTTAAGAGAGTCATAGTTACTCCTGCCAGTGTCTCTCCGTTAAACCACAGTCACATCTACCATTTTCCTCTGCCCCTTTCACCAGACGCGATACGCGATTATTTGTCGACATTATGACTTTCACAGTACTCCTGCTATGGGCTCCTCCAGTTTACCAATGTATTTCGCCTGTTGACGGGGCATTTGGCTACCTTAAGAGAGTCATAGTTACTCCTGTCAGTTGCTCCCCGTTTTACCACAGTCACATTTTCAATCTTATTCTGGCCAGTTCACCTGAAGGGATACGCCATTATCAGTCAACCTAAAGAATATCACAGTACTCCTGCCGGGAGCTTCTCGAGTTTGCCGATGTATTTCGCCTGTTGACGAGGCATTTGGATACCTTAAGAGAGTCATAGTTACCCCTTGCTGTTGCTCCCCATTTTACAACAGGCACATCTACAAGCTTACTCTGGCCAATTCTCCAGAAGCGATACGCTAATATCTGTTGACATAAAGACTTTCACAGTTCTCCTGCCGGGAGCTTCTCCACTTTGCCGACGTATTTCGCTTATTGACGAGGCATCTGACTACCTTAAGAGAGTCATAGTTACTCCTGCCAGTGTCTCTCCGTTAAACCACAGTCACATCTACCATTTTCCTCTGCCCCTTTCACCAGACGCGATACGCCATTATTTGTCGACATCATGTCTTTCAAAGTACTCCTGCTAGGGGCTCCTCCAGTTTACCAATGTATTTCGCCTGTTGACGAGGCATTTGGCTACCTTAAGAGAGTCAAACTTACTCCTGACAGTTGCTCCCCGTTTTACCACAGTCACATTTCCAATCTTATTCTGGCCAGTTCACCTGAAGCGATACGCCATTATCAGTCAACCTAAAGAATATCACAGTACTCCTGCCGGGAGCTATCGAGTTTGCCGATGTATTTCGCCTGTTGACGAGGCATTTGGATACCTTAAGAGAGTCATAGTTACCCCTTGCTGTTGCTCCCCATTTTACAACAGGCACATCTACAAGCTTACTCTGGCCAATTCTCCTGAAGCGATACGCTAATATCTGTTGACATAAAGACTTTCACAGAACTCCTGCCGGGAGCTTTTCGACTTTGCCGATGTATTTCGCCTATTGACGAGGCGTTTGGATACCTTAAGAGAGTCATAGTTACTCCTGCCAGTGTCTCTCTGTTAAACCACAGACACAACTACCATTTTCCTCTGCCCCTTTCACCAGACGCGATACGCCATTATTTGTCGACATTATGACTTTCACAGTACTCCTGCTATGGGCTCCTCCAGTTTACCAATGTATTTCGCCTGTTGACGGGGCATTTGGCTACCTTAAGAGAGTCATAGTTACTCCTGTCAGTTGCTCCCCGTTTTACCACAGTCACATTTTCAATCTTATTCTGGCCAGTTCACCTGAAGGGATACGCCATTATCAGTCAACCTAAAGAATATCACAGTACTCCTGCCGGGAGCTTCTCGAGTTTGCCGATGTATTTCGCCTGTTGACGAGGCATTTGGATACCTTAAGAGAGTCATAGTTACCCCTTGCTGTTGCTCCCCATTTTACAACAGGCACATCTACAAGCTTACTCTGGCCAATTCTCCTGAAGCGATACGCTAATATCTGTTGACATAAAGACTTTCACAGTTCTCCTGCCGGGAGCTTCTCCACTTTGCCGACGTATTTCGCTTATTGACGAGGCATCTGACTACCTTAAGAGAGTCATAGTTACTCCTGCCAGTGTCTCTCCGTTAAACCACAGTCACATCTACCATTTTCCTCTGCCCCTTTCACCAGACGCGATACGCCATTATTTGTCGACATCATGTCTTTCAAAGTACTCCTGCTAGGGGCTCCTCCAGTTTACCAATGTATTTCGCCTGTTGACGAGGCATTTGGCTACCTTAAGAGAGTCAAACTTACTCCTGACAGTTGCTCCCCGTTTTACCACAGTCACATTTCCAATCTTATTCTGGCCAGTTCACCTGAAGGGATACGCCATTATCAGTCAACCTAAAGAATATCACAGTACTCCTGCCGGGAGCTCTCGAGTTTGCCGATGTATTTCGCCTGTTGACGAGGCATTTGGATACCTTAAGAGAGTCATAGTTACCCCTTGCTGTTGCTCCCCATTTTACAACAGGCACATCTACAAGCTTACTCTGGCCAATTCTCCTGAAGCGATACGCTAATATCTGTTGACATAAAGACTTTCACAGTACTCCTGCCGGGAGCTTTTCGACTTTGCCGATGTATTTCGCCTATTGACGAGGCGTTTGGCTACCTTAAGAGAGTCATAGTTGCTCCTGCCAGTGTCTCTCTGTTAAACCACAGACACAACTACCATTTTCCTCTGCCCCTTTCACCAGACGCGATACGCCATTATTTGTCGACATTATGACTTTCACAGTACTCCTGCTATGGGCTCCTCCAGTTTACCAATGTATTTCGCCTGTTGACGGGGCATTTGGCTACCTTAAGAGAGTCATAGTAACTCCTGTCAGTTGCTCCCCGTTTTACCAAAGTCACATTTTAATCTTATTCTGGCCAGTTCACCTGAATCGATACGCCATTATCAGTCAACCTAAAGTATATCACAGTACTCCTGCCGGGAGCTTCTCGAGTTTGGCGATGTATTTCACCTGTTGACGAGGCATTTGGATACCTTAAGAGAGTCATAGTTACCCCTTGCTGTTGCTCCCCATTTTACAACAGGCACATCTACAAGCTTACTCTGGCCAATTCTCCTGATGCGATACGCTAATATCTGTTGACATAAAGACTTTCACAGTACTCCTGCCGGGAGCTTTTCGACTTTGCCGATGTATTTCGCCTATTGACGAGGCGTTTGGCTACCTTAAGAGAGTCATAGTTACTCCTGCCAGTGTCTCTCCGTTAAACCACAGACACATCTACCATTTTCCTCTGCCCCTTTCACCAGACGCGATACGCCATTATTTGTCGACATCATGTCTTTCAAAGTACTCCTGCTAGGAAATCCTCCAGTTTACCAATGTATTTCGCCTTTTGACGAGGCATTTGGCTACCTTAAGAGAGTCATAGTTATTCCTGTCAGTTGCTCCCCGTTTTACCACAGTCACATTTTCAATCTTATTCTGGCCAGTTCACCTGAAGCGATACGCCATTATCAGTCAACCTAAAGAATATCACAGTACTCCTGCCAGGAGCTTCTCGAGTTTGCCGATGTATTTCGCCTGTTGACGAGGCATTTGGATACCTTAAGAGAGTCATAGTTACCCCTTGCTGTTGCTCCCCATTTTACAACAGGCACATCTACAAGCTTACTCTGGCCAATTCCTCTGAAGCGATACACTAATATCTGTTGACATAAAGACTTTCACAGTACTCCTGCCGGGAGCTTTTCGACTTTGCCTATGTATTTCGCCTATTGACGAGGCGTTTGGCTACCTTAAGAGAGTCATAGTTACTCCTGCCAGTGTCTCTCCGTTAAACCACAGTCACATCTACCATTTTCCTCTGCCCCTTTCACCAGACGCGATACGCCATTATTTGTCGACATTATGACTTTCACAGTACTCCTGCTATGGGCTCCTCCAGTTTACCAATGTAATTCGCCTGTTGACGGGGCATTTGGCTACCTTAAGAGAGTCATAGTTACTCCTGTCAGTTGCTCCCCGTTTTACCACAGTCACATTTTCAATCTTATTCTGGCCAGTTCACCTGAAGGGATACGCCATTATCAGTCAACCTAAAGAATATCACAGTACTCCTGCCGGGAGCTTCTCGAGTTTGCCGATGTATTTCGCCTGTTGACGAGGCATTTGGATACCTTAAGAGAGTCATAGTTACCCCTTGCTGTTGCTCCCCATTTTACAACAGGCACATCTACAAGCTTACTCTGGCCAATTCTCCTGAAGCGATACGCTAATATCTGTTGACATAAAGACTTTCACAGTTCTCCTGCCGGGAGCTTCTCCACTTTGCCGACGTATTTCGCTTATTGACGAGGCATCTGACTTCCTTAAGAGAGTCATAGTTACTCCTGCCAGTGTCTCTCCGTTAAACCACAGTCACATCTACCATTTTCCTCTGCCCCTTTCACCAGACGCGATACGCCATTATTTGTCGACATCATGTCTTTCAAAGTACTCCTGTTAGGGGCTCCTCCAGTTTACCAATGTATTTCGCCTGTTGACGAGGCATTTGGCTACCTTAAGAGAGTCAAACTTACTCCTGACAGTTGCTCCCCGTTTTACCACAGTCACATTTCCAATCTTATTCTGGCCAGTTCACCTGAAGCGATACGCCATTATCAGTCAACCTAAAGAATATCACAGTACTCCTGCCGGGAGCTATCGAGTTTGCCGATGTATTTCGCCTGTTGACGAGGCATTTGGATACCTTAAGAGAGTCATAGTTACCCCTTGCTGTTGCTCCCCATTTTACAACAGGCACATCTACAAGCTTACTCTGGCCAATTCTCCTGAAGCGATACGCTAATATCTGTTGACATAAAGATTTTCACAGTACTCCTGCCGGGAGCTTTTCGACTTTGCCGATGTATTTCGCCTATTGACGAGGCGTTTGGCTACCTTAAGAGAGTCATAGTTACTCCTGCCAGTGTCTCTCTGTTAAACCACAGACACAACTACCATTTTCCTCTGCCCCTTTCACCAGACGCGATACGCCATTATTTGTCGACATTATGACTTTCACAGTACTCCTGCTATGGGCTCCTCCAGTTTACCAATGTATTTCGCCTGTTGACGGGGAATTTGGCTACCTTAAGAGAGTCATAGTTACTCCTGTCAGTTGCTCCCCGTTTTACCAAAGTCACATTTTAATCTTATTCTGGCCAGTTCACCTGAATCGATACGCCATTATCAGTCAACCTAAAGTATATCACAGTACTCCTGCCGGGAGCTTCTCGAGTTTGGCGATGTATTTCACCTGTTGACGAGGCATTTGGATACCTTAAGAGAGTCATAGTTACCCCTTGCTGTTGCTCCGCATTTTACAACAGGCACATCTACAAGCTTACTCTGGCCAATTCTCCTGAAGCGATACGCTAATATCTGTTGACATAAAGACTTTCACAGTACTCCTGCCGGGAGCTTTTCGACTTTGCCGATGTATTTCGCCTATTGACGAGGCGTTTGGCTACCTTAAGAGAGTCATAGTTACTCCTGCCAGTGTCTCTCCGTTATACCACAGACACATCTACCATTTTCCTCTGACCCTTTCACCAGACGCGATACGCCATTATTTGTCGACATCATGTCTTTCAAAGTACTCCTGCTAGGAAATCCTCCAGTTTACCAATGTATTTCGCCTTTTGACGAGGCATTTGGCTACCTTAAGAGAGTCATAGTTATTCCTGTCAGTTGCTCCCCGTTTTACCACAGTCACATTTTCAATCTTATTCTGGCCAGTTCACCTGAAGCGATACGCCATTATCAGTCAACCTAAAGAATATCACAGTACTCCTGCCGGGAGCTTCTCCAGTTTGCCGATGTATTTCGCCTGTTGACGAGGCATTTGGATACCTTAAGAGAGTCATAGTTACCCCTTGCTGTTGCTCCCCATTTTACAACAGGCACATCTACAAGCTTACTCTGGCCAATTCTCCTGAAGCGATACACTAATATCTGTTGACATAAAGACTTTCACAGTACTCCTGCCGGGAGCTTTTCGACTTTGCCTATGTATTTCGCCTATTGACGAGGCGTTTTTCTACCTTAAGAGAGTCATAGTTACTCCTGCCAGTGTCTCTCCGTTAAACCACAGTCACATCTACCATTTTCCTCTGCCCCTTTCACCAGACGCGATACGCCATTATTTGTCGACATTATGACTTTCACAGTACTCCTGCTATGGGCTCCTCCAGTTTACCAATGTATTTCGCCTGTTGACGGGGCATTTGGCTACCTTAAGAGAGTCATAGTTACTCCTGTCAGTTGCTCCCCGTTTTACCACAGTCACATTTTCAATCTTATTCTGGCCAGTTCACCTGAAGGGATACGCCATTATCAGTCAACCTAAAGAATATCACAGTACTCCTGCCGGGAGCTTCTCGAGTTTGCCGATGTATTTCGCCTGTTGACGAGGCATTTGGATACCTTAAGAGAGTCATAGTTACCCCTTGCTGTTGCTCCCCATTTTACAACAGGCACATCTACAAGCTTACTCTGGCCAATTCTCCTGAAGCGATACGCTAATATCTGTTGACATAAAGACTTTCACAGTTCTCCTGCCGGGAGCTTCTCCACTTTGCCGACGTATTTCGCTTATTGAC
This sequence comes from Schistocerca americana, assembly GCF_021461395.2. Classification (NCBI taxonomy): domain Eukaryota; kingdom Metazoa; phylum Arthropoda; class Insecta; order Orthoptera; family Acrididae; genus Schistocerca; species Schistocerca americana. Next base: position 62,342,501 of record NC_060130.1, read on the forward strand.
GAGGCATCTGACTACCTTAAGAGAGTCATAGTTACTCCTGCCAGTGTCTCTCCGTTAAACCACAGTCACATCTACCATTTTCCTCTGCCCCTTTCACCAGACGCGATACGCCATTATTTGTCGACATCATGTCTTTCAAAGTACTCCTGCTAGGGGCTCCTCCAGTTTACCAATGTATTTCGCCTGTTGACGAGGCATTTGGCTACCTTAAGAGAGTCAAACTTACTCCTGACAGTTGCTCCCCGTTTTACCACAGTCACATTTCCAATCTTATTCTGGCCAGTTCACCTGAAGCGATACGCCATTATCAGTCAACCTAAAGAATATCACAGTACTCCTGCCGGGAGCTATCGAGTTTGCCGATGTATTTCGCCTGTTGACGAGGCATTTGGATACCTTAAGAGAGTCATAGTTACCCCTTGCTGTTGCTCCCCATTTTACAACAGGCACATCTACAAGCTTACTCTGGCCAATTCTCCTGAAGCGATACGCTAATATCTGTTGACATAAAGACTTTCACAGTACTCCTGCCGGGAGCTTTTCGACTTTGCCGATGTATTTCGCCTATTGACGAGGCGTTTGGATACCTTAAGAGAGTCATAGTTACTCCTGCCAGTGTCTCTCTGTTAAACCACAGACACAACTACCATTTTCCTCTGCCCCTTTCACCAGACGCGATACGCCATTATTTGTCGACATTATGACTTTCACAGTACTCCTGCTATGGGCTCCTCCAGTTTACCAATGTATTTCGCCTGTTGACGGGGCATTTGGCTACCTTAAGAGAGTCATAGTTACTCCTGTCAGTTGCTCCCCCTTTTACCACAGTCACATTTTCAATCTTATTCTGGCCAGTTCACCTGAAGCGATACGCCATTATCAGTCAACCTAAAGAATATCACAGTACTCCTGCCGGGAGCTTCTCGAGTTTGCCGATGTATTTCGCCTGTTGACGAGGCATTTGGATACCTTAAGAGAGTCATAGTTACCGCTTGCTGTTGCTCCCCATTTTACAACAGGCACATCTACAAGCTTACTCTGGCCAATTCTCCTGAAGCGATACACTAATATCTGTTGACATAAAGACTTTCACAGTACTCCTGCCGGGAGCTTTTCGACTTTGCCTATGTATTTCGCCTATTGACGAGGCGTTTGGCTACCTTAAGAGAGTCATAGTTACTCCTGCCAGTGTCTCTCCGTTAAACCACAGTCACATCTACCATTTTCCTCTGCCCCTTTCACCAGACGCGATACGCCATTATTTGTCGACATTATGACTTTCACAGTACTCCTGCTATGGGCTCCTCCAGTTTACCAATGTATTTCGCCTGTTGACGGGGCATTTGGCTACCTTAAGAGAGTCATAGTTACTCCTGTCAGTTGCTCCCCGTTTTACCACAGTCACATTTTCAATCTTATTCTGGCCAGTTCACCTGAAGGGATACGCCATTATCAGTCAACCTAAAGAATATCACAGTACTCCTGCCGGGAGCTTCTCGAGTTTGCCGATGTATTTCGCCTGTTGACGAGGCGTTTGGATACCTTAAGAGAGTCATAGTTACTCCTGCCAGTGTCTCTCTGTTAAACCACAGACACAACTACCATTTTCCTCTGCCCCTTTCACCAGACGCGATACGCCATTATTTGTCGACATTATGACTTTCACAGTACTCCTGCTATGGGCTCCTCCAGTTTACCAATGTATTTCGCCTGTTGACGGGGCATTTGGCTACCTTAAGAGAGTCATAGTAACTCCTGTCAGTTGCTCCCCGTTTTACCAAAGTCACATTTTAATCTTATTCTGGCCAGTTCACCTGAATCGATACGCCATTATCAGTCAACCTAAAGTATATCACAGTACTCCTGCCGGGAGCTTCTCGAGTTTGGCGATGTATTTCACCTGTTGACGAGGCATTTGGATACCTTAAGAGAGTCATAGTTACCCCTTGCTGTTGCTCCCCATTTTACAACAGGCACATCTACAAGCTTACTCTGGCCAATTCTCCTGAAGCGATACGCTAATATCTGTTGACATAAAGACTTTCACAGTACTCCTGCCGGGAGCTTTTCGACTTTGCCTATGTATTTCGCCTATTGACGAGGCGTTTGGCTACCTTAAGAGAGTCATAGTTACTCCTGCCAGTGTCTCTCCGTTAAACCACAGTCACATCTACCATTTTCCTCTGCCCCTTTCACCAGACGCGATACGCCATTATTTGTCGACATTATGACTTTCACAGTACTCCTGCTATGGGCTCCTCCAGTTTACCAATGTATTTCGCCTGTTGACGGGACATTTGGCTACCTTAAGAGAGTCATAGTTACTCCTGTCAGTTGCTCCCCGTTTTACCACAGTCACATTTTCAATCTTATTCTGGCCAGTTCACCTGAAGGGATACGCCATTATCAGTCAACCTAAAGAATATCACAGTACTCCTGCCGGGAGCTTCTCGAGTTTGCCGATGTATTTCGCCTGTTGACGAGGCATTTGGATACCTTAAGAGAGTCATAGTTACCCCTTGCTGTTGCTCCCCATTTTACAACAGGCACATCTACAAGCTTACTCTGGCCAATTCTCCTGAAGCGATACGCTAATATCTGTTGACATAAAGACTTTCACAGTTCTCCTGCCGGGAGCTTCTCCACTTTGCCGACGTATTTCGCTTATTGACGAGGCATCTGACTACCTTAAGAGAGTCATAGTTACTCCTGCCAGTGTCTCTCCGTTAAACCACAGTCACATCTACCATTTTCCTCTGCCCCTTTCACCAGACGCGATACGCCATTATTTGTCGACATCATGTCTTTCAAAGTACTCCTGCTAGGGGCTCCTCCAGTTTACCAATGTATTTCGCCTGTTGACGAGGCATTTGGCTACCTTAAGAGAGTCAAACTTACTCCTGACAGTTGCTCCCCGTTTTACCACAGTCACATTTCCAATCTTATTCTGGCCAGTTCACCTGCAGCGATACGCCATTATCAGTCAACCTAAAGAATATCACAGTACTCCTGCCGGGAGCTATCGAGTTTGCCGATGTATTTCGCCTGTTGACGAGGCATTTGGATACCTTAAGAGAGTCATAGTTACCCCTTGCTGTTGCTCCCCATTTTACAACAGGCACATCTACAAGCTTACTCTGGCCAATTCTCCTGAAGCGATACGCTAATATCTGTTGACATAAAGACTTTCACAGTACTCCTGCCGGGAGCTTTTCGACTTTGCCGATGTATTTCGCCTATTGACGAGGCGTTTGGATACCTTAAGAGAGTCATAGTTACTCCTGCCAGTGTCTCTCTGTTAAACCACAGACACAACTACCATTTTCCTCTGCCCCTTTCACCAGACGCGATACGCCATTATTTGTCGACATTATGACTTTCACAGTACTCCTGCTATGGGCTCCTCCAGTTTACCAATGTATTTCGCCTGTTGACGGGGCATTTGGCTACCTTAAGAGAGTCATAGTTACTCCTGTCAGTTGCTCCCCCTTTTACCACAGTCACATTTTCAATCTTATTCTGGCCAGTTCACCTGAAGCGATACGCCATTATCAGTCAACCTAAAGAATATCACAGTACTCCTGCCGGGAGCTTCTCGAGTTTGCCGATGTATTTCGCCTGTTGACGAGGCATTTGGATACCTTAAGAGAGTCATAGTTACCGCTTGCTGTTGCTCCCCATTTTACAACAGGCACATCTACAAGCTTACTCTGGCCAATTCTCCTGAAGCGATACACTAATATCTGTTGACATAAAGACTTTCACAGTACTCCTGCCGGGAGCTTTTCGACTTTGCCTATGTATTTCGCCTATTGACGAGGCGTTTGGCTACCTTAAGAGAGTCATAGTTACTCCTGCCAGTGTCTCTCCGTTAAACCACAGTCACATCTACCATTTTCCTCTGCCCCTTTCACCAGACGCGATACGCCATTATTTGTCGACATTATGACTTTCACAGTACTCCTGCTATGGGCTCCTCCAGTTTACCAATGTATTTCGCCTGTTGACGGGGCATTTGGCTACCTTAAGAGAGTCATAGTTACTCCTGTCAGTTGCTCCCCGTTTTACCACAGTCACATTTTCAATCTTATTCTGGCCAGTTCACCTGAAGGGATACGCCATTATCAGTCAACCTAAAGAATATCACAGTACTCCTGCCGGGAGCTTCTCGAGTTTGCCGATGTATTTCGCCTGTTGACGAGGCGTTTGGATACCTTAAGAGAGTCATAGTTACTCCTGCCAGTGTCTCTCTGTTAAACCACAGACACAACTACCATTTTCCTCTGCCCCTTTCACCAGACGCGATACGCCATTATTTGTCGACATCATGTCTTTCAAAGTACTCCTGCTAGGGGCTCCTCCAGTTTACCAATGTATTTCGCCTGTTGACGAGGCATTTGGATACCTTAAGAGAGTCATAGTTACCCCTTGCTGTTGCTCCCCATTTTACAACAGGCACATCTACAAGCTTACTCTGGCCAATTCTCCTGAAGCGATACGCTAATATCTGTTGACATAAAGACTTTCACAGTACTCCTGCCGGGAGCTTTTCGACTTTGCCGATGTATTTCGCCTATTGACGAGGCGTTTGGCTACCTTAAGAGAGTCATAGTTACTCCTTCCAGTGTCTCTCCGTTAAACCACAGACACATCTACCATTTTCCTCTGCCCCTTTCACCAGACGCGATACGCCATTATTTGTCGACATCATGTCTTTCAAAGTACTCCTGCTAGGAAATCCTCCAGTTTACCAATGTATTTCGCCTTTTGACGAGGCATTTGGCTACCTTAAGAGAGTCATAGTTACTCCTGTCAGTTGCTCCCCGTTTTACCACAGTCACATTTTCAATCTTATTCTGGCCAGTTCAACTGAAGGGATACGCCATTATCAGTCAACCTAAAGAATATCACAGTACTCCTGCCGGGAGCTTCTCGAGTTTGCCGATGTATTTCGCCTGTTGACGAGGCATTTGGATACCTTAAGAGAGTCATAGTTACCCCTTGCTGTTGCTCCCCATTTTACAACAGGCACATCTACAAGCTTACTCTGGCCAATTCTCCTGAAGCGATACGCTAATATTTGTTGACATAAAGACTTTCACAGTTCTCCTGCCGGGAGCTTCTCCACTTTGCCGACGTATTTCGCTTATTGACGAGGCATCTGACTACCTTAAGAGAGTCATAGTTACTCCTGCCAGTGTCTCTCCGTTAAACCACAGTCACATCTACCATTTTCCTCTGCCCCTTTCACCAGACGCGATACGCCATTATTTGTCGACATCATGTCTTTCAAAATACTCCTGCTAGGGGCTCCTCCAGTTTACCAATGTATTTCGCCTGTTGACGAGGCATTTGGCTACCTTAAGAGAGTCAAACTTACTCCTGACAGTTGCTCCCCGTTTTACCACAGTCACATTTTCAATCTTATTCTGGCCAGTTCACCTGAATCGATACGCCATTATCAGTCAACCTAAAGTATATCACAGTACTCCTGCCGGGAGCTTCTCGAGTTTGCCGATGTATTTCACCTGTTGACGAGGCATTTGGCTACCTTAAGAGAGTCAAACTTACTCCTGACAGTTGCTCCCCGTTTTACCACAGTCACATTTCCAATCTTATTCTGGCCAGTTCACCCGAAGCGATACGCCTCTTGACGAGGCATTTGGCTACCTTCAGAGAGTCATAGTTACTCCTGTCAGTTGCTCCCCGTTTTACCACAGTCACATTTTCAATCTTATTCTGGCCAGTTCACCTGAAGGGATACGCCATTATCAGTCAACCTAAAGAATATCACAGTACTCCTGCCGGGAGCTTCTCGAGTTTGCCCATGTATTTCGCCTGTTGACGAGGCATTTGGATACCTTAAGAGAGTCATAGTTTCCCCTTGCTGTTGCTCCCCATTTTAGAACAGGCACATCTACAAGCTTACTCTGGCCAATTCTCCTGAAGCGATACACTAATATCTGTTGACATAAAGACTTTCACAGTACTCCTGCCGGGAGCTTTTCGACTTTGCCTATGTATTTCGCCTATTGACGAGGCGTTTGGCTACCTTAAGAGAGTCATAGTTACTCCTGCCAGTGTCTCTCCGTTAAACCACAGTCACATCTACCATTTTCCTCTGCCCCTTTCACCAGACGCGATACGCCATTATTTGTCGACATTATGACTTTCACAGTACTCCTGCTAGGGGCTCCTCCAGTTTACCAATGTATTTCGCCTGTTGACGGGGCATTTGGCTACCTTAAGAGAGTCATAGTTACTCCTCTCAGTTGCTCCCCGTTTTACCAAAGTCACATTTTAATCTTATTCTGGCCAGTTCACCTGAATCGATACGCCATTATCAGTCAACCTAAAGTATATCGCAGTACTCCTGCCGGGAGCTTCTCGAGTTTTCCGATGTACACTCCTGGAAATGGAAAAAAGAACGCATTGACACCGGTGTGTCAGACCCACCATACTTGCTCCGGACACTACGAGAGGGCTGTACAAGCAATGATCACACGCACGGCACAGCGGACACACCAGGAACCGCGGTGTTGGCCGTCGAATGGCGCTAGCTGCGCAGCATTTGTGCACCGCCGCCGTCAGTGTCAGCCAGTTTGCCGTGGCATACGGAGCTCCATCGCAGTCTTTAACACTGGTAGCATGCCGCGACATCGTGGACGTGAACCGTATGTGCAGTTGACGGACTTTGAGCGAGGGCGTATAGTGGGCATGCGGGAGGCCGGGTGGACGTACCGCCGAATTGCTCAACACGTGGGGCGTGAGGTCTCCACAGTACATCGATGTTGTCGCCAGTGGTCGGCGGAAGGTGCACGTGCCCGTCGACCTGGGACCGGACCACAGCGACGCACGGATGCACGCCAAGACCGTAGGGTCCTACGCAGTGCCGTAGGGGACCGCACCGCCACTTCCCAGCAAATTAGGGACACTGTTACTCCTGGGGTATTGGCGAGGACCATTCGCAACCGTCTCCATGAAGCTGGGCTACGGTCCCGCACACCGTTAGGCCGTCTTCCGCTCACGCCCCAACATCGTGTAGCCCGCCTCCAGTGGTGTCGCGACAGGCGTGAATGGAGGGACGAATGGAGACGTGTCGTCTTCAGCGATGACAGTCGCTTCTGCCTTGGTGCCAATGATGGTCGTATGCGTGTTTGGCGCCGTGCAGGTGAGCGCCACAATCAGGACTGCATACGACCGAGGCACACAGGGCCAACACCCGGCATCATGGTGTGGGGAGCCATCTCCTACGCTGGCCGTACACCACTGGTGATCGTCGAGGGGACACTGAATAGTGCACGGTACATCCAAACCGTCATCGAACCCATCGTTCTACCATTCCTAGACCGGCAAGGGAACTTGCTGTTCCAACAGGACAATGCACGTCCGCATGTATCCCGTGCCACCCAACGTGCTCTAGAAGGTGTAAGTCAACTACCCTGGCCAGCAAGATCTCCGGATCTGTCCCCCATTGAGCATGTTTGGGACTGGATGAAGCGTCGTCTCACGCGGTCTGCACGTCCAGCACGATCGCTGGTCCAACTGAGGCGCCAGGTGGAAATGGCATGGCAAGCCGTTCCACAGGACTACATCCAGCATCTCTACGATAGTCTCCATGGGAGAATAGCAGCCTGCATTGCTGCGAAAGGTGGATATACACTGTACTAGTGCCGACATTGTGCATGCTCTGTTGCCTGTGTCTATGTGCCTGTGGTTCTGTCAGTGTGATCATGTGATGTATCTGACCCCAGGAATGTGTCAATAAAGTTTCCCCTTCCTGGGACAATGAATTCACGGTGTTCTTATTTCAATTTCCAGGAGTGTATTTCACCTGTTGACGAGGCATTTGGATACCTTAAGAGAGTCATAGTTACCCCTTGCTGTTGCTCCCCATTTTACAACAGGCACATCTACAAGCTTACTCTGGCCAATTCTCCTGAAGCGATACACTAATATCTGTTGACATAAAGACTTTCACAGTATTCCTGCCGGGAGCTTTTCGACTTTGCCGATGTATTTTGCCTATTGACGAGGCGTTTGGCTACCTTAAGAGAGTCATAGTTACTCCTGCCAGTGTCTCTCCGTTAAACCACAGACACATCTACCATTTTCCTCTGCCCCTTTCACCAGACGCGATACGCCATTATTTGTCGACATCATGTCTTTCAAAGTACTCCTGCTAGGGGCTCCTCCAGTTTACCTATGTATTTCGCCTTTTGACGAGGCATTTGGCTACCTTAAGAGAGTCATAGTTACTCCTGTCAGTTGCTCCCCGTTTTACCAAAGTCACATTTTAATCTTATTCTGGCCAGTTCACCTGAATCGATACGCCATTATCAGTCAACCTAAAGTATATCACAGTACTCCTGCCGGGAGCTTCTCGAGTTTGCCGATGTATTTCACCTGTTGACGAGGCATTTGGATACCTTAAGAGAGTCATAGTTACCCCTTGCTGTTGCTCCCCATTTTCCAACAGTCACATCTCCAAGCTTACTCTGGCCAGTTCTCCTGAAGCGATACGCTAATGTCTGTTGACATAAAGACTTTCACAGTTCTCCTGCCGGGAGCTTCTCGACTTTGCCGACGTATTTCGCTTATTGACGAGGCATCTGACTACCTTAAGAGAGACATAGTTACTCCTGCCAGTGTCTCTCCGTTAAACCACAGTCACATCTACCATTTTCCTCTGCCCCTTTCACCAGACGCGATACGCCATTATTTGTCGACATCATGTCTTTCAAAGTACTCCTGCTAGGGGCTCCTCCAGTTTACCAACGTATTTCGCCTGTTGACGAGGCATTTGGCTACCTTAAGAGAGTCAAACTTACTCCTGACAGTTGCTCCCCGTTTTTCCACAGTCACATTTCCAATCTTATTCTGGCCAGTTCACCCGAAGCGATACGCCTCTTGACGAGGCATTTGGCTACCTTCAGAGAGTCATAGTTACTCCTGTCAGTTGCTCCCCGTTTTACCACAGTCACATTTTCAATCTTATTCTGGCCAGTTCACCTGAAGGGATACGCCATTATCAGTCAACCTAAAGAATATCACAGTACTCCTGCCGGGAGCTTCTCGAGTTTGCCGATGTATTTCGCCTGTTGACGAGGCATTTGGATACCTTAAGAGAGTCATAGTTTCCCCTTGCTGTTGCTCCCCATTTTACAACAGGCACATCTACAAGCTTACTCTGGCCAATTCTCCTGAAGCGATACACTAATATCTGTTGACATAAAGACTTTCACAGTACTCCTGCCGGGAGCTTTTCAACTTTGCCGATGTATTTCGCCTATTGACGAGGCGTTTGGCTACCTTAAGAGTGTCATAGTTACTCCTGCCAGTGTCTCTCCGTTAAACCACAGTCACATCTACCATTTTCCTCTGCCCCTTTCACCAGACGCGATACGCCATTATTTGTCGACATTATGACTTTCACAGTACTCCTGCTAGGGGCTCCTCCAGTTTACCAATGTATTTCGCCTGTTGACGGGGCATTTGGCTACCTTAAGAGAGTCATAGTTACTCCTGTCAGTTGCTCCCCGTTTTACCAAAGTCACATTTTAATCTTATTCTGGCCAGTTCACCTGAATCGATACGCCATTATCAGTCAACCTAAAGTATATCACAGTACTCCTGCCGGGAGCTTCTCGAGTTTGCCGATGTATTTCACCTGTTGACGAGGCATTTGGATACCTTAAGAGAGTCATAGTTACCCCTTGCTGTTGCTCCCCATTTTACAACAGGCACATCTACAAGCTTACTCTGGCCAATTCTCCTGAAGCGATACGCTAATATCTGTTGACGTAAAGACTTTCACAGTACTCCTGCCTAGAGCTTTTCAAACTTTGCCGATGTATTTCGCCTATTGACGAGGCGTTTGGCTACCTTAAGAGAGTCATAGTTACTCCTGCCAGTGTCTCTCCGTTAAACCACAGACACATCTACCATTTTCCTCTGCCCCTTTCACCAGACGCGATACGCCATTATTTGTCGACATCATGTCTTTCAAAGTACTCCTGCTAGGGGCTCCTCAAGTTTACCAATGTATTTCGCCTTTTGACGAGGCATTTGGCTACCTTAAGAGAGTCATAGTTACTCCTGTCAGTTGCTCCCCGTTTTACCACAGTCACATTTTCAATCTTATTCTGGCCAGTTCACCTGAAGCGATACGCCATTATCAGTCAACCTAAAGAATATCACAGTACTCCTGCCGGGAGCTTCTCGAGTTTGCCGATGTATTTCGCCTGTTGACGAGGCATTTGGATACCTTAAGAGAGTCATAGTTACCCCTTGCTGTTGCTCCCCATTTTACAACAGGCACATCTACAAGCTTACTCTGGCCAATTCTCCTGAAGCGATACACTAATATCTGTTGACATAAAGACTTTCACAGTACTCCTGCCGGGAGCTTTTCGACTTTGCCGATGTATTTCGCCTATTGACGAGGCGTTTGGCTACCTTAAGAGAGTCATAGTTACTCCTGCCAGTGTCTCTCCGTTAAACCACAGTCACATCTACCATTTTCCTCTGCCCCTTTCACCAGACGCGATACGCCATTATTTGTCGACATTATGACTTTCACAGTACTCCTGCTAGGGGCTCCTCCAGTTTACCAATGTATTTCGCCTGTTGACGGGGCATTTGGCTACCTTAAGAGAGTCATAGTTACTCCTGTCAGTTGCTCCCCGTTTTACCAAAGACACATTTTAATCTTATTCTGGCCAGTTCACCTGAATCGATACGCCATTATCAGTCAACCTAAAGTATATCACAGTACTCCTGCCGGGAGCTTCTCGAGTTTGCCGATGTATTTCACCTGTTGACGAGGCATTTGGATACCTTAAGAGAGTCATAGTTACTCCTTGCTGTTGCTCCCCATTTTACAACAGTCACATCTCCAAGCCTACTCTGGCCAGTTCTCCTGAAGCGATACGCTAATGTCTGTTGACATAAAGACTTTCACAGTTCTCCTGCCGGGAGCTTCTCGACTTTGCCGACGTATTTCGCTTATTGACGAGGCATCTGACTACCTTAAGAGAGTCATAGTTACTCCTGCCAGTGTCTCTCCGTTAAACCACAGTCACATCTACCATTTTCCTCTGCCCCTTTCACCAGACGCGATACGCCATTATTTGTCGACATCATGTCTTTCAAAGTACTCCTGCTAGGGGCTCCTCCAGTTTACCAATGTATTTCGCCTGTTGACGAGGCATTTGGCTATCTTAAGAGAGTCAAACTTACTCCTGACAGTTGCTCCCCGTTTTTCCACAGTCACATTTTCAATCTTATTCTGGCCAGTTCACCTGAAGGGATACGCCATTATCAGTCGACCTAAAGAATATCACAGTACTCCTGCCGGGAGCTTCTCGAGTTTGCCGATGTATTTCGCCTGTTGTCGAGGCATTTGGATACCTTAAGAGAGTCATAGTTTCCCCTTGCTGTTGCTCCCCATTTTACAACAGGCACATCTACAAGCTTACTCTGGCCAATCCTCCTGAAGCGATACGCTAATATCTGTTGACATAAAGACTTTCACAGTACTCCTGCCGGGAGCTTCTGGACTTTATCGATGTATTTCGCCTATTGAAGAGGCATTTGGCTACCTTAAGAGAGTCATAGTTACTCCTGCCAGTTTCTCTCCGTTAAACCACAGTCACATCTACAATATTCCTCTGCCCCTTTCACCAGACGCGATACGCCATTATTTGTCGACATTATGACTTTCACAGTACTCCTGCTAGGGGCTCCTCCAGTTTACCAATGTATTTCGCCTGTTGACGAGGCATTTGGCTACCTTAAGAGAGTCATAGTTACTCCTGTCAGTTGCTCCCCGTTTTACCACGGTCACATTTTCAATCTTATTCTGGCCAGTTCACCTGAAGCGATACGCCATTATGAGTCAACCTAAAGAATATCACATTACTCCTGCCGGGAGCTTCTCGAGTTTGCCGATGTATTTCGCCTGTTGACGAGGCATTTAGATACCTTAAGAGAGTCATAGTTTCCCATTGCTGTTGCTCCCTATTTTACAACAGGCACATCTACAAGCTTACTCTGGCCAATTCTCCTGAAGCGATACGCTAATATCTGTTGACATAAAGACTTTCACAGTACTCCTGCCGGGAGCTTCTCGACTTTACCGATGTATTTCGCCTATTGAATAGGCATTTGTCTACCTTAAGAGAGTCATAGTTACTCCTGCCAGTTTCTCACCGTTAAACCACAGTCACATCTACAATATTCCTCAGCCCCTTTCACCAGACGCGATACGCCATTATTTGTCGACATTATGACTTTCACAGTACTCCTGCTAGGGGCCCCTCCAGTTTACCAATGTATTTCGCCTGTAGACGAGGCATTTGGCTACCTTAAGAGAGTCATAGTTACTCCTGTCAGTTGCTCCCCGTTTTACCACGGTCACATTTTCAATCTTATTCTGGCCAGTTCACCTGAAGCGATACGCCATTATCAGTCAACCTAAAGAATATCACAGTACTCCTGCCGGGAGCTCTCGAGTTTGCCGATGTATTTCACCTGTTGACGAGGCATTTGGATACCTTAAGAGAGTCATAGTTACTCCTTGCTGTTGCTCCCCATTTTACAACAGTCACATCTCCAAGCCTACTCTGGCCAGTTCTCCTGAAGCGATACGCTAATGTCTGTTGACATAAAGACTTTCACAGTTCTCCTGCCGGGAGCTTCTCGAGTTTGCCGATGTATTTCGCCTGTTGTCGAGGCATTTGGATACCTTAAGAGAGTCATAGTTTCCCCTTGCTGTTGCTCCCCATTTTACAACAGGCACATCTACAAGCTTACTCTGGCCAATTCTCCTGAAGCGATACGCTAATATCTGTTGACATAAAGACTTTCACAGTACTCCTGCCGGGAGCTTTTCGACTTTGCCGATGTATTTCGCCTATTGACGAGGCGTTTGGCTACCTTAAGAGAGTCATAGTTACTCCTGCCAGTGTCTCTCCGTTAAACCACAGTCACATCTACCATTTTCCTCTGCCCCTTTCACCAGACGCGATACGCCATTATTTGTCGACATTATGACTTTCACAGTACTCCTGCTAGGGGCTCCTCCAGTTTACCAATGTATTTCGCCTGTTGACGGGGCATTTGGCTACCTTAAGAGAGTCATAGTTACTCCTGTCAGTTGCTCCCCGTTTTACCAAAGTCACATTTGAATCTTATTCTGGCCAGTTCACCTGAATCGATACGCCATTATCAGTCAACCTAAAGTATATCACAGTACTCCTGCCGGGAGCTTCTCGAGTTTGCCGATGTATTTCACCTGTTGACGAGGCATTTGGATACCTTAAGAGAGTCATAGTTACTCCTTGCTGTTGCTCCCCATTTTACAACAGTCACATCTCCAAGCTTACTCTGGCCAGTTCTCCTGAAGCGATACGCTAATGTCTGTTGACATAAAGACTTTCACAGTTCTAATGCCGGGAGCTTCTCGACTTTGCCGACGTATTTCGCTTATTGACGAGGCATCTGACTACCTTAAGAGAGTCATAGTTACTCCTGCCAGTGTCTCTCCGTTAAACCACAGTCACATCTACCATTTTCCTCTGCCCCTTTCACCAGACGCGATACGCCATTATTTGTCGACATCATGTCTTTCAAAGTACTCCTGCTAGGGGCTCCTCCAGTTTACCAATGTATTTCGCCTGTTGACGAGGCATTTGGCTACCTTAAGAGAGTCAAACTTACTCCTGACAGTTGCTCCCCGTTTTTCCACAGTCACATTTTCAATCTTATTCTGGCCAGTTCACCTGAAGGGATACGCCATTATCAGTCGACCTAAAGAATATCACAGTACTCCTGCCGGGAGCTTCTCGAGTTTGCCGATGTATTTCGCCTGTTGTCGAGGCATTTGGATACCTTAAGAGAGTCATAGTTTCCCCTTGCTGTTGCTCCCCATTTTACAACAGGCACATCTACAAGCTTACTCTGGCCAATCCTCCTGAAGCGATACGCTAATATCTGTTGACATAAAGACTTTCACAGTACTCCTGCCGGGAGCTTCTGGACTTTACCGATGTATTTCGCCTATTGAAGAGGCATTTGGCTACCTTAAGAGAGTCATAGTTACTCCTGCCAGTTTCTCTCCGTTAAGCCACAGTCACATGTACAATATTCCTCTGCCCCTTTCACCAGACGCGATACGCCATTATTTGTCGACATTATGACTTTCACAGTACTCCTGCTAGGGGCTCCTCTAGTTTACCAATGTATTTCGCCTGTTGACGAGGCATTTGGCTACCTTAAGAGAGTCATGGTTACTCCTGTCAGTTGCTCCCCGTTTTACCACGGTCACATTTTCAATCTTATTCTGGCCAGTTCACCTGAAGCGATACGCCATTATCAGTCAACCTAAAGAATTTCACATTACTCCTGCCGGGAGCTTCTCGAGTTTGCCGATGTATTTCGCCTGTTGACGAGGCATTTAGATACCTTAAGAGAGTCATAGTTTCCCCTTGCTGTTGCTCCCCATTTTACAACAGGCACATCTACAAGCTTACTCTGGCCAATTCTCCTGAAGCGATACGCTAATATCTGTTGACATAAAGACTTTCACAGTACTCCTGCCGGGAGCTTTTCGACTTTGCCGATGTATTTCGCCTATTGACGAGGCGTTTGGCTACCTTAAGAGAGTCATAGTTACTCCTGCCAGTGTCTCTCCGTTAAACCACAGACACATCTACCATTTTCCTCTGCCCCTTTCACCAGACGCGATACGCCATTATTTGTCGACATCATGTCTTTCAAAGTACTCCTGCTAGGGGCTCCTCCAGTTTACCAATGTATTTCGCCTTTTGACGAGGCATTTGGCTACCTTAAGAGAGTCATAGTTACTCCTGTCAGTTGCTCCCCGTTTTACCACGGTCACATTTTCAATCTTATTCTGGCCAGTTCACCTGAAGCGATACGGCATTATCAGTCAACCTAAAGAATATCACATTACTCCTGCCGGGAGCTTCCCGAGTTTGCCGATGTATTTCGCCTGTTGACGAGGCATTTAGATACCTTAAGAGAGTCATAGTTTCCCCTTGCTGTTGCTCCCCATTTTACAATAGGCACATCTACAAGCTTACTCTGGCCAATTCTCCTGAAGCGATACGCTAATATCTGTTGACATAAAGACTTTCACAGTACTCCTGCCGGGAGCTTCTGGACTTTACCGATGTATTTCGCCTATTGAATAGGCATTTGGCTACCTTAAGAGAGTCATAGTTACTCCTGCCAGTTTCTCACCATTAAACCACAGTCACATCTACAATATTCCTCAGCCCCTTTCACCAGACGCGATACGCCATTATTTGTCGACATTATGACTTTCACAGTACTCCTGCTAGGGGCCCCTCCAGTTTACCAATGTATTTCGCCTGTAGACGAGGCATTTGGCTACCTTAAGAGAGTCATAGTTACTCCTGTCAGTTGCTCCCCGTTTTACCACAGTCACATTTTCAATCTTATTCTGGCCAGTTCACCTGAAGGGATACGCCATTATCAGTCAACCTAAAGAATATCACAGTACTCCTGCCGGGAGCTTCTCGAGTTTGCCGATGTATTTCGCCTGTTGTCGAGGCATTTGGATACCTTAAGAGAGTCATAGTTTCCCCTTGCTGTTGCTCCCCATTTTACAACAGGCACATCTACAAGCTTACTCTGGCCAATTCTCCTGAAGCGATACGCTAATATCTGTTGACATAAAGACTTTCACAGTACTCCTGCCGGGAGCTACTGGACTTTACCGATGTATTTCGCCTATTGAAGAGGCATTTGGCTACCTTAAGAGAGTCATAGTTACTCCTGCCAGTGTCTCTCCGTTAAACCACAGACACATCTACAATATTCTTCTGCCCCTTTCACCAGACGCGATACGCCATTATTTGTCGACATTATGACTTTCACAGTACTCCTGCTAGGGGCTCCTCCAGTTTACCAATGTATTTCGCCTGTTGACGAGGCATTTGGCTACCTTAAGAGAGTCATAGTTACTCCTGTCAGTTGCTCCCCGTTTTACCACGGTCACATTTTCAATCTTATTCTGGCCAGTTCATCTGAAGCGATACGCCATTATCAGTCAACCTAAAGAATATCACAGTACTCCTGCCGGGAGCTCTCGAGTTTGCCGATGTATTTCGCCTGTTGACCAGGCATTTGGATACCTTAAGAGAGTCATAGTTACCCCTTGCTGTTGCTCCCCATTTTACAACAGGCACATCTACAAGCTTACTCTGGCCAATTCTCCTGAAGCGATACGCTAATATCTGTTGACATAAAGACTTTCACAGTACTCCTGCCGGGAGCTTTTCGACTTTGCCGATGTATTTCGCCTATTGACGAGGCGTTTGGCTACCTTAAGAGAGTCATAGTTACTCCTGCCAGTGTCTCTCCGTTAAACCACAGACACATCTACCATTTTCCTCTACCCCTTTCACCAGACGCGATACGCCATTATTTGTCGACATCATGTCTTTCAAAGTACTCCTGCTAGGGGCTCCTCCAGTTTACCAATGTATTTCGCCTTTTGACGAGGCATTTGGCTACCTTAAGAGAGTCATAGTTACTCCTGTCAGTTGCTCCCCGTTTTACCACGGTCACATTTTCAATCTAATTCTGGCCAGTTCACCTGAAGCGATATGGCATTATCAGTCAACCTAAAGAATATCACATTACTCCTGCCGGGAGCTTCTCGAGTTTGCCGATGTATTTCGCCTGTTGACGAGGCATTTAGATACCTTAAGAGAGTCATAGTTTCCCCTTGCTGTTGCTCCCCATTTTACAACAGGCACATCTACAAGCTTACTCTGGCCAATTCTCCTGAAGCGATACGCTAATATCTGTTGACATAAAGACTTTCACAGTACTCCTGCCGGGAGCTTCTGGACTTTACCGATGTATTTCGCCTATTGAATAGGCATTTGGCTACCTTAAGAGAGTCATAGTTACTCCTGCCAGTTTCTCACCATTAAACCACAGTCACATCTACAATATTCCTCAGCCCCTTTCACCAGACGCGATACGCCATTATTTGTCGACATTATGACTTTCACAGTACTGCTGCTAGGGGCCCCTCCAGTTTACCAATGTATTTCGCCTGTAGACGAGGCATTTGGCTACCTTAAGAGAGTCATAGTTACTCCTGTCAGTTGCTCCCCGTTTTACCACGGTCACATTTTCAATCTTATTCTGGCCAGTTCACCTGAAGCGATACGCCATTATCAGTCAACCTAAAGAATATCACAGTACTCCTGCCGGGAGCTTCTCGAGTTTGCCGATGTATTTCGCCTGTTGACGAGGCATTTGGATACCTTAAGAGAGTCATAGTTACCCCTTGCTGTTGCTCCCCATTTTACAACAGGCACATCTACAAGCTTACTCTGGCCAATTCTCCTGAAGCGATACGCTAATATCTGTTGACATAAAGACTTTCACAGTACTCCTGCCGGGAGCTTTTCGACTTTGCCGATGTATTTCGCCTATTGACGAGGCGTTTGGCTACCTTAAGAGAGTCATAGTTACTCCTGCCAGTGTCTCTCCGTTAAACCACAGACACATCTACCATTTTCCTCTGCCCCTTTCACCAGACGCGATACGCCATTATTTGTCGACATCATGTCTTTCAAAGTACTCCTGCTAGGGGCTCCTCCAGTTTACCAATGTATTTCGCCTTTTGACGAGGCATTTGGCTACCTTCAGAGAGTCATAGTTACTCCTGTCAGTTGCTCCCCGTTTTACCACAGTCACATTTTCAATCTTATTCTGGCCAGTTCACCTGAAGGGATACGCCATTATCAGTCAACCTAAAGAATATCACAGTACTCCTGCCGGGAGCTTCTCGAGTTTGCCGATGTATTTCGCCTGTTGTCGAGGCATTTGGATACCTTAAGAGAGTCATAGTTTCCCCTTGTTGTTGCCTCCATTTTACAACAGGCACATCTACAAGCTTACTCTGGCCAATTCTCCCGAAGCGATACGCTAATATCTGTTGACATAAAGACTTTCACAGTACTCCTGCCGGGAGCTACTGGACTTTACCGATGTATTTCGCCTATTGAAGAGGCATTTGGCTACCTTAAGAGAGTCATAGTTACTCCTGCCAGTTTCTCTCCGGTAAACCACAGTCACATCTACAATATTCTTCTGCCCCTTTCACCAGACGCGATACGCCATTATTTGTCGACATTATGACTTTCACAGTACTCCTGCTAGGGGCTCCTCCAGTTTACCAATGTATTTCGCCTGTTGACGAGGCATTTGGCTACCTTAAGAGAGTCATAGTTACTCCTTTCAGTTGCTCCCCGTTTTACCACGGTCACATTTTCAATCTTATTCTGGCCAGTTCACCTGAAGCGATACGCCATTATCAGTCAACCTAAAGAATATCACATTACTCCTGCCGGGAGCTTCTCGAGTTTGCCGATGTATTTCGCCTGTTGACGAGGCATTTAGATACCTTAAGAGAGTCATAGTTTCCCCTTGCTGTTGCTCCCCATTTTACAACAGGCACATCTACAAGCTTACTCTGGCCAATTCTCCTGAAGCGATACGCTAATATCTGTTGACATAAAGACTTTCACAGAACTCCTGCCGGGAGCTTCTCGACTTTACCGATGTATTTCGCCTATTGAATAGGCATTTGGCTACCTTAAGAGAGTCATAGTTACTCCTGCCAGTTTCTCACCGTTAAACCACAGTCACATCTACAATATTCCTCAGCCCCTTTCACCAGACGCGATACGCCATTATTTGTCGACATTATGACTTTCACAGTACTCCTGCTAGGGGCCCCTCCAGTTTACCAATGTATTTCGCCTGTAGACGAGGCATTTGGCTACCTTAAGAGAGTCATAGTTACTCCTGTCAGTTGCTCCCCGTTTTACCACGGTCACAT
Organism: Schistocerca americana; assembly: GCF_021461395.2. Lineage (NCBI taxonomy): Eukaryota > Metazoa > Arthropoda > Insecta > Orthoptera > Acrididae > Schistocerca > Schistocerca americana. Next base: position 62,361,414 of record NC_060130.1, read on the forward strand.
TTTCAATCTTATTCTGGCCAGTTCACCTGAAGCGATACGCCATTATCAGTCAACCTAAAGAATATCACAGTACTCCTGCCGGGAGCTCTCGAGTTTGCCGATGTATTTCGCCTGTTGACGAGGCATTTGGATACCTTAAGAGAGTCATAGTTACCCCTTGCTGTTGCTCCCCATTTTACAACAGGCACATCTACAAGCTTACTCTGGCCAATTCTCCTGAAGCGATACGCTAATATCTGTTGACATAAAGACTTTCACAGTACTCCTGCCGGGAGCTTTTCGACTTTGCCGATGTATTTCGCCTATTGACGAGGCGTTTGGCTACCTTAAGAGAGTCATAGTTACTCCTGCCAGTGTCTCTCCGTTAAACCACAGACACATCTACCATTTTCCTCTGCCCCTTTCACCAGACGCGATACGCCATTATTTGTCGACATCATGTCTTTCAAAGTACTCCTGCTAGGGGCTCCTCCAGTTTACCAATGTATTTCGCCTGTAGACGAGGCATTTGGCTACCTTAAGAGAGTCATAGTTACTCCTGTCAGTTGCTCCCCGTTTTACCACAGTCACATTTTCAATCTTATTCTGGCCAGTTCACCTGAAGCGATACGCCATTATCAGTCAACCTAAAGAATATCACAGTACTCCTGCCGGGAGCTTCTCGAGTTTGCCGATGTATTTCGCCTGTTGACGAGGCATTTGGATACCTTAAGAGAGTCATAGTTTCCCCTTGCTGTTGCTCCCCATTTTACAACAGGCACATCTACAAGCTTACTCTGGCCAATTCTCCTGAAGCGATACGCTAATATCTGTTGACATAAAGACTTTCACAGTACTCCTGCCGGGAGCTTTTCGACTTTGCCGATGTATTTCGCCTATTGACGAGGCGTTTGGCTACCTTAAGAGAGTCATAGTTACTCCTGCCAGTGTCTCTCCGTTAAACCACAGACACATCTACCATTTTCCTCTGCCCCTTTCACCAGACGCGATACGCCATTATTTGTCGACATCATGTCTTTCAAAGTACTCCTGCTAGGGGCTCCTCCAGTTTACCAATGTATTTCGCCTTTTGACGAGGCATTTGGCTACCTTCAGAGAGTCATAGTTACTCCTGTCAGTTGCTCCCCGTTTTACCACAGTCACATTTTCAATCTTATTCCGTCCAGTTCACCTGAAGGGATACGCCATTATCAGTCAACCTAAAGAATATCACAGTACTCCTGCCGGGAGCTTCTCGAGTTTGCCGATGTATTTCGCCTGTTGTCGAGGCATTTGGATACCGTAAGAGAGTCATAGTTTCCCCTTGCTGTTGCTCCCCATTTTACAACAGGCACATCTACAAGCTTACTCTGGCCAATTCTCCTGAAGCGATACGCTAATATCTGTTGACATAAAGACTTTCACAGTACTCCTGCCGGGAGCTTCTGGACTTTACCGATGTATTTCGCCTATTGAAGAGGCATTTGGCTACCTTAAGAGAGTCATAGTTACTCCTGCCAGTTTCTCTCCGTTAAACCACAGTCACATCTACAATATTCCTCTGCCCCTTTCACCAGACGCCATACGCCATTATTTGTCGACATTATGACTTTCACAGTACTCCTGCTAGGGGCTCCTCCAGTTTACCAATGTATTTCGCCTGTTGACGAGGCATTTGGCTACCTTAAGAGAGTCATAGTTACTCCTGTCAGTTGCTCCCCGTTTTACCACAGTCACATTTTCAATCTTATTCTGGCCAGTTCACCTGAAGCGATACGCCATTATCAGTCAACCTAAAGAATATCACAGTACTCCTGCCGGGAGCTTCTCGAGTTTGCCGATGTATTTCGCCCGTTGACGAGGCATTTGGATACCTTAAGAGAGTCATAGTTTCCCCTTGCTGTTGCTCCCCATTTTACAACAGGCACATCTACAAACTTACTCTTGCCAATTCTCCTGAAGCGATACGCTAATATCTGTTGACATAAAGACTTTCACAGTACTCCTGCCGGGAGCTTTTCGACTTTCCCGATGTATTTCGCCTATTGACGAGGCGTTTGGCTACCTTAAGAGAGTCATAGTTACTCCTGCCAGTGTCTCTCCGTTAAACCACAGACACATCTACCATTTTCCTCTGCCCCTTTCACCAGACGCGATACGCCATTATTTGTCGACATCATGTCTTTCAAAGTACTCCTGCTAGGGGCTCCTCCAGTTTACCAATGTATTTCGCCTTTTGACGAGGCATTTGGCTACCTTCAGAGAGTCATAGTTACTCCTGTCAGTTGCTCCCCGTTTTACCACAGTCACATTTTCAATCTTATTCCGTCCAGTTCACCTGAAGGGATACGCCATTATCAGTCAACCTAAAGAATATCACAGTACTCCTGCCGGGAGCTTCTCGAGTTTGCCGATGTATTTCGCCTGTTGTCGAGGCATTTGGATACCGTAAGAGAGTCATAGTTTCCCCTTGCTGTTGCTCCCCATTTTACAACAGGCACATCTACAAGCTTACTCTGGCCAATTCTCCTGAAGCGATACGCTAATATCTGTTGACATAAAGACTTTCACAGTACTCCTGCCGGGAGCTTCTGGACTTTACCGATGTATTTCGCCTATTGAAGAGGCATTTGGCTACCTTAAGAGAGTCATAGTTACTCCTGCCAGTTTCTCTCCGTTAAACCACAGTCACATCTACAATATTCCTCTGCCCCTTTCACCAGACGCCATACGCCATTATTTGTCGACATTATGTTTTTCACAGTACTCCTGCTAGGGGCTCCTCCAGTTTACCAATGTATTTCGCCTGTTGACGAGGCATTTGGCTACCTTAAGAGAGTCATAGTTACTCCTGTCAGTTGCTCCCCGTTTTACCACGGTCACATTTTCAATCTAATTCTAGCAGTTCACCTGAAGCGATACGCCATTATCAGTCAACCTAAAGAATATCACATTACTCCTGCCGGGAGCTTCTCGAGTTTGCCGATGTATTTCGCCTGTTGACGAGGCATTTGGATACCTTAAGAGAGTCATAGTTTCCCCTTGCTGTTGCTCACCATTTTACAACAGGCACATCTACAAGCTTACTCTGGCCAATTCTCCTGAAGCGATACGCTAATATCTGTTGACATAAAGACTTTCACAGTACTCCTGCCGGGAGCTTCTGGACTTTACCGATGTATTTCGCCTATTGAAGAGGCATTTGGCTACCTTAAGAGAGTCATAGTTGCTCCTGCCAGTTTCTCTCCGTTAAACCACAGTCACATCTACAATATTCCTCAGCCCCTTTCACCAGACGCGATACGCCATTATTTGTCGACATTGTGACTTTCACAGTACTCCTGCCAGGGGCCTCTCCAGTTTACCAATGTATTTCGCCTGTAGACGAGGCATTTGGCTACCTTCAGAGAGTCATAGTTACTCCTGTCAGTTGCTCCCCGTTTTACCACAGTCACATTTTCAATCTTATTCTGGCCAGTTCACCTGAAGCGATACGCCATTATCAGTCAACCTAAAGAATATCACAGTACTCCTGCCGGGAGCTCTCGAGTTTGCCGATGTATTTCGCCTGTTGACGAGGCATTTGGATACCTTAAGAGAGTCATAGTTACCCCTTGCTGTTGCTCCCCATTTTACAACAGGCACATCTACAAGCTTACTCTGGCCAATTCTCCTGAAACGATACGCTAATATCTGTTGACATAAAGACTTTCACAGTACTCCTGCCGGGAGCTTTTCGACTTTGCCGATGTATTTCGCCTATTGACGAGGCGTTTGGCTACCTTAAGAGAGTCATAGTTACTCCTGCCAGTGTCTCTCCGTTAAACCACAGACACATCTACCATTTTCCTCTGCCCCTTTCACCAGACGCGATACGCCATTATTTGTCGACATCATGTCTTTCAAAGTACTCCTGCTAGGGGCTCCTCCAGTTTACCAATGTATTTCGCCTTTTGACGAGGCATTTGGCTACCTTAAGAGAGTCATAGTTACTCCTGTCAGTTGCTCCCCGTTTTACCACAGTCACATTTTCAATCTTATTCTGGCCAGTTCACCTGAAGCGATACGCCATTATCAGTCAACCTAAAGATTATCACAGTACTCCTGCCGGGAGCTTCTCGAGTTTGCCGATGTATTTCGCCTGTTGACGAGGCATTTGGATACCTTAAGAGAGTCATAGTTTCCCCTTGCTGTTGCTCCCCATTTTACAACAGGCACATCTACAAGCTTACTCTGGCCAATTCTCCTGAAGCGATACGCTAATATCTGTTGACATAATGACTTTCACAGTACTCCTGCCGGGAGCTTTTCGACTTTCCCGATGTATTTCGCCTATTGACGAGGCGTTTGGCTACCTTAAGAGAGTCATAGTTACTCCTGCCAGTGTCTCTCCGTTAAACCACAGACACATCTACCATTTTCCTCTGCCCCTTTCACCAGACGCGATACGCCATTATTTGTCGACATCATGTCTTTCAAAGTACTCCTGCTAGGGGCTCCTCCAGTTTACCAATGTATTTCGCCTTTTGACGAGGCATTTGGCTACCTTCAGAGAGTCATAGTTACTCCTGTCAGTTGCTCCCCGTTTTACCACAGTCACATTTTCAATCTTATTCTGGCCAGTTCACCTGAAGGGATACGCCATTATCAGTCAACCTAAAGAATATCACAGTACTCCTGCCGGGAGCTTCTCGAGTTTGCCGATGTATTTCGCCTGTTGTCGAGGCATTTGGATACCTTAAGAGAGTCATAGTTTCCCCTTGCTGTTGCTCCCCATTTTACAACAGGCACATCTACAAGCTTACTCTGGCCAATTCTCCTGAAGCGATACGCTAATATCTGTTGACATAAAGACTTTCACAGTACTCCTGCCGGGAGCTACTGGACTTTACCGATGTATTTCGCCTATTGAAGAGGCATTTGGCTACCTTAAGAGAGTCATAGTTACTCCTGCCAGTTTCTCTCCGGTAAACCACAGTCACATCTACAATATTCTTCTGCCCCTTTCACCAGACGCGATACGCCATTATTTGTCGACATTATGACTTTCACAGTACTCCTGCTAGGGGCTCCTCCAGTTTACCAATGTATTTCGCCTGTTGACGAGGCATTTGGCTACCTTAAGAGAGTCATAGTTACTCCTTTCAGTTGCTCCCCGTTTTACCACGGTCACATTTTCAATCTTCTTCTGGCCAGTTCACCTGAAGCGATACGCCATTATCAGTCAACCTAAAGAATATCACATTACTCCTGCCGGGAGCTTCTCGAGTTTGCCGATGTATTTCGCCTGTTGACGAGGCATTTAGATACCTTAAGAGAGTCATAGTTTCCCCTTGCTGTTGCTCCCCATTTTACAACAGGCACATCTACAAGCTTACTCTGGCCAATTCTCCTGAAGCGATACGCTAATATCTGTTGACATAAAGACTTTCACAGAACTCCTGCCGGGAGCTTCTCGACTTTACCGATGTATTTCGCCTATTGAATAGGCATTTGGCTACCTTAAGAGAGTCATAGTTACTCCTGCCAGTTTCTCACCGTTAAACCACAGTCACATCTACAATATTCCTCAGCCCCTTTCACCAGACGCGATACGCCATTATTTGTCGACATTATGACTTTCACAGTACTCCTGCTAGGGGCCCCTCCAGTTTACCAATGTATTTCGCCTGTAGACGAGGCATTTGGCTACCTTAAGAGAGTCATAGTTACTCCTGTCAGTTGCTCCCCGTTTTACCACGGTCACATTTTCAATCTTATTCTGGCCAGTTCACCTGAAGCGATGCGCCATTATCAGTCAACCTAAAGAATATCACAGTACCCCTGCCGGGAGCTCTCGAGTTTGCCGATGTATTTCGCCTGTTGACGAGGCATTTGGATACCTTAAGAGAGTCATAGTTACCCCTTGCTGTTGCTCCCCATTTTACAACAGGCACATCTACAAGCTTACTCTGGCCAATTCTCCTGAAGCGATACGCTAATATCTGTTGACATAAAGACTTTCACAGTACTCCTGCCGGGAGCTTTTCGACTTTGCCGATGTATTTCGCCTATTGACGAGGCGTTTGGCTACCTTAAGAGAGTCATAGTTACTCCTGCCAGTGTCTCTCCGTTAAACCACAGACACATCTACCATTTTCCTCTGCCCCTTTCACCAGACGCGATACGCCATTATTTGTCGACATCATGTCTTTCAAAGTACTCCTGCTAGGGGCTCCTCCAGTTTACCAATGTATTTCGCCTTTTGACGAGGCATTTGGCTACCTTAAGAGAGTCATAGTTACTCCTGTCAGTTGCTCCCCGTTTTACCACAGTCACATTTTCAATCTTATTCTGGCCAGTTCACCTGAAGCGATACGCCATTATCAGTCAACCTAAAGAATATCACAGTACTCCTGCCGGGAGCTTCTCGAGTTTGCCGATGTATTTCGCCTGTTGTCGAGGCATTTGGATACCTTAAGAGAGTCATAGTTTCCCCTTGCTGTTGCTCCCCATTTTACAACAGGCACATCTACAAGCTTACTCTGGCCAATTCTCCTGAAGCGATACGCTAATATCTGTTGACATAAAGACTTTCACAGTACTCCTGCCGGGAGCTTTTCGACTTTGCCGATGTATTTCGCCTATTGACGAGGCGTTTGGCTACCTTAAGAGAGTCATAGTTACACCTGCCAGTGTCTCTCCGTTAAACCACAGACACATCTACCATTTTCCTCTGCCCCTTTCACCAGACGCGATACGCCATTATTTGTCGACATCATGTCTTTCAAAGTACTCCTGCTAGGGGCTCCTCCAGTTTACCAATGTATTTCGCCTTTTGACGAGGCATTTGGCTACCTTCAGAGAGTCATAGTTACTCCTGTCAGTTGCTCCCCGTTTTACCACAGTCACATTTTCAATCTTATTCTGGCCAGTTCACCTGAAGGGATACGCCATTATCAGTCAACCTAAAGAATATCACAGTACTCCTGCTGGGAGCTTCTCGAGTTTGCCGATGTATTTCGCCTGTTGTCGAGGCATTTGGATACCGTAAGAGAGTCATAGTTTCCCCTTGCTGTTGCTCCCCATTTTACAACAGGCACATCTACAAGCTTACTCTGGCCAATTCTCCTGAAGCGATACGCTAATATCTGTTGACATAAAGACTTTCACAGTACTCCTGCCGGGAGCTTCTGGACTTTACCGATGTATTTCGCCTATTGAAGAGGCATTTGGCTACCTTAAGAGAGTCATAGTTACTCCTGCCAGTTTCTCTCCGTTAAACCACAGTCACATCTACAATATTCCTCTGCCCCTTTCACCAGACGCCATACGCCATTATTTGTCGACATTATGACTTTCACAGTACTCCTGCTAGGGGCTCCTCCAGTTTACCAATGTATTTCGCCTGTTGACGAGGCATTTGGCTACCTTAAGAGAGTCATAGTTACTCCTGTCAGTTGCTCCCCGTTTTACCACAGTCACATTTTCAATCTTATTCTGGCCAGTTCACCTGAAGCGATACGCCATTATCAGTCAACCTAAAGAATATCACAGTACTCCTGCCGGGAGCTTCTCGAGTTTGCCGATGTATTTCGCCCGTTGACGAGGCATTTGGATACCTTAAGAGAGTCATAGTTTCCCCTTGCTGTTGCTCCCCATTTTACAACAGGCACATCTACAAACTTACTCTTGCCAATTCTCCTGAAGCGATACGCTAATATCTGTTGACATAAAGACTTTCACAGTACTCCTGCCGGGAGCTTTTCGACTTTGCCGATGTATTTCGCCTATTGACGAGGCGTTTGGCTACCTTAAGAGAGTCATAGTTACTCCTGCCAGTGTCTCTCCGTTAAACCACAGACACATCTGCCATTTTCCTCTGCCCCTTTCACCAGACGCGATACGCCATTATTTGTCGACATCATGTCTTTCAAAGTACTCCTGCTAGGGGCTCCTCCAGTTTACCAATGTATTTCGCCTTTTGACGAGGCATTTGGCTACCTTCAGAGAGTCATAGTTACTCCTGTCAGTTGCTCCCCGTTTTACCACAGTCACATTTTCAATCTTATTCTGGCCAGTTCACCTGAAGGGATACGCCATTATCAGTCAACCTAAAGAATATCACAGTACTCCTGCCGGGAGCTTCTCGAGTTTGCCGATGTATTTCGCCTGTTGTCGAGGCATTTGGATACCTTAAGAGAGTCATAGTTTCCCCTTGCTGTTGCTCCCCATTTTACAACAGGCACATCTACAAGCTTACTCTGGCCAATTCTCCTGAAGCGATACGCTAATATCTGTTGACATAAAGACTTTCACAGTACTCCTGCCGGGAGCTTCTGGACTTTACCGATGTATTTCGCCTATTGAAGAGGCATTTGGCTACCTTAAGAGAGTCATAGTTACTCCTGCCAGTTTCTCTCCGTTAAACCACAGTCACATCTACAATATTCCTCTGCCCCTTTCACCAGACGCCATACGCCATTATTTTTTATTTATTTATTTATTTATTTATTTATTGTTCCGTGGGACCACATTTAGGAGAAGTCTCCATGGTCATGGAACGAGTCAATACATGAAATTATAACACGATTGTAGAAACAGATAAAATGAAATATAAGAAACATATTCAGGCGACAAGTCGTTAGTTTAAATAAAGAAATCAAAAATGTACACTGGAATTTGCTTAATTTTGTATCTCTTCCAGGAGCTCCTCGACAGAATAGAAGGAGTGAACCATGAGGAAACTCTTCAGTTTAGACTTAAAAGTGTTTGGGCTACTGCTAAGATTTTTGAGTTCTTGTGGTAGCTTATTGAAAATGGATGCAGCAGAATACTGCACTCCTTTCTGCACAAGTGTCAAGGAAGTGCATTCCACATGCAGATTTGATTTCTGCCGAGTATTAACTGAGTGAAAGCTGCTAACTCTTGGGAATAAGCTAATATTGCTAACAACAAACGACATTAAAGAAAATACATACTGTGAGGGCAACGTCAAAATTCCCAGACTATTGAATAGGGGTCGACAAGAGGTTTTCGAACTTACACCATACATAGCTCGAACAGCCCGTTTTTGAGCCAAAAATACCCTTTTTGAATCAGAAGAATTACCCCAAAAAATAATACCATATGACATAAGCGTATGAAAATATGCGAAGTATACTACTTTTCGTGTTGAAATGTCACTTATTTCAGATACTGTTCTAATGGTAAATAAAGCGGCATTTAGTTTCTGAACAAGATCCTGAACATGGGCTTTCCACAACAGCTTACTATCTATCTGTACGCCTAGGAACTTGAACTGTTCCGTCTCGCTTATAACATGCCCATCCTGTCTGATTAAAATGTCAGTTCTTGTTGAATTGTGGGTTAGAAACTGTAAAAACTGAGTCTTACTGTGATTTAGCATCAAATTATTTTCCACAAGCCACGAACTTATATCATGAACTACATTATTTGATGATGTTTCAATATTACACACAAGATCCTTCACTACCAAGGTGGTGTCATCAGCAAACAGAAATATTTTTGAATCACCTGTAATACTAGAAGGCATATCATTTACATAAATAAGGAACAGCAGTGGCCCCAGCACCGACCCTTGGGGAACGCCCCATTTAACAGTGCCCCATTGGGACTGAACATCATTACCACTCTCAATATTGCGGAGGATTACCTTCTGCTTTCTGTTCTTAAAGTAGGAGGCGAACCAATTGTAAGCTACTCCCCTTACTCCATAATGTTCCAACTTCTGCAGTAATATTTTGTGGTCAACACAGTCAAAAGCCTTCGTTAAATCAAAGAAAACACCTAACGTTCGCAACCTTTTATTTAATCCGTCCAAAACCTCACAGAGAAAAGAGACTATAGCATTTTCAGTTGTTAAACCGTTTCTAAAACCAAACTGTACATTTGACAGCAAATTATGTGAATTTAAATGCTGCAGTAACCTTGTATATACAACCCTCTCAATAACTTTAGCAAACACTGATGGCATAGAAATAGGTCTATAATTGTCAACATTATCCCTGTCTCCCTTTTTATAAAGTGGCTTCACTACCGAGTACTTTAATCGGTCAGGAAACCGACCACTCCTAAAGGAAAAGTTACAGATATGGCTAAGTACTGAGCTAACATACGTGGAACAATACTTCAGTATTCTGCTAGATACCCCGTCATATCCATGAGAGTTCTTGGTCTTTAGTGATTTAATTATTAACTCAATCTCCCTCTTGTTAGTATCATGGAGGAGCATTTCAGGTAACAGTCTCGGAACACTTTTTTCTAAGAGCGTTATATGATTCCCTGTTGGGACTAGGTTTCTATTTAGTTCACCTGCTATATTCAGAAAGTGATTATTAAGTACTGTACATATATGCGACTTATCAGTAACACGGACATCCCCACTACGCACTGATTCTATATTCTCGACCTGTCTCTGCAGACCAGCCACTTCCTTTACGACTGACCATATGGTTTTAATTTTATCCTGAGACTTAGCTATTCTATCTGCATACCACATACTTTTTGCCTTCCTGATAACTTTTTTAAGCACCTTACAATACTGTTTGTAATGGGCTGCTGCATTTAGATTTTGACTGATTCTAACGTTTTGATATAATTGCCACTTTGTTCTACAAGATATTCTTATCCCTTTAGTCAGCCACCCAGGCTGCCTGTTTGTGCTAGTACCCTGTTTTGAACGTTCTAACGGAAAGCAACTTTCAAAGAGCACGAGAAAAGTCTTGAGGAAAGCATTATATTTATCGTCTACTGTATCAGCACTATAAACATCTTGCCACTCTTGTTCCTTGATAAGGTTTACAAAAGTCTGTACAGCAACTGGATCAGCTTTCCTAAAACGTTGGTAACTATATTTAACATGTGTTGCAGCACAAAAAACTTTTAGACTTAAAATTTGTGCATCATGATCTGAAAGGCCATTCACCTTTTTGCTAACAGAATGCCCTTCTAATAATGACGAATGAACAAAAATATTGTCTATGGTTGTTCTACTGTTCCCTTGCACTCACGTTGGAAAGAATACGGTTTGCATAAGATTATATGAATTAAGGAGGTCTACCAGCATCCTTTTCCTTGCACAATCACTTATACAATTAATATTGAAGTCACCACATATAACTAACTTTTTGTATTTCCTATAAAGTGAACCAAGAACCTCCTCTAGCTTTAGCAAAAATGTTGTGAAATCGGAGTCTGGGGATCTATAAATAACAACAGTAAGAAGTTTAGCTCCACTAAATTTAACCACACCTGCACAACATTCAAACACCTTTTCGGTGCAGTACTTTGAAACATCAATTGACTCAAATGGGATACCGTTTTTCACATACATGGCCACTCCCCCACACCGCAAAGAGCTCCTAGAAAAGCTGCTAGCCAACCTGTATCCTGGTAAAGGAAGCCTCTGAATTATCTCCTTATTTAAGAAGTGTTCAGATATACCAATAATTTCAGAGTCAACATCTATAAGCAGTTCACTAACTTTATCTCTAATACCTTGTATATTTTGATGAAATATACTAATTCCCTCATTAATCGGATACCCAAGCTTTGTAGAGAGTGGTTTCTTTGTTAGAGAGACTTCCCTTAAGCAGGAATACCTATCAGCTGACTTCAATCTAAAAAAGGTACAGCTCTAACACCCACAACTACCGGAATTTTCCCATGAGTGATCCCACCACCCCCACCTATGCTGTCACCTATAAGTTTTGCCAACCTCCCCTTCCCATACCTGTTGAGGTGCAGGCCATGTCTAGTGAAACCCGTCCTACTGATAGACTCCACCGACACCACTGAAATGTGACTCATGCCTTCTGTCATCAGCGCACCCCCAAGTCTCATGTTATTACGCCTGACGGCTGTATTAAGATGAGGCCGATCGTGACGCTGAAACAGTTCCACGAAATGCACATTCGTGTTGCCAGTCTGAGTGGCTATCTTTTCCAGGTCACCATCTATGTCATACTCCCCATCCCTATCAATACTATTACCAGCCCCACCCACAATCACTACCTGATCCTCTTTAGTAAAATCCCTACATAACCCCCCTATGTTAAAAGTCACCTGAGCCAATCCTGCATTAGGCTTCACAATGCTGGTGACCTGGTACTCACTCCCCAAAACTTCCTGCAACTGCTGGCCTACACCTCTACCATGAGAACTACCTAACAGCAGAACCTTCTTCTTTCTCTTAGACTTTGCAACTGTCCTAGCCACCGTAACTGCTGAGGTCTGCTGCATACTTCCTACATCTACAGCTACTAGAGATTCCTCTCCACTAGACTCTGACAGTTTGTCGACATTATGTTTTTCACAGTACTCCTGCTAGGGGCTCCTCCAGTTTACCAATGTATTTCGCCTGTTGACGAGGCATTTGGCTACCTTAAGAGAGTCATAGTTACTCCTGTCAGTTGCTCCCCGTTTTACCACGGTCACATTTTCAATCTAATTCTGGCAGTTCACCTGAAGCGATACGCCATTATCAGTCAACCTAAAGAATATCACATTACTCCTGCCGGGAGCTTCTCGAGTTTGCCGATGTATTTCGCCTGTTGACGAGGCATTTGGATACCTTAAGAGAGTCATAGTTTCCCCTTGCTGTTGCTCACCATTTTACAACAGGCACATCTACAAGCTTACTCTGGCCAATTCTCCTGAAGCGATACGCTAATATCTGTTGACATAAAGACTTTCACAGTACTCCTGCCGGGAGCTTCTGGACTTTACCGATGTATTTCGCCTATTGAAGAGGCATTTGGCTACCTTAAGAGAGTCATAGTTGCTCCTGCCAGTTTCTCTCCGTTAAACCACAGTCACATCTACAATATTCCTCAGCCCCTTTCACCAGACGCGATACGCCATTATTTGTCGACATTATGACTTTCACAGTACTCCTGCTAGGGGCCTCTCCAGTTTACCAATGTATTTCGCCTGTAGACGAGGCATTTGGCTACCTTAAGAGAGTCATAGTTACTCCTGTCAGTTGCTCCCCGTTTTACCACGGTCACATTTTCAATCTTATTCTGGCCAGTTCACCTGAAGCGATACGCCATTATCAGTCAACCTAAAGAATATCACAGTACTCCTGCCGGGAGCTCTCGAGTTTGCCGATGTATTTCGCCTGTTGACGAGGCATTTGGATACCTTAAGAGAGTCATAGTTACCCCTTGCTGTCGCTCCCCATTTTACAACAGGCACATCTACAAGCTTACTCTGGCCAATTCTCCTGAAACGATACGCTAATATCTGTTGACATAAAGACTTTCACAGTACTCCTGCCGGGAGCTTTTCGACTTTGCCGATGTATTTCGCCTATTGACGAGGCGTTTGGCTACCTTAAGAGAGTCATAGTTACTCCTGCCAGTGTCTCTCCGTTAAACCACAGACACATCTACCATTTTCCTCTGCCCCTTTCACCAGACGCGATACGCCATTATTTGTCGACATCATGTCTTTCAAAGTACTCCTGCTAGGGGCTCCTCCAGTTTACCAATGTATTTCGCCTTTTGACGAGGCATTTGGCTACCTTAAGAGAGTCATAGTTACTCCTGTCAGTTGCTCCCCGTTTTACCACAGTCACATTTTCAATCTTATTCTGGCCAGTTCACCTGAAGCGATACGCCATTATCAGTCAACCTAAAGAATATCACAGTACTCCTGCCGGGAGCTTCTCGAGTTTGCCGATGTATTTCGCCTGTTGACGAGGCATTTGGATACCTTAAGAGAGTCATAGTTTCCCCTTGCTGTTGCTCCCCATTTTACAACAGGCACATCTACAAGCTTACTCTGGCCAATTCTCCTGAAGCGATACGCTAATATCTGTTGACATAAAGACTTTCACAGTACTCCTGCCGGGAGCTTTTCGACTTTGCCGATGTATTTCGCCTATTGACGAGGCGTTTGGCTACCTTAAGAGAGTCATAGTTACTCCTGCCAGTGTCTCTCCGTTAAACCACAGACACATCTACCATTTTCCTCTGCCCCTTTCACCAGACGCGATACGCCATTATTTGTCGACATCATGTCTTTCAAAGTACTCCTGCTAGGGGCTCCTCCAGTTTACCAATGTATTTCGCCTTTTGACGAGGTCATTTGGCTACCTTCAGAGAGTCATAGTTACTCCTGTCAGTTGCTCCCCGTTTTACCACAGTCACATTTTCAATCTTATTCTGGCCAGTTCACCTGAAGGGATACGCCATTATCAGTCAACCTAAAGAATATCACAGTACTCCTGCCGGGAGCTTCTCGAGTTTGCCGATGTATTTCGCCTGTTGTCGAGGCATTTGGATACCTTAAGAGAGTCATAGTTTCCCCTTGCTGTTGCTCCCCATTTTACAACAGGCACATCTACAAGCTTACTCTGGCCAATTCTCCTGAAGCGATACGCTAATATCTGTTGACATAAAGACTTTCACAGTACTCCTGCCGGGAGCTTCTGGACTTTACCGATGTATTTCGCCTATTGAAGAGGCATATGGCTACCTTAAGAGAGTCATAGTTACTCCTGCCAGTTTCTCTCCGTTAAACCACAGTCACATCTACAATATTCCTCTGCCCCTTTCACCAGACGCCATACGCCATTATTTGTCGACATTATGACTTTCACAGTACTCCTGCTAGGGGCTCCTCCAGTTTACCAATGTATTTCGCCTGTTGACGAGGCATTTGGCTACCTTAAGAGAGTCATAGTTACTCCTGTCAGTTGCTCCCCGTTTTACCACGGTCACATTTTCAATCTAATTCTGGCAGTTCACCTGAAGCGATACGCCATTATCAGTCAACCTAAAGAATATCACATTACTCCTGCCGGGAGCTTCTCGAGTTTGCCGATGTATTTCGCCTGTTGACGAGGCATTTGGATACCTTAAGAGAGTCATAGTTTCCCCTTGCTGTTGCTCCCCATTTTACAATAGGCACATCTACAAGCTTACTCTGGCCAATTCTCCTGAAGCGATACGCTAATATCTGTTGACATAAAGACTTTCACAGTACTCCTGCCGGGAGCTTCTGGACTTTACCGATGTATTTCGCCTATTGAAGAGGCATTTGGCTACCTAAAGAGAGTCATAGTTGCTCCTGCCAGTTTCTCTCCGTTAAACCACAGTCACATCTACAATATTCCTCAGCCCCTTTTACCAGACGCGATACGCCATTATTTGTCGACATTATGACTTTCACAGTACTCCTGCTAGGGGCCTCTCCAGTTTACCAATGTATTTCGCCTGTAGACGAGGCATTTGGCTACCTTAAGAGAGTCATAGTTACTCCTGTCAGTTGCTCCCCGTTTTACCACAGTCACATTTTCAATCTTATTCTGGCCAGTTCACCTGAAGCGATACGCCATTATCAGTCAACCTAAAGAATATCACAGTACTCCTGCCGGGAGCTTCTCGAGTTTGCCGATGTATTTCGCCTGTTGACGAGGCATTTGGATACCTTAAGAGAGTCATAGTTTCCCCTTGCTGTTGCTCCCCATTTTACAACAGGCACATCTACAAGCTTACTCTGGCCAATTCTCCTGAAGCGATACGCTAATGTCTGTTGACATAAAGACTTTCACAGTACTCCTGCCGGGAGCTTCTGGACTTTACCGATGTATTTCGCCTATTGACGAGGCGTTTGGCTACCTTAAGAGAGTCATAGTTACTCCTGCCAGTGTCTCTCCGTTAAACCACAGACACATCTACCATTTTCCTCTGCCCCTTTCACCAGACGCGATACGCCATTATTTGTCGACATCATGTCTTTCAAAGTACTCCTGCTAGGGGCTCCTCCAGTTTACCAATGTATTTCGCCTTTTGACGAGGCATTTGGCTACCTTAAGAGAGTCATAGTTACTCCTGTCAGTTGCTCCCCGTTTTACCACAGTCACATTTTCAATCTTATTCTGGCCAGTTCACCTGAAGCGATACGCCATTATCAGTCAACCTAAAGAATATCACAGTACTCCTGCCGGGAGCTTCTCGAGTTTGCCGATGTATTTCGCCTGTTGACGAGGCATTTGGATACCTTAAGAGAGTCATAGTTACCCCTTGCTGTTGCTCCCCATTTTACAACAGGCACATCTACAAGCTTACTCTGGCCAATTCTCCTGAAGCGATACGCTAATATCTGTTGACATAAAGACTTTCACAGTACTCCTGCCGGGAGCTTTTCGACTTTGCCGATGTATTTCGCCTATTGACGAGGCGTTTGGCTACCTTAAGAGAGTCATAGTTACTCCTGCCAGTGTCTCTCCGTTAAACCACAGACACATCTACCATTTTCCTCTGCGCCTTTCACCAGACGCGATACGCCATTATTTGTCGACATCATGTCTTTCAAAGTACTCCTGCTAGGGGCTCCTCCAGTTTACCAATGTATTTCATCTTTTGACGAGGCATTTGGCTACCTTAAGAGAGTCATAGTTACTCCTGTCAGTTGCTCCCCGTTTTACCACAGTCACATTTTCAATCTTATTCTGGCCAGTTCACCTGAAGGGATACGCCATTATCAGTCAACCTAAAGAATATCACAGTACTCCTGCCGGGAGCTTCTCGAGTTTGCCGATGTATTTCGCCTGTTGACGAGGCATTTGGATACCTTAAGAGAGTCATAGTTTCCCCTTGCTGTTGCTCCCCATTTTACAAGAGGCACATCTACAAGCTTACTCTGGCCAATCCTCCTGAAGCGATACGCTAATATCTGTTGACATAAAGACTTTCACAGTACTCCTGCCGGGAGCTTCTCGACTTTACCGATGTATTTCGCCTATTGAAGAGGCATTTGGCTACCTTAAGAGAGTCATAGTTACTCCTGCCAGTTTCTCACCATTAAACCACAGTCACATCTACAATATTCCTCAGCCCCTTTCACCAGACGCGATACGCCATTATTTGTCGACATTATGACTTTCACAGTACTCCTGCTAGGGGTCCCTCCAGTTTACCAATGTATTTCGCCTGTAGACGAGGCATTTGGCTACCTTAAGAGAGTCATAGTTACTCCTGTCAGTTGCTCCCCGTTTTACCACGGTCACATTTTCAATCTTATTCTGGCCAGTTCACCTGAAGCGATACGCCATTATCAGTCAACCTAAAGTATATCACATTACTCCTGCCGGGAGCTTCTCGAGTTTGCCGATGTATTTCACCTGTTGACGAGGCATTTGGATACCTTAAGAGAGTCATAGTTACCCCTTGCTGTTGCTCCCCATTTTACAACAGGCACATCTACAAGCTTACTCTGGCCAATTCTCCTGAAGCGATACGCTAATATCAGTTGACATAAAGACTTTCACAGTACTCCTGCCGGGAGCTTTTCGACTTTGCCGATGTATTTCGCCTATTGACGAGGCGTTTGGCTACCTTAAGAGAGTCATAGTTACTCCTGCCAGTGTCTCTCCGTTAAACCACAGTCACATGTACCATTTTCCTCTGCCCCTTTCACCAGACGCGATACGCCATTATTTGTCGACATCATGTCTTTCAAAGTACTCCTGCTAGGGGCTCCTCCAGTTTACCAATGTATTTCGCCTTTTGACGAGGCATTTGGCTACCTTAAGAGAGTCATAGTTACTCCTGTCAGTTGCTCCCCGTTTTACCACAGTCACATTTTCAATCTTATTCTGGCCAGTTCACCTGAAGCGATACGCCATTATCAGTCAACCTAAAGAATATCACAGTACTCCTGCCGGGAGCTTCTCGAGTTTGCCGATGTATTTCGCCTGTTGACGAGGCATTTGGATACCTTAAGAGAGTCATAGTTACCCCTTGCTGTTGCTCCCCATTTTACAACAGGCACATCTACAAGCTTACTCTGGCCAATTCTCCTGAAGCGATACACTATTATCTGTTGACATAAAGACTTTCACAGTACTCCTGCCGGGAGCTTTTCGACTTTGCCGATGTATTTCGCCTATTGACGAGGCGTTTGGCTACCTTAAGAGAGTCATAGTTACTCCTGCCAGTGTCTCTCCGTTAAACCACAGTCACATCTACCATTTTCCTCTGCCCCTTTCACCAGACGCGATACGCCATTACTTGTCGACATTATGACTTTCACAGTACTCCTGCTAGGGGCTCCTCCAGATTACCAATGTATTTCGCCTGTTGACGGGGCATTTGGCTACCTTAAGAGAGTCATAGTTACTCCTGTCAGTTGCTCCCCGTCTTACCACAGTCACATTTTCAATCTTATTCTGGCCAGTTCACCTGAAGGGATACGCCATTATCAGTCAACCTAAAGAATATCACAGTACTCCTGCCGGGAGCTTCTCGAGTTTGCCGATGTATTTCGCCTGTTGACGAGGCATTTGGATACCTTAAGAGAGTCATAGTTTCCCCTTGCTGTTGCTCCCCATTTTACAAGAGGCACATCTACAAGCTTACTCTGGCCAATCCTCCTGAAGCGATACGCTAATATCTGTTGACATAAAGACTTTCACAGTACTCCTGCCGGGAGCTTCTGGACTTTACCGATGTATTTCGCCTATTGAAGAGGCATTTGGCTACCTTAAGAGAGTCATAGTTACTCCTGCCAGTTTCTCTCCGTTAAACCACAGTCACATCTACAATATTCCTCTGCCCCTTTCACCAGACGCGATACGCCATTATTTGTCGACATTATGACTTTCACAGTACTCCTGCTAGGGGCTCCTCCAGTTTACCAATGTATTTCGCCTGTTGACGAGGCATTTGGCTACCTTAAGAGAGTCATAGTTACTCCTGTCAGTTGCTCCCCGTTTTACCACGGTCACATTTTCAATCTTATTCTGGCCAGTTCACCTGAAGCGATACGCCATTATCAGTCAACCTAAAGAATATCACATTACTCCTGCCGGGAGCTTCTCGAGTTTGCCGATGTATTTCGCCTGTTGACGAGGCATTTGGATACCTTAAGAGAGTCATAGTTTCCCCTTGCTGTTGCTCCCCATTTTACAACAGGCACATCTACAAGCTTACTCTGGCCAATTCTCCTGAAGCGATACGCTAATATCTGTTGACATAAAGACTTTCACAGTACTCCTGCCGGGAGCTTCTCGACTTTACCGATGTATTTCGCCTATTGAAGAGGCATTTGGCTACCTTAAGAGAGTCATAGTTACTCCTGCCAGTTTCTCACCATTAAACCACAGTCACATCTACAATATTCCTCAGCCCCTTTCACCAGACGCGATACGCCATTATTTGTCGATATTATGACTTTCACAGTACTCCTGCTAGGGGTCCCTCCAGTTTACCAATGTATTTCGCCTGTAGACGAGGCATTTGGCTACCTTAAGAGAGTCATAGTTACTCCTGTCAGTTGCTCCCCGTTTTACCACGGTCACATTTTCAATCTTATTCTGGCCAGTTCACCTGAAGCGATACGCCATTATCAGTCAACCTAAAGTATATCACAGTACTCCTGCCGGGAGCTTCTCGAGTTTGCCGATGTATTTCACCTGTTGACGAGGCATTTGGATACCTTAAGAGAGTCATAGTTACCCCTTGCTGTTGCTCCCCATTTTACAACAGGCACATCTACAAGCTTACTCTGGCCAATTCTCCTGAAGCGATACGCTAATATCAGTTGACATAAAGACTTTCACAGTACTCCTGCCGGGAGCTTTTCGACTTTGCCGATGTATTTCGCCTATTGACGAGGCGTTTGGCTACCTTAAGAGAGTCATAGTTACTCCTGCCAGTGTCTCTCCGTTAAACCACAGTCACATGTACCATTTTCCTCTGCCCCTTTCACCAGACGCGATACGCCATTATTTGTCGACATCATGTCTTTCAAAGTACTCCTGCTAGGGGCTCCTCCAGTTTACCAATGTATTTCGCCTTTTGACGAGGCATTTGGCTACCTTAAGAGAGTCATAGTTACTCCTGTCAGTTGTTCCCCGTTTTACCACAGTCACATTTTCAATCTTATTCTGGCCAGTTCACCTGAAGCGATACGCCATTATCAGTCAACCTAAAGAATATCACAGTACTCCTGCCGGGAGCTTCTCGAGTTTGCCGATGTATTTCGCCTGTTGACGAGGCATTTGGATACCTTAAGAGAGTCATAGTTACCCCTTGCTGTTGCTCCCCATTTTACAACAGGCACATCTACAAGCTTACTCTGGCCAATTCTCCTGAAGCGATACACTATTATCTGTTGACATAAAGACTTTCACAGTACTCCTGCCGGGAGCTTTTCGACTTTGCCGATGTATTTCGCCTATTGACGAGGCGTTTGGCTACCTTAAGAGAGTCATAGTTACTCCTGCCAGTGTCTCTCCGTTAAACCACAGTCACATCTACCATTTTCCTCTGCCCCTTTCACCAGACGCGATACGCCATTATTTGTCGACATTATGACTTTCACAGTACTCCTGCTAGGGGCTCCTCCAGATTACCAATGTATTTCGCCTGTTGACGGGGCATTTGGCTACCTTAAGAGAGTCATAGTTACTCCTGTCAGTTGCTCCCCGTTTTACCAAAGTCACATTTTAATCTTATTCTGGCCAGTTCAGCTGAATCGATACGCCATTATCAGTCAACCTAAAGTATATCACAGTACTCCTGCCGGGAGCTTCTCGAGTTTGCCGATGTATTTCACCTGTTGACGAGGCATTTGGATACCTTAAGAGAGTCATAGTTACTCCTTGCTGTTGCTCCCCATTTTACAACAGTCACATCTCCAAGCTTACTCTGGCCAGTTCTCCTGAAGCGATACGCTAATGTCTGTTGACATAAAGATTTTCACAGTTCTGCTGCCGGGAGCTTCTCGACTTTGCCGACGTATTTCGCTTATTGACGAGGCATCTGACTACCTTAAGAGAGTCATAGTCACTCCTGCCAGTGTCTCTCCGTTAAACCACAGTCACATCTACCATTTTCCTCTGCCCCTTTCACCAGACGCGATACGCCATTATTTGTCGACATCATGTCTTTCAAAGTACTCCTGCTAGGGGCTCCTCCAGTTTACCAATGTATTTCGCCTGTTGACGAGGCATTTGGCTACCTTAAGAGAGTCAAACTTACTCCTGTCAGTTGCTCCCCGTTTTACCACAGTCACATTTTCAATCTTATTCTGGCCAGTTCACCTGAAGCGATACGCCATTATCAGTCAACCTAAAGAATATCACAGTACTCCTGCCGGGAGCTTCTCGAGTTTGCCGATGTATTTCGCCTGTTGACGAGGCATTTGGATACCTTAAGAGAGTCATAGTTACCCCTTGCTGTTGCTCCCCATTTTACAACAGGCACATCTACAAGCTTACTCTGGCCAATTTTCCTGAAGCGATACACTAATATCTGTTGACATAAAGACTTTCACAGTACTCCTGCCGGGAGCTTTTCGACTTTGCCGATGTATTTCGCCTATTGACGAGGCGTTTGGCTACCTTAAGAGAGTCATAGTTACTCCTGCCAGTGTCTCTCCGTTAAACCACAGTCACATCTACAATATTCCTCAGCCCCTTTCACCAGACGCGATACGCCATTATTTGTCGACATTATGACTTTCACAGTACTCCTGCTAGGGGCTCCTCCAGTTTACCAATGTATTTCGCCTGTTGACGGGGCATTTGGCTACCTTAAGAGAGTCATAGTTACTCCTGTCAGTTGCTCCCCGTTTTACCAAAGTCACATTTTAATCTTATTCTGGCCAGTTCACCTGAATCGATACGCCATTATCAGTCAACCTAAAGTATATCACAGTACTCCTGCCGGGAGCTTCTCGAGTTTGCCGATGTATTTCACCTGTTGACGAGGCATTTGGATACCTTAAGAGAGTCATAGTTACCCCTTGCTGTTGCTCCCCATTTTACAACAGGCACATCTACAAGCTTACTCTGGCCAATTCTCCTGAAGCGATACGCTAATATCAGTTGACATAAAGACTTTCACAGTACTCCTGCCGGGAGCTTTTCGACTTTGCCGATGTATTTCGCCTATTGACGAGGCGTTTGGCTACCTTAAGAGAGTCATAGTTACTCCTGCCAGTGTCTCTCCGTTAAACCACAGACACATCTACCATTTTCCTCTGCCCCTTTCACCAGACGCGATACGCCATTATTTGTCGACATCATGTCTTTCAAAGTACTCCTGCTAGGGGCTCCTCCAGTTTACCAATGTATTTCGCCTTTTGACGAGGCATTTGGCTACCTTAAGAGAGTCATAGTTACTCCTGTCAGTTGCTCCCCGTTTTACCACAGTCACATTTTCAATCTTATTCTGGCCAGTTCACCTGAAGCGATACGCCATTATCAGTCAACCTAAAGAATATCACAGTTCTCCTGCCGGGAGCTTCTCGAGTTTGCCGATGTATTTCGCCTGTTGACGAGGCATTTGGATACCTTAAGAGAGTCATAGTTACCCCTTGCTGTTGCTCCCCATTTTACAACAGGCACATCTACAAGCTTACTCTGGCCAATTCTCCTGAAGCGATACACTAATATCTGTTGACATAAAGACTTTCACAGTACTCCTGCCGGGAGCTTTTCGACTTTGCCGATGTATTTCGCCTATTGACGAGGCGTTTGGCTACCTTAAGAGAGTCATAGTTACTCCTGCCAGTGTCTCTCCGTTAAACCACAGTCACATCTACCATTTTCCTCTGCCCCTTTCACCAGACGCGATACGCCATTATTTGTCGACATTATGACTTTCACAGTAATCCTGCTAGGGGCTCCTCCAGATTACCAATGTATTTCGCCTGTTGACGGGGCATTTGGCTACCTTAAGAGAGTCATAGTTACTCCTGTCAGTTGCTCCCCGTTTTACCACAGTCACATTTTCAATCTTATTCTGGCCAGTTCACCTGAAGGGATACGCCATTATCAGTCAACCTAAAGAATATCACAGTACTCCTGCCGGGAGCTTCTCGAGTTTGCCGATGTATTTCGCATGTTGACGAGGCATTTGGATACCTTAAGAGAGTCATAGTTTCCCCTTGCTGTTGCTCCCCATTTTACAACAGGCACATCTACAAGCTTACTCTGGCCAATCCTCCTGAAGCGATACGCTAATATCTGTTGACATAAAGACTTTCACAGTACTCCTGCCGGGAGCTTCTGGACTTTACCGATGTATTTCGCCTATTGAAGAGGCATTTGGCTACCTTAAGAGAGTCATAGTTACTCCTGCCAGTTTCTCTCCGTTAAACCACAGTCACATCTACAATATTCCTCTGCCCCTTTCACCAGACGCGATACGCCATTATTTGTCGACATTATGACTTTCACAGTACTCCTGCTAGGGGCTCCTCCAGTTTACCAATGTATTTCGCCTGTTGACGAGGCATTTGGCTACCTTAAGAGAGTCATAGTTACTCCTGTCAGTTGCTCCCCGTTTTACCACGGTCACATTTTCAATCTTATTCTGGCCAGTTCACCTGAAGCGATACGCCATTATCAGTCAACCTAAAGAATATCACATTACTCCTGCCGGGAGCTTCTCGAGTTTGTCGATGTATTTCGCCTGTTGACGAGGCATTTGGATACCTTAAGAGAGTCATAGTTTCCCCTTGCTGTTGCTCCCCATTTTACAACAGGCACATCTACAAGCTTACTCTGGCCAATTCTCCTGAAGCGATACGCTAATATCTGTTGACATAAAGACTTTCACAGTACTCCTGCCGGGAGCTTTTCGACTTTGCCGATGTATTTCGCCTATTGACGAGGCGTTTGGCTACCTTAAGAGAGTCATAGTTACTCCTGCCAGTGTCTCTCCGTTAAACCACAGTCACATGTACCATTTTCCTCTGCCCCTTTACCAGACGCGATACGCCATTATTTGTCGACATCATGTCTTTCAAAGTACTCCTGCTAGGGGCTCCTCCAGTTTACCAATGTATTTCGCCTGTTGACGAGGCATTTGGCTACCTTAAGAGAGTCAAACTTACTCCTGAGAGTTGCTCCCCGTTTTACGACAGTCACATTTCCAATCTTATTCTGTCTAGTTCACCCGAAGCGATACGCCTCTTGACGAGGCATTTGGCTACCTTAAGAGAGTCAAAGTTACTCCTGTCAGTTGCTCCCCGTTTTACCACAGTCACATTTTCAATCTTATTCTGGCCAGTTCACCTGAATCGATACGCCATTATCAGTCAACCTAAAGAATAACACAGTACTCCTGCCGGGAGCTTCTCGAGGTTGCCGATGTATTTCGCCTGTTGACGAGGCATTTGGATACCTTAAGAGAGTCATAGTTACCCCTTGCTGTTGCTCCCCATTTTACGACAGGCACATCTACAAGCGTACTCTGGCCAATTCTCCTGAAGCGATACACTAATATCTGTTGACATAAAGACTTTCACAGTACTCCTGCCGGGAGCTTTTCGACTTTGCCGATGTATTTCGCCTATTGACGAGGCGTTTGGCTACCTTAAGAGAGTCATAGTTACTTCTGCCAGTCTCTCTCCGTTAAACCACAGTCACATCTACCATTTCCCTCTGCCCCTTTCACCAGACGCGATACGCCATTATTTGTCGACATTATGACTTTCACAGTACTCCAGCTAGGGGCTCCTCCAGTTTACCAATGTATTTCGCCTGTTGACGGGGCATTTGGCTACCTTAAGAGAGTCATAGTTACTCCTGTCAGTTGCTCCCCGTTTTACCAAAGTCACATTTTAATCTTATTCTGGCCAGTTCACCTGAATCGATACGCCATTATCAGTCAACCTAAAGTATATCACAGTACTCCTGCCGGGAGCTTCTCGAGTTTGCCGATGTATTTCACCTGTTGACGAGGCATTTGGATACCTTAAGAGAGTCATAGTTACTCCTTGCTGTTGCTCCCCATTTTACAACAGTCACATCTCCAAGCTTACTCTGGCCAGTTCTCCTGAAGCGATACGCTAATGTCTGTTGACATTAAGACTTTCACAGTTCTCCTGCCGGGAGCTTCTCGACTTTGCCGACGTATTTCGCTTATTGACGAGGCATCTGACTACCTTAAGAGAGTCATAGTTACTCCTGCCAGTGTCTCTCCGTTAAACCACAGTCACATCTACCATTTTCCTCTGCCCCTTTCACCAGACGCGATACGCCATTATTTGTCGACATCATGTCTTTCAAAGTACTCCTGCTAGGGGCTCCTCCAGTTTACCAATGTATTTCGCCTGTTGACGAGGCATTTGGCTACCTTAAGAGAGTCAAACTTACTCCTGACAGTTGCTCCCCGTTTTACCACAGTCACATTTCCAATCTTATTCTGGCCAGTTCACCCGAAGCGATACGCCTCTTGACGAGGCATTTGGCTACCTTCAGAGAGTCATAGTTACTCCTGTCAGTTGCTCCCCGTTTTACCACAGTCACATTTTCAATCTTATTCTGGCCAGTTCACCTGAAGGGATACGCCATTATCAGTCAACCTAAAGAATATCACAGTTCTCCTGCCGGGAGCTTTTCGACTTTGCCGATGTATTTCGCCTATTGACGAGGCGTTTGGCTACCTTAAGAGAGTCATAGTTACTCCTGCCAGTGTCTCTCCGTTAAACCACAGTCACATCTACCATTTGCCTCTGCCCCTATACCAGACGCGATACGCCATTATTTGTCGACATCATGTCTTTCAAAGTACTCCTGCTAGGGGCTCCTCCAGTTTACCAATGTATTTCGCCTGTTGACGAGGCATTTGGCTACCTTAAGAGAGTCAAACTTACTCCTGAGAGTTGCTCCCCGTTTTACGACAGTCACATTTCCAATCTTATTCTGGCTAGTTCACCCGAAGCGAAACGCCTCTTGACGAGGCATTTGGCTACCTTAAGAGAGTCAAAGTTACTCCTGTCAGTTGCTCCCCGTTTTACCACAGTCACATTTTCAATCTTATTCTGGCCAGTTCACCTGAATCTCTACGCCATTATCAGTCAACCTAAAGTATATCACAGTACTCCTGCCAGGAGCTTCACGAGTTTGCCGATGTATTTCACCTGTTGACGAGGCATTTGGATACCTTAAGAGAGTCATAGTTACTCCTTGCTTTTGCTCCCCATTTTACAACAGTCACATCTCCATGCTTACTCTGGCCAGTTCTCCTGAAGCGATACGCTAATGTCTGTTGACATAAAGACTTTCACAGTTCTCCTGCCGGGAGCTTCTCGACTTTGCCGACGTATTTCGCTTATTGACGAGGCATCTGACTACCTTAAGAGAGTCATAGTTACTCCTGCCAGTGTCTCTCCGTTAAACCACAGTCACATCTACCATTTTCTTCTGCCCCTTTCACCAGACGCGGTACGCCATTATTTGTCGACATCATGTCTTTCAAAGTACTCCTGCTAGGGGCTCCTCCAGTTTACCAATGTATTTCGCCTGTTGACGAGGCATTTGGCTACCTTAAGAGAGTCAAACTTACTCCTGACAGTTGTTCCCCGTTTTACCACAGTCACATTTCCAATCTTATTCTGGCCAGTTCACCCGAAGCGATACGCCTCTTGACGAGGCATTTGGCTACCTTAAGAGAGTCATAGTTACTCCTGTCAGTTGCTCCCCGTTTTACCACAGTCACATTTTCAATCTTATTCTGGCCAGTGCACCTGAAGCGATACGCCATTATCAGTCAACCTAAAGAATATCACAGTACTCCTGCCGGGAGCTTCTCGAGTTTGCCGATGAATTTCGCCTGTTGACGAGGCTTTTGGATACCTTAAGAGAGTCATAGTTTCCCCTTGCTGTTGCTCCCCATTTTACAACAGGCACATCTACAAGCTTACTCTGGCCAATTCTCCTGAAGCGATACACTAATATCTGTTGACATAAAGACTTTCACAGTACTCCTGCCGGGAGCTTTTCGACTTTGCCGATGTATTTCGCCTATTGACGAGGCGTTTGGCTACCTTAAGAGAGTCATAGTTACTCCTGCCAGTGTCTCTCCGTTAAACCACAGTCACATCTACCATTTTCCTCTGCCCCTTTCACCAGACGCGATACGCCATTATTTGTCGACATTATGACTTTCACAGTACTCCTGCTAGGGGCTCCTCCAGTTTACCAATGTATTTCGCCTGTTGACGAGGCATTTGGCTACCTTAAGAGAGTCATAGTTACTCCTGTCAGTTGCTCCCCGTTTTACCACGGTCACATTTTCAATCTTATTCTGGCCAGTTCACCTGAAGCGATACGCCATTATCAGTCAACCTAAAGAATATCACATTACTCCTGCCGGGAGCTTCTCGAGTTTGCCGATGTATTTCGCCTGTTGACGAGGCATTTGGATACCTTAAGAGAGTCATAGTTACCCCTTGCTGTTGCTCCCCATTTTACAACAGGCACATCTACAAGCTTACTCTGGCCAATTCTCCTGAAGCGATACGCTAATATCTGTTGACATAAAGACATTCACAGTACTCCTGCCGGGAGCTTTTCGACTTTGCCGATGTATTTCGCCTATTGACGAGGCGTTTGGCTACCTTAAGAGAGTCATAGTTACTCCTGCCAGTGTCTCTCCGTTAAACCACAGTCACATGTACCATTTTCCTCTGCCCCTTTACCAGACGCGATACGCCATTATTTGTCGACATCATGTCTTTCAAAGTACTCCTGCTAGGGGCTCCTCCAGTTTACCAATGTATTTCGCCTGTTGACGAGGCATTTGGCTACCTTAAGAGAGTCAAACTTACTCCTGAGAGTTGCTCCCCGTTTTACGACAAACACATTTCCAATCTTATTCTGGCTAGTTCACCCGAAGCGATACGCCTCTTGACGAGGCATTTGGCTACCTTAAGAGAGTCAAAGTTACTCCTGTCAGTTGCTCCCCGTTTTACCACAGTCACATTTTCAATCTTATTCTGGCCAGTTCACCTGAATCGATACGCCATTATCAGTCAACCTAAAGTATATCACAGTACTCCTGCCGGGAGCTTCTCGAGTTTGCCGATGTATTTCACCTGTTGACGAGGCATTTGGATACCTTAAGAGAGTCATAGTTACTCCTTGCTGTTGCTCCCCATTTTACAACAGTCACATCTCCATGCTTACTCTGGCCAGTTCTCCTGAAGCGATACGCTAATGTCTGTTGACATAAAGACTTTCACAGTTCTCCTGCCGGGAGCTTCTCGACTTTGCCGACGTATTTCGCTTATTGACGAGGCATCTGACTACCTTAAGAGAGTCATAGTTACTCCTGCCAGTGTCTCTCCGTTAAACCACAGTCACATCTACCATTTTCCTCTGCCCCTTTCACCAGACGCGATACGCCATTATTTGTCGACATCATGTCTTTCAAAGTACTCCTGCTAGGGGCTCCTCCAGTTTACCAATGTATTTCGCCTGTTGACGAGGCATTTGGCTACCTTAAGAGAGTCAAACTTACTCCTGAGAGTTGCTCCCCGTTTTACGACAAACACATTTCCAATCTTATTCTGGCTAGTTCACCCGAAGCGATACGCCTCTTGACGAGGCATTTGGCTACCTTAAGAGAGTCAAAGTTACTCCTGTCAGTTGCTCCCCGTTTTACCACAGTCACATCTTCAATCTTATTCTGGCCAGTTCACCTGAATCGATACGCCATTATCAGTCAACCTAAAGTATATCACAGTACTCCTGCCGGGAGCTTCTCGAGTTTGCCGATGTATTTCACCTGTTGACGAGGCATTTGGATACCTTAAGAGAGTCATAGTTACTCCTTGCTGTTGCTCCCCATTTTACAACAGTCACATCTCCATGCTTACTCTGGCCAGTTCTCCTGAAGCGATACGCTAATGTCTGTTGACATAAAGACTTTCACAGTTCTCCTGCCGGGAGCTTCTCGACTTTGCCGACGTATTTCGCTTATTGACGAGGCATCTGACTACCTTAAGAGAGTCATAGTTACTCCTGCCAGTGTCTCTCCGTTAAACCACAGTCACATCTACCATTTTCCTCTGCCCCTTTCACCAGACGCGATACGCCATTATTTGTCGACATCATGTCTTTCAAAGTACTCCTGCTAGGGGCTCCTCCAGTTTACCAATGTATTTCGCCTGTTGACGAGGCATTTGGCTACCTTAAGAGAGTCAAACTTACTCCTGACAGTTGCTCCCCGTTTTACCACAGTCACATTTCCAATCTTATTCTGGCCAGTTCACCCGAAGCGATACGCCTCTTGACGAGGCATTTGGCTACCTTAAGAGAGTCAAAGTTACTCCTGTCAGTTGCTCCCCGTTTTACCACAGTCACATTTTCAATCTTATTCTGGCCAGTTCACCTGAATCGATACGCCATTATCAGTCAACCTAAAGTATATCACAGTACTCCTGCCGGGAGCTTCTCGAGTTTGCCGATGTATTTCACCTGTTGACGAGGCATTTGGATACCTTAAGAGAGTCATAGTTACTCCTTGCTGTTGCTCCCCATTTTACAACAGTCACATCTCCATGCTTACTCTGGCCAGTTCTCCTGAAGCGATACGCTAATGTCTGTTGACATAAAGACTTTCACAGTTCTCCTGCCGGGAGCTTCTCGACTTTGCCGACGTATTTCGCTTATTGACGAGGCATCTGACTACCTTAAGAGAGTCATAGTTACTCCTGCCAGTGTCTCTCCGTTAAACCACAGTCACATCTACCATTTGCCTCTGCCCCTTTCACCAGACGCGATACGCCATTATTTGTCGACATCATGTCTTTCAAAGTACTCCTCCTAGGGGCTCCTCCAGTTTACCAATGTATTTCGCCTGTTGACGAGGCATTTGGCTACCTTAAGAGAGTCAAACTTACTCCTGACAGTTGCTCCCCGTTTTACCACAGTCACATTTCCAATCTTATTCTGGCCAGTTCACCCGAAGCGATACGCCCCTTGACGAGGCATTTGGCTACCTTAAGAGAGTCATAGTTACTCCTGTCAGTCGCTCCCCGTTTTACCACAGTCACATTTTCACTCTTATTCTGGCCAGTTCACCTGAAGCGATACGCCATTATCAGTCAACCTAAAGAATATCACAGTACTCCTGCCGGGAGCTTCTCGAGTTTGCCGATGTATTTCGCCTGTTGACGAGGCTTTTGGATACCTTAAGAGAGTCATAGTTTCCCCTTGCTGTTGTTCCCCATTTTACAACAGGCACATCTACAAGCTTACTCTGGCCAATTCTCCTGAAGCGATACACTAATATCTGTTGACATAAAGACTTTCACAGTACTCCTGCCGGGAGCTTTTCGACTTTGCCGATGTATTTCGCCTATTGACGAGGCGCTTGGCTACCTTAAGAGAGTCATAGTTGCTCCTGCCAGTGTCTCTCCGTTAAACCACAGTCACATCTACCATTTTCCTCTGCCCCTTTCACCAGACGCGATACGCCATTATTTGTCGACATTATGACTTTCACAGTACTCCTGCTAGGGGCTCCTCCAGTTTACCAATGTATTTCGCCTGTTGACGAGGCATTTGGCTACCTTAAGAGAGTCATAGTAAATCCTGTCAGTTGCTCCCCGTTTTACCACGGTCACATTTTCAATCTTATTCTGGCCAGTTCACCTGAAGCGATACGCCATTATCAGTCAACCTAAAGAATATCACATTACTCCTGCCGGGAGCTTCTCGAGTTTGCCGATGTATTTCGCCTGTTGACGAGGCATTTGGATACCTTAAGAGAGTCATAGTTTCCCCTTGCTGTTGCTCCCCATTTTACAACAGGCACATCTACAAGCTTACTCTGGCCAATTCTCCTGAAGCGATACGCTAATATCTGTTGACATAAAGACTTTTACAGTACTCCTGCCGGGAGCTTCTCGACTTTACCGATGCATTTCGCCTATTGAATAGGCATTTGGCTACCTTAAGAGAGTCATAGTTACTCCTGCCAGTTTCTCTCCGTTAAACCACAGTCACATCTACAATATTCCTCAGCCCCTTTCACCAGACGCGATACGCCATTATTTGTCGACATTATGACTCTCACAGTACTCCTGCTAGGGGCCCCTCCAGTTTACCAATGTATTTCGCCTGTAGACGAGGCATTTGGCTACCTTATGAGAGTCATAGTTACTCCTGTCAGTTGCTCCCCGTTTTACCACGGCCACATTTTCAATCTTATTCTGGCCAGTTCACCTGAAGCGATACGCCATTATCAGTCAACCTAAAGAATATCACAGCACTCCTGCCGGGAGCTCTCGAGTTTGCCGATGTATTTCGCCTGTTGACGAGGCATTTGGATACCTTAAGAGAGTCATAGTTACCCCTTGCTGTTGCTCCCCATTTTACAACAGGCACATCTACAAGCTTACTCTGGCTAATTCTCCTGAAGCGATACGCTAATATCTGTTGACATAAAGACTTTCACAGTACTCCTGCCGGGAGCTTTTCGACTTTGCCGATGTATTTCGCCTATTGACGAGGCGTTTGGCTACCTTAAGAGAGTCATAGTTACTCCTGCCAGTGTCTCTCCGTTAAACCACAGTCACATGTACCATTTTCCTCTGCCCCTTTACCAGACGCGATACGCCATTATTTGTCGACATCATGTCTTTCAAAGTACTCCTGCTAGGGGCTCCTCCAGTTTACCAATGTATTTCGCCTGTTGACGAGGCATTTGGCTACCTTAAGAGAGTCAAACTTACTCCTGAGAGTTGCTCCCCGTTTTACGACAGTCACATTTCCCATCTTATTCTGGCTAGTTCACCCGAAGCGAAACGCCTCTTGACGAGGCATTTGGCTACCTTAAGAGAGTCAAAGTTACTCCTGTCAGTTGCTCCCCGTTTTACCACAGTCACATTTTCAATCTTATTCTGGCCAGTTCACCTGAATCTCTACGCCATTATCAGTCAACCTAAAGTATATCACAGTACTCCTGCCAGGAGCTTCTCGAGTTTGCCGATGTATTTCACCTGTTGACGAGGCATTTGGATACCTTAAGAGAGTCATAGTTACTCCTTGCTGTTGCTCCCCATTTTACAACAGTCACATCTCCATGCTTACTCTGGCCAGTTCTCCTGAAGCGATACGCTAATGTCTGTTGACATAAAGACTTTCACAGTTCTCCTGCCGGGAGCTTCTCGACTATGCCGACGTATTTCGCTTATTGACGAGGCATCTGACTACCTTAAGAGAGTCATAGTTACTCCTGCCAGTGTCTCTCCGTTAAACCACAGTCACATCTACCATTTTCCTCTGCCACTTTCACCAGACGCGATACGCCATTATTTGTTGACATCATGTCTTTCAAAGTACTCCTGCTAGGGGCTCCTCCAGTTTACCAATGTATTTCGCCTGTTGACGAGGCATTTGGCTACCTTAAGAGAGTCAAACTTACTCCTGACAGTTGCTCCCCGTTTTACCACAGTCACATTTCCAATCTTATTCTGGCCAGTTCACCCGAAGCGATACGCCTCTTGACGAGGCATTTGGCTACCTTAAGAGAGTCATAGTTACTCCTGTCAGTTGCTCCCCGTTTTACCACAGTCACATTTTCAATCTTATTCTGGCCAGTTCACCTGAAGCGATACGCCATTATCAGTCAACCTAAAGAATATCACAGTACTCCTGCCGGGAGCTTCTCGAGTTTGCCGATGTATTTCGCCTGTTGACGAGGCTTTTGGATACCTTAAGAGAGTCATAGTTTCCCCTTGCTGTTGCTCCCCATTTTACAACAGGCACATCTACAAGCTTACTCTGGCCAATTCTCCTGAAGCGATACACTAATATCTGTTGACATAAAGACTTTCACAGTACTCCTGCCGGGAGCTTTTCGACTTTGCCGATGTATTTCGCCTATTGACGAGGCGTTTGGCTACCTTAAGAGAGTCATAGTTACTCCTGCCAGTGTCTCTCCGTTAAACCACAGTCACATCTACCATTTTCCTCTGCCCCTTTCACCAGACGCGATACGCCATTATTTGTCGACATTATGACTTTCACAGTACTCCTGCTAGGGGCTCCTCCAGTTTACCAATGTATTTCGCCTGTTGACGAGGCATTTGGCTACCTTAAGAGAGTCATAGTTACTCCTGTCAGTCGCTCCCCGTTTTACCACAGTCACATTTTCAATCTTATTCTGGCCAGTTCACCTGAAGCGATACGCCATTATCAGTCAACCTAAAGAATATCACAGTACTCCTGCCGGGAGCTTCTCGAGTTTGCCGATGTATTTCGCCTGTTGACGAGGCTTTTGGATACCTTAAGAGAGTCATAGTTTCCCCTTGCTGTTGTTCCCCATTTTACAACAGGCACATCTACAAGCTTACTCTGGCCAATTCTCCTGAAGCGATACACTAATATCTGTTGACATAAAGACTTTCACAGTACTCCTGCCGGGAGCTTTTCGACTTTGCCGATGTATTTCGCCTATTGACGAGGCGCTTGGCTACCTTAAGAGAGTCATAGTTGCTCCTGCCAGTGTCTCTCCGTTAAACCACAGTCACATCTACCAATTTCCTCTGCCCCTTTCACCAGACGCGATACGCCATTATTTGTCGACATTATGACTTTCACAGTACTCCTGCTAGGGGCTCCTCCAGTTTACCAATGTATTTCGCCTGTTGACGAGGCATTTGGCTACCTTAAGAGAGTCATAGTAACTCCTGTCAGTTGCTCCCCGTTTTACCACGGTCACATTTTCAATCTTATTCTGGCCAGTTCACCTGAAGCAATACGCCATTATCAGTCAACCTAAAGAATATCACATTACTCCTGCCGGGAGCTTCTCGAGTTTGCCGATGTATTTCGCCTGTTGACGAGGCATTTGGATACCTTAAGAGAGTCATAGTTTCCCCTTGCTGTTGCTCCCCATTTTACAACAGGCACATCTACAAGCTTACTCTGGCCGATTCTCCTGAAGCGATACGCTAATATCTGTTGACATAAAGACTTTTACAGTACTCCTGCCGGGAGCTTCTCGACTTTACCGATGCATTTCGCCTATTGAATAGGCATTTGGCTACCTTAAGAGAGTCATAGTTACTCCTGCCAGTTTCTCTCCGTTAAACCACAGTCACATCTACAATATTCCTCAGCCCCTTTCACCAGACGCGATACGCCATTATTTGTCGACATTATGACTCTCACAGTACTCCTGCTAGGGGCCCCTCCAGTTTACCAATGTATTTCGCCTGTAGACGAGGCATTTGGCTACCTTAAGAGAGTCATAGTTACTCCTGTCAGTTGCTCCCCGTTTTACCACGGCCACATTTTCAATCTTATTCTGGCCAGTTCACCTGAAGCGATACGCAATTATCAGTCAACCTAAAGAATATCACATTACTCCTGCCGGGAGCTCTCGAGTTTGCCGATGTATTTCGCCTGTTGACGAGGCATTTGGATACCTTAAGAGAGTCATAGTTACCCTTTGCTGTTGCTCCCCATTTTACAACAGGCACATCTACAAGCTTACTCTGGCTAATTCTCCTGAAGCGATACGCTAATATCTGTTGACATAAAGACTTTCACAGTACTCCTGCCGGGAGCTTTTCGACTTTGCCGATGTATTTCGCCTATTGACGAGGCGTTTGGCTACCTTAAGAGAGTCATAGTTACTCCTGCCAGTGTCTCTCCGTTAAACCACAGTCACATGTACCATTTTCCTCTGCCCCTTTACCAGACGCGATACGCCATTATTTGTCGACATCATGTCTTTCAAAGTACTCCTGCTAGGGGCTCCTCCAGTTTACCAATGTATTTCGCCTGTTGACGAGGCATTTGGCTACCTTAAGAGAGTCAAACTTACTCCTGAGAGTTGCTCCCCGTTTTACGACAGTCACATTTCCAATCTTATTCTGGCTAGTTCACCCGAAGCGAAACGCCTCTTGACGAGGCATTTGGCTACCTTAAGAGAGTCAAAGTTACTCCTGTCAGTTGCTCCCCGTTTTACCACAGTCACATTTTCAATCTTATTCTGGCCAGTTCACCTGAATCTCTACGCCATTATCAGTCAACCTAAAGTATATCACAGTACTCCTGCCAGGAGCTTCTCGAGTTTGCCGATGTATTTCACCTGTTGACGAGGCATTTGGATACCTTAAGAGAGTCATAGTTACTCCTTGCTGTTGCTCCCCATTTTACAACAGTCACATCTCCATGCTTACTCTGGCCAGTTCTCCTGAAGCGATACGCTAATGTCTGTTGACATAAAGACTTTCACAGTTCTCCTGCCGGGAGCTTCTCGACTTTGCCGACGTATTTCGCTTATTGACGAGGCATCTGACTACCTTAAGAGAGTCATAGTTACTCCTGCCAGTGTCTCTCCGTTAAACCACAGTCACATCTACCATTTTGCTCTGCCACTTTCACCAGACGCGATACGCCATTATTTGTCGACGTCATGTCTTTCAAAGTACTCCTGCTAGGGGCTCCTCCAGTTTACCAATGTATTTCGCCTGTTGACGAGGCATTTGGCTACCTTAAGAGAGTCAAACTTACTCCTGACAGTTGCTCCCCGTTTTACCACAGTCACATTTCCAATCTTATTCTGGCCAGTTCACCCGAAGCGATACGCCTCTTGACGAGGCATTTTGCTACCTTAAGAGAGTCATAGTTACTCCTGTCAGTTGCTCCCCGTTTTACCACAGTCACATTTTCAATCTTATTCTGGCCAGTTCACCTGAAGCGATACGCCATTATCAGTCAACCTAAAGAATATCACAGTACTCCTGCCGGGAGCTTCTCGAGTTTGCCGATGTATTTCGCCTGTTGACGAGGCTTTTGGATACCTTAAGAGAGTCATAGTTTCCCCTTGCTGTTGCTCCCCATTTTACAACAGGCACATCTACAAGCTTACTCTGGCCAATTCTCCTGAAGCGATACACTAATATCTGTTGACATAAAGACTTTCACAGTACTCCTGCCGGGAGCTTTTCGACTTTGCCGATGTATTTCGCCTATTGACGAGGCGTTTGGCTACCTTAAGAGAGTCATAGTTACTCCTGCCAGTGTCTCTCCGTTAAACCACAGTCACATCTACCATTTTCCTCTGCCCCTTTCACCAGACGCGATACGCCATTATTTGTCGACATTATGACTTTCACAGTACTCCTGCTAGGGGCTCCTCCAGTTTACCAATGTATTTCGCCTGTTGACGAGGCATTTGGCTACCTTAAGAGAGTCATAGTTACTCCTGTCAGTTGCTCCCCGTTTTACCACGGTCACATTTTCAATCTTATTCTGGCCAGTTCACCTGAAGCGATACGCCATTATCAGTCAACCTAAAGAATATCACAGTACTCCTGCCGGGAGCTTCTCGAGTTTGCCGATGTATTTCGCCTGTTGACGAGGCTTTTGGATACCTTAAGAGAGTCATAGTTACCCCTTGCTGTTGCTCCCCATTTTACAACAGGCACATCTACAAGCTTACTCTGGCCAATTCTCCTGAAGCGAAACGCTAATATCAGTTGACATAAAGACTTTCACAGTACTCCTGCCGGGAGCTTTTCGACTTTGCCGATGCATTTCGCCTATTGACGAGGCGTTTGGCTACCTTAAGAGAGTCATAGTTACTCCTGCCAGTGTCTCTCCGTTAAACCACAGACACATCTACCATTTTCCTCTGCCCCTTTCACCAGACGCGATACGCCATTATTTGTCGACATCATGTCTTTCAAAGTACTCCTGCTAGGGGCTCCTCCAGTTTACCAATGTATTTCGCCTTTTGACGAGGCATTTGGCTACCTTAAGAGAGTCATAGTTACTCCTGTCAGTTGCTCCCCGTTTTACCACAGTCACATTTTCAATCTTATTCTGGCCAGTTCACCTGAAGCGATACGCCATTATCAGTCAACCTAAAGTATATCACAGTACTCCTGCCGGGAGCTTCTCGAGTTTGCCGATGTATTTCACCTGTTGACGAGGCATTTGGATACCTTAAGAGAGTCATAGTTACCCCTTGCTGTTGCTCCCCATTTTACAACAGGCACATCTACAAGCTTACTCTGGCTAATTCTCCTGAAGCGATACGCTAATATCTGTTGACATAAAGACTTTCACAGTACTCCTGCCGGGAGCTTTTCGACTTTGCCGATGTATTTCGCCTATTGACGAGGCGTTTGGCTACCTTAAGAGAGTCATAGTTACTCCTGCCAGTGTCTCTCCGTTAAACCACAGTCACATGTACCATTTTCCTCTGCCCCTTTACCAGACGCGATACGCCATTATTTGTCGACATCATGTCTTTCAAAGTACTCCTGCTAGGGGCTCCTCCAGTTTACCAATGTATTTCGCCTGTTGACGAGGCATTTGGCTACCTTAAGAGAGTCAAACTTACTCCTGAGAGTTGCTCCCCGTTTTACGACAGTCACATTTCCCATCTTATTCTGGCTAGTTCACCCGAAGCGAAACGCCTCTTGACGAGGCATTTGGCTACCTTAAGAGAGTCAAAGTTACTCCTGTCAGTTGCTCCCCGTTTTACCACAGTCACATTTTCAATCTTATTCTGGCCAGTTCACCTGAATCTCTACGCCATTATCAGTCAACCTAAAGTATATCACAGTACTCCTGCCAGGAGCTTCTCGAGTTTGCCGATGTATTTCACCTGTTGACGAGGCATTTGGATACCTTAAGAGAGTCATAGTTACTCCTTGCTGTTGCTCCCCATTTTACAACAGTCACATCTCCATGCTTACTCTGGCCAGTTCTCCTGAAGCGATACGCTAATGTCTGTTGACATAAAGACTTTCACAGTTCTCCTGCCGGGAGCTTCTCGACTATGCCGACGTATTTCGCTTATTGACGAGGCATCTGACTACCTTAAGAGAGTCATAGTTACTCCTGCCAGTGTCTCTCCGTTAAACCACAGTCACATCTACCATTTTCCTCTGCCACTTTCACCAGACGCGATACGCCATTATTTGTTGACATCATGTCTTTCAAAGTACTCCTGCTAGGGGCTCCTCCAGTTTACCAATGTATTTCGCCTGTTGACGAGGCATTTGGCTACCTTAAGAGAGTCAAACTTACTCCTGACAGTTGCTCCCCGTTTTACCACAGTCACATTTCCAATCTTATTCTGGCCAGTTCACCCGAAGCGATACGCCTCTTGACGAGGCATTTGGCTACCTTAAGAGAGTCATAGTTACTCCTGTCAGTTGCTCCCCGTTTTACCACAGTCACATTTTCAATCTTATTCTGGCCAGTTCACCTGAAGCGATACGCCATTATCAGTCAACCTAAAGAATATCACAGTACTCCTGCCGGGAGCTTCTCGAGTTTGCCGATGTATTTCGCCTGTTGACGAGGCTTTTGGATACCTTAAGAGAGTCATAGTTTCCCCTTGCTGTTGCTCCCCATTTTACAACAGGCACATCTACAAGCTTACTCTGGCCAATTCTCCTGAAGCGATACACTAATATCTGTTGACATAAAGACTTTCACAGTACTCCTGCCGGGAGCTTTTCGACTTTGCCGATGTATTTCGCCTATTGACGAGGCGTTTGGCTACCTTAAGAGAGTCATAGTTACTCCTGCCAGTGTCTCTCCGTTAAACCACAGTCACATCTACCATTTTCCTCTGCCCCTTTCACCAGACGCGATACGCCATTATTTGTCGACATTATGACTTTCACAGTACTCCTGCTAGGGGCTCCTCCAGTTTACCAATGTATTTCGCCTGTTGACGAGGCATTTGGCTACCTTAAGAGAGTCATAGTTACTCCTGTCAGTCGCTCCCCGTTTTACCACAGTCACATTTTCAATCTTATTCTGGCCAGTTCACCTGAAGCGATACGCCATTATCAGTCAACCTAAAGAATATCACAGTACTCCTGCCGGGAGCTTCTCGAGTTTGCCGATGTATTTCGCCTGTTGACGAGGCTTTTGGATACCTTAAGAGAGTCATAGTTTCCCCTTGCTGTTGTTCCCCATTTTACAACAGGCACATCTACAAGCTTACTCTGGCCAATTCTCCTGAAGCGATACACTAATATCTGTTGACATAAAGA
The DNA here is from genome assembly GCF_021461395.2 of Schistocerca americana. Classification (NCBI taxonomy): domain Eukaryota; kingdom Metazoa; phylum Arthropoda; class Insecta; order Orthoptera; family Acrididae; genus Schistocerca; species Schistocerca americana. The sequence continues at coordinate 62,400,186 of NC_060130.1, forward strand.
CTTTCACAGTACTCCTGCCGGGAGCTTTTCGACTTTGCCGATGTATTTCGCCTATTGACGAGGCGCTTGGCTACCTTAAGAGAGTCATAGTTGCTCCTGCCAGTGTCTCTCCGTTAAACCACAGTCACATCTACCAATTTCCTCTGCCCCTTTCACCAGACGCGATACGCCATTATTTGTCGACATTATGACTTTCACAGTACTCCTGCTAGGGGCTCCTCCAGTTTACCAATGTATTTCGCCTGTTGACGAGGCATTTGGCTACCTTAAGAGAGTCATAGTAACTCCTGTCAGTTGCTCCCCGTTTTACCACGGTCACATTTTCAATCTTATTCTGGCCAGTTCACCTGAAGCAATACGCCATTATCAGTCAACCTAAAGAATATCACATTACTCCTGCCGGGAGCTTCTCGAGTTTGCCGATGTATTTCGCCTGTTGACGAGGCATTTGGATACCTTAAGAGAGTCATAGTTTCCCCTTGCTGTTGCTCCCCATTTTACAACAGGCACATCTACAAGCTTACTCTGGCCGATTCTCCTGAAGCGATACGCTAATATCTGTTGACATAAAGACTTTTACAGTACTCCTGCCGGGAGCTTCTCGACTTTACCGATGCATTTCGCCTATTGAATAGGCATTTGGCTACCTTAAGAGAGTCATAGTTACTCCTGCCAGTTTCTCTCCGTTAAACCACAGTCACATCTACAATATTCCTCAGCCCCTTTCACCAGACGCGATACGCCATTATTTGTCGACATTATGACTCTCACAGTACTCCTGCTAGGGGCCCCTCCAGTTTACCAATGTATTTCGCCTGTAGACGAGGCATTTGGCTACCTTAAGAGAGTCATAGTTACTCCTGTCAGTTGCTCCCCGTTTTACCACGGCCACATTTTCAATCTTATTCTGGCCAGTTCACCTGAAGCGATACGCAATTATCAGTCAACCTAAAGAATATCACATTACTCCTGCCGGGAGCTCTCGAGTTTGCCGATGTATTTCGCCTGTTGACGAGGCATTTGGATACCTTAAGAGAGTCATAGTTACCCTTTGCTGTTGCTCCCCATTTTACAACAGGCACATCTACAAGCTTACTCTGGCTAATTCTCCTGAAGCGATACGCTAATATCTGTTGACATAAAGACTTTCACAGTACTCCTGCCGGGAGCTTTTCGACTTTGCCGATGTATTTCGCCTATTGACGAGGCGTTTGGCTACCTTAAGAGAGTCATAGTTACTCCTGCCAGTGTCTCTCCGTTAAACCACAGTCACATGTACCATTTTCCTCTGCCCCTTTACCAGACGCGATACGCCATTATTTGTCGACATCATGTCTTTCAAAGTACTCCTGCTAGGGGCTCCTCCAGTTTACCAATGTATTTCGCCTGTTGACGAGGCATTTGGCTACCTTAAGAGAGTCAAACTTACTCCTGAGAGTTGCTCCCCGTTTTACGACAGTCACATTTCCAATCTTATTCTGGCTAGTTCACCCGAAGCGAAACGCCTCTTGACGAGGCATTTGGCTACCTTAAGAGAGTCAAAGTTACTCCTGTCAGTTGCTCCCCGTTTTACCACAGTCACATTTTCAATCTTATTCTGGCCAGTTCACCTGAATCTCTACGCCATTATCAGTCAACCTAAAGTATATCACAGTACTCCTGCCAGGAGCTTCTCGAGTTTGCCGATGTATTTCACCTGTTGACGAGGCATTTGGATACCTTAAGAGAGTCATAGTTACTCCTTGCTGTTGCTCCCCATTTTACAACAGTCACATCTCCATGCTTACTCTGGCCAGTTCTCCTGAAGCGATACGCTAATGTCTGTTGACATAAAGACTTTCACAGTTCTCCTGCCGGGAGCTTCTCGACTTTGCCGACGTATTTCGCTTATTGACGAGGCATCTGACTACCTTAAGAGAGTCATAGTTACTCCTGCCAGTGTCTCTCCGTTAAACCACAGTCACATCTACCATTTTGCTCTGCCACTTTCACCAGACGCGATACGCCATTATTTGTCGACGTCATGTCTTTCAAAGTACTCCTGCTAGGGGCTCCTCCAGTTTACCAATGTATTTCGCCTGTTGACGAGGCATTTGGCTACCTTAAGAGAGTCAAACTTACTCCTGACAGTTGCTCCCCGTTTTACCACAGTCACATTTCCAATCTTATTCTGGCCAGTTCACCCGAAGCGATACGCCTCTTGACGAGGCATTTTGCTACCTTAAGAGAGTCATAGTTACTCCTGTCAGTTGCTCCCCGTTTTACCACAGTCACATTTTCAATCTTATTCTGGCCAGTTCACCTGAAGCGATACGCCATTATCAGTCAACCTAAAGAATATCACAGTACTCCTGCCGGGAGCTTCTCGAGTTTGCCGATGTATTTCGCCTGTTGACGAGGCTTTTGGATACCTTAAGAGAGTCATAGTTTCCCCTTGCTGTTGCTCCCCATTTTACAACAGGCACATCTACAAGCTTACTCTGGCCAATTCTCCTGAAGCGATACACTAATATCTGTTGACATAAAGACTTTCACAGTACTCCTGCCGGGAGCTTTTCGACTTTGCCGATGTATTTCGCCTATTGACGAGGCGTTTGGCTACCTTAAGAGAGTCATAGTTACTCCTGCCAGTGTCTCTCCGTTAAACCACAGTCACATCTACCATTTTCCTCTGCCCCTTTCACCAGACGCGATACGCCATTATTTGTCGACATTATGACTTTCACAGTACTCCTGCTAGGGGCTCCTCCAGTTTACCAATGTATTTCGCCTGTTGACGAGGCATTTGGCTACCTTAAGAGAGTCATAGTTACTCCTGTCAGTTGCTCCCCGTTTTACCACGGTCACATTTTCAATCTTATTCTGGCCAGTTCACCTGAAGCGATACGCCATTATCAGTCAACCTAAAGAATATCACAGTACTCCTGCCGGGAGCTTCTCGAGTTTGCCGATGTATTTCGCCTGTTGACGAGGCTTTTGGATACCTTAAGAGAGTCATAGTTACCCCTTGCTGTTGCTCCCCATTTTACAACAGGCACATCTACAAGCTTACTCTGGCCAATTCTCCTGAAGCGAAACGCTAATATCAGTTGACATAAAGACTTTCACAGTACTCCTGCCGGGAGCTTTTCGACTTTGCCGATGCATTTCGCCTATTGACGAGGCGTTTGGCTACCTTAAGAGAGTCATAGTTACTCCTGCCAGTGTCTCTCCGTTAAACCACAGACACATCTACCATTTTCCTCTGCCCCTTTCACCAGACGCGATACGCCATTATTTGTCGACATCATGTCTTTCAAAGTACTCCTGCTAGGGGCTCCTCCAGTTTACCAATGTATTTCGCCTTTTGACGAGGCATTTGGCTACCTTAAGAGAGTCATAGTTACTCCTGTCAGTTGCTCCCCGTTTTACCACAGTCACATTTTCAATCTTATTCTGGCCAGTTCACCTGAAGCGATACGCCATTATCAGTCAACCTAAAGTATATCACAGTACTCCTGCCGGGAGCTTCTCGAGTTTGCCGATGTATTTCACCTGTTGACGAGGCATTTGGATACCTTAAGAGAGTCATAGTTACTCCTTGCTGTTGCTCCCCATTTTACAACAGTCACATCTCCATGCTTACTCTGGCCAGTTCTCCTGAAGCGATACGCTAATGTCTGTTGACATAAAGACTTTCACAGTTCTCCTGCCGGGAGCTTCTCGACTTTGCCGACGTATTTCGCTTATTGACGAGGCATGTGACTACCTTAAGAGAGTCATAGTTACTCCTGCCAGTGTCTCTCCGTTAAACCACAGTCACATCTACCATTTGCCTCTGCCCCTTTCACCAGACGCGATACGCCATTATTTGTCGACATCATGTCTTTCAAAGTACTCCTCCTAGGGGCTCCTCCAGTTTACCAATGTATTTCGCCTGTTGACGAGGCATTTGGCAACCTTAAGAGAGTCAAACTTACTCCTGACAGTTGCTCCCCGTTTTACCACAGTCACATTTCCAATCTTATTCTGGCCAGTTCACCCGAAGCGATACGCCTCTTGACGAGGCATTTGGCTACCTTAAGAGAGTCATAGTTACTCCTGTCAGTCGCTCCCCGTTTTACCACAGTCACATTTTCAATCTTATTCTGGCCAGTTCACCTGAAGCGATACGCCATTATCAGTCAACCTAAAGAATATCACAGTACTCCTGCCGGGAGCTTCTCGAGTTTGCCGATGTATTTCGCCTGTTGACGAGGCTTTTGGATACCTTAAGAGAGTCATAGTTTCCCCTTGCTGTTGTTCCCCATTTTACAACAGGCACATCTACAAGCTTACTCTGGCCAATTCTCCTGAAGCGATACACTAATATCTGTTGACATAAAGACTTTCACAGTACTCCTGCCGGGAGCTTTTCGACTTTGCCGATGTATTTCGCCTATTGACGAGGCGCTTGGCTACCTTAAGAGAGTCATAGTTGCTCCTGCCAGTGTCTCTCCGTTAAACCACAGTCACATCTACCAATTTCCTCTGCCCCTTTCACCAGACGCGATACGCCATTATTTGTCGACATTATGACTTTCACAGTACTCCTGCTAGGGGCTCCTCCAGTTTACCAATGTATTTCGCCTGTTGACGAGGCATTTGGCTACCTTAAGAGAGTCATAGTAACTCCTGTCAGTTGCTCCCCGTTTTACCACGGTCACATTTTCAATCTTATTCTGGCCAGTTCACCTGAAGCAATACGCCATTATCAGTCAACCTAAAGAATATCACATTACTCCTGCCGGGAGCTTCTCGAGTTTGCCGATGTATTTCGCCTGTTGACGAGGCATTTGGATACCTTAAGAGAGTCATAGTTTCCCCTTGCTGTTGCTCCCCATTTTACAACAGGCACATCTACAAGCTTACTCTGGCCAATTCTCCTGAAGCGATACGCTAATATCTGTTGACATAAAGACTTTTACAGTACTCCTGCCGGGAGCTTCTCGACTTTACCGATGCATTTCGCCTATTGAATAGGCATTTGGCTACCTTAAGAGAGTCATAGTTACTCCTGCCAGTTTCTCTCCGTTAAACCACAGTCACATCTACAATATTCCTCAGCCCCTTTCACCAGACGCGATACGCCATTATTTGTCGACATTATGACTCTCACAGTACTCCTGCTAGGGGCCCCTCCAGTTTACCAATGTATTTCGCCTGTAGACGAGGCATTTGGCTACCTTAAGAGAGTCATAGTTACTCCTGTCAGTTGCTCCCCGTTTTACCACGGCCACATTTTCAATCCTGTTCTGGCCAGTTCACCTGAAGCGATACGCCATTATCAGTCAACCTAAAGAATATCACATTACTCCTGCCGGGAGCTCTCGAGTTTGCCGATGTATTTCGCCTGTTGACGAGGCATTTGGATACCTTAAGAGAGTCATAGTTACCCCTTGCTGTTGCTCCCCATTTTACAACAGGCACATCTACAAGCTTACTCTGGCTAATTCTCCTGAAGCGATACGCTAATATCTGTTGACATAAAGACTTTCACAGTACTCCTGCCGGGAGCTTTTCGACTTTGCCGATGTATTTCGCCTATTGACGAGGCGTTTGGCTACCTTAAGAGAGTCATAGTTACTCCTGCCAGTGTCTCTCCGTTAAACCACAGTCACATGTACCATTTTCCTCTGCCCCTTTACCAGACGCGATACGCCATTATTTGTCGACATCATGTCTTTCAAAGTACTCCTGCTAGGGGCTCCTCCAGTTTACCAATGTATTTCGCCTGTTGACGAGGCATTTGGCTACCTTAAGAGAGTCAAACTTACTCCTGAGAGTTGCTCCCCGTTTTACGACAGTCACATTTCCAATCTTATTCTGGCTAGTTCACCCGAAGCGAAACGCCTCTTGACGAGGCATTTGGCTACCTTAAGAGAGTCAAAGTTACTCCTGTCAGTTGCTCCCCGTTTTACCACAGTCACATTTTCAATCTTATTCTGGCCAGTTCACCTGAATCTCTACGCCATTATCAGTCAACCTAAAGTATATCACAGTACTCCTGCCAGGAGCTTCTCGAGTTTGCCGATGTATTTCACCTGTTGACGAGGCATTTGGATACCTTAAGAGAGTCATAGTTACTCCTTGCTGTTGCTCCCCATTTTACAACAGTCACATCTCCATGCTTACTCTGGCCAGTTCTCCTGAAGCGATACGCTAATGTCTGTTGACATAAAGACTTTCACAGTTCTCCTGCCGGGAGCTTCTCGACTTTGCCGACGTATTTCGCTTATTGACGAGGCATCTGACTACCTTAAGAGAGTCATAGTTACTCCTGCCAGTGTCTCTCCGTTAACCCACAGTCACATCTACCATTTTGCTCTGCCACTTTCACCAGACGCGATACGCCATTATTTGTCGACATCATGTCTTTCAAAGTACTCCTGCTAGGGGCTCCTCCAGTTTACCAATGTATTTCGCCTGTTGACGAGGCATTTGGCTACCTTAAGAGAGTCAAACTTACTCCTGACAGTTGCTCCCCGTTTTACCACAGTCACATTTCCAATCTTATTCTGGCCAGTTCACCCGAAGCGATACGCCTCTTGACGAGGCATTTTGCTACCTTAAGAGAGTCATAGTTACTCCTGTCAGTTGCTCCCCGTTTTACCACAGTCACATTTTCAATCTTATTCTGGCCAGTTCACCTGAAGCGATACGCCATTATCAGTCAACCTAAAGAATATCACAGTACTCCTGCCGGGAGCTTCTCGAGTTTGCCGATGTATTTCGCCTGTTGACGAGGCTTTTGGATACCTTAAGAGAGTCATAGTTTCCCCTTGCTGTTGCTCCCCATTTTACAACAGGCACATCTACAAGCTTACTCTGGCCAATTCTCCTGAAGCGATACACTAATATCTGTTGACATAAAGACTTTCACAGTACTCCTGCCGGGAGCTTTTCGACTTTGCCGATGTATTTCGCCTATTGACGAGGCGTTTGGCTACCTTAAGAGAGTCATAGTTACTCCTGCCAGTGTCTCTCCGTTAAACCACAGTCACATCTACCATTTTCCTCTGCCCCTTTCACCAGACGCGATACGCCATTATTTGTCGACATTATGACTTTCACAGTACTCCTGCTAGGGGCTCCTCCAGTTTACCAATGTATTTCGCCTGTTGACGAGGCATTTGGCTACCTTAAGAGAGTCATAGTTACTCCTGTCAGTTGCTCCCCGTTTTACCACGGTCACATTTTCAATCTTATTCTGGCCAGTTCACCTGAAGCGATACGCCATTAGCAGTCAACCTAAAGAATATCACAGTACTCCTGCCGGGAGCTTCTCGAGTTTGCCGATGTATTTCGCCTGTTGACGAGGCTTTTGGATACCTTAAGAGAGTCATAGTTACCCCTTGCTGTTGCTCCCCATTTTACAACAGGCACATCTACAAGCTTACTCTGGCCAATTCTCCTGAAGCGAAACGCTAATATCAGTTGACATAAAGACTTTCACAGTACTCCTGCCGGGAGCTTTTCGACTTTGCCGATGCATTTCGCCTATTGACGAGGCGTTTGGCTACCTTAAGAGAGTCATAGTTACTCCTGCCAGTGTCTCTCCGTTAAACCACAGACACATCTACCATTTTCCTCTGCCCCTTTCACCAGACGCGATACGCCATTATTTGTCGACATCATGTCTTTCAAAGTACTCCTGCTAGGGGCTCCTCCAGTTTACCAATGTATTTCGCCTTTTGACGAGGCATTTGGCTACCTTAAGAGAGTCATAGTTACTCCTGTCAGTTGCTCCCCGTTTTACCACAGTCACATTTTCAATCTTATTCTGGCCAGTTCACCTGAAGCGATACGCCATTATCAGTCAACCTAAAGTATATCACAGTACTCCTGCCGGGAGCTTCTCGAGTTTGCCGATGTATTTCACCTGTTGACGAGGCATTTGGATACCTTAAGAGAGTCATAGTTACTCCTTGCTGTTGCTCCCCATTTTACAACAGTCACATCTCCATGCTTACTCTGGCCAGTTCTCCTGAAGCGATACGCTAATGTCTGTTGACATAAAGACTTTCACAGTTCTCCTGCCGGGAGCTTCTCGACTTTGCCGACGTATTTCGCTTATTGACGAGGCATGTGACTACCTTAAGAGAGTCATAGTTACTCCTGCCAGTGTCTCTCCGTTAAACCACAGTCACATCTACCATTTGCCTCTGCCCCTTTCACCAGACGCGATACGCCATTATTTGTCGACATCATGTCTTTCAAAGTACTCCTCCTAGGGGCTCCTCCAGTTTACCAATGTATTTCGCCTGTTGACGAGGCATTTGGCAACCTTAAGAGAGTCAAACTTACTCCTGACAGTTGCTCCCCGTTTTACCACAGTCACATTTCCAATCTTATTCTGGCCAGTTCACCCGAAGCGATACGCCTCTTGACGAGGCATTTGGCTACCTTAAGAGAGTCATAGTTACTCCTGTCAGTCGCTCCCCGTTTTACCACAGTCACATTTTCAATCTTATTCTGGCCAGTTCACCTGAAGCGATACGCCATTATCAGTCAACCTAAAGAATATCACAGTACTCCTGCCGGGAGCTTCTCGAGTTTGCCGATGTATTTCGCCTGTTGACGAGGCTTTTGGATACCTTAAGAGAGTCATAGTTTCCCCTTGCTGTTGTTCCCCATTTTACAACAGGCACATCTACAAGCTTACTCTGGCCAATTCTCCTGAAGCGATACACTAATATCTGTTGACATAAAGACTTTCACAGTACTCCTGCCGGGAGCTTTTCGACTTTGCCGATGTATTTCGCCTATTGACGAGGCGTTTGGCTACCTTAAGAGAGTCATAGTAACTCCTGTCAGTTGCTCCCCGTTTTACCACGGTCACATTTTCAATCTTATTCTGGCCAGTTCACCTGAAGCGATACGCCATTATCAGTCAACCTAAAGAATATCACATTACTCCTGCCGGGAGCTTCTCGAGTTTGCCGATGTATTTCGCCTGTTGACGAGGCATTTGGATACCTTAAGAGAGTCATAGTTTCCCCTTGCTGTTGCTCCCCATTTTACAACAGGCACATCTACAAGCTTACTCTGGCCAATTCTCCTGAAGCGATACGCTAATATCTGTTGACATAAAGACTTTTACAGTACTCCTGCCGGGAGCTTCTCGACTTTACCGATGCATTTCGCCTATTGAATAGGCATTTGGCTACCTTAAGAGAGTCATAGTTACTCCTGCCAGTTTCTCTCCGTTAAACCACAGTCACATCTACAATATTCCTCAGCCCCTTTCACCAGACGCGATACGCCATTATTTGTCGACATTATGACTCTCACAGTACTCCTGCTAGGGGCCCCTCCAGTTTACCAATGTATTTCGCCTGTAGACGAGGCATTTGGCTACCTTAAGAGAGTCATAGTTACTCCTGTCAGTTGCTCCCCGTTTTACCACGGTCACATTTTCAATCTTATTCTGGCCAGTTCACCTGAAGCGATACGCCATTATCAGTCAACCTAAAGAATATCACAGTACTCCTGCCGGGAGCTCTCGAGTTTGCCGATGTATTTCGCCTGTTGACGAGGCATTTGGATACCTTAAGAGAGTCATAGTTACCCCTTGCTGTTGCTCCCCATTTTACAACAGGCACATCTACAAGCTTACTCTGGCTAATTCTCCTGAAGCGATACGCTAATATCTGTTGACATAAAGACTTTCACAGTACTCCTGCCGGGAGCTTTTCGACTTTGCCGATGTATTTCGCCTATTGACGAGGCGTTTGGCTACCTTAAGAGAGTCATAGTTACTCCTGCCAGTGTCTCTCCGTTAAACCACAGTCACATGTACCATTTTCCTCTGCCCCTTTACCAGACGCGATACGCCATTATTTGTCGACATCATGTCTTTCAAAGTACTCCTGCTAGGAGCTCCTCCAGTTTACCAATGTATTTCGCCTGTTGACGAGGCATTTGGCTACCTTAAGAGAGTCAAACTTACTCCCGAGAGTTGCTCCCCGTTTTACGACAGTCACATTTCCAATCTTATTCTGGCTAGTTCACCCGAAGCGAAACGCCTCTTGACGAGGCATTTAGCTACCTTAAGAGAGTCAAAGTTACTCCTGTCAGTTGCTCCCCGTTTTACCACAGTCACATTTTCAATCTTATTCTGGCCAGTTCACCTGAATCTCTACGCCATTATCAGTCAACCTAAAGTATATCACGGTACTCCTGCCAGGAGCTTCTCGAGTTTGCCGATGTATTTCACCTGTTGACGAGGCATTTGGATACCTTAAGAGAGTCATAGTTACTCCTTGCTGTTGCTCCCCATTTTACAACAGTCACATCTCCATGCTTACTCTGGCCAGTTCTCCTGAAGCGATACGCTAATGTCTGTTGACATAAAGACTTTCACAGTTCTCCTGCCGGGAGCTTCTCGACTTTGCCGACGTATTTCGCTTATTGACGAGGCATCTGACTACCTTAAGAGAGTCATAGTTACTCCTGCCAGTGTCTCTCCGTTAAACCACAGTCACATCTACCATTTGCCTCTGCCCCTTTCACCAGACGCGATACGCCATTATTTGTCGACATCATGTCTTTCAAAGTACTCCTCCTAGGGGCTCCTCCAGTTTACCAATGTATTTCGCCTGTTGACGAGGCATTTGGCTACCTTAAGAGAGTCTAACTTACTCCTGACAGTTGCTCCCCGTTTTACCACAGTCACATTTCCAATCTTATTCTGGCCAGTTCACCCGAAGCGATACGCCTCTTGACGAGGCATTTGGCTACCTTAAGAGAGTCATAGTTACTCCTGTCAGTCGCTCCCCGTTTTACCACAGTCACATTTTCAATCTTATTCTGGCCAGTTCACCTGAAGCGATACGCCATTATCAGTCAACCTAAAGAATATCACAGTACTCCTGCCGGGAGCTTCTCGAGTTTGCCGATGTATTTCGCCTGTTGACGAGGCTTTTGGATACCTTAAGAGAGTCATAGTTTCCCCTTGCTGTTGTTCCCCATTTTACAACAGGCACATCTACAAGCTTACTCTGGCCAATTCTCCTGAAGCGATACACTAATATCTGTTGACATAAAGACTTTCACAGTACTCCTGCCGGGAGCTTTTCGACTTTGCCGATGTATTTCGCCTATTGACGAGGCGTTTGGCTACCTTAAGAGAGTCATAGTTACTCCTGCCAGTGTCTCTCCGTTAAACCACAGTCACATCTACCATTTTCCTCTGCCCCTTTCACCAGACGCGATACGCCATTATTTGTCGACATTATGACTTTCACAGTACTCCTGCTAGGGGTTCCTCCAGTTTACCAATGTATTTCGCCTGTTGACGAGGCATTTGGCTACCTTAAGAGAGTCATAGTAACTCCTGTCAGTTGCTCCCCGTTTTACCACGGTCACATTTTCAATCTTATTCTGGCCAGTTCACCTGAAGCGATACGCCATTATCAGTCAACCTAAAGAATATCACATTACTCCTGCCGGGAGCTTCTCGAGTTTGCCGATGTATTTCGCCTGTTGACGAGGCATTTGGATACCTTAAGAGAGTCATAGTTTCCCCTTGCTGTTGCTCCCCATTTTACAACAGGCACATCTACAAGCTTACTCTGGCCAATTCTCCTGAAGCGATACGCTAATATCTGTTGACATAAAGACTTTTACAGTACTCCTGCCGGGAGCTTCTCGACTTTACCGATGCATTTCGCCTATTGAATAGGCATTTGGCTACCTTAAGAGAGTCATAGTTACTCCTGCCAGTTTCTCTCCGTTAAACCACAGTCACATCTACAATATTCCTTAGCCCCTTTCACCAGACGCGATACGCCATTATTTGTCGACATTATGACTCTCACAGTACTCCTGCTAGGGGCCCCTCCAGTTTACCAATGTATTTCGCCTGTAGACGAGGCATTTGGCTACCTTAAGAGAGTCATAGTTACTCCTGTCAGTTGCTCCCCGTTTTACCACGGTCACATTTTCAATCTTATTCTGGCCAGTTCACCTGAAGCGATACGCCATTATCAGTCAACCTAAAGAATATCACAGTACTCCTGCCGGGAGCTCTCGAGTTTGCCGATGTATTTCGCCTGTTGACGAGGCATTTGGATACCTTAAGAGAGTCATAGTTACCCCTTGCTGTTGCTCCCCATTTTACAACAGGCACATCTACAAGCTTACTCTGGCTAATTCTCCTGAAGCGATACGCTAATATCTGTTGACATAAAGACTTTCACAGTACTCCTGCCGGGAGCTTTTCGACTTTGCCGATGTATTTCGCCTATTGACGAGGCGTTTGGCTACCTTAAGAGAGTCATAGTTACTCCTGCCAGTGTCTCTCCGTTAAACCACAGTCACATGTACAATTTTCCTCTGCCCCTTTCACCAGACGCGATACGCCATTGTTTGTCGACATCATGTCTTTCAAAGTACTCCTGCTAGGGGCTCCTCCAGTTTACCAATGTATTTCGCCTGTTGACGAGGCATTTGGCTACCTTAAGAGAGTCAAACTTACTCCTGAGAGTTGCTCCCCGTTTTACGACAGTCACATTTCCAATCTTATTCTGGCTAGTTCACCCGAAGCGAAACGCCTCTTGACGAGGCATTTGGCTACCTTAAGAGAGTCAAAGTTACTCCTGTCAGTTGCTCCCCGTTTTACCACAGTCACATTTTCAATCTTATTCTGGCCAGGTCACCTGAATCTCTACGCCATTATCAGTCAACCTAAAGTATATCACAGTACTCCTGCCAGGAGCTTCTCGAGTTTGCCGATGTATTTCACCTGTTGACGAGGCATTTGGATACCTTAAGAGAGTCATAGTTACTCCTTGCTGTTGCTCCCCATTTTACAACAGTCACATCTCCATGCTTACTCTGGCCAGTTCTCCTGAAGCGATACGCTAATGTCTGTTGACATAAAGACTTTCACAGTTCTCCTGCCGGGAGCTTCTCGACTTTGCCGACGTATTTCGCTTATTGACGAGGCATCTGACTACCTTAAGAGAGTCATAGTTACTCCTGCCAGTGTCTCTCCGTTAAACCACAGTCACATCTACCATTTGCCTCTGCCCCTTTCACCAGACGCGATACGCCATTATTTGTCGACATCATGTCTTTCAAAGTACTCCTCCTAGGGGCTCCTCCAGTTTACCAATGTATTTCGCCTCTTGACGAGGCATTTGGCTACCTTAAGAGAGTCATAGTTACTCCTGTCAGTCGCTCCCCGTTTTACCACAGTCACATTTTCAATCTTATTCTGGGCAGTTCACCTGAAGCGATACGCCATTATCAGTCAACCTAAAGAATATCACAGTACTCCTGCCGGGAGCTTCTCGAGTTTGCCGATGTATTTCGCCTGTTGACGAGGCTTTTGGATACCTTAAGAGAGTCATAGTTTCCCCTTGCTGTTGTTCCCCATTTTACAACAGGCACATCTACAAGCTTACTCTGGCCAATTCTCCTGAAGCGATACACTAATATCTGTTGACATAAAGACTTTCACAGTACTCCTGCCGGGAGCTTTTCGACTTTGCCGATGTATTTCGCCTATTGACGAGGCGTTTGGCTACCTTAAGAGAGTCATAGTTACTCCTGCCAGTGTCTCTCCGTTAAACCACAGTCACCTCTACCATTTTCCTCTGCCCCTTTCACCAGACGCGATACGCCATTATTTGTCGACATTATGACTTTCACAGTACTCCTGCTAGGGGCTCCTCCAGTTTACCAATGTATTTCGCCTGTTGACGAGGCATTTGGCTACCTTAAGAGAGTCATAGTAACTCCTGTCAGTTGCTCCCCGTTTTACCACGGTCACATTTTCAATCTTATTCTGGCCAGTTCACCTGAAGCGATACGCCATTATCAGTCAACCTAAAGAATATCACATTACTCCTGCCGGGAGCTTCTCGAGTTTGCCGATGTATTTCGCCTGTTGACGAGGCATTTGGATACCTTAAGAGAGTCATAGTTTCCCCTTGCTGTTGCTCCCCATTTTACAACAGGCACATCTACAAGCTTACTCTGGCCAATTCTCCTGAAGCGATACGCTAATATCTGTTGACATAAAGACTTTTACAGTACTCCTGCCGGGAGCTTCTCGACTTTACCGATGCATTTCGCCTATTGAATAGGCATTTGGCTACCTTAAGAGAGTCATAGTTACTCCTGCCAGTTTCTCTCCGTTAAACCACAGTCACATCTACAATATTCCTCAGCCCCTTTCACCAGACGCGATACGCCATTATTTGTCGACATTATGACTCTCACAGTACTCCTGCTAGGGGCCCCTCCAGTTTACCAATGTATTTCGCCTGTAGACGAGGCATTTGGCTACCTTAAGAGAGTCATAGTTACTCCTGTCAGTTGCTCCCCGTTTTACCACGGTCACATTTTCAATCTTATTCTGGCCAGTTCACCTGAAGCGATACGCCATTATCAGTCAACCTAAAGAATATCACAGTACTCCTGCCGGGAGCTCTCGAGTTTGCCGATGTATTTCGCCTGTTGACGAGGCATTTGGATACCTTAAGAGAGTCATAGTTACCCCTTGCTGTTGCTCCCCATTTTACAACAGGCACATCTACAAGCTTACTCTGGCTAATTCTCCTGAAGCGATACGCTAATATCTGTTGACATAAAGACTTTCACAGTACTCCTGCCGGGAGCTTTTCGACTTTGCCGATGTATTTCGCCTATTGACGAGGCGTTTGGCTACCTTAAGAGAGTCATAGTTACTCCTGCCAGTGTCTCTCCGTTAAACCACAGTCACATGTACCATTTTCCTCTGCCCCTTTACCAGACGCGATACGCCATTATTTGTCGACATCATGTCTTTCAAAGTACTCCTGCTAGGGGCTCCTCCAGTTTACCAATGTATTTCGCCTGTTGACGAGGCATTTGGCTACCTTAAGAGAGTCAAACTTACTCCTGAGAGTTGCTCCCCGTTTTACGACAGTCACATTTCCAATCTTATTCTGGCTAGTTCACCCGAAGCGAAACGCCTCTTGACGAGGCATTTGGCTACCTTAAGAGAGTCAAAGTTACTCCTGTCAGTTGCTCCCCGTTTTACCACAGTCACATTTTCAATCTTATTCTGGCCAGGTCACCTGAATCTCTACGCCATTATCAGTCAACCTAAAGTATATCACAGTACTCCTGCCAGGAGCTTCTCGAGTTTGCCGATGTATTTCACCTGTTGACGAGGCATTTGGATACCTTAAGAGAGTCATAGTTACTCCTTGCTGTTGCTCCCCATTTTACAACAGTCACATCTCCATGCTTACTCTGGCCAGTTCTCCTGAAGCGATACGCTAATGTCTGTTGACATAAAGACTTTCACAGTTCTCCTGCCGGGAGCTTCTCGACTTTGCCGACGTATTTCGCTTATTGACGAGGCATCTGACTACCTTAAGAGAGTCATAGTTACTCCTGCCAGTGTCTCTCCGTTAAACCACAGTCACATCTACCATTTGCCTCTGCCCCTTTCACCAGACGCGATACGCCATTATTTGTCGACATCATGTCTTTCAAAGTACTCCTCCTAGGGGCTCCTCCAGTTTACCAATGTATTTCGCCTCTTGACGAGGCATTTGGCTACCTTAAGAGAGTCATAGTTACTCCTGTCAGTCGCTCCCCGTTTTACCACAGTCACATTTTCAATCTTATTCTGGGCAGTTCACCTGAAGCGATACGCCATTATCAGTCAACCTAAAGAATATCACAGTACTCCTGCCGGGAGCTTCTCGAGTTTGCCGATGTATTTCGCCTGTTGACGAGGCTTTTGGATACCTTAAGAGAGTCATAGTTTCCCCTTGCTGTTGTTCCCCATTTTACAACAGGCACATCTACAAGCTTACTCTGGCCAATTCTCCTGAAGCGATACACTAATATCTGTTGACATAAAGACTTTCACAGTACTCCTGCCGGGAGCTTTTCGACTTTGCCGATGTATTTCGCCTATTGACGAGGCGTTTGGCTACCTTAAGAGAGTCATAGTTACTCCTGCCAGTGTCTCTCCGTTAAACCACAGTCACATCTACCATTTTCCTCTGCCCCTTTCACCAGACGCGATACGCCATTATTTGTCGACATTATGACTTTCACAGTACTCCTGCTAGGGGCTCCTCCAGTTTACCAATGTATTTCGCCTGTTGACGAGGCATTTGGCTACCTTAAGAGAGTCATAGTAACTCCTGTCAGTTGCTCCCCGGTTTACCACGGTCACATTTTCAATCTTATTCTGGCCAGTTCACCTGAAGCGATACGCCATTATCAGTCAACCTAAAGAATATCACATTACTCCTGCCGGGAGCTTCTCGAGTTTGCCGATGTATTTCGCCTGTTGACGAGGCATTTGGATACCTTAAGAGAGTCATAGTTTCCCCTTGCTGTTGCTCCCCATTTTACAACAGGCACATCTACAAGCTTACTCTGGCCAATTCTCCTGAAGCGATACGCTAATATCTGTTGACATAAAGACTTTTACAGTACTCCTGCCGGGAGCTTCTCGACTTTACCGATGCATTTCGCCTATTGAATAGGCATTTGGCTACCTTAAGAGAGTCATAGTTACTCCTGCCAGTTTCTCTCCGTTAAACCACAGTCACATCTACAATATTCCTCAGCCCCTTTCACCAGACGCGATACGCCATTATTTGTCGACATTATGACTCTCACAGTACTCCTGCTAGGGGCCCCTCCAGTTTACCAATGTATTTCGCCTGTAGACGAGGCATTTGGCTACCTTAAGAGAGTCATAGTTACTCCTGTCAGTTGCTCCCCGTTTTACCACAGTCACATTTTCAATCTTATTCTGGCCAGTTCACCTGAAGCGATACGCCATTATCAGTCAACCTAAAGAATATCACAGTACTCCTGCCGGGAGCTTCTCGAGTTTGCCGATGTATTTCGCCTGTTGACGAGGCTTTTGGATACCTTAAGAGAGTCATAGTTTCCCCTTGCTGTTGCTCCCCATTTTACAACAGTCACATCTCCATGCTTACTCTGGCCAGTTCTCCTGAAGCGATACGCTAATGTCTGTTGACATAAAGACTTTCACAGTTCTCCAGCCGGGAGCTTCTCGACTTTGCCGACGTATTTCGCTTATTGACGAGGCATCTGACTACCTTAAGAGAGTCATAGTTACTCCTGCCAGTGTCTCTCCGTTAAACCACAGTCACATCTACCATTTTCCTCCGCCACTTTCACCAGACGCGATACGCCATTATTTGTCGACATCATGTCTTTCAAAGTACTCCTGCTAGGGGCTCCTCCAGTTTACCAATGTATTTCGCCTGTTGACGAGGCATTTGGCTACCTTAAGAGAGTCAAACTTACTCCTGACAGTTGCTCCCCGTTTTACCACAGTCACATTTCCAATCTTATTCTGGCCAGTTCACCCGAAGCGATACGCCTCTTGACGAGGCATTTGGCTACCTTAAGAGAGTCATAGTTACTCCTGTCAGTTGCTCCCCGTTTTACCACAGTCACATTTTCAATCTTATTCTGGCCAGTTCACCTGAAGCGATACGCCATTATCAGTCAACCTAAAGAATATCACAGTACTCCTGCCGGGAGCTTCTCGAGTTTGCCGATGTATTTCGCCTGTTGACGAGGCTTTTGGATACCTTAAGAGAGTCATAGTTTCCCCTTGCTGTTGCTCCCCATTTTACAACAGGCACATCTACAAGCTTACTCTGGCCAATTCTCCTGAAGCGATACACTAATATCTGTTGACATAAAGACTTTCACAGTACTCCTGCCGGGAGCTTTTCGACTTTGCCGATGTATTTCGCCTATTGACGAGGCGTTTGGCTACCTTAAGAGAGTCATAGTTACTCCTGCCAGTGTCTCTCCGTTAAACCACAGTCACATCTACCATTTTCCTCTGCCCCTTTCACCAGACGCGATACGCCATTATTTGTCGACATCATGTCTTTCAAAGTACTCCTGCTAGGGGCTCCTCCAGTTTACCAATGTATTTCGCCTTTTGACGAGGCATTTGGCTACCTTAAGAGAGTCATAGTTACTCCTGTCAGTTGCTCCCCGTCTTACCACAGTCACATTTTCAATCTTATTCTGGCCAGTTCACCTGAAGCGATACGCCATTATCAGTCAACCTAAAGTATATCACAGTACTCCTGCCGGGAGCTTCTCGAGTTTGCCGATGTATTTCACCTGTTGACGAGGCATTTGGATACCTTAAGAGAGTCATAGTTACTCCTTGCTGTTGCTCCCCATTTTACAACAGTCACATCTCCATGCTTACTCTGGCCAGTTCTCCTGAAGCGATACGCTAATGTCTGTTGACATAAAGACTTTCACAGTTCTCCTGCCGGGAGCTTCTCGACTTTGCCGACGTATTTCGCTTATTGACGAGGCATCTGACTACCTTAAGAGAGTCATAGTTACTCCTGCCAGTGTCTCTCCGTTAAACCACAGTCACATCTACCATTTGCCTCTGCCCCTTTCACCAGACGCGATACGCCATTATTTGTCGACATCATGTCTTTCAAAGTACTCCTGCTAGGGGCTCCTCCAGTTTACCAATGTATTTCGCCTGTTGACGAGGCATTTGGCTACCTTAAGAGAGTCAAACTTACTCCTGACAGTTGCTCCCCGTTTTACCACAGTCACATTTCCAATCTTATTCTGGCCAGTTCACCCGAAGCGATACGCCTCTTGACGAGGCATTTGGCTACCTTAAGAGAGTCATAGTTACTCCTGTCAGTTGCTCCCCGTTTTACCACAGTCACATTTTCAATCTTATTCTGGCCAGTTCACCTGAAGCGATACGCCATTATCAGTCAACCTAAAGAATATCACAGTACTCCTGCCGGGAGCTTCTCGAGTTTGCCGATGTATTTCGCCTGTTGACGAGGCTTTTGGATACCTTAAGAGAGTCATAGTTTCCCCTTGCTGTTGCTCCCCATTTTACAACAGGCACATCTACAAGCTTACTCTGGCCAATTCTCCTGAAGCGATACACTAATATCTGTTGACATAAAGACTTTCACAGTACTCCTGCCGGGAGCTTTTCGACTTTGCCGATGTATTTCGCCTATTGACGAGGCGTTTGGCTACCTTAAGAGAGTCATAGTAACTCCTGCCAGTGTCTCTCCGTTAAACCACAGTCACATCTACCATTTTCCTCTGCCCCCTTCACCAGACGCGATACGCCATTATTTGTCGACATTATGACTTTCACAGTACTCCTGCTAGGGGCTCCTCCAGTTTACCAATGTATTTCGCCTGTTGACGAGGCATTTGGCTACCTTAAGAGAGTCATAGTTACTCCTGTCAGTTGCTCCCCGTTTTACCACGGTCACATTTTCAATCTTATTCTGGCCAGTTCACCTGAAGCGATACGCCATTATCAGTCAACCTAAAGAATATCACAGTACTCCTGCCGGGAGCTTCTCGAGTTTGCCGATGTATTTCGCCTGTTGACGAGGCTTTTGGATACCTTAAGAGAGTCATAGTTACCCCTTGCTGTTGCTCCCCATTTTACAACAGGCACATCTACAAGCTTACTCTGGCCAATTCTCCTGAAGCGATACGCTAATATCAGTTGACATAAAGACTTTCACAGTACTCCTGCCGGGAGCTTTTCGACTTTGCCGATGTATTTCGCCTATTGACGAGGCGTTTGGCTACCTTAAGAGAGTCATAGTTACTCCTGCCAGTGTCTCTCCGTTAAACCACAGACACATCTACCATTTTCCTCTGCCCCTTTCACCAGACGCGATACGCCATTATTTGTCGACATCATGTCTTTCAAAGTACACCTGCTAGGGGCTCCTCCAGTTTACCAATGTATTTCGCCTTTTGACGAGGCATTTGGCTACCTTAAGAGAGTCATAGTTACTCCTGTCAGTTGCTCCCCGTTTTACCACAGTCACATTTTCAATCTTATTCTGGCCAGTTCACCTGAAGCGATACGCCATTATCAGTCAACCTAAAGTATATCACAGTACTCCTGCCGGGAGCTTCTCGAGTTTGCCGATGTATTTCACCTGTTGACGAGGCATTTGGATACCTTAAGAGAGTCATAGTTACTCCTTGCTGTTGCTCCCCATTTTACAACAGTCACATCTCCATGCTTACTCTGGCCAGTTCTCCTGAAGCGATACGCTAATGTCTGTTGACATAAAGACTTTCACAGTTCTCCTGCCGGGAGCTTCTCGACTTTGCCGACGTATTTCGCTTATTGACGAGGCATCTGACTACCTTAAGAGAGTCATAGTTACTCCTGCCAGTGTCTCTCCGTTAAACCACAGTCACATCTACCATTGGCTCTGCCCCTTTCACCAGACGCGATACGCCATTATTTGTCGACATCATGTCTTTCAAAGTACTCCTCCTAGGGGCTCCTCCAGTTTACCAATGTATTTCGCCTGTTGACGAGGCATTTGGCTACCTTAAGAGATTCAAACTTACTCCTGACAGTTGCTCCCCGTTTTACCACAGTCACATTTCCAATCTTATTCTGGCCAGTTCACCCGAAGCGATACGCCTCTTGACGAGGCATTTGGCTACCTTAAGAGAGTCATAGTTACTCCTGTCAGTCGCTCCCCGTTTTACCACAGTCACATTTTCAATCTTATTCTGGCCAGTTCACCTGAAGCGATACGCCATTATCAGTCAACCTAAAGAATATCACAGTACTCCTGCCGGGAGCTTCTCGAGTTTGCCGATGTATTTCGCCTGTTGACGAGGCTTTTGGATACCTTAAGAGAGTCATAGTTTCCCCTTGCTGTTGTTCCCCATTTTACAACAGGCACATCTACAAGCTTACTCTGGCCAATTCTCCAGAAGCGATACACTAATATCTGTTGACATAAAGACTTTCACAGTACTCCTGCCGGGAGCTTTTCGACTTTGCCGATGTATTTCGCCTATTGACGAGGCGTTTGGCTACCTTAAGAGAGTCATAGTTACTCCTGCCAGTGTCTCTCCGTTAAACCACAGTCACATCTACCATTTTCCTCTGCCCCTTTCACCAGACGCGATACGCCATTATTTGTCGACATTATGACTTTCACAGTACTCCTGCTAGGGGCTCCTCCAGTTTACCAATGTATTTCGCCTGTTGACGAGGCATTTGGCTACCTTAAGAGAGTCATAGTAACTCCTGTCAGTTGCTCCCCGTTTTACCACGGTCACATTTTCAATCTTATTCTGGCCAGTTCACCTGAAGCGATACGCCATTATCAGTCAACCTAAAGAATATCACATTACTCCTGCCGGGAGCTTCTCGAGTTTGCCGATGTATTTCGCCTGTTGACGAGGCATTTGGATACCTTAAGGGAGTCATAGTTTCCCCTTGCTGTTGCTCCCCATTTTACAACAGGCACATCTACAAGCTTACTCTGGCCAATTCTCCTGAAGCGATACGCTAATATCTGTTGACATAAAGACTTTTACAGTACTCCTGCCGGGAGCTTCTCGACTTTACCGATGCATTTCGCCTATTGAATAGGCATTTGGCTACCTTAAGAGAGTCATAGTTACTCCTGCCAGTTTCTCTCCGTTAAACCACAGTCACATCTACAATATTCCTCAGCCCCTTTCACCAGACGCGATACGCCATTATTTGTCGACATTATGACTCTCACAGTACTCCTGCTAGGGGCCCCTCCAGTTTACCAATGTATTTCGCCTGTAGACGAGGCATTTGGCTACCTTAAGAGAGTCATAGTTACTCCTGTCAGTTGCTCCCCGTTTTACCACGGTCACATTTTCAATCTTATTCTGGCCAGTTCACCTGAAGCGATACGCCATTATCAGTCTACCTAAAGAATATCACAGTACTCCTGCCGGGAGCTCTCGAGTTTGCCGATGTATTTCGCCTGTTGACGAGGCATTTGGATACCTTAAGAGAGTCATAGTTACCCCTTGCTGTTGCTCCCCATTTTACAACAGGCACATCTACAAGCTTACTCTGGCTAATTCTCCTGAAGCGATACGCTAATATCTGTTGACATAAAGACTTTCACAGTACTCCTGCCGGGAGCTTTTCGACTTTGCCGATGTATTTCGCCTATTGACGAGGCGTTTGGCTACCTTAAGAGAGTCATAGTTACTCCTGCCAGTGTCTCTCCGTTAAACCACAGTCACATGTACCATTTTCCTCTGCCCCTTTACCAGACGCGATACGCCATTATTTGTCGACATCATGTCTTTCAAAGTACTCCTGCTAGGGGCTCCTCCAGTTTACCAATGTATTTCGCCTGTTGACGAGGCATTTGGCTACCTTAAGAGAGTCAAACTTACTCCTGAGAGTTGCTCCCCGTTTTACGACAGTCACATTTCCAATCTTATTCTGGCTAGTTCACCCGATTCGAAACGCCTCTTGACGAGGCATTTGGCTACCTTAAGAGAGTCAAAGTTACTCCTGTCAGTTGCTCCCCGTTTTACCACAGTCACATTTTCAATCTTATTCTGGCCAGTTCACCTGAATCTCTACGCCATTATCAGTCAACCTAAAGTATATCACAGTACTCCTGCCAGGAGCTTCTCGAGTTTGCCGATGTATTTCACCTGTTGACGAGGCATTTGGATACCTTAAGAGAGTCATAGTTACTCCTTGCTGTTGCTCCCCATTTTACAACAGTCACATCTCCATGCTTACTCTGGCCAGTTCTCCTGGAGCGATACGCTAATGTCTGTTGACATAAAGACTTTCACAGTTCTCCTGCCGGGAGCTTCTCGACTTTGCCGACGTATTTCGCTTATTGACGAGGCATCTGACTACCTTAAGAGAGTCATAGTTACTCCTGCCAGTGTCTCTCCGTTAAACCACAGTCACATCTACCATTTTCCTCTGCCACTTTCACCAGACGCGATACGCCATTATTTGTCGACATCATGTCTTTCAAAGTACTCCTGCTAGGGGCTCCTCCAGTTTACCAATGTATTTCGCCTGTTGACGAGGCATTTGGCTACCTTAAGAGAGTCAAACTTACTCCTGACAGTTGCTCCCCGTTTTACCACAGTCACATTTCCAATCTTATTCTGGCCAGTTCACCCGAAGCGATACGCCTCTTGACGAGGCATTTGGCTACCTTAAGAGAGTCATAGTTACTCCTGTCAGTTGCTACCCGTTTTACCACAGTCACATTTTCAATCTTATTCTGGCCAGTTCACCTGAAGCGATACGCCATTATCAGTCAACCTAAAGAATATCACAGTACTCCTGCCGGGAGATTCTCGAGTTTGCCGATGTATTTCGCCTGTTGACGAGGCTTTTGGATACCTTAAGAGAGTCATGGTTTCCCCTTGCTGTTGCTCCCCATTTTACAACAGGCACATCTACAAGCTTACTCTGGCCAATTCTCCTGAAGCGATACACTAATATCTGTTGACATAAAGACTTTCACAGTACTCCTGCCGGGAGCTTTTCGACTTTGCCGATGTATTTCGCCTATTGACGAGGCGTTTGGCTACCTTAAGAGAGTCATAGTTACTCCTGCCAGTGTCTCTCCGTTAAACCACAGTCACATCTACCATTTTCCTCTGCCCCTTTCACCAGACGCGATACGCCATTATTTGTCGACATCATGTCTTTCAAGGTACTCCTGCTAGGGGCTCCTCCAGTTTACCAATGTATTTCGCCTTTTGACGAGGCATTTGGCTACCTTAAGAGAGTCATAGTTACTCCTGTCAGTTGCTCCCCGTTTTACCACAGTCACATTTTCAATCTTATTCTGGCCAGTTCACCTGAAGCGATACGCCATTATCAGTCAACCTAAAGTATATCACAGTACTCCTGCCGGGAGCTTCTCGAGTTTGCCGATGTATTTCACCTGTTGACGAGGCATTTGGATACCTTAAGAGAGTCATAGTTACTCCTTGCTGTTGCTCCCCATTTTACAACAGTCACATCTCCATGCTTACTCTGGCCAGTTCTCCTGAAGCGATACGCTAATGTCTGTTGACATAAAGACTTTCACAGTTCTCCTGCCGGGAGCTTCTCGACTTTGCCGACGTATTTCGCTTATTGACGAGGCATCTGACTACCTTAAGAGAGTCATAGTTACTCCTGCCAGTGTCTCTCCGTTAAACCACAGTCACATGTACCATTTTCCTCTGCCCCTTTCACCAGACGCGATACGCCATTGTTTGTCGACATCATGTCTTTCAAAGTACTCCTGCTAGGGGCTCCTCCAGTTTACCAATGTATTTCGCCTGTTGACGAGGCATTTGGCTACCTTAAGAGAGTCAAACTTACTCCTGAGAGTTGCTCCCCGTTTTACCACAGTCACATTTCCAATCTTATTCTGGCTAGTTCACCCGAAGCGATACGCCTCTTGACGAGGCATTTGGCTACCTTAAGAGAGTCATAGTTACTCCTGTCAGTTGCTCCCCGTTTTACCACAGTCACATTTTCAATCTTATTGTGGCCAGTTCACCTGAAGGGATACGCCATTATCAGTCAACCTAAAGAATATCACAGTACTCCTGCCGGGAGCTTCTCGAGTTTGCCGATGTATTTCGCCTGTTGACGAGGCATTTGGATACCTTAAGAGAGTCATAGTTTCCCCTTGCTGTTGCTCCCCATTTTACAACAGGCACATCTACAAGCTTACTCTGGCCAATCCTCCTGAAGCGATACGCTAATATCTGTTGACATAAAGACTTTCACAGTACTCCTGCCGGGAGCTTTTCGACTTTGCCGATGTATTTCGCCTATTGACGAGGCGTTTGGCTACCTTAAGAGAGTCATAGTTACTCCTGCCAGTGTCTCTCCGTTAAACCACAGTCACATCTACCATTTGCCTCTGCCCCTTTCACCAGACGCGATACGCCATTATTTGTCGACATCATGTCTTTCAAAGTACTCCTGCTAGGGGCTCCTCCAGTTTACCAATGTATTTCGCCTGTTGACGAGGCATTTGGCTACCTTAAGAGAGTCAAACTTACTCCTGACAGTTGCTCCCCGTTTTACCACAGTCACATTTCCAATCTTATTCTGGCCAGTTCACCCGAAGCGATACGCCTCTTGACGAGGCATTTGGCTACCTTAAGAGAGTCATAGTTACTCCTGTCAGTTGCTCCCCGTTTTACCACAGTCACATTTTCAATCTTATTCTGGCCAGTTCACCTGAAGCGATACGCCATTATCAGTCAACCTAAAGAATATCACAGTACTCCTGCCGGGAGCTTCTCGAGTTTGCCGATGAATTTCGCCTGTTGACGAGGCTTTTGGATACCTTAAGAGAGTCATAGTTTCCCCTTGCTGTTGCTCCCCATTTTACAACAGGCACATCTACAAGCTTACTCTGGCCAATTCTCCTGAAGCGATACACTAATATCTGTTGACATAAAGACTTTCACAGTACTCCTGCCGGGAGCTTTTCGACTTTGCCGATGTATTTCGCCTATTGACGAGGCGTTTGGCTACCTTAAGAGAGTCATAGTTACTCCTGCCAGTGTCTCTCCGTTAAACCACAGTCACATCTACCATTTTCCTCTGCCCCCTTCACCAGACGCGATACGCCATTATTTGTCGACATTATGACTTTCACAGTACTCCTGCTAGGGGCTCCTCCAGTTTACCAATGTATTTCGCCTGTTGACGAGGCATTTGGCTACCTTAAGAGAGTCATAGTTACTCCTGTCAGTTGCTCCCCGTTTTACCACGGTCACATTTTCAATCTTATTCTGGCCAGTTCACCTGAAGCGATACGCCATTATCAGTCAACCTAAAGAATATCACAGTACTCCTGCCGGGAGCTTCTCGAGTTTGCCGATGTATTTCGCCTGTTGACGAGGCTTTTGGATACCTTAAGAGAGTCATAGTTTCCCCTTGCTGTTGCTCCCCATTTTACAACAGGCACATCTACAAGCTTACTCTGGCCAATTCTCCTGAAGCGATACACTAATATCTGTTGACATAAAGACTTTCACAGTACTCCTGCCGGGAGCTTTTCGACTTTGCCGATGTATTTCGCCTATTGACGAGGCGTTTGGCTACCTTAAGAGAGTCATAGTTACTCCTGCCAGTGTCTCTCCGTTAAACCACAGTCACATCTACCATTTTCCTCTGCCCCTTTCACCAGACGCGATACGCCATTATTTGTCGACATCATGTCTTTCAAAGTACTCCTGCTAGGGGCTCCTCCAGTTTACCAATGTATTTCGCCTTTTGACGAGGCATTTGGCTACCTTAAGAGAGTCATAGTTACTCCTGTCAGTTGCTCCCCGTTTTACCACAGTCACATTTTCAATCTTGTTCTGGCCAGTTCACCTGAAGCGATACGCCATTATCAGTCAACCTAAAGTATATCGCAGTACTCCTGCCGGGAGCTTCTCGAGTTTGCCGATGTATTTCACCTGTTGACGAGGCATTTGGATACCTTAAGAGAGTCATAGTTACTCCTTGCTGTTGCTCCCCATTTTACAACAGTCACATCTCCATGCTTACTCTGGCCAGTTCTCCTGAAGCGATACGCTAATGTCTGTTGACATAAAGACTTTCACAGTTCTCCTGCCGGGAGCTTCTCGACTTTGCCGACGTATTTCGCTTATTGACGAGGCATCTGACTACCTTAAGAGAGTCATAGTTACTCCTGCCAGTGTCTCTCCGTTAAACCACAGTCACATGTACCATTTTCCTCTGCCCCTTTCACCAGACGCGATACGCCATTGTTTGTCGACATCATGTCTTTCAAAGTACTCCTGCTAGGGGCTCCTCCAGTTTACCAATGTATTTCGCCTGTTGACGAGGCATTTGGCTACCTTAAGAGAGTCAAACTTACTCCTGAGAGTTGCTCCCCGTTTTACCACAGTCACATTTCCAATCTTATTCTGGCTAGTTCACCCGAAGCGATACGCCTCTTGACGAGGCATTTGGCTACCTTAAGAGAGTCATAGTTACTCCTGTCAGTTGCTCCCCGTTTTACCACAGTCACATTTTCAATCTTATTGTGGCCAGTTCACCTGAAGGGATACGCCATTATCAGTCAACCTAAAGAATATCACAGTACTCCTGCCGGGAGCTTCTCGAGTTTGCCGATGTATTTCGCCTGTTGACGAGGCATTTGGATACCTTAAGAGAGTCATAGTTTCCCCTTGCTGTTGCTCCCCATTTTACAACAGGCACATCTACAAGCTTACTCTGGCCAATCCTCCTGAAGCGATACGCTAATATCTGTTGACATAAAGACTTTCACAGTACTCCTGCCGGGAGCTTTTCGACTTTGCCGATGTATTTCGCCTATTGACGAGGCGTTTGGCTACCTTAAGAGAGTCATAGTTACTCCTGCCAGTGTCTCTCCGTTAAACCACAGTCACATCTACCATTTGCCTCTGCCCCTTTCACCAGACGCGATACGCCATTATTTGTCGACATCATGTCTTTCAAAGTACTCCTGCTAGGGGCTCCTCCAGTTTACCAATGTATTTCGCCTGTTGACGAGGCATTTGGCTACCTTAAGAGAGTCAAACTTACTCCTGACAGTTGCTCCCCGTTTTACCACAGTCACATTTCCAATCTTATTCTGGCCAGTTCACCCGAAGCGATACGCCTCTTGACGAGGCATTTGGCTACCTTAAGAGAGTCATAGTTACTCCTGTCAGTTGCTCCCCGTTTTACCACAGTCACATTTTCAATCTTATTCTGGCCAGTTCACCTGAAGCGATACGCCATTATCAGTCAACCTAAAGAATATCACAGTACTCCTGCCGGGAGCTTCTCGAGTTTGCCGATGTATTTCGCCTGTTGACGAGGCTTTTGGATACCTTAAGAGAGTCATAGTTTCCCCTTGCTGTTGCTCCCCATTTTACAACAGGCACATCTACAAGCTTACTCTGGCCAATTCTCCTGAAGCGATACACTAATATCTGTTGACATAAAGACTTTCACAGTACTCCTGCCGGGAGCTTTTCGACTTTGCCGATGTATTTCGCCTATTGACGAGGCGTTTGGCTACCTTAAGAGAGTCATAGTTACTCCTGCCAGTGTCTCTCCGTTAAACCACAGTCACATCTACCATTTTCCTCTGCCCCCTTCACCAGACGCGATACGCCATTATTTGTCGACATTATGACTTTCACAGTACTCCTGCTAGGGGCTCCTCCAGTTTACCAATGTATTTCGCCTGTTGACGAGGCATTTGGCTACCTTAAGAGAGTCATAGTTACTCCTGTCAGTTGCTCCCCGTTTTACCACGGTCACATTTTCAATCTTATTCTGGCCAGTTCACCTGAAGCGATACGCCATTATCAGTCAACCTAAAGAATATCACAGTACTCCTGCCGGGAGCTTCTCGAGTTTGCCGATGTATTTCGCCTGTTGACGAGGCTTTTGGATACCTTAAGAGAGTCATAGTTACCCCTTGCTGTTGCTCCCCATTTTACAACAGGCACATTTTCAATCTTATTCTGGCCAGTTCTCCTGAAGCGATACGCTAATGTCTGTTGACATAAAGACTTTCACAGTTCTCCTGCCGGGAGCTTCTCGACTTTGCCGACGTATTTCGCTTATTGACGAGGCATCTGACTACCTTAAGAGAGTCATAGTTACTCCTGCCAGTGTCTCTCCGTTAAACCACAGTCACATCTACCATTGGCTCTGCCCCTTTCACCAGACGCGATACGCCATTATTTGTCGACATCATGTCTTTCAAAGTACTCCTCCTAGGGGCTCCTCCAGTTTACCAATGTATTTCGCCTGTTGACGAGGCATTTGGCTACCTTAAGAGAGTCAAACTTACTCCTGACAGTTGCTCCCCGTTTTACCACAGTCACATTTCCAATCTTATTCTGGCCAGTTCACCCGAAGCGATACGCCTCTTGACGAGGCATTTGGCTACCTTAAGAGAGTCATAGTTACTCCTGTCAGTCGCTCCCCGTTTTACCACAGTCACATTTTCAATCTTATTCTGGCCAGTTCACCTGAAGCGATACGCCATTATCAGTCAACCTAAAGAATATCACAGTACTCCTGCCGGGAGCTTCTCGAGTTTGCCGATGTATTTCGCCTGTTGACGAGGCTTTTGGATACCTTAAGAGAGTCATAGTTTCCCCTTGCTGTTGTTCCCCATTTTACAACAGGCACATCTACAAGCTTACTCTGGCCAATTCTCCAGAAGCGATACACTAATATCTGTTGACATAAAGACTTTCACAGTACTCCTGCCGGGAGCTTTTCGACTTTGCCGATGTATTTCGCCTATTGACGAGGCGTTTGGCTACCTTAAGAGAGTCATAGTTACTCCTGCCAGTGTCTCTCCGTTAAACCACAGTCACATCTACCATTTTCCTCTGCCCCTTTCACCAGACGCGATACGCCATTATTTGTCGACATTATGACTTTCACAGTACTCCTGCTAGGGGCTCCTCCAGTTTACCAATGTATTTCGCCTGTTGACGAGGCATTTGGCTACCTTAAGAGAGTCATAGTAACTCCTGTCAGTTGCTCCCCGTTTTACCACGGTCACATTTTCAATCTTATTCTGGCCAGTTCACCTGAAGCGATACGCCATTATCAGTCAACCTAAAGAATATCACATTACTCCTGCCGGGAGCTTCTCGAGTTTGCCGATGTATTTCGCCTGTTGACGAGGCATTTGGATACCTTAAGGGAGTCATAGTTTCCCCTTGCTGTTGCTCCCCATTTTACAACAGGCACATCTACAAGCTTACTCTGGCCAATTCTCCTGAAGCGATACGCTAATATCTGTTGACATAAAGACTTTTACAGTACTCCTGCCGGGAGCTTCTCGACTTTACCGATGCATTTCGCCTATTGAATAGGCATTTGGCTACCTTAAGAGAGTCATAGTTACTCCTGCCAGTTTCTCTCCGTTAAACCACAGTCACATCTACAATATTCCTCAGCCCCTTTCACCAGACGCGATACGCCATTATTTGTCGACATTATGACTCTCACAGTACTCCTGCTAGGGGCCCCTCCAGTTTACCAATGTATTTCGCCTGTAGACGAGGCATTTGGCTACCTTAAGAGAGTCATAGTTACTCCTGTCAGTTGCTCCCCGTTTTACCACGGTCACATTTTCAATCTTATTCTGGCCAGTTCACCTGAAGCGATACGCCATTATCAGTCTACCTAAAGAATATCACAGTACTCCTGCCGGGAGCTCTCGAGTTTGCCGATGTATTTCGCCTGTTGACGAGGCATTTGGATACCTTAAGAGAGTCATAGTTACCCCTTGCTGTTGCTCCCCATTTTACAACAGGCACATCTACAAGCTTACTCTGGCTAATTCTCCTGAAGCGATACGCTAATATCTGTTGACATAAAGACTTTCACAGTACTCCTGCCGGGCGCTTTTCGACTTTGCCGATGTATTTCGCCTATTGACGAGGCGTTTGGCTACCTTAAGAGAGTCATAGTTACTCCTGCCAGTGTCTCTCCGTTAAACCACAGTCACATGTACCATTTTCCTCTGCCCCTTTACCAGACGCGATACGCCATTATTTGTCGACATCATGTCTTTCAAAGTACTCCTGCTAGGGGCTCCTCCAGTTTACCAATGTATTTCGCCTGTTGACGAGGCATTTGGCTACCTTAAGAGAGTCAAACTTACTCCTGAGAGTTGCTCCCCGTTTTACGACAGTCACATTTCCAATCTTATTCTGGCTAGTTCACCCGATTCGAAACGCCTCTTGACGAGGCATTTGGCTACCTTAAGAGAGTCAAAGTTACTCCTGTCAGTTGCTCCCCGTTTTACCACAGTCACATTTTCAATCTTATTCTGGCCAGTTCACCTGAATCTCTACGCCATTATCAGTCAACCTAAAGTATATCACAGTACTCCTGCCAGGAGCTTCTCGAGTTTGCCGATGTATTTCACCTGTTGACGAGGCATTTGGATACTTTAAGAGAGTCATAGTTACTCCTTGCTGTTGCTCCCCATTTTACAACAGTCACATCTCCATGCTTACTCTGGCCAGTTCTCCTGGAGCGATACGCTAATGTCTGTTGACATAAAGACTTTCACAGTTCTCCTGCCGGGAGCTTCTCGACTTTGCCGACGTATTTCGCTTATTGACGAGGCATCTGACTACCTTAAGAGAGTCATAGTTACTCCTGCCAGTGTCTCTCCGTTAAACCACAGTCACATCTACCATTTTCCTCTGCCACTTTCACCAGACGCGATACGCCATTATTTGTCGACATCATGTCTTTCAAAGTACTCCTGCTAGGGGCTCCTCCAGTTTACCAATGTATTTCGCCTGTTGACGAGGCATTTGGCTACCTTAAGAGAGTCAAACTTACTCCTGACAGTTGCTCCCCGTTTTACCACAGTCACATTTCCAATCTTATTCTGGCCAGTTCACCCGAAGCGATACGCCTCTTGACGAGGCATTTGGCTACCTTAAGAGAGTCATAGTTACTCCTGTCAGTTGCTACCCGTTTTACCACAGTCACATTTTCAATCTTATTCTGGCCAGTTCACCTGAAGCGATACGCCATTATCAGTCAACCTAAAGAATATCACAGTACTCCTGCCGGGAGCTTCTCGAGTTTGCCGATGTATTTCGCCTGTTGACGAGGCTTTTGGATACCTTAAGAGAGTCATAGTTTCCCCTTGCTGTTGCTCCCCATTTTACAACAGGCACATCTACAAGCTTACTCTGGCCAATTCTCCTGAAGCGATACACTAATATCTGTTGACATAAAGACTTTCACAGTACTCCTGCCGGGAGCTTTTCGACTTTGCCGATGTATTTCGCCTATTGACGAGGCGTTTGGCTACCTTAAGAGAGTCATAGTTACTCCTGCCAGTGTCTCTCCGTTAAACCACAGTCACATCTACCATTTTCCTCTGCCCCTTTCACCAGACGCGATACGCCATTATTTGTCGACATCATGTCTTTCAAAGTACTCCTGCTAGGGGCTCCT
The DNA here is from genome assembly GCF_021461395.2 of Schistocerca americana. Lineage (NCBI taxonomy): Eukaryota > Metazoa > Arthropoda > Insecta > Orthoptera > Acrididae > Schistocerca > Schistocerca americana. The sequence continues at coordinate 62,432,041 of NC_060130.1, forward strand.
CCAGTTTACCAATGTATTTCGCCTTTTGACGAGGCATTTGGCTACCTTAAGAGAGTCATAGTTACTCCTGTCAGTTGCTCCCCGTTTTACCACAGTCACATTTTCAATCTTATTCTGGCCAGTTCACCTGAAGCGATACGCCATTATCAGTCAACCTAAAGTATATCACAGTACTCCTGCCGGGAGCTTCTCGAGTTTGCCGATGTATTTCACCTGTTGACGAGGCATTTGGATACCTTAAGAGAGTCATAGTTACTCCTTGCTGTTGCTCCCCACTTTACAACAGTCACATCTCCATGCTTACTCTGGCCAGTTCTCCTGAAGCGATACGCTAATGTCTGTTGACATAAAGACTTTCACAGTTCTCCTGCCGGGAGCTTCTCGACTTTGCCGACGTATTTCGCTTATTGACGAGGCATCTGACTACCTTAAGAGAGTCATAGTTACTCCTGCCAGTGTCTCTCCGTTAAACCACAGTCACATCTACCATTTGCCTCTGCCCCTTTCACCAGACGCGATACGCCATTATTTGTCGACATCATGTCTTTCAAAGTACTCCTGCTAGGGGCTCCTCCAGTTTACCAATGTATTTCGCCTGTTGACGAGGCATTTGGCTACCTTAAGAGAGTCAAACTTACTCCTGACAGTTGCTCCCCGTTTTACCACAGTCACATTTCCAATCTTATTCTGGCCAGTTCACCCGAAGCGATACGCCTCTTGACGAGGCATTTGGCTACCTTAAGAGAGTCATAGTTACTCCTGTCAGTTGCTCCCCGTTTTACCACAGTCACATTTTCAATCTTATTCTGGCCAGTTCACCTGAAGCGATACGCCATTATCAGTCAACCTAAAGAATATCACAGTACTCCTGCCGGGAGCTTCTCGAGTTTGCCGATGTATTTCGCCTGTTGACGAGGCTTTTGGATACCTTAAGAGAGTCATAGTTTCCCCTTGCTGTTGCTCCCCATTTTACAACAGGCACATCTACAAGCTTACTCTGGCCAATTCTCCTGAAGCGATACACTAATATCTGTTGACATAAAGACTTTCACAGTACTCCTGCCGGGAGCTTTTCGACTTTGCCGATGTATTTCGCCTATTGACGAGGCGTTTGGCTACCTTAAGAGAGTCATAGTTACTCCTGCCAGTGTCTCTCCGTTAAACCACAGTCACATCTACCATTTTCCTCTGCCCCTTTCACCAGACGCGATACGCCATTATTTGTCGACATTATGACTTTCACAGTACTCCTGCTAGGGGCTCCTCCAGTTTACCAATGTATTTCGCCTGTTGACGAGGCATTTGGCTACCTTAAGAGAGTCATAGTAACTCCTGTCAGTTGCTCCCCGTTTTACCACGGTCACATTTTCAATCTTATTCTGGCCAGTTCACCTGAAGCGATACGCCATTATCAGTCAACCTAAAGAATATCACATTACTCCTGCCGGGAGCTTCTCGAGTTTGCCGATGTATTTCGCCTGTTGACGAGGCATTTGGATACCTTAAGGGAGTCATAGTTTCCCCTTGCTGTTGCTCCCCATTTTACAACAGGCACATCTACAAGCTTACTCTGGCCAATTCTCCTGAAGCGATACGCTAATATCTGTTGACATAAAGACTTTTACAGTACTCCTGCCGGGAGCTTCTCGACTTTACCGATGCATTTCGCCTATTGAATAGGCATTTGGCTACCTTAAGAGAGTCATAGTTACTCCTGCCAGTTTCTCTCCGTTAAACCACAGTCACATCTACAATATTCCTCAGCCCCTTTCACCAGACGCGATACGCCATTATTTGTCGACATTATGACTCTCACAGTACTCCTGCTAGGGGCCCCTCCAGTTTACCAATGTATTTCGCCTGTAGACGAGGCATTTGGCTACCTTAAGAGAGTCATAGTTACTCCTGTCAGTTGCTCCCCGTTTTACCACGGTCACATTTTCAATCTTATTCTGGCCAGTTCACCTGAAGCGATACGCCATTATCAGTCTACCTAAAGAATATCACAGTACTCCTGCCGGGAGCTCTCGAGTTTGCCGATGTATTTCGCCTGTTGACGAGGCATTTGGATACCTTAAGAGAGTCATAGTTACCCCTTGCTGTTGCTCCCCATTTTACAACAGGCACATCTACAAGCTTACTCTGGCTAATTCTCCTGAAGCGATACGCTAATATCTGTTGACATAAAGACTTTCACAGTACTCCTGCCGGGAGCTTTTCGACTTTGCCGATGTATTTCGCCTATTGACGAGGCGTTTGGCTACCTTAAGAGAGTCATAGTTACTCCTGCCAGTGTCTCTCCGTTAAACCACAGTCACATGTACCATTTTCCTCTGCCCCTTTACCAGACGCGATACGCCATTATTTGTCGACATCATGTCTTTCAAAGTACTCCTGCTAGGGGCTCCTCCAGTTTACCAATGTATTTCGCCTGTTGACGAGGCATTTGGCTACCTTAAGAGAGTCAAACTTACTCCTGAGAGTTGCTCCCCGTTTTACGACAGTCACATTTCCAATCTTATTCTGGCTAGTTCACCCGATTCGAAACGCCTCTTGACGAGGCATTTGGCTACCTTAAGAGAGTCAAAGTTACTCCTGTCAGTTGCTCCCCGTTTTACCACAGTCACATTTTCAATCTTATTCTGGCCAGTTCACCTGAATCTCTACGCCATTATCAGTCAACCTAAAGTATATCACAGTACTCCTGCCAGGAGCTTCTCGAGTTTGCCGATGTATTTCACCTGTTGACGAGGCATTTGGATACTTTAAGAGAGTCATAGTTACTCCTTGCTGTTGCTCCCCATTTTACAACAGTCACATCTCCATGCTTACTCTGGCCAGTTCTCCTGGAGCGATACGCTAATGTCTGTTGACATAAAGACTTTCACAGTTCTCCTGCCGGGAGCTTCTCGACTTTGCCGACGTATTTCGCTTATTGACGAGGCATCTGACTACCTTAAGAGAGTCATAGTTACTCCTGCCAGTGTCTCTCCGTTAAACCACAGTCACATCTACCATTTTCCTCTGCCACTTTCACCAGACGCGATACGCCATTATTTGTCGACATCATGTCTTTCAAAGTACTCCTGCTAGGGGCTCCTCCAGTTTACCAATGTATTTCGCCTGTTGACGAGGCATTTGGCTACCTTAAGAGAGTCAAACTTACTCCTGACAGTTGCTCCCCGTTTTACCACAGTCACATTTCCAATCTTATTCTGGCCAGTTCACCCGAAGCGATACGCCTCTTGACGAGGCATTTGGCTACCTTAAGAGAGTCATAGTTACTCCTGTCAGTTGCTACCCGTTTTACCACAGTCACATTTTCAATCTTATTCTGGCCAGTTCACCTGAAGCGATACGCCATTATCAGTCAACCTAAAGAATATCACAGTACTCCTGCCGGGAGCTTCTCGAGTTTGCCGATGTATTTCGCCTGTTGACGAGGCTTTTGGATACCTTAAGAGAGTCATAGTTTCCCCTTGCTGTTGCTCCCCATTTTACAACAGGCACATCTACAAGCTTACTCTGGCCAATTCTCCTGAAGCGATACACTAATATCTGTTGACATAAAGACTTTCACAGTACTCCTGCCGGGAGCTTTTCGACTTTGCCGATGTATTTCGCCTATTGACGAGGCGTTTGGCTACCTTAAGAGAGTCATAGTTACTCCTGCCAGTGTCTCTCCGTTAAACCACAGTCACATCTACCATTTTCCTCTGCCCCTTTCACCAGACGCGATACGCCATTATTTGTCGACATCATGTCTTTCAAAGTACTCCTGCTAGGGGCTCCTCCAGTTTACCAATGTATTTCGCCTTTTGACGAGGCATTTGGCTACCTTAAGAGAGTCATAGTTACTCCTGTCAGTTGCTCCCCGTTTTACCACAGTCACATTTTCAATCTTATTCTGGCCAGTTCACCTGAAGCGATACGCCATTATCAGTCAACCTAAAGTATATCACAGTACTCCTGCCGGGAGCTTCTCGAGTTTGCCGATGTATTTCACCTGTTGACGAGGCATTTGGATACCTTAAGAGAGTCATAGTTACTCCTTGCTGTTGCTCCCCATTTTACAACAGTCACATCTCCATGCTTACTCTGGCCAGTTCTCCTGAAGCGATACGCTAATGTCTGTTGACATAAAGACTTTCACAGTTCTCCTGCCGGGAGCTTCTCGACTTTGCCGACGTATTTCGCTTATTGACGAGGCATCTGACTACCTTAAGAGAGTCATAGTTACTCCTGCCAGTGTCTCTCCGTTAAACCACAGTCACATCTACCATTTGCCTCTGCCCCTTTCACCAGACGCGATACGCCATTATTTGTCGACATCATGTCTTTCAAAGTACTCCTGCTAGGGGCTCCTCCAGTTTACCAATGTATTTCGCCTGTTGACGAGGCATTTGGCTACCTTAAGAGAGTCAAACTTACTCCTGACAGTTGCTCCCCGTTTTACCACAGTCACATTTCCAATCTTATTCTGGCCAGTTCACCCGAAGCGATACGCCTCTTGACGAGGCATTTGGCTACCTTAAGAGAGTCATAGTTACTCCTGTCAGTTGCTCCCCGTTTTACCACAGTCACATTTTCAATCTTATTCTGGCCAGTTCACCTGAAGCGATACGCCATTATCAGTCAACCTAAAGAATATCACAGTACTCCTGCCGGGAGCTTCTCGAGTTTGCCGATGTATTTCGCCTGTTGACGAGGCTTTTGGATACCTTAAGAGAGTCATAGTTTCCCCTTGCTGTTGCTCCCCATTTTACAACAGGCACATCTACAAGCTTACTCTGGCCAATTCTCCTGAAGCGATACACTAATATCTGTTGACATAAAGACTTTCACAGTACTCCTGCCGGGAGCTTTTCGACTTTGCCGATGTATTTCGCCTATTGACGAGGCGTTTGGCTACCTTAAGAGAGTCATAGTTACTCCTGCCAGTGTCTCTCCGTTAAACCACAGTCACATCTACCATTTTCCTCTGCCCCCTTCACCAGACGCGATACGCCATTATTTGTCGACATTATGACTTTCACAGTACTCCTGCTAGGGGCTCCTCCAGTTTACCAATGTATTTCGCCTGTTGACGAGGCATTTGGCTACCTTAAGAGAGTCATAGTTACTCCTGTCAGTTGCTCCCCGTTTTACCACGGTCACATTTTCAATCTTATTCTGGCCAGTTCACCTGAAGCGATACGCCATTATCAGTCAACCTAAAGAATATCACAGTACTCCTGCCGGGAGCTTCTCGAGTTTGCCGATGTATTTCGCCTGTTGACGAGGCTTTTGGATACCTTAAGAGAGTCATAGTTACCCCTTGCTGTTGCTCCCCATTTTACAACAGGCACATCTACAAGCTTACTCTGGCCAATTCTCCTGAAGCGATACGCTAATATCAGTTGACATAAAGACTTTCACAGTACTCCTGCCGGGAGCTTTTCGACTTTGCCGATGTATTTCGCCTATTGACGAGGCGTTTGGCTACCTTAAGAGAGTCATAGTTACTCCTGCCAGTGTCTCTCCGTTAAACCACAGACACATCTACCATTTTCCTCTGCCCCTTTCACCAGACGCGATACGCCATTATTTGTCGACATCATGTCTTTCAAAGTACACCTGCTAGGGGCTCCTCCAGTTTACCAATGTATTTCGCCTTTTGACGAGGCATTTGGCTACCTTAAGAGAGTCATAGTTACTCCTGTCAGTTGCTCCCCGTTTTACCACAGTCACATTTTCAATCTTATTCTGGCCAGTTCACCTGAAGCGATACGCCATTATCAGTCAACCTAAAGTATATCACAGTACTCCTGCCGGGAGCTTCTCGAGTTTGCCGATGTATTTCACCTGTTGACGAGGCATTTGGATACCTTAAGAGAGTCATAGTTACTCCTTGCTGTTGCTCCCCATTTTACAACAGTCACATCTCCATGCTTACTCTGGCCAGTTCTCCTGAAGCGATACGCTAATGTCTGTTGACATAAAGACTTTCACAGTTCTCCTGCCGGGAGCTTCTCGACTTTGCCGACGTATTTCGCTTATTGACGAGGCATCTGACTACCTTAAGAGAGTCATAGTTACTCCTGCCAGTGTCTCTCCGTTAAACCACAGTCACATCTACCATTGGCTCTGCCCCTTTCACCAGACGCGATACGCCATTATTTGTCGACATCATGTCTTTCAAAGTACTCCTCCTAGGGGCTCCTCCAGTTTACCAATGTATTTCGCCTGTTGACGAGGCATTTGGCTACCTTAAGAGAGTCAAACTTACTCCTGACAGTTGCTCCCCGTTTTACCACAGTCACATTTCCAATCTTATTCTGGCCAGTTCACCCGAAGCGATACGCCTCTTGACGAGGCATTTGGCTACCTTAAGAGAGTCATAGTTACTCCTGTCAGTCGCTCCCCGTTTTACCACAGTCACATTTTCAATCTTATTCTGGCCAGTTCACCTGAAGCGATACGCCATTATCAGTCAACCTAAAGAATATCACAGTACTCCTGCCGGGAGCTTCTCGAGTTTGCCGATGTATTTCGCCTGTTGACGAGGCTTTTGGATACCTTAAGAGAGTCATAGTTTCCCCTTGCTGTTGTTCCCCATTTTACAACAGGCACATCTACAAGCTTACTCTGGCCAATTCTCCAGAAGCGATACACTAATATCTGTTGACATAAAGACTTTCACAGTACTCCTGCCGGGGGCTTTTCGACTTTGCCGATGTATTTCGCCTATTGACGAGGCGTTTGGCTACCTTAAGAGAGTCATAGTTACTCCTGCCAGTGTCTCTCCGTTAAACCACAGTCACATCTACCATTTTCCTCTGCCCCTTTCACCAGACGCGATACGCCATTATTTGTCGACATTATGACTTTCACAGTACTCCTGCTAGGGGCTCCTCCAGTTTACCAATGTATTTCGCCTGTTGACGAGGCATTTGGCTACCTTAAGAGAGTCATAGTAACTCCTGTCAGTTGCTCCCCGTTTTACCACGGTCACATTTTCAATCTTATTCTGGCCAGTTCACCTGAAGCGATACGCCATTATCAGTCAACCTAAAGAATATCACATTACTCCTGCCGGGAGCTTCTCGAGTTTGCCGATGTATTTCGCCTGTTGACGAGGCATTTGGATACCTTAAGGGAGTCATAGTTTCCCCTTGCTGTTGCTCCCCATTTTACAACAGGCACATCTACAAGCTTACTCTGGCCAATTCTCCTGAAGCGATACGCTAATATCTGTTGACATAAAGACTTTTACAGTACTCCTGCCGGGAGCTTCTCGACTTTACCGATGCATTTCGCCTATTGAATAGGCATTTGGCTACCTTAAGAGAGTCATAGTTACTCCTGCCAGTTTCTCTCCGTTAAACCAGAGTCACATCTACAATATTCCTCAGCCCCTTTCACCAGACGCGATACGCCATTATTTGTCGACATTATGACTCTCACAGTACTCCTGCTAGGGGCCCCTCCAGTTTACCAATGTATTTCGCCTGTAGACGAGGCATTTGGCTACCTTAAGAGAGTCATAGTTACTCCTGTCAGTTGCTCCCCGTTTTACCACGGTCACATTTTCAATCTTATTCTGGCCAGTTCACCTGAAGCGATACGCCATTATCAGTCTACCTAAAGAATATCACAGTACTCCTGCCGGGAGCTCTCGAGTTTGCCGATGTATTTCGCCTGTTGACGAGGCATTTGGATACCTTAAGAGAGTCATAGTTACCCCTTGCTGTTGCTCCCCATTTTACAACAGGCACATCTACAAGCTTACTCTGGCTAATTCTCCTGAAGCGATACGCTAATATCTGTTGACATAAAGACTTTCACAGTACTCCTGCCGGGAGCTTTTCGACTTTGCCGATGTATTTCGCCTATTGACGAGGCGTTTGGCTACCTTAAGAGAGTCATAGTTACTCCTGCCAGTGTCTCTCCGTTAAACCACAGTCACATGTACCATTTTCCTCTGCCCCTTTACCAGACGCGATACGCCATTATTTGTCGACATCATGTCTTTCAAAGTACTCCTGCTAGGGGCTCCTCCAGTTTACCAATGTATTTCGCCTGTTGACGAGGCATTTGGCTACCTTAAGAGAGTCAAACTTACTCCTGAGAGTTGCTCCCCGTTTTACGACAGTCACATTTCCAATCTTATTCTGGCTAGTTCACCCGATTCGAAACGCCTCTTGACGAGGCATTTGGCTACCTTCAGAGAGTCAAAGTTACTCCTGTCAGTTGCTCCCCGTTTTACCACAGTCACATTTTCAATCTTATTCTGGCCAGTTCACCTGAATCTCTACGCCATTATCAGTCAACCTAAAGTATATCACAGTACTCCTGCCAGGAGCTTCTCGAGTTTGCCGATGTATTTCACCTGTTGACGAGGCATTTGGATACCTTAAGAGAGTCATAGTTACTCCTTGCTGTTGCTCCCCATTTTACAACAGTCACATCTCCATGCTTACTCTGGCCAGTTCTCCTGAAGCGATACGCTAATGTCTGTTGACATAAAGACTTTCACAGTTCTCCTGCCGGGAGCTTCTCGACTTTGCCGACGTATTTCGCTTATTGACGAGGCATCTGACTACCTTAAGAGAGTCATAGTTACTCCTGCCAGTGTCTCTCCGTTAAACCACAGTCACATCTACCATTTTCCTCTGCCACTTTCACCAGACGCGATACGCCATTATTTGTCGACATCATGTCTTTCAAAGTACTCCTGCTAGGGGCTCCTCCAGTTTACCAATGTATTTCGCCTGTTGACGAGGCATTTGGCTACCTTAAGAGAGTCAAACTTACTCCTGACAGTTGCTCCCCGTTTTACCACAGTCACATTTCCAATCTTATTCTGGCCAGTTCACCCGAAGCGATACGCCTCTTGACGAGGCATTTGGCTACCTTAAGAGAGTCATAGTTACTCCTGTCAGTTGCTACCCGTTTTACCACAGTCACATTTTCAATCTTATTCTGGCCAGTTCACCTGAAGCGATACGCCATTATCAGTCAACCTAAAGAATATCACAGTACTCCTGCCGGGAGCTTCTCGAGTTTGCCGATGTATTTCGCCTGTTGACGAGGCTTTTGGATACCTTAAGAGAGTCATAGTTTCCCCTTGCTGTTGCTCCCCATTTTACAACAGGCACATCTACAAGCTTACTCTGGCCAATTCTCCTGAAGCGATACACTAATATCTGTTGACATAAAGACTTTCACAGTACTCCTGCCGGGAGCTTTTCGACTTTGCCGATGTATTTCGCCTATTGACGAGGCGTTTGTCTACCTTAAGAGAGTCATAGTTACTCCTGCCAGTGTCTCTCCGTTAAACCACAGTCACATCTACCATTTTCCTCTGCCCCTTTCACCAGACGCGATACGCCATTATTTGTCGACATTATGACTTTCACAGTACTCCTGCTAGGGGCTCCTCCAGTTTACCAATGTATTTCGCCTGTTGACGAGGCATTTGGCTACCTTAAGAGAGTCATAGTTACTCCTGTCAGTTGCTCCCCGTTTTACCACGGTCACATTTTCAATCTTATTCTGGCCAGTTCACCTGAAGCGATACGCCATTATCAGTCAACCTAAAGAATATCACAGTACTCCTGCCGGGAGCTTCTCGAGTTTGCCGATGTATTTCGCCTGTTGACGAGGCTTTTGGATACCTTAAGAGAGTCATAGTTACCCCTTGCTGTTGCTCCCCATTTTACAACAGGCACATCTACAAGCTTACTCTGGCCAATTCTCCTGAAGCGATACGCTAATATCAGTTGACATAAAGACTTTCACAGTACTCCTGCCGGGAGCTTTTCGACTTTGCCGATGTATTTCGCCTATTGACGAGGCGTTTGGCTACCTTAAGAGAGTCATAGTTACTCCTGCCAGTGTCTCTCCGTTAAACCACAGACACATCTACCATTTTCCTCTGCCCCTTTCACCAGACGCGATACGCCATTATTTGTCGACATCATGTCTTTCAAAGTACTCCTGCTAGGGGCTCCTCCAGTTTACCAATGTATTTCGCCTTTTGACGAGGCATTTGGCTACCTTAAGAGAGTCATAGTTACTCCGGTCAGTTGCTCCCCGTTTTACCACAGTCACATTTTCAATCTTATTCTGGCCAGTTCACCTGAAGCGATACGCCATTATCAGTCAACCTAAAGAATATCACAGTACTCCTGCCGGGAGCTTCTCGAGTTTGCCGATGTATTTCGCCTGTTGACGAGGCATTTGGATACCTTAAGAGAGTCATAGTTACCTTTTGCTGTTGCTCCCCATTTTACAACAGGCACATCTACAAGCTTACTCTGGCCAATTCTCCTGAAGCGATACACTAATATCTGTTGACATAAAGACTTTCACAGTACTCCTGCCGGGAGCTTTTCGACTTTGCCGATGTATTTCGCCTATTGACGAGGCGTTTGGCTACCTTAAGAGAGTCATAGTTACTCCTGCCAGTGTCTCTCCGTTAAACCACAGTCACATCTACCATTTTCCTCTGCCCCTTTCACCAGACGCGATACGCCATTATTTGTCGACATTATGACTTTCACAGTACTCCTGCTAGGGGCTCCTCCAGATTACCAATGTATTTCGCCTGTTGACGGGGCATTTGGCTACCTTAAGAGAGTCATAGTTACTCCTGTCAGTTGCTCCCCGTTTTACCAAAGTCACATTTTATTCTTATTCTGGCCAGTTCACCTGAATCGATACGCCATTATCAGTCAACCTAAAGTATATCACAGTACTCCTGCCGGGAGCTTCTCGAGTTTGCCGATGTATTTCACCTGTTGTCGAGGCATTTGGATACCTTAAGAGAGTCATAGTTACTCCTTGCTGTTGCTCCCCATTTTACAACAGTCACATCTCCAAGCTTACTCTGGCCAGTTCTCCTGAAGCGATACGCTAATGTCTGTTGACATAAAGACTTTCACAGTTCTCCTGCCGGGAGCTTCTCGACTTTGCCGACGTATTTCGCTTATTGACGAGGCATCTGACTACCTTAAGAGAGTCATAGTTACTCCTGCCAGTGTCTCTCCGTTAAACCACAGTCACATGTACCATTTTCCTCTGCCCCTTTCACCAGACGCGATACGCCATTATTTGTCGACATCATGTCTTTCAAAGTACTCCTGCTAGGGGCTCCTCCAGTTTACCAATGTATTTCGCCTGTTGACGAGGCATTTGGGTACCTTAAGAGAGTCAAACTTACTCCTGACAGTTGCTCCCCGTTTTACCACAGTCACATTTCCAATCTTATTCTGGCCAGTTCACCCGAAGCGATACGCCTCTTGACGAGGCATTTGGCTACCTTCAGAGAGTCATAGTTACTCCTGTCAGTTGCTCCCCGTTTTACCACAGTCACATTTTCAATCTTATTCTGGCCAGTTCACCTGAAGGGATACGCCATTATCAGTCAACCTAAAGAATATCACAGTACTCCTGCCGGGAGCTTCTCGAGTTTGCCGATGTATTTCGCCTGTTGACGAGGCATTTGGATACCTTAAGAGAGTCATAGTTTCCCCTTGCTGTTGCTCCCCATTTTACAACAGGCACATCTACAAGCTTACTCTGGCCAATCCTCCTGAAGCGATACGCTAATATCTGTTGACATAAAGACTTTCACAGTACTCCTGCCGGGAGCTTCTGGACTTTACCGATGTATTTCGCCTATTGAAGAGGCATTTGGCTACCTTAAGAGAGTCATAGTTACTCCTGCCAGTTTCTCTCCGTTAAACCACAGTCACATGTACAATATTCCTCTGCCCCTTTCACCAGACGCGATACGCCATTATTTGTCGACATTATGACTTTCACAGTACTCCTGCTAGGGGCTCCTCCAGTTTACCAATGTATTTCGCCTGTTGACGAGGCATTTGGCTACCTTAAGAGAGTCATAGTTACTCCTGTCAGTTGCTCCCCGTTTTACCACGGTCACATTTTCAATCTTATTCTGGCCAGTTCACCTGAAGCGATACGCCATTATCAGTCAACCTAAAGAATATCACATTACTCCTGCCGGGAGCTTCTCGAGTTTGCCGATGTATTTCGCCTGTTGACGAGGCATTTGGATACCTTAAGAGAGTCATAGTTTCCCCTTGCTGTTGCTCCCCATTTTACAACAGGCACATCTACAAGCTTACTCTGGCCAATTCTCCTGAAGCGATACGCTAATATCTGTTGACATAAAGACTTTCACAGTACTCCTGCCGGGAGCTTCTCGACTTTACCGATGTATTTCGCCTATTGAATAGGCATTTGGCTACCTTAAGAGAGTCATAGTTACTCCTGCCAGTTTCTCTCCGTTAAACCACAGTCACATCTACAATATTCCTCAGCCCCTTTCACCAGACGCGATACGCCATTATTTGTCGACATTATGACTTTCACAGTACTCCTGCTAGGGGCCCCTCCAGTTTACCAATGTATTTCGCCTGTAGACGAGGCATTTGGCTACCTTAAGAGAGTCATAGTTACTCCTGTCAGTTGCTCCCCGTTTTACCACGGTCACATTTTCAATCTTATTCTGGCCAGTTCACCTGAAGCGATACGCCATTATCAGTCAACCTAAAGAATATCACAGTAATCCTGCCGGGAGCTCTCGAGTTGGCCGATGTATTTCGCCTGTTGACGAGGCATTTGGATACCTTAAGAGAGTCATAGTTACCCCTTGCTGTTGCTCCCCATTTTACAACAGGCACATCTACAAGCTTACTCTGGCCAATTCTCCTGAAGCGATACGCTAATATCTGTTGACATAAAGACTTTCACAGTACTCCTGCCGGGAGCTTTTCGACTTTGCCGATGTATTTCGCCTATTGACGAGGCGTTTGGCTACCTTAAGAGAGTCATAGTTACTCCTGCCAGTGTCTCTCCGTTAAACCACAGTCACATGTACCATTTTCCTCTGCCCCTTTACCAGACGCGATACGCCATTATTTGTCGACATCATGTCTTTCAAAGTACTCCTGCTAGGGGCTCCTCCAGTTTACCAATGTATTTCGCCTGTTGACGAGGCATTTGGCTACCTTAAGAGAGTCAAACTTACTCCTGAGAGTTGCTCCCCGTTTTACGACAGTCACATTTCCAATCTTATTCTGTCTAGTTCACCCGAAGCGATACGCCTCTTGACGAGGCATTTGGCTACCTTAAGAGAGTCAAAGTTACTCCTGTCAGTTGCTCCCCGTTTTACCACAGTCACATTTTCAATCTTATTCTGGCCAGTTCACCTGAATCGATACGCCATTATCAGTCAACCTAAAGAATATCACAGTACTCCTGCCGGGAGCTTCTCGAGTTTGCCGATGTATTTCGCCTGTTGACGAGGCATTTGGATACCTTAAGAGAGTCATAGTTACCCCTTGCTGTTGCTCCCCATTTTACAACAGGCACATCTACAAGCTTACTCTGGCCAATTCTCCTGAAGCGATACACTAATATCTGTTGACATAAAGACTTTCACAGTACTCCTGCCGGGAGCTTTTCGACTTTGCCGATGTATTTCGCCTATTGACGAGGCGTTTGGCTACCTTAAGAGAGTCATAGTTACTCCTGCCAGTCTCTCTCCGTTAAACCACAGTCACATCTACCATTTTCCTCCGCCCCTTCCACCAGACGCGATACGCCATTATTTGTCGACATTATGACTTTCACAGTACTCCAGCTAGGGGCTCCTCCAGTTTACCAATGTATTTCGCCTGTTGACGGGGCATTTGGCTACCTTAAGAGAGTCATAGTTACTCCTGTCAGTTGCTCCCCGTTTTACCAAAGTCACATTTTAATCTTATTCTGGCCAGTTCACCTGAATCGATACGCCATTATCAGTCAACCTAAAGTATATCACAGTACTCCTGCCGGGAGCTTCTCGAGTTTGCCGATGTATTTCACCTGTTGACGAGGCATTTGGATACCTTAAGAGAGTCATAGTTACTCCTTGCTGTTGCTCCCCATTTTACAACAGTCACATCTCCAAGCTTACTCTGGCCAGTTCTCCTGAAGCGATACGCTAATGTCTGTTGACATAAAGACTTTCACAGTTCTCCTGCCGGGAGCTTCTCGACTTTGCCGACGTATTTCGCTTATTGACGAGGCATCTGACTACCTTAAGAGAGTCATAGTTACTCCTGCCAGTGTCTCTCCGTTAAACCACAGTCACATCTACCATTTTCCTCTGCCCCTTTCACCAGACGCGATACGCCATTATTTGTCGACATCATGTCTTTCAAAGTACTCCTGCTAGGGGCTCCTCCAGTTTACCAATGTATTTCGCCTGTTGACGAGGCATTTGGCTACCTTAAGAGAGTCAAACTTACTCCTGACAGTTGCTCCCCGTTTTACCACAGTCACATTTCCAATCTTATTCTGGCCAGTTCACCCGAGGCGATACGCCTCTTGACGAGGCATTTGGCTACCTTCAGAGAGTCATAGTTACTCCTGTCAGTTGCTCCCCGTTTAACCACAGTCACATTTTCAATCTTATTCTGGCCAGTTCACCTGAAGGGATACGCCATTATCAGTCAACCTAAAGAATATCACAGTACTCCTGCCGGGAGCTTTTCGACTTTGCCGATGTATTTCGCCTATTGACGAGGCGTTTGGCTACCTTAAGAGAGTCATAGTTACTCCTGCCAGTGTCTCTCCGTTAAACCACAGTCACATCTACCATTTTCCTCTGCCCCTTTCACCAGACGCGATACGCCATTATTTGTCGACATTATGACTTTCACAGTACTCCTGCTAGGGGCTCCTTCAGTTTACCAATGTATTTCGCCTGTTGACGAGGCATTTGGCTACCTTAAGAGAGTCATAGTAACTCCTGTCAGTTGCTCCCCGTTTTACCACGGTCACATTTTCAATCTTATTCTGGCCAGTTCACCTGAAGCGATACGCCATTATCAGTCAACCTAAAGAATATCACATTACTCCTGCCGGGAGCTTCTCGAGTTTGCCGATGTATTTCGCCTGTTGACGAGGCATTTGGATACCTTAAGAGAGTCATAGTTTCCCCTTGCTGTTGCTCCCCATTTTACAACAGGCACATCTACAAGCTTACTCTGGCCAATTCTCCTGAAGCGATACGCTAATATCTGTTGACATAAAGACTTTTACAGTACTCCTGCCGGGAGCTTCTCGATTTTACCGATGCGTTTCGCCTATTGAATAGGCATTTGGCTACCTTAAGAGAGTCATAGTTACTCCTGCCAGTTTCTCTCCGTTAAACCACAGTCACATCTACAATATTCCTCAGCCCCTTTCACCAGACGCGATACGCCATTATTTGTCGACATTATGACTCTCACATTACTCCTGCTAGGGGCCCCTCCAGTTTACCAATGTATTTCGCCTGTAGACGAGGCATTTGGCTACCTTAAGAGAGTCATAGTTACTCCTGTCAGTTGCTCCCCGTTTTACCACGGTCACATTTTCAATCTTATTCTGGCCAGTTCACCTGAAGCGATACGCCATTATCAGTCAACCTAAAGAATATCACAGTACTCCTGCCGGGTGCTCTCGAGTTTGCCGATGTATTTCGCCTGTTGACGAGGCATTTGGATACCTTAAGAGAGTCATAGTTACCCCTTGCTGTTGCTCCCCATTTTACAACAGGCACATCTACAAGCTTACTCTGGCCAATTCTCCTGAAGCGATACGCTAAAATCTGTTGACATAAAGACTTTCACAGTACTCCTGCCGGGAGCTTTTCGACTTTGCCGATGTATTTCGCCTATTGACGAGGCGTTTGGCTACCTTAAGAGAGTCATAGTTACTCCTGCCAGTGTCTCTCCGTTAAACCACAGTCACATCTACCATTTGCCTCTGCCCCTTTACCAGACGCGATACGCCATTATTTGTCGACATCATGTCTTTCAAAGTACTCCTGCTAGGGGCTCCTCCAGTTTACCAATGTATTTCGCCTGTTGACGAGGCATTTGGCTACCTTAAGAGAGACAAACTTACTCCTGAGAGTTGCTCCCCGTTTTACGACAGTCACATTTCCAATCTTATTCTGTCTAGTTCACCCGAAGCGAAACGCCTCTTGACGAGGCATTTGGCTACCTTAAGAGAGTCAAAGTTACTCCTGTCAGTTGCTCCCCGTTTTACCACAGTCACATTTTCAATCTTATTCTGGCCAGTTCACCTGAATCTCTACGCCATTATCAGTCAACCTAAAGTATATCACAGTACTCCTGCCAGGAGCTTCTCGAGTTTGCCGATGTATTTCACCTGTTGACGAGGCATTTGGATACCTTAAGAGAGTCAAAGTTACTCCTGTCAGTTGCTCCCCGTTTTACCACAGTCACATTTTCAATCTTATTCTGGCCAGTTCACCTGAAGCGATACGCCATTATCAGTCAACCTAAAGAATATCACAGTACTCCTGCCGTGAGCTCTCGAGTTTGCCGATGTATTTCGCCTGTTGACGAGGCATTTGGATACCTTAAGAGAGTCATAGTTACCCCTTGCTGTTGCTCCCCATTTTACAACAGGCACATCTACAAGCTTACTCTGGCTAATTCTCCTGAAGCGATACGCTAATATCTGTTGACATAAAGACTTTCACAGTATTCCTGCCGGGAGCTTTTCGACTTTGCCGATGTATTTCGCCTATTGACGTGGCGTTTGGCTACCTTAAGAGAGTCATAGTTACTCCTGCCAGTGTCTCTCCGTTAAACCACAGTCACATCTACCATTTGCCTCTGCCCCTTTACCAGACGCGATACGCCATTATTTGTCGACATCATGTCTTTCAAAGTACTCCTGCTAGGGGCTCCTCCAGTTTACCAATGTATTTCGCCTGTTGACGAGGCATTTGGCTACCTTAAGAGAGTCAAACTTACTCCAGAGAGTTGCTCCCCGTTTTACGACAGTCACATTTCCAATCTTATTCTGTCTAGTTCACCCGAAGCGAAACGCCTCTTGACGAGGCATTTGGCTACCTTAAGAGAGTCAAAGTTACTCCTGTCAGTTGCTCCCCGTTTTACCACAGTCACATTTTCAATCTTATTCTGGCCAGTTCACCTGAATCTCTACGCCATTATCAGTCAACCTAAAGTATATCACAGTACTCCTGCCAGGAGCTTCTCGAGTTTGCCGATGTATTTCACCTGTTGACGAGGCATTTGGATACCTTAAGAGAGTCATAGTTACTCCTTGCTGTTGCTCCCCATTTTACAACAGTCACATCTATATGCTTACTCTGGCCAGTTCTCCTGAAGCGATACGCTTATGTCTGTTGACATAAAGACTTTCACAGTTCTCCTGCCGGGAGCTTCTCGACTTTGCCGACGTATTTCGCTTATTGACGAGGCGTTTGGCTACCTTAAGAGAGTCATAGTTACTCCTGCCAGTGTCTCTCCGTTAAACCACAGTCACATCTACCATTTGCCTCTGCCCCTTTACCAGACGCGATACGCCATTATTTGTCGACACCATGTCTTTCAAAGTACTCCTGCTAGGGGCTCCTCCAGTTTACCAATGTATTTCGCCTGTTGACGAGGCATTTGGCTACCTTAAGAGAGTCAAACTTACTCCTGAGAGTTGCTCCCCGTTTTACGACAGTCACATTTCCAATCTTATTCTGTCTAGTTCACCCGAAGCGAAACGCCTCTTGACGAGGCATTTGGCTACCTTAAGAGAGTCAAAGTTACTCCTGTCAGTTGCTCCCCGTTTTACCACGGTCACATTTTCAATCTTATTCTGGCCAGTTCACCTGAATCTCTACGCCATTATCAGTCAACCTAAAGTATATCACAGTACTCCTGCCAGGAGCTTCTCGAGTTTGCCGATGTATTTCACCTGTTGACGAGGCATTTGGATACCTTAAGAGAGTCAAAGTTACTCCTGTCAGTTGCTCCCCGTTTTACCACAGTCACATTTTCAATCTTATTCTGGCCAGTTCACCTGAAGCGATACGCCATTATCAGTCAACCTAAAGAATATCACAGTACTCCTGCCGGGAGCTCTCGAGTTTGCCGAAGTATTTCGCCTGTTGACGAGGCATTTGGATACCTTAAGAGAGTCATAGTTACCCCTTGCTGTTGCTCCCCATTTTACAACAGGCACATCTACAAGCTTACTCTGGCTAATTCTCCTGAAGCGATACGCTAATATCTGTTGACATAAAGACTTTCACAGTACTCCTGCCGGGAGCTTTTCGACTTTGCCGATGTATTTCGCCTATTGACGAGGCGTTTGGCTACCTTAAGAGAGTCATAGTTACTCCTGCCAGTGTCTCTCCGTTAAACCACAGTCACATCTACCATTTGCCTCTGCCCCTTTACCAGACGCGATACGCCATTATTTGTCGACATCATGTCTTTCAAAGTACTCCTGCTAGGGGCTCCTCCAGTTTACCAATGTATTTCGCCTGTTGACGAGGCATTTGGCTACCTTAAGAGAGTCAAACTTACTCCTGAGAGTTGCTCCCCGTTTTACGACAGTCACATTTCCAATCTTATTCTGTCTAGTTCACCCGAAGCGAAACGCCTCTTGACGAGGCATTTGGCTACCTTAAGAGAGTCAAAGTTACTCCTGTCAGTTGCTCCCCGTTTTACCACAGTCACATTTTCAATCTTATTCTGGCCAGTTCACCTGAATCTCTACGCCATTATCAGTCAACCTAAAGTATATCACAGTACTCCTGCCAGGAGCTTCTCGAGTTTGCCGATGTATTTCACCTGTTGACGAGGCATTTGGATACCTTAAGAGAGTCATAGTTACTCCTTGCTGTTGCTCCCCATTTTACAACAGTCACATCTCCATGCTTACTCTGGCCAGTTCTCCTGAAGCGATACGCTTATGTCTGTTGACATAAAGACTTTCACAGTTCTCCTGCCGGGAGCTTCTCGACTTTGCCGACGTATTTCGCTTATTGACGAGGCGTTTGGCTACCTTAAGAGAGTCATAGTTACTCCTGCCAGTGTCTCTCCGTTAAACCACAGTCACATCTACCATTTGCCTCTGCCCCTTTACCAGACGCGATACGCCATTATTTGTCGACACCATGTCTTTCAAAGTACTCCTGCTAGGGGCTCCTCCAGTTTACCAATGTATTTCGCCTGTTGACGAGGCATTTGGCTACCTTAAGAGAGACAAACTTACTCCTGAGAGTTGCTCCCCGTTTTACGACAGTCACATTTCCAATCTTATTCTGTCTAGTTCACCCGAAGCGAAACGCCTCTTGACGAGGCATTTGGCTACCTTAAGAGAGTCAAAGTTACTCCTGTCAGTTGCTCCCCGTTTTACCACGGTCACATTTTCAATCTTATTCTGGCCAGTTCACCTGAATCTCTACGCCATTATCAGTCAACCTAAAGTATATCACAGTACTCCTGCCAGGAGCTTCTCGAGTTTGCCGATGTATTTCACCTGTTGACGAGGCATTTGGATACCTTAAGAGAGTCAAAGTTACTCCTGTCAGTTGCTCCCCGTTTTACCACAGTCACATTTTCAATCTTATTCTGGCCAGTTCACCTGAAGCGATACGCCATTATCAGTCAACCTAAAGAATATCACAGTACTCCTGCCGGGAGCTTCTCGAGTTTGCCGATGAATTTCGCCTGTTGACGAGGCTTTTGGATACCTTAAGAGAGTCATAGTTTCCCCTTGCTGTTGCTCCCCATTTTACAACAGGCACATCTACAAGCTTACTCTGGCCAATTCTCCTGAAGCGATACACTAATATCTGTTGACATAAAGACTTTCACAGTACTCCTGCCGGGAGCTTTTCGACTTTGCCGATGTGTTTCGCCTATTGACGAGGCGTTTGGCTACCTTAAGAGAGTCATAGTTACTCCTGCCAGTGTCTCTCCGTTAAACCACAGTCACATCTACCATTTTCCTCTGCCCCTTTCACCAGACGCGATACGCCATTATTTGTCGACATTATGACTTTCACAGTACTCCTGCTAGGGGCTCCTCCAGTTTACCAATGTATTTCGCCTGTTGACGAGGCATTTGGCTACCTTAAGAGAGTCATAGTTACTCCTGTCAGTTGCTCCCCGTTTTACCACGGTCACATTTTCAATCTTATTCTGGCCAGTTCACCTGAAGCGATACGCCATTATCAGTCAACCTAAAGAATATCACATTACTCCTGCCGGGAGCTTCTCGAGTTTGCCGAAGTATTTCGCCTGTTGACGAGGCATGTGGATACCTTAAGAGAGTCATAGTTACCCCTTGCTGTTGCTCCCCATTTTACAACAGGCACATCTACAAGCTTACTCTGGCCAATTCTCCTGAAGCGATACGCTAATATCTGTTGACATAAAGACATTCACAGTACTCCTGCCGGGAGCTTTTCGACTTTGCCGATGTATTTCGCCTATTGACGAGGCGTTTGGCTACCTTAAGAGAGTCATAGTTACTCCTGCCAGTGTCTCTCCGTTAAACCACAGTCACATGTACCATTTTCCTCTGCCCCTTTACCAGACGCGATACGCCATTATTTGTCGACATCATGTCTTTCAAAGTACTCCTGCTAGGGGCTCCTCCAGTTTACCAATGTATTTCGCCTGTTGACGAGGCATTTGGCTACCTTAAGAGAGTCAAACTTACTCCTGAGAGTTGCTCCCCGTTTTACGACAAACACATTTCCAATCTTATTCTGGCTAGTTCACCCGAAGCGATACGCCTCTTGACGAGGCATTTGGCTACCTTAAGAGAGTCAAAGTTACTCCTGTCAGTTGCTCCCCGTTTTACCACAGTCACATTTTCAATCTTATTGTGGCCAGTTCACCTGAATCGATACGCCATTATCAGTCAACCTAAAGTATATCACAGTTCTCCTGCCGGGAGCTTCTCGACTTTGCCGACGTATTTCGCTTATTGACGAGGCATCTGACTACCTTAAGAGAGTCATAGTTACTCCTGCCAGTGTCTCTCCGTTAAACCACAGTCACATCTACCATTTTCCTCTGCCCCTTTCACCAGACGCGATACGCCATTATTTGTCGACATCATGTCTTTCAAAGTACTCCTGCTAGGGGCTCCTCCAGTTTACCAATGTATTTCGCCTGTTGACGAGGCATTTGGCTACCTTAAGAGAGTCAAACTTACTCCTGACAGTTGCTCCCCGTTTTACCACAGTCACATTTCCAATCTTATTCTGGCCAGTTCACCCGAAGCGATACGCCTCTTGACGAGGCATTTGACTACCTTAAGAGAGTCAAAATTACTCCTGTCAGTTGCTCCCCGTTTTACCACAGTCACATTTTCAATCTTATTGTGGCCAGTTCACCTGAATCGATACGCCATTATCAGTCAACCTAAAGTATATCACAGTACTCCTGCCGGGAGCTTCTCGAGTTTGCCGATGTATTTCACCTGTTGACGAGGCATTTGGATACCTTAAGAGAGTCATAGTTACTCCTTGCTGTTGCTCCCCATTTTACAACAGTCACATCTCCATGCTTACTCTGGCCAGTTCTCCTGAAGCGATACGCTAATGTCTGTTGACATAAAGACTTTCACAGTTCTCCTGCCGGGAGCTTCTCGACTTTGCCGACGTATTTCGCTTATTGACGAGGCATCTGACTACCTTAAGAGAGTCATAGTTACTCCTGCCAGTGTCTCTCCGTTAAACCACAGTCACATCTACCATTTTCCTCTGCCCCTTTCACCAGACGCGATACGCCGTTATTTGTCGATATCATGTCTTTCAAAGTACTCCTGCTAGGGGCTCCTCCAGTTTACCTGTGTATTTCGCCTGTTGACGAGGCATTTGGCTACCTTAAGAGAGTCAAACTTACTCCTGACAGTTGCTCCCCGTTTTACCACAGTCACATTTCCAATCTTATTCTGGCCAGTTCACCCGAAGCGATACGCCTCTTGACGAGGCATTTGACTACCTTAAGAGAGTCAAAGTTACTCCTGTCAGTTGCTCCCCGTTTTACCACAGTCACATTTTCAATCTTATTCTGGCCAGTTCACCTGAATCGATACGCCATTATCAGTCAACCTAAAGTATATCACAGTACTCCTGCCGGGAGCTTCTCGAGTTTGCCGATGTATTTCACCTGTTGACGAGGCATTTGGATACCTTAAGAGAGTCATAGTTACTCCTTGCTGTTGCTCCCCATTTTACAACAGTCACATCTCCATGCTTACTCTGGCCAGTTCTCCTGAAGCGATACGCTAATGTCTGTTGACATAAAGACTTTCACAGTTCTCCTGCCGGGAGCTTCTCGACTTTGCCGACGTATTTCGCTTATTGACGTGGCATCTGACTACCTTAAGAGAGTCATAGTTACTCCTGCCAGTGTCTCTCCGTTAAACCACAGACACATCTACCATTTGCCTCTGCCCCTTTCACCAGACGCGATACGCCATTATTTGTCGACATCATGTCTTTCAAAGTACTCCTCCTAGGGGCTCCTCCAGTTTCCCAATGTATTTCGCCTGTTGACGAGGCATTTGGCTACCTTAAGAGAGTCAAACTTACTCCTGACAGTTGCTCCCCGTTTTACCACAGTCACATTTCCAATCTTATTCTGGCCACTTCACCCGAAGCGATACGCCTCTTGACGAGGCATTTGGCTACCTTAAGAGAGTCATAGTTACTCCTGTCAGTCGCTCCCAGTTTTACCACAGTCACATTTTCAATCTTATTCTGGCCAGTTCACCTGAAGCGATACGCCATTATCAGTCAACCTAAAGAATATCACAGTACTCCTGCCGGGAGCTTCTCGAGTTTGCCGATGTATTTCGCCTGTTGACGAGGCTTTTGGATACCTTAAGAGAGTCATAGTTTCCCCTTACTGTTGTTCCCCATTTTACAACAGGCACATCTACAAGCTTACTCTGGCCAATTCTCCTGAAGCGATACACTAATATCTGTTGACATAAAGACTTTCACAGTACTCCTGCCGGGAGCTTTTCGACTTTGCCGATGTATTTCGCCTATTGATGAGGCGTTTGGCTACCTTAAGAGAGTCATAGTTACTCCTGCCAGTGTCTCTCCGTTAAACCACAGTCACATCTACCATTTTCCTCTGCCCCTTTCACCAGACGCGATACGCCATTATTTGTCGACATTATGACTTTCACAGTACTCCTGCTAGGGGCTCCTCCAGTTTACCAATGTATTTCGCCTGTTGACGAGGCATTTGGCTACCTTAAGAGAGTCATAGTAACTCCTGCCAGTTGCTCCCCGTTTTACCACGGTCACATTTTCAATCTTATTCTGGCCAGTTCACCTGAAGCGATACGCCATTATCAGTCAACCTAAAGAATATCACATTACTCCTGCCGGGAGCTTCTCGAGTTTGCCGATGTATTTCGCCTGTTGACGAGGCATTTGGATACCTTAAGAGAGTCATAGTTTCCCCTTGCTGTTGCTCCCCATTTTACAACAGGCACATCTACAAGCTTACTCTGGCCAATTCTCCTGAAGCGATACGCTAATATCTGTTGACATAAAGACTTTTACAGTACTCCTGCCGGGAGCTTCTCGACTTTACCGATGCATTTCGCCTATTGAATAGGCATTTGGCTACCTTAAGAGAGTCATAGTTACTCCTGCCAGTTTCTCTCCGTTAAACCACAGTCACATCTACAATATTCCTCAGCCCCTTTCACCAGACGCGATACGCCATTATTTGTCGACATTGTGACTCTCACAGTACTCCTGCTAGGGGCCCCTCCAGTTTACCAATGTATTTCGCCTGTAGACGAGGTATTTGGCTACCTTAAGAGAGTCATAGTTACTCCTGCCAGTGTCTCTCCGTTAAACCACAGTCACATGTACCATTTTCCTCTGCCCCTTTACCAGACGCGATACGCCATTATTTGTCGACATCATGTCTTTCAAAGTACTCCTGCTAGGGGCTCCTCCAGTTTACCAATGTATTTCGCCTGTTGACGAGGCATTTGGCTACCTTAAGAGAGTCAAACTTACTCCTGAGAGTTGCTCCCCGTTTTACGACAGTCACATTTCCAATCTTATTCTGGCTAGTTCCCCCGAAGCGAAACGCCTCTTGACGAGGCATTTGGCTACCTTAAGAGAGTCAAAGTTACTCCTGTCAGTTGCTCCCCGTTTTACCACAGTCACATTTTCAATCTTATTCTGGCCAGTTCACCTGAATCTCTACGCCATTATCAGTCAACCTAAAGTATATCACAGTACTCCTGCCAGGAGCTTCTCGAGTTTGCCGATGTATTTCACCTGTTGACGAGGCGTTTGGATACCTTAAGAGAGTCATAGTTACTCCTTGCTGTTGCTCCCCATTTTACAACAGTCACATCTCCATGCTTACTCTGGCCAGTTCTCCTGAAGCGATACGCTAATGTCTGTTGACATAAAGACTTTCACAGTTCTCCTGCCGGGAGCTTCTCGACTTTGCCGACGTATTTCGCTTATTGACGAGGCATCTGACTACCTTAAGAGAGTCATAGTTACTCCTGCCAGTGTCTCTCCGTTAAACCACAGTCACATCTACCATTTTCCTCTGCCACTTTCACCAGACGCGATACGCCATTATTTGTCGACATCATGTCTTTCAAAGTACTCCTGCTAGGGGCTCCTCCAGTTTACCAATGTATTTCGCCTGTTGACGAGGCATTTGGCTACCTTAAGAGAGTCAAACTTACTCCTGACAGTTGCTCCCCGTTTTACCACAGTCACATTTCCAATCTTATTCTGGCCAGTTCACCCGAAGCGATATGCCTCTTGACGAGGCATTTGGCTACCTTAAGAGAGTCATAGTTACTCCTGTCAGTTGCTCCTCGTTTTACCACAGTCACATTTTCAATCTTATTCTGGCCAGTTCACCTGAAGCGATACGCCATTATCAGTCAACCTAAAGAATATCACAGTACTCCTGCCGGGAGCTTCTCGAGTTTGCCGATGTATTTCGCCTGTTGACGAGGCTTTTGGATACCTTAAGAGAGTCATAGTTTCCCCTTGCTGTTGCTCCCCATTTTACAACAGGCACATCTACAAGCTTACTCTGGCCAATTCTCCTGAAGCGATACACTAATATCTGTTGACATAAAGACTTTCACAGTACTCCTGCCGGGAGCTTTTCGACTTTGCCGATGTATTTCGCCTATTGACGAGGCGTTTGGCTACCTTAAGAGAGTCATAGTTACTCCTGCCAGTGTCTCTCCGTTAAACCACAGTCACATCTACCATTTTCCTCTGCCCCTTTCACCAGACGCGATACGCCATTATTTGTCGACATTATGACTTTCACAGTACTCCTGCTAGGGGCTCCTCCAGTTTACCAATGTATTTCGCCTGTTGACGAGGCATTTGGCTACCTTAAGAGAGTCATAGTTACTCCTGTCAGTTGCTCCCCGTTTTACCACGGTCACATTTTCAATCTTATTCCGGCCAGTTCACCTGAAGCGATACGCCATTATCAGTCAACCTAAAGAATATCACAGTACTCCTGCCGGGAGCTTCTCGAGTTTGCCGATGTATTTCGCCTGTTGACGAGGCTTTTGGATACCTTAAGAGAGTCATAGTTTCCCCTTGCTGTTGCTCCCCATTTTACAACAGGCACATCTACAAGCTTACTCTGGCCAATTCTCCTGAAGCGATACACTAATATCTGTTGACATAAAGACTTTCACAGTACTCCTGCCGGGAGCTTTTCGACTTTGCCGATGTATTTCGCCTATTGACGAGGCGTTTGGCTACCTTAAGAGAGTCATAGTTACTCCTGCCAGTGTCTCTCCGTTAAACCACAGTCACATCTACCATTTTCCTCTGCCCCTTTCACCAGACGCGATACGCCATTATTTGTCGACATTATGACTTTCACAGTACTCCTGCTAGGGGCTCCTCCAGTTTACCAATGTATTTCGCCTGTTGACGAGGCATTTGGCTACCTTAAGAGAGTCATAGTTACTCCTGTCAGTTGCTCCCCGTTTTACCACGGTCACATTTTCAATCTTATTCTGGCCAGTTCACCTGAAGCGATACGCCATTATCAGTCAACCTAAAGAATATCACATTACTCCTGCCGGGAGCTTCTCGAGTTTGCCGATGTATTTCGCCTGTTGACGAGGCATTTGGATACCTTAAGAGAGTCATAGTTTCCCCTTGCTGTTGCTCCCCATTTTACAACAGGCACATCTACAAGCTTACTCTGGCCAATTCTCCTGAAGCGATACGCTAATATCTGTTGACATAAAGACTTTCACAGTACTCCTGCCGGGAGCTTCAACGACTTTACCGATGTATTTCGCCTATTGAATAGGCATTTGGCTACCTTAAAAGAGTCATAGTTACTCCTGCCAGTTTCTCTCCGTTAAACCACAGTCACATCTACAATATTCCTCAGCCCCTTTCACCAGACGCGATACGCCATTATTTGTCGACATTATGACTTTCACAGTACTCCTGCTAGGGGCCCCTCCAGTTTACCAATGTATTTCGCCTGTAGACGAGGCATTTGGCTACCTTAAGAGAGTCATAGTTACTCCTGTCAGTTGCTCCCCGTTTTACCACGGTCACATTTTCAATCTTATTCTGGCCAGTTCACCTGAAGCGATACGCCATTATCAGTCAACCTAAAGAATATCACATTACTCCTGCCGGGAGCTTCTCGAGTTTGCCGATGTATTTCGCCTGTTGACGAGGCTTTTGGATACCTTAAGAGAGTCATAGTTTCCCCTTGCTGTTGCTCCCCATTTTACAACAGGCACATCTACAAGCTTACTCTGGCCAATTCTCCTGAAGCGATACACTAATATCTGTTGACATAAAGACTTTCACAGTACTCCTGCCGGGAGCTTTTCGACTTTGCCGATGTATTTCGCCTATTGACGAGGCGTTTGGCTACCTTAAGAGAGTCATAGTTACTCCTGCCAGTGTCTCTCCGTTAAACCACAGTCACATCTACCATTTTCCTCTGCCCCTTTCACCAGACGCGATACGCCATTATTTGTCGACATTATGACTTTCACAGTACTCCTGCTAGGGGCTCCTCCAGTTTACCAATGTATTTCGCCTGTTGACGAGGCATTTGGCTACCTTAAGAGAGTCATAGTTACTCCTGTCAGTTGCTCCCCGTTTTACCACGGTCACATTTTCAATCTTATTCTGGCCAGTTCACCTGAAGCGATACGCCATTATCAGTCAACCTAAAGAATATCACATTACTCCTGCCGGGAGCTTCTCGAGTTTGCCGATGTATTTCGCCTGTTGACGAGGCATTTGGATACCTTAAGAGAGTCATAGTTTCCCCTTGCTGTTGCTCCCCATTTTACAACAGGCACATCTACAAGCTTACTCTGGCCAATTCTCCTGAAGCGATACGCTAATATCTGTTGACATAAAGACTTTCACAGTACTCCTGCCGGGAGCTTCAACGACTTTACCGATGTATTTCGCCTATTGAATAGGCATTTGGCTACCTTAAGAGAGTCATAGTTACTCCTGCCAGTTTCTCTCCGTTAAACCACAGTCACATCTACAATATTCCTCAGCCCCTTTCACCAGACGCGAAACGCCATTATTTGTCGACATTATGACTTTCACAGTACTCCTGCTAGGGGCCCCTCCAGTTTACCAATGTATTTCGCCTGTAGACGAGGCATTTGGCTACCTTAAGAGAGTCATAGTAAGTCCTGTCAGTTGCTCCCCGTTTTACCACGGTCACATTTTCAATCTTATTCTGGCCAGTTCACCTGAAGCGATACGCCATTATCAGTCAACCTAAAGAATATCACAGTACTCATGCCGGGAGCTCTCGAATTTGCCGATGTATTTCGCCTGTTGACGAGGCATTTGGATACCTTAAGAGAGTCATAGTTACCCCTTGCTGTTGCTCCCCATTTTACAACAGGCACATCTACAAGCTTACTCTGGCCAATTCTCCTGAAGCGATACGCTAATATCTGTTGACATAAAGACTTTCACAGTACTCCTGCCGGGAGCTTTTCGACTTTGCCGATGTATTTCGCCTATTGACGAGGCGTTTGGCTACCTTAAGAGAGTCATAGTTACTCCTGCCAGTGTCTCTCCGTTAAACCACAGTCACATGTTCCATTTTCCTCTGCCCCTTTCACCAGACGCGATACGCCATTATTTGTCGACATCATGTCTTTCAAAGTACTCCTGCTAGGGGCTCCTCCAGTTTACCAATGTATTTCGCCTGTTGACGAGGCATTTGGCTACCTTAAGAGAGTCATAGTTACTCCTGTCAGTTGCTCCCCGTTTTACCACAGTCACATTTTCAATCTTATTCTGGCCAGTTCACCTGAAGCGATACGCCATTATCAGTCAACCTAAAGAATATCACAGTACTCCTGCCGGGAGCTTCTCGAGTTTGCCGATGAATTTCGCCTGTTGACGAGGCTTTTGGATACCTTAAGAGAGTCATAGTTTCCCCTTGCTGTTGCTCCCCATTTTACAACAGGCACATCTACAAGCTTAATCTGGCCAATTCTCCTTAAGCGATACACTAATATCTGTTGACATAAAGACTTTCACAGTACTCCTGCCGGGAGCTTTTCGACTTTGCCGATGTATTTCGCCTATTGACGAGGCGTTTGGCTACCTTAAGAGAGTCATAGTTACTCCTGCCAGTGTCTCTCCGTTAAACCACAGTCACATCTACCATTTTCCTCTGCCCCTTTCACCAGACGCGATACGCCATTATTTGTCGACATTATGACTTTCACAGTACTCCTGCTAGGGGCTCCTCCAGTTTACCAATGTATTTCGCCTGTTGACGAGGCATTTGGCTACCTTAAGAGAGTCATAGTTACTCCTGTCAGTTGCTCCCCGTTTTACCACGGTCACATTTTCAATCTTATTCTGGCCAGTTCACCTGAAGCGATACGCCATTATCAGTCAACCTAAAGAATATCACATTATTCCTGCCGGGAGCTTCTCGAGTTTGCCGATGTATTTCGCCTGTTGACGAGGCATTTGGATACCTTAAGAGAGTCATAGTTACCCCTTGCTGTTGCTCCCCATTTTACAACAGGCACATCTACAAGCTTACTCTGGCCAATTCTCCTGAAGCGATACGCTAATATCTGTTGACATAAAGACATTCACAGTACTCCTGCCGGGAGCTTTTCGACTTTGCCGATGTATTTCGCCTATTGACGAGGCGTTTGGCTACCTTAAGAGAGTCATAGTTACTCCTGCCAGTGTCTCTCCGTTAAACCACAGTCACATGTACCATTTTCCTCTGCCCCTTTACCAGACGCGATACGCCATTATTTGTCGACATCATGTCTTTCAAAGTACTCCTGCTAGGGGCTCCTCCAGTTTACCAATGTGTTTCGCCTGTTGACGAGGCATTTGGCTACCTTAAGAGAGACAAACTTACTCCTGAGAGTTGCTCCCCGTTTTACGACAGTCACATTTCCAATCTTATTCTGGCTAGTTCACCTGAAGCGATACGCCTCTTGACGAGGCATTTGGCTACCTTAAGAGAGTCAAAGTTACTCCTGTCAGTTGCTCCCCGTTTTACCACAGTCACATTTTCAATCTTATTCTGGCCAGTTCACCTGAATCGATACGCCATTATCAGTCAACCTAAAGTATATCACAGTACTCCTGCCTTGAGCTTCTCGAGTTTGCCGATGTATTTCACCTGTTGACGAGGCATTTGGATACCTTAAGAGAGTCATAGTTACTCCTTGCTGTTGCTCCCCATTTTACAACAGTCACATCTCCATGCTTACTCTGGCCAGTTCTCCTGAAGCGATACGCTAATGTCTGTTGACATAAAGACTTTCACAGTTCTCCTGCCGGGAGCTTCTCGACTTTGCCGACGTATTTCGCTTATTGACGAGGCATCTGACTACCTTAAGAGAGTCATAGTTACTCCTGCCAGTGTCTCTCCGTTAAACCACAGTCACATCTACCATTTTCCTCTGCCCCTTTCACCAGACGCGATACGCCATTATTTGTCGACATCATGTCTTTCAAAGTACTCCTGCTAGGGGCTCCTCCAGTTTACCAATGTATTTCGCCTGTTGACGAGGCATTTGGCTACCTTAAGAGAGTCAAACTTACTCCTGACAGTTGCTCCCCGTTTTACCACAGTCACAAATCCAATCTTATTCTGGCCAGTTCACCCGAAGCGATACGCCTCTTGACGAGGCATTTGGCTACCTTAAGAGAGTCAAAGTTACTCCTGTCAGTTGCTCCCCGTTTTACCACAGTCACATTTTCAATCTTATTCTGGCCAGTTCACCTGAAGCGATACGCCATTATCAGTCAACCTAAAGAATATCACAGTACTCCTGCCGGGAGCTTCTCGAGTTTGCCGATGTATTTCGCCTGTTGACGAGGCTTTTGGATACCTTAAGAGAGTCATAGTTTCCCCTTGCTGTTGCTCCCCATTTTACAACAGGCACATCTACAAGCTTACTCTGGCCAATTCTCCTGAAGCGATACACTAATATCTGTTGACATAAAGACTTTCACAGTACTCCTGCCGGGAGCTTTTCGACTTTGCCGATGTATTTCGCCTATTGACGAGGCGTTTGGCTACCTTAAGAGAGTCATAGTTACTCCTGCCAGTGTCTCTCCGTTAAACCACAGTCACATCTACCATTTTCCTCTGCCCCTTTCACCAGACGCGATACGCCATTATTTGTCGACATTATGACTTTCACAGTACTCCTGCTAGGGGCTCCTCCAGTTTACCAATGTATTTCGCCTGTTGACGAGGCATTTGGCTACCTTAAGAGAGTCATAGTTACTCCTGTCAGTTGCTCCCCGTTTTACCACGGTCACATTTTCAATCTTATTCTGGCCAGTTCACCTGAAGCGATACGCCATTATCAGTCAACCTAAAGAATATCACATTACTCCTGCCGGGAGCTTCTCGAGTTTGCCGATGTATTTCGCCTGTTGACGATGCATTTGGATACCTTAAGAGAGTCATAGTTTCCCCTTGCTGTTGCTCCCCATTTTACAACAGGCACATCTACAAGCTTACTCTGGCCAATTCTCCTGAAGCGATACGCTAATATCTGTTGACATAAAGACTTTCACAGTACTCCTGCCGGGAGCTTCAACGACTTTACCGATGTATTTCGCCTATTGAAGAGGCATTTGGCTACCTTAAGAGAGTCATAGTTACTCCTGCCAGTTTCTCTCCGTTAAACCACAGTCACATCTACAATATTCCTCAGCCCCTTTCACCAGACGCGATACGCCATTATTTGTCGACATTATGACTTTCACAGTACTCCTGCTAGGGGCCCCTCCAGTTTACCAATGTATTTCGCCTGTAGACGAGGCATTTGGCTACCTTAAGAGAGTCATAGTTACTCCTGTCAGTTGCTCCCCGTTTTACCACGGTCACATTTTCAATCTTATTCTGGCCAGTTCACCTGAAGCGATACGCCATTATCAGTCAACCTAAAGAATATCACAGTACTCCTGCCGGGAGCTCTCGAGTTTGCCGATGTATTTCGCCTGTTGACGAGGCATTTGGATACCTTAGGAGAGTCATAGTTACCCCTTGCTGTTGCTCCCCATTTTACAACAGACACATCTACAAGCTTACTCTGGCCAATTCTCCTGAAGCGATACGCTAATATCTGTTGACATAAAGACTTTCACAGTACTCCTGCCATGAGCTTTTCGACTTTGCCGATGTATTTCGCCTATTGACGAGGCGTTTGGCTACCTTAAGAGAGTCATAGTTACTCCTGCCAGTGTCCCTCCGTTAAACCACAGTCACATGTTCCATTTTCCTCTGCCCCTTTACCAGACGCGACACGCCATTATTTGTCGACATCATGTCTTTCAAAGTACTCCTGCTAGGGGCTCCTCCAGTTTACCAATGTATTTCGCCTGTTGACGAGGCATTTGGCTACCGTAAGAGAGTCAAACTTACTCCTGAGAGTTGCTCCCCGTTTTACGATGTTCACATTTCCAATCTTATTCTGGCTAGTTCACCCGAAGCGATACGCCTCTTGACGAGGCATTTGGCTACCTTAAGAGAGTCAAAGTTACTCCTGTCAGTTGCTCCCCGTTTTACCACAGTCACATTTTCAATCTTATTCTGGCCAGTTCACCTGAAGCGATACGCCATTATCAGTCAACCTAAAGAATATCACAGTACTCCTGCCGGGAGCTTCTCGAGTTTGCCGATGTATTTCGCCTGTTGACGAGGCTTTTGGATACCTTAAGAGAGTCATAGTTTCCCCTTGCTGTTGCTCCCCATTTTACAACAGGCACATCTACAAGCTTACTCTGGCCAATTCTCCTGAAGCGATACACTAATATCTGTTGACATAAAGACTTTCACAGTACTCCTGCCGGGAGCTTTTCGACTTTGCCGATGTATTTCGCCTATTGACGAGGCGTTTGGCTACCTTAAGAGAGTCATAGTTACTCCTGCCAGTGTCTCTCCGTTAAACCACAGTCACATCTACCATTTTCCTCTGCCCCTTTCACCAGACGCGATACGCCATTATTTGTCGACATTATGACTTTCACAGTACTCCTGCTAGGGGCTCCTCCAGTTTACCAATGTATTTCGCCTGTTGACGAGGCATTTGGCTACCTTAAGAGAGTCATAGTTACTCCTGTCAGTTGCTCCCCGTTTTACCACGGTCACATTTTCAATCTTATTCTGGCCAGTTCACCTGAAGCGATACGCCATTATCAGTCAACCTAAAGAATATCACATTACTCCTGCCGGGAGCTTCTCGAGTTTGCCGATGTATTTCGCCTGTTGACGATGCATTTGGATACCTTAAGAGAGTCATAGTTTCCCCTTGCTGTTGCTCCCCATTTTACAACAGGCACATCTACAAGCTTACTCTGGCCAATTCTCCTGAAGCGATACGCTAATATCTGTTGACATAAAGACTTTCACAGTACTCCTGCCAGGAGCTTCAACGACTTTACCGATGTATTTCGCCTATTGAAGAGGCATTTGGCTACCTTAAGAGAGTCATAGTTACTCCTGCCAGTTTCTCTCCGTTAAACCACAGTCACATCTACAATATTCCACAGCCCCTTTCACCAGACGCGATACGCCATTATTTGTCGACATTATGACTTTCAC
The DNA here is from genome assembly GCF_021461395.2 of Schistocerca americana. Classification (NCBI taxonomy): domain Eukaryota; kingdom Metazoa; phylum Arthropoda; class Insecta; order Orthoptera; family Acrididae; genus Schistocerca; species Schistocerca americana. The sequence goes on from NC_060130.1 coordinate 62,465,034, forward strand.
AGTACTCCTGCTAGGGGCCCCTCCAGTTTACCAATGTATTTCGCCTGTAGACGAGGCATTTGGCTACCTTAAGAGAGTCATAGTTACTCCTGTCAGTTGCTCCCCGTTTTACCACGGTCACATTTTCAATCTTATTCTGGCCAGTTCACCTGAAGCGATACGCCATTATCAGTCAACCTAAAGAATATCACAGTACTCCTGCCGGGAGCTCTCGAGTTTGCCGATGTATTTCGCCTGTTGACGAGGCATTTGGATACCTTAAGAGAGTCATAGTTACCCCTTGCTGTTGCTCCCCATTTTACAACAGACACATCTACAAGCTTACTCTGGCCAATTCTCCTGAAGCGATACGCTAATATCTGTTGACATAAAGACTTTCACAGTACTCCTGCCATGAGCTTTTCGACTTTGCCGATGTATTTCGCCTATTGACGAGGCGTTTGGCTACCTTAAGAGAGTCATAGTTACTCCTGCCAGTGTCCCTCCGTTAAACCACAGTCACATGTTCCATTTTCCTCTGCCCCTTTACCAGACGCGACACGCCATTATTTGTCGACATCATGTCTTTCAAAGTACTCCTGCTAGGGGCTCCTCCAGTTTACCAATGTATTTCGCCTGTTGACGAGGCATTTGGCTACCGTAAGAGAGTCAAACTTACTCCTGAGAGTTGCTCCCCGTTTTACGATGTTCACATTTCCAATCTTATTCTGGCTAGTTCACCCGAAGCGATACGCCTCTTGACGAGGCATTTGGCTACCTTAAGAGAGTCAAAGTTACTCCTGTCAGTTGCTCCCCGTTTTACCACAGTCACATTTTCAATCTTATTCTGGCCAGTTCACCTGAATCGATACGCCATTATCAGTCAACCTAAAGTATATCACAGTACTCCTGCCGGGAGCTTCTCGAGTTTGCCGATGTATTTCACCTGGTGACTAGGCATTTGGATACCTTAAGAGAGTCATAGTTACTCCTTGCTGTTGCTCCCCATTTTACAACAGTCACATCTCCATGCTTACTCTGGCCAGTTCTCCTGAAGCGATACGCTAATGTCTGTTGACATAAAGACTTTCACAGTACTCCTGCCGGGAGCTTCAACGACTTTACCGATGTATTTCGCCTATTGAATAGGCATTTGGCTACCTTAAAAGAGTCATAGTTACTCCTGCCAGTTTCTCTCCGTTAAACCACAGTCACATCTACAATATTCCTCAGCCCCTTTCACCAGACGCGATACGCAATTATTTGTCGACATTATGACTTTCACAGTACTCCTGCTAGGGGCCCCTCCAGTTTACCAATGTATTTCGCCTGTAGACGAGGCATTTGGCTACCTTAAGAGAGTCATAGTTACTCCTGTCAGTTGCTCCCCGTTTTACCACGGTCACATTTTCTATCTTATTCTGGCCAGTTCACCTGAAGCGATACGCCATTATCAGTCAACCTAAAGAATATCACAGTACTCCTGCCGGGAGCTTCTCGAGTTTGCCGATGTATTTCGCCTGTTGACGAGGCTTTTGGATACCTTAAGAGAGTCATAGTTTCCCCTTGCTGTTGCTCCCCATTTTACAACAGGCACATCTACAAGCTTACTCTGGCCAATTCTCCTGAAGCGATACACTAATATCTGTTGACATAAAGACTTTCACAGTACTCCTGCCGGGAGCTTTTCGACTTTGCCGATGTATTTCGCCTATTGACGAGGCGTTTGGCTACCTTAAGAGAGTCATAGTTACTCCTGCCAGTGTCTCTCCGTTAAACCACAGTCACATCTACCATTTTACTCTGCCCCTTTCACCAGACGCGATACGCCATTATTTGTCGACATTATGACTTTCACAGTACTCCTGCTAGGGGCTCCTCCAGTTTACCAATGTATTTCGCCTGTTGACGAGGCATTTGGCTACCTTAAGAGAGTCATAGTTACTCCTGTCAGTTGCTCCCCGTCTTACCACGGTCACATTTTCAATCTTATTCTGGCCAGTTCACCTGAAGCGATACGCCATTATCAGTCAACCTAAAGAATATCACATTACTCCTGCCGGGAGCTTCTCGAGTTTGCCGATGTATTTCGCCTGTTGACGAGGCATTTGGATACCTTAAGAGAGTCATAGTTTCCCCTTGCTGTTGCTCCCCATTTTACAACAGGCACATCTACAAGCTTACTCTGGCCAATTCTCCTGAAGCGATACGCTAATATCTGTTGACATAAAGACTTTCACAGTACTCCTGCCGGGAGCTTCAACGACTTTACCGATGTATTTCGCCTATTGAATAGGCATTTGGCTACCTTAAGAGAGTCATAGTTACTCCTGCCAGTTTCTCTCCGTTAAACCACAGCCACATCTACAATATTCCTCAGCCCCTTTCACCAGACGCGAAACGCCATTATTTGTCGACATTATGACTTTCACAGTACTCCTGCTAGGGGCCCCTCCAGTTTACCAATGTATTTCGCCTGTAGACGAGGCATTTGGCTACCTTAAGAGAGTCATAGTTACTCCTGTCAGTTGCTCCCCGTTTTACCACGGTCACATTTTCAATCTTATTCTGGCCAGTTCACCTGAAGCGATACGCCATTATCAGTCAACCTAAAGAATATCACAGTACTCCTGCCGGGAGCTCTCGAGTTTGCCGATGTATTTCGCCTGTTGACGAGGCATTCGGATACCTTAAGAGAGTCATAGTTACCCCTTGCTGTTGCTCCCCATTTTACAACAGGCACATCTACAAGCTTACTCTGGCCATTTCTCCTGAAGCGATACGCTAATATCTGTTGACATAAAGACTTTCACAGTACTCCTGCCGGGAGCTTTCCGACTTTGCCGATGTATTTCGCCTATTGACGAGGCGTTTGGCTACCTTAAGAGAGTCATAGTTACTCCTGCCAGTGTCTCTCCGTTAAACCACAGTCACATGTTCCATTTTCCTCTGCCCCTTTACCAGACGCGACACGCCATTATTTGTCGACATTATGACTTTCACAGTACTCCTGCTAGGGGCTCCTCCAGTTTACCAATGTATTTCGCCTGTTGACGAGGCATTTGGCTACCTTAAGAGAGTCATAGTTACTCCTGTCAGTTGCTCCCCGTTTTACCACGGTCACATTTTCAATCTTATTCTGGCCAGTTCACCTGAAGCGATACGCCAATATCAGTCAACCTAAAGAATATCACATTATTCCTGCCGGGAGCTTCTCGAGTTTGCCGATGTATTTCGCCTGTTGACGAGGCATTTGGATACCTTAAGAGAGTCATAGTTACCCCTTGCTGTTGCTCCCCATTTTACAACAGGCACATCTACAAGCTTACTCTGGCCAATTCTCCTGAAGCGATACGCTAATATCTGTTGACATAAAGACATTCACAGTACTCCTGCCGGGAGCTTTTCGACTTTGCCGATGTATTTCGCCTATTGACGAGGCGTTTGGCTACCTTAAGAGAGTCATAGTTACTCCTGCCAGTGTCTCTCCGTTAAACCACAGTCACATGTACCATTTTCCTCTGCCCCTTTACCAGACGCGATACGCCATTATTTGTCGACATCATGTCTTTCAAAGTACTCCTGCTAGGGGCTCCTCCAGTTTACCAATGTGTTTCGCCTGTTGACGAGGCATTTGGCTACCTTAAGAGAGACAAACTTACTCCTGAGAGTTGCTCCCCGTTTTACGACAGTCACATTTCCAATCTTATTCTGGCTAGTTCACCTGAAGCGATACGCCTCTTGACGAGGCATTTGGCTACCTTAAGAGAGTCAAAGTTACTCCTGTCAGTTGCTCCCCGTTTTACCACAGTCACATTTTCAATCTTATTCTGGCCAGTTCACCTGAATCGATACGCCATTATCAGTCAACCTAAAGTATATCACAGTACTCCTGCCGGGAGCTTCTCGAGTTTGCCGATGTATTTCACCTGTTGACGAGGCATTTGGATACCTTAAGAGAGTCATAGTTACTCCTTGCTGTTGCTCCCCATTTTACAACAGTCACATCTCCATGCTTACTCTGGCCAGTTCTCCTGAAGCGATACGCTAATGTCTGTTGACATAAAGACTTTCACAGTTCTCCTGCCGGGAGCTTCTCGACTTTGCCGACGTATTTCGCTTATTGACGAGGCATCTGACTACCTTAAGAGAGTCATAGTTACTCCTGCCAGTGTCTCTCCGTTAAACCACAGTCACATCTACCATTTTCCTCTGCCCCTTTCACCAGACGCGATACGCCATTATTTGTCGACATCATGTCTTTCAAAGTACTCCTGCTAGGGGCTCCTCCAGTTTACCAATGTATTTCGCCTGTTGACGAGGCATTTGGCTACCTTAAGAGAGTCAAACTTACTCCTGACAGTTGCTCCCCGTTTTACCACAGACACATATCCAATCTTATTCTGGCCAGTTCACCCGAAGCGATACGCCTCTTGACGAGGCATTTGGCTACCTTAAGAGAGTCAAAGTTACTCCTGTCAGTTGCTCCCCGTTTTACCACAGTCACATTTTCAATCTTATTCTGGCCAGTTCACCTGAAGCGATACGCCATTATCAGTCAACCTAAAGAATATCACAGTACTCCTGCCGGGAGCTTCTCGAGTTTGCCGATGTATTTCGCCTGTTGACGAGGCTTTTGGATACCTTAAGAGAGTCATAGTTTCCCCTTGCTGTTGCTCCCCATTTTACAACAGGCACATCTACAAGCTTACTCTGGCCAATTCTCCTGAAGCGATACACTAATATCTGTTGACATAAAGACTTTCACAGTACTCCTGCCGGGAGCTTTTCGACTTTGCCGATGTATTTCGCCTATTGACGAGGCGTTTGGCTACCTTAAGAGAGTCATAGTTACTCCTGCCAGTGTCTCTCCGTTAAACCACAGTCACATCTACCATTTTCCTCTGCCCCTTTCACCAGACGCGATACGCCATTATTTGTCGACATTATGACTTTCACAGTACTCCTGCTAGGGGCTCCTCCAGTTTACCAATGTATTTCGCCTGTTGACGAGGCATTTGGCTACCGTAAGAGAGTCAAACTTACTCCTGAGAGTTGCTCCCCGTTTTACGATGTTCACATTTCCAATCTTATTCTGGCTAGTTCACCCGAAGCGATACGCCTCTTGACGAGGCATTTGGCTACCTTAAGAGAGTCAAAGTTACTCCTGTGAGTTGCTCCCCGTCTTACCACGGTCACATTTTCAATCTTATTCTGGCCAGTTCACCTGAAGCGATACGCCATTATCAGTCAACCTAAAGAATATCACATTACTCCTGCCGGGAGCTTCTCGAGTTTGCCGATGTATTTCGCCTGTTGACGAGGCATTTGGATACCTTAAGAGAGTCATAGTTTCCCCTTGCTGTTGCTCCCCATTTTACAACAGGCACATCTACAAGCTTACTCTGGCCAATTCTCCTGAAGCGATACGCTAATATCTGTTGACATAAAGACTTTCACAGTACTCCTGCCGGGAGCTTCAACGACTTTACCGATGTATTTCGCCTATTGAATAGGCATTTGGCTACCTTAAGAGAGTCATAGTTACTCCTGCCAGTTTCTCTCCGTTAAACCACAGCCACATCTACAATATTCCTCAGCCCCTTTCACCAGACGCGAAACGCCATTATTTGTCGACATTATGACTTTCACAGTACTCCTGCTAGGGGCCCCTCCAGTTTACCAATGTATTTCGCCTGTAGACGAGGCATTTGGCTACCTTAAGAGAGTCATAGTTACTCCTGTCAGTTGCTCCCCGTTTTACCACGGTCACATTTTCAATCTTATTCTGGCCAGTTCACCTGAAGCGATACGCCATTATCAGTCAACCTAAAGAATATCACAGTGCTCCTGCCGGGAGCTCTCGAGTTTGCCGATGTATTTCGCCTGTTGACGAGGCATTTGGATACCTTAAGAGAGTCATAGTTACCCCTTGCTGTTGCTCCCCATTTTACAACAGGCACATCTACAAGCTTACTCTGGCCATTTCTCCTGAAGCGATACGCTAATATCTGTTGACATAAAGACTTTCACAGTACTCCTGCCGGGAGCTTTCCGACTTTGCCGATGTATTTCGCCTATTGACGAGGCGTTTGGCTACCTTAAGAGAGTCATAGTTACTCCTGCCAGTGTCTCTCCGTTAAACCACAGTCACATGTTCCATTTTCCTCTGCCCCTTTACCAGACGCGACACGCCATTATTTGTCGACATCATGTCTTTCAAAGTACTCCTGCTAGGGGCTCCTCCAGTTTACCAATGTATTTCGCCTGTTGACGAGGCATTTGGCTACCGTAAGAGAGTCAAACTTACTCCTGAGAGTTGCTCCCCGTTTTACGACGGTCACATTTCCAATCTTATTCTGGCTAGTTCACCCGAAGCGATACGCCTCTTGACGAGGCATTTGGCTACCTTAAGAGAGTCAAAGTTACTCCTGTCAGTTGCTCCCCGTTTTACCACAGTCACATTTTCAATCTTATTCTGGCCAGTTCACCTGAATCGATACGCCATTATCAGTCAACCTAAAGTATATCACAGTACTCCTGCCGGGAGCTTCTCGAGTTTGCCGATGTATTTCACCTGTTGACGAAGCATTTGGATACCTTAAGAGAGTCATAGTTACTCCTTGCTGTTGCTCCCCATTTTACAACAGTCACATCTCCATGCTTACTCTGGCCAGTTCTCCTGAAGCGATACGCTAATGTCTGTTGACATAAAGACTTTCACAGTACTCCTGCCGGGAGCTTCAACGACTTTACCGATGTATTTCGCCTATTGAATAGGCATTTGGCTACCTTAAAAGAGGCATAGTTACTCCTGCCAGTTTCTCTCCGTTAAACCACAGTCACATCTACAATATTCCTCAGCCCCTTTCACCAGACGCGATACGCCATTATTTGTCGACATTATGACTTTCACACTACTCCTGCTAGGGGCCCCTCCAGTTTACCAATGTATTTCGCCTGTTGACGAGGCATTTGGCTACCTTAAGAGAGTCATAGTTACTCCTGTCAGTTGCTCCCCGTTTTACCACGGTCACATTTTCAATCTTATTCTGGCCAGTTCACCTGAAGCGATACGCCATTATCAGTCAACCTAAAGAATATCACCGTACTCCTGCCGGGAGCTTCTCGAGTTTGCCGATGTATTTCGCCTGTTGACGAGGCTTTTGGATACCTTAAGAGAGTCATAGTTTCCCCTTGCTGTTGCTCCCCATTTTACAACAGGCACATCTACAAGCTTACTCTGGCCAATTCTCCTGAAGCGATACACTAATATCTGTTGACATAAAGACTTTCACAGTACTCCTGCCGGGAGCTTTTCGACTTTGCCGATGTATTTCGCCTATTGACGAGGCGTTTGGCTACCTTAAGAGAGTCATAGTTACTCCTGCCAGTGTCTCTCCGTTAAACCACAGTCACATGTACCATTTTCCTCTGCCCCTTTCACCAGACGCGATACGCCATTATTTGTCGACATTATGACTTTCACAGTACTCCTGCTAGGGGCTCCTCCAGTTTACCAATGTATTTCGCCTGTTGACGAGGCGTTTGGCTACCTTAAGAGAGTCATAGTTACTCCTGTCAGTTGCTCCCCGTTTTACCACGGTCACATTTTCAATCTTATTCTGGCCAGTTCACCTGAAGCGATACGCCGTTACAGTCAACCTAAAGAATATCACATTACTCCTGCCGGGAGCTTCTCGAGTTTGCCGATGTATTTCGCCTGTTGACGAGGCATTTGGATACCTTAAGAGAGTCATAGTTTCCCCTTGCTGTTGCTCCCCATTTTACAACAGGCACATCTACAAGCTTACTCTGGCCAATTCTCCTGAAGCGATACGCTAATATCTGTTGACATAAAGACTTTCACAGTACTCCTGCCGGGAGCTTCAACGACTTTACCGATGTATTTCGCCTATTGAATAGGCATTTGGCTACCTTAAGAGAGTCATAGTTACTCCTGCCAGTTTCTCTCCGTTAAACCACAGTCACATCTACAATATTCCTCAGCCCCTTTCACCAGACGCGAAACGCCATTATTTGTCGACATTATGACTTTCACAGTACTCCTGCTAGGGGCCCCACCAGTTTACCAATGTATTTCGCCTGTAGACGAGGCATTTGGCTACCTTAAGAGAGTCATAGTTACTCCTGTCAGTTGCTCCCCGTTTTACCACGGTCACATTTTCAATCTTATTCTGGCCAGTTCACCTGAAGCGATACGCCATTATCAGTCAACCTAAAGAATATCACAGTACTCCTGCCGGGAGCTCTCGAGTTTGCCGATGTATTTCGCCTGTTGACGAGGCATTTGGATACCTTAAGAGAGTCATAGTTACCCCTTGCTGTTGCTCCCCATTTTACAACAGGCACATCTACAAGCTTACTCTGGCCAATTCTCCTGAAGCGATACGCTAATATCTGTTGACATAAAGACTTTCACAGTACTCCTGCCGGGAGCTTTCCGACTTTGCCGATGTATTTCGCCTATTGACGAGGCGTTTGGCTACCTTAAGAGAGTCATAGTTACTCCTGCCAGTGTCTCTCCGTTAAACCACAGTCACATGTTCCATTTTCCTCTGCCCCTTTACCAGACGCGACACGCCATTATTTGTCGACATCAAGTCTTTCAAAGTACTCCTGCTAGGGGCTCCTCCAGTTTACCAATGTATTTCGCCTGTTGACGAGGCATTTGGCTACCGTAAGAGAGTCAAACTTACTCCTGAGAGTTGCTCCCCGTTTTACGACGGTCACATTTCCAATCTTATTCTGGCTAGTTCACCCGAAGCGATACGCCTCTTGACGAGGCATTTGGCTACCTTAAGAGAGTCAAAGTTACTCCTGTCAGTTGCTCCCCGTTTTACCACAGTCACATTTTCAATCTTATTCTGGCCAGTTCACCTGAATCGATACGCCATTATCAGTCAACCTAAAGTATATCACAGTACTCCTGCCGGGAGCTTCTCGAGTTTGCCGATGTATTTCACCTGTTGACGAGGCATTTGGATACCTTAAGAGAGTCATAGTTACTCCTTGCTGTTGCTCCCCATTTTACAACAGTCACATCTCCATGCTTACTCTGGCCAGTTCTCCTGAAGCGATACGCTAATGTCTGTTGACATAAAGACTTTCACAGTACTCCTGCCGGGAGCTTCAACGACTTTACCGATGTATTTCGCCTATTGAATAGGCATTTGGCTACCTTAAAAGAGTCATAGTTACTCCTGCCAGTTTCTCTCCGTTAAACCACAGTCACATCTACAATATTCCTCAGCCCCTTTCACCAGACGCGATACGCCATTATTTGTCGACATTATGACTTTCACAGTACTCCTGCTAGGGGCCCCTCCAGTTTACCAATGTATTTCGCCTGTAGACGAGGCATTTGGCTACCTTAAGAGAGTCATAGTTACTCCTGTCAGTTGCTCCCCGTTTTACCACGGTCACATTTTCAATCTTATTCTGGCCAGTTCACCTGAAGCGATACGCCATTATCAGTCAACCTAAAGAATATCACAGTACTCCTGCCGGGAGCTTCTCGAGTTTGCCGAAGTATTTCGCCTGTTGACGAGGCTTTTGGATACCTTAAGAGAGTCATAGTTTCCCCTTGCTGTTGCTCCCCATTTTACAACAGGCACATCTACAAGCTTACTCTGGCCAATTCTCCTGAAGCGATACACTAATATCTGTTGACATAAAGACTTTCACAGTACTCCTGCCGGGAGCTTTTCGACTTTGCCGATGTATTTCGCCTATTGACGAGGCGTTTGGCTACCTTAAGAGAGTCATAGTTACTCCTGCCAGTGTCTCTCCGTTAAACCACAGTCACATCTACCATTTTCCTCTGCCCCTTTCACCAGACGCGATACGCCATTATTTGTCGACATTATGACTTTCACAGTACTCCTGCTAGGGGCTCCTCCAGTTTACCAATGTATTTCGCCTGTTGACGAGGCATTTGGCTACCTTAAGAGAGTCATAGTTACTCCTGTCAGTTGCTCCCCGTTTTACCACGGTCACATTTTCAATCTTATTCTGGCCAGTTCACCTGAAGCGATACGCCATTATCAGTCAACCTAAAGAATATCACATTACTCCTGCCGGGAGCTTCTCGAGTTTGCCGATGTATTTCGCCTGTTGACGATGCATTTGGATACCTTAAGAGAGTCATAGTTTCCCCTTGCTGTTGCTCCCCATTTTACAACAGGCACATCTACAAGCTTACTCTGGCCAATTCTCCTGAAGCGATACGCTAATATCTGTTGACATAAAGACTTTCACAGTACTCCTGCCGGGAGCTTCAACGACTTTACCGATGTATTTCGCCTATTGAAGAGGCATTTGGCTACCTTAAGAGAGTCATAGTTACTCCTGCCAGTTTCTCTCCGTTAAACCACAGTCACATCTACAATATTCCTCAGCCCCTTTCACCAGACGCGATACGCCATTATTTGTCGACATTATGACTTTCACAGTACTCCTGCTAGGGGCCCCTCCAGTTTACCAATGTATTTCGCCTGTAGACGAGGCATTTGGCTACCTTAAGAGAGTCATAGTTACTCCTGTCAGTTGCTCCCCGTTTTACCACGGTCACATTTTCAATCTTATTCTGGCCAGTTCACCTGAAGCGATACGCCATTATCAGTCAACCTAAAGAATATCACAGTACTCCTGCCGGGAGCTCTCGAGTTTGCCGATGTATTTCGCCTGTTGACGAGGCATTTGGATACCTTAAGAGAGTCATAGTTACCCCTTGCTGTTGCTCCCCATTTTACAACAGGCACATCTACAAGCTTACTCTGGCCAATTCTCCTGAAGCGATACGCTAATATCTGCTGACATAAAGACTTTCACAGTACTCCGGCCGGGAGCTTTTCGACTTTGCCGATGTATTTCGCCTATTGACGAGGCGTTTGGCTACCTTAAGAGAGTCATAGTTACTCCTGCCAGTGTCTCTCCGTTAAACCACAGTCACATGTTCCATTTTCCTCTGCCCCTTTACCAGACGCGACACGCCATTATTTGTCGACATCATGTCTTTCAAAGTACTCCTGCTAGGGGCTCCTCCAGTTTACCAATGTATTTCGCCTGTTGACGAGGCATTTGGCTACCGTAAGAGAGTCAAACTTACTCCTGAGAGTTGCTCCCCGTTTTACGACGGTCACATTTCCAATCTTATTCTGGCTAGTTCACCCGAAGCGATACGCCTCTTGACGAGGCATTTGGCTACCTTAAGAGAGTCAAAGTTACTCCTGTCAGTTGCTCCCCGTTTTACCACAGTCACATTTTCAATCTTATTCTGGCCAGTTCACCTGAATCGATACGCCATTATCAGTCAACCTAAAGTATATCACAGTACTCCTGCCGGGAGCTTCTCGAGTTTGCCGATGTATTTCACCTGTTGACGAGGCATTTGGATACCTTAAGAGAGTCATAGTTACTCCTTGCTGTTGCTCCCCATTTTACAACAGTCACATCTCCATGCTTACTCTGGCCAGTTCTCCTGAAGCGATACGCTAATGTCTGTTGACATAAAGACTTTCACAGTTCTCCTGCCGGGAGCTTCTCGACTTTGCCGACGTATTTCGCTTATTGACGAGGCATCTGACTACCTTAAGAGAGTCATAGTTACTCCTGCCAGTGTCTCTCCGTTAAACCACAGTCACATCTACCATTTTCCTCTGCCCCTTTCACCAGACGCGATACGCCATTATTTGTCGACATCATGTCTTTCAAAGTACTCCTGCTAGGGGCTCCTCCAGTTTACCAATGTATTTCGCCTGTTGACGAGGCATTTGGCTACCTTAAGAGAGTCAAACTTACTCCTGACAGTTGCTCCCCGTTTTACCACAGTCACATTTCCAATCTTATTCTGGCCAGTTCACCCGAAGCGATACGCCTCTTGAGGAGGCATTTGGCTACCTTAAGAGAGTCATAGTTACTCCTGTCAGTTGCTCCCCGTTTTACCACAGTCACATTTTCAATCTTATTCTGGCCAGTTCACCTGAAGCGATACGCCATTATCAGTCAACCTAAAGAATATCACAGTACTCCTGCCGGGAGCTTCTCGAGTTTGCCGATGTATTTCGCCTGTTGACGAGGCTTTTGGATACCTTAAGAGAGTCATAGTTTCCCCTTGCTGTTGCTCCCCATTTTACAACAGGCACATCTACAAGCTTACTCTGGCCAATTCTCCTGAAGCGATACGCTAATGTCTGTTGACATAAAGACTTTCACAGTACTCCTGCCGGGAGCTTCAACGACTTTACCGATGTATTTCGCCTATTGAATAGGCATTTGGCTACCTTAAAAGAGTCATAGTTACTCCTGCCAGTTTCTCTCCGTTAAACCACAGTCACATCTACAATATTCCTCAGCCCCTTTCACCAGACGCGATACGACATTATTTGTCGACATTATGACTTTCACAGTACTCCTGCTAGGGGCCCCTCCAGTTTACCAATGTATTTCGCCTGTAGACGAGGCATTTGGCTACCTTAAGAGAGTCATAGTTACTCCTGTCAGTTGCTCCCCGTTTTACCACGGTCACATTTTCAATCTTATTCTGGCCAGTTCACCTGAAGCGATACGCCATTATCAGTCAACCTAAAGAATATCACAGTACTCCTGCCGGGAGCTTCTCGAGTTTGCCGATGTATTTCGCCTGTTGACGAGGCTTTTGGATACCTTAAGAGAGTCATAGTTTCCCCTTGCTGTTGCTCCCCATTTTACAACAGGCACATCTACAAGCTTACTCTGGCCAATTCTCCTGAAGCGATACACTAATATCTGTTGACATAAAGACTTTCACAGTACTCCTGCCGGGAGCTTTTCGACTTTGCCGATGTATTTCGCCTATTGACGAGGCGTTTGGCTACCTTAAGAGAGTCATAGTTACTCCTGCCAGTGTCTCTCCGTTAAACCACAGTCACATCTACCATTTTCCTCTGCCCCTTTCACCAGACGCGATACGCCATTATTTGTCGACATTATGACTTTCACAGTACTCCTGCTAGGGGCTCCTCCAGTTTACCAATGTATTTCGCCTGTTGACGAGGCATTTTTCTACCTTAAGAGAGTCATAGTTACTCCTGTCAGTTGCTCCCCGTTTTACCACGGTCACATTTTCAATCTTATTCTGGCCAGTTCACCTGAAGCGATACGCCATTATCAGTCAACCTAAAGAATATCACATTACTCCTGCCGGGAGTTTCTCGAGTTTGCCGATGTATTTCGCCTGTTGACGAGGCATTTGGATACCTTAAGAGAGTCATAGTTTCCCCTTGCTGTTGCTCCCCATTTTACAACAGGCACATCTACAAGCTTACTCTGGACAATTCTCCTGAAGCGATACGCTAATATCTGTTGACATAAAGACTTTCACAGTACTCCTGCCGGGAGCTTCTCGACTTTACCGATGTATTTCGCCTATTGAATAGGCATTTGGCTACCTTAAGAGAGTCATAGTTACTCCTGCCAGTTTCTCTCCGTTAAACCACAGTCACATCTACAATATTCCTCAGCCCCTTTCAATAGACGCGATACGCCATTATTTGTCGACATTATGACTTTCACAGTACTCCTGCTAGGGGCCCCTCCAGTTTACCAATGTATTTCGCCTGTTGACGAGGCATTTGGCTACCTTAAGAGAGTCATAGTTACTCCTGTCAGTTGCTCCCCGTTTTACCACGGTCACATTTTCAATCTTATTCTGGCCAGTTCACCTGAAGCGATATGCCATTATCAGTCAACCTAAAGAATATCACAGTACTCCTGCCGGGAGCTCTCGAGTTTGCCGATGTATTTCGCCTGTTGACGAGGCATTTGGATACCTTAAGAGAGTCATAGTTACCCCTTGCTGTTGCTCCCCATTTTACAACAGGCACATCTACAAGCTTACTCTGGCCAATTCTCCTGAAGCGATACGCTAATATCTGTTGACATAAAGACTTTCACAGTACTCCTGCCGGGAGCTTTTCGACTTTGCCGATGTATTTCGCCTATTGACGAGGCGTTTGGCTACCTTAAGAGAGTCATAGTTACTCCTGCCAGTGTCTCTCCGTTAAACCACAGTCACATGTACCATTTTCCTCTGCCCCTTTCACCAGACGCGATACGCCATTATTTGTCGACATCATGTCTTTCAAAGTACTCCTGCTAGGGGCTCCTCCAGTTTACCAATGTATTTCGCCTGTTGACGAGGCATTTGGCTACCTTAAGAGAGTCAAACTTACTCCTGACAGTTGCTCCCCGTTTTACCACAGTCACATTTCCAATCTTATTCTGGCTAGTTCACCCGAAGCGATACGCCTCTTGACGAGGCATTTGGCTACCTTAAGAGAGTCATAGTTACTCCTGTCAGTTGCTCCCCGTTTTACCACAGTCACATTTTCAATCTTATTCTGGCCAGTTCACCTGAATCGATACGCCATTATCAGTCAACCTAAAGTATATCACAGTACTCCTGTCGGGAGCTTCTCGAGTTTGCCGATGTATTTCACCTGTTGACGAGGCATTTGGATACCTTAAGAGAGTCATAGTTACTCCTTGCTGTTGCTCCCCATTTTACAACAGTCACATCTCCATGCTTACTCTGGCCAGTTCTCCTGAAGCGATACGCTAACGTCTGTTGACATAAAGACTTTCACAGTTCTCCTGCCGGGAGCTTCTCGACTTTGCCGACGTATTTCGCTTATTGACGAGGCATCTGACTACCTTAAGAGAGTCATAGTTACTCCTGCCAGTGTCTCTCCGTTAAACCACAGTCACATGTACCATTTTCCTCTGCCCCTTTCACCAGACGCGATACGCCATTATTTGTCGACATCATGTCTTTCAAAGTACTCCTGCTAGGGGCTCCTCCAGTTTACCAATGTATTTCGCCTGTTGACGAGGCATTTGGCTACCTTAAGAGAGTCAAACTTACTCCTGAGAGTTGCTCCCCATTTTACCACAGTCACATTTCCAATCTTATTCTGGCTAGTTCACCCGAAGCGATACGCCTCTTGACGAGGCATTTGGCTACCTTAAGAGAGTCATAGTTACTCCTGTCAGTTGCTCCCCGTTTTACCACAGTCACATTTTCAATCTTATTGTGGCCAGTTCACCTGAAGGGATACGCCATTATCAGTCAACCTAAAGAATATCACAGTACTCCTGCCGGGAGCTTCTCGAGTTTGCCGATGTATTTCGCCTGTTGACGAGGCATTTGGATACCTTAAGAGAGTCATAGTTTCCCCTTGCTGTTGCTCCCCATTTTACAACAGGCACATCTACAAGCTTACTCTGGCCAATCCTCCTGAAGCGATACGCTAATATCTGTTGACATAAAGACTTTCACAGTACTCCTGCCGGGAGCTTTTCGACTTTGCCGATGTATTTCGCCTATTGACGAGGCGTTTGGCTACCTTGAGAGAGTCATAGTTACTCCTGCCAGTGTCTCTCCGTTAAACCACAGTCACATCTACCATTTTCCTCTGCCCCTTTCACCAGACGCGATACGCCATTGTTTGTCGACATCATGTCTTTCAAAGTACTCCTGCTAGGGGCTCCTCCAGTTTACCAATGTATTTCGCCTGTTGACGAGGCATTTGGCTACCTTAAGAGAGTCATAGTTACTCCTGTCAGTTGCTCCCCGTTTTACCACGGTCACATTTTCAATCTTATTCTGGCCAGTTCACCTGAAGCGATACGCCATTATCAGTCAACCTAAAGAATATCACATTACTCCTGCCGGGAGTTTCTCGAGTTTGCCGATGTATTTCGCCTGTTGACGAGGCATTTGGATACCTTAAGAGAGTCATAGTTTCCCCTTGCTGTTGCTCCCCATTTTACAACAGGCACATCTACAAGCTTACTCTGGACAATTCTCCTGAAGCGATACGCTAATATCTGTTGACATAAAGACTTTCACAGTACTCCTGCCGGGAGCTTCTCGACTTTACCGATGTATTTCGCCTATTGAATAGGCATTTGGCTACCTTAAGAGAGTCATAGTTACTCCTGCCAGTTTCTCTCCGTTAAACCACAGTCACATCTACAATATTCCTCAGCCCCTTTCAATAGACGCGATACGCCATTATTTGTCGACATTATGACTTTCACAGTACTCCTGCTAGGGGCCCCTCCAGTTTACCAATGTATTTCGCCTGTTGACGAGGCATTTGGCTACCTTAAGAGAGTCATAGTTACTCCTGTCAGTTGCTCCCCGTTTTACCACGGTCACATTTTCAATCTTATTCTGGCCAGTTCACCTGAAGCGATATGCCATTATCAGTCAACCTAAAGAATATCACAGTACTCCTGCCGGGAGCTCTCGAGTTTGCCGATGTATTTCGCCTGTTGACGAGGCATTTGGATACCTTAAGAGAGTCATAGTTACCCCTTGCTGTTGCTCCCCATTTTACAACAGGCACATCTACAAGCTTACTCTGGCCAATTCTCCTGAAGCGATACGCTAATATCTGTTGACATAAAGACTTTCACAGTACTCCTGCCGGGAGCTTTTCGACTTTGCCGATGTATTTCGCCTATTGACGAGGCGTTTGGCTACCTTAAGAGAGTCATAGTTACTCCTGCCAGTGTCTCTCCGTTAAACCACAGTCACATGTACCATTTTCCTCTGCCCCTTTCACCAGACGCGATACGCCATTATTTGTCGACATCATGTCTTTCAAAGTACTCCTGCTAGGGGCTCCTCCAGTTTACCAATGTATTTCGCCTGTTGACGAGGCATTTGGCTACCTTAAGAGAGTCAAACTTACTCCTGACAGTTGCTCCCCGTTTTACCACAGTCACATTTCCAATCTTATTCTGGCTAGTTCACCCGAAGCGATACGCCTCTTGACGAGGCATTTGGCTACCTTAAGAGAGTCATAGTTACTCCTGTCAGTTGCTCCCCGTTTTACCACAGTCACATTTTCAATCTTATTCTGGCCAGTTCACCTGAATCGATACGCCATTATCAGTCAACCTAAAGTATATCACAGTACTCCTGTCGGGAGCTTCTCGAGTTTGCCGATGTATTTCACCTGTTGACGAGGCATTTGGATACCTTAAGAGAGTCATAGTTACTCCTTGCTGTTGCTCCCCATTTTACAACAGTCACATCTCCATGCTTACTCTGGCCAGTTCTCCTGAAGCGATACGCTAACGTCTGTTGACATAAAGACTTTCACAGTTCTCCTGCCGGGAGCTTCTCGACTTTGCCGACGTATTTCGCTTATTGACGAGGCATCTGACTACCTTAAGAGAGTCATAGTTACTCCTGCCAGTGTCTCTCCGTTAAACCACAGTCACATGTACCATTTTCCTCTGCCCCTTTCACCAGACGCGATACGCCATTATTTGTCGACATCATGTCTTTCAAAGTACTCCTGCTAGGGGCTCCTCCAGTTTACCAATGTATTTCGCCTGTTGACGAGGCATTTGGCTACCTTAAGAGAGTCAAACTTACTCCTGAGAGTTGCTCCCCATTTTACCACAGTCACATTTCCAATCTTATTCTGGCTAGTTCACCCGAAGCGATACGCCTCTTGACGAGGCATTTGGCTACCTTAAGAGAGTCATAGTTACTCCTGTCAGTTGCTCCCCGTTTTACCACAGTCACATTTTCAATCTTATTGTGGCCAGTTCACCTGAAGGGATACGCCATTATCAGTCAACCTAAAGAATATCACAGTACTCCTGCCGGGAGCTTCTCGAGTTTGCCGATGTATTTCGCCTGTTGACGAGGCATTTGGATACCTTAAGAGAGTCATAGTTTCCCCTTGCTGTTGCTCCCCATTTTACAACAGGCACATCTACAAGCTTACTCTGGCCAATCCTCCTGAAGCGATACGCTAATATCTGTTGACATAAAGACTTTCACAGTACTCCTGCCGGGAGCTTTTCGACTTTGCCGATGTATTTCGCCTATTGACGAGGCGTTTGGCTACCTTAAGAGAGTCATAGTTACTCCTGCCAGTGTCTCTCCGTTAAACCACAGTCACATCTACCATTTTCCTCTGCCCCTTTCACCAGACGCGATACGCCATTGTTTGTCGACATCATGTCTTTCAAAGTACTCCTGCTAGGGGCTCCTCCAGTTTACCAATGTATTTCGCCTGTTGACGAGGCATTTGGCTACCTTAAGAGAGTCATAGTTACTCCTGTCAGTTGCTCCCCGTTTTACCACGGTCACATTTTCAATCTTATTCTGGCCAGTTCACCTGAAGCGATACGCCATTATCAGTCAACCTAAAGAATATCACATTACTCCTGCCGGGAGCTTCTCGAGTTTGCCGATGTATTTCGCCTGTTGACGAGGCATTTGGATACCTTAAGAGAGTCATAGTTTCCACTTGCTGTTGCTCCCCATTTTACAACAGGCACATCTACAAGCTTACTCTGGACAATTCTCCTGAAGCGATACGCTAATATCTGTTGACATAAAGACTTTCACAGTACTCCTGCCGGGAGCTTCTCGACTTTACCGATGTATTTCGCCTATTGAATAGGCATTTGGCTACCTTAAGAGAGTCATAGTTACTCCTGCCAGTTTCTCTCCGTTAAACCACAGTCACATCTACAATATTCCTCAGCCCCTTTCAATAGACGCGATACGCCATTATTTGTCGACATTATGACTTTCACAGTACTCCTGCTAGGGGCCCCTCCAGTTTACCAATGTATTTCGCCTGTTGACGAGGCATTTGGCTACCTTAAGAGAGTCATAGTTACTCCTGTCAGTTGCTCCCCGTTTTACCACGGTCACATTTTCAATCTTATTCTGGCCAGTTCACCTGAAGCGATATGCCATTATCAGTCAACCTAAAGAATATCACAGTACTCCTGCCGGGAGCTCTCGAGTTTGCCGATGTATTTCGCCTGTTGACGAGGCATTTGGATACCTTAAGAGAGTCATAGTTACACCTTGCTGTTGCTCCCCATTTTACAACAGGCACATCTACAAGCTTACTCTGGCCAATTCTCCTGAAGCGATACGCTAATATCTGTTGACATAAAGACTTTCACAGTACTCCTGCCGGGAGCTTTTCGACTTTGCCGATGTATTTCGCCTATTGACGAGGCGTTTGGCTACCTTAAGAGAGTCATAGTTACTCCTGCCAGTGTCTCTCCGTTAAACCACAGTCACATGTACCATTTTCCTCTGCCCCTTTCACCAGACGCGATACGCCATTATTTGTCGACATCATGTCTTTCAAATTACTCCTGCTAGGGGCTCCTCCAGTTTACCAATGTATTTCGCCTGTTGACGAGGCATTTGGCTACCTTAAGAGAGTCAAACTTACTCCTGACAGTTGCTCCCCGTTTTACCACAGTCACATTTCCAATCTTATTCTGGCTAGTTCACCCGAAGCGATACGCCTCTTGACGAGGCATTTGGCTACCTTAAGAGAGTCATAGTTACTCCTGTCAGTTGCTCCCCGTTTTACCACAGTCACATTTTCAATCTTATTCTGGCCAGTTCACCTGAATCGATACGCCATTATCAGTCAACCTAAAGTATATCACAGTACTCCTGCCGGGAGCTTCTCGAGTTTGCCGATGTATTTCACCTGTTGACGAGGCATTTGGATACCTTAAGAGAGTCATAGTTACTCCTTGCTGTTGCTCCCCATTTTACAACAGTCACATCTCCATGCTTACTCTGGCCAGTTCTCCTGAAGCGATACGCTAATGTCTGTTGACATAAAGACTTTCACAGTTCTCCTGCCGGGAGCTTCTCGACTTTGCCGACGTATTTCGCTTATTGACGAGGCATCTGACTACCTTAAGAGAGTCATAGTTACTCCTGCCAGTGTCTCTCCGTTAAACCACAGTCACATCTACCATTTTCCTCTGCCCCTTTCACCAGACGCGATACGCCATTATTTGTCGACATCATGTCTTTCAAAGTACTCCTGCTAGGGGCTCCTCCAGTTTACCAATGTATTTCGCCTGTTGACGAGGCATTTGGCTTACTTAAGAGAGTCAAACTTACTCCTGACAGTTGCTCCCCGTTTTACCACAGTCACATTTCCAATCTTATTCTGGCCAGTTCACCCGAAGCGATACGCCTCTTGACGAGGCATTTGGCTACCTTAAGAGAGTCAAAGTTACTCCTGTCAGTTGCTCCCCGTTTTACCACAGTCACATTTTCAATCTTATTCTGGCCAGTTCACCTGAATCGATACGCCATTATCAGTCAACCTAAAGTACATCACAGTACTCCTGCCGGGAGCTTCTCGAGTTTGCCGATGTATTTCACCAGTTGACGAGTCATTTGGATACCTTAAGAGAGTCATAGTTACTCCTTGCTGTTGCTCCCCATTTCACAACAGTCACATCTCCATGCTTACTCTGGCCAGTTCTCCTGAAGCGATACGCTAATGTCTGTTGACATAAAGACTTTCACAGTTCTCCTGCCGGGAGCTTCTCGACTTTGCCGACGTATTTCGCTTATTGACGAGGCATCTGACTACCTTAAGAGAGTCATAGTTACTCCTGCCAGTGTCTCTCCGTTAAACCACAGTCACATCTACCATTTTCCTCTGCCCCTTTCACCAGACGCGATACGCCATTATTTGTCGACATCATGTCTTTCAAAGTACTCCTGCTAGGGGCTCCTCCAGTTTACCGATGTATTTCGCCTGTTGACGAGGCATTTGGCTACCTTAAGAGAGTCAAACTTACTCCTGACAGTTGCTCCCCGTTTTACCACAGTCACATTTCCAATCTTATTCTGGCCAGTTCACCCGAAGCGATACGCCTCTTGACGAGGCATTTGGCTACCTTAAGAGAGTCATAGTTACTCCTGTCAGTTGCTCCCCGTTTTACCACTTTCACATTTTCAATCTTATTCTGGCCAGTTCACCTGAAGCGATACGCCATTATCAGTCAACCTAAAGAATATCACATTACTCCTGCCGGGAGCTTCTCGAGTTTGCCGATGTATTTCGCCTGTTGACGAGGCATTTGGATACCTTAAGAGAGTCATAGTTTCCTCTTGCTGTTGCTCCCCATTTTACAACAGGCACATCTACAAGCTTACTCAGGCCAATTCTCCTGAAGCGATACGCTAATATCTGTTGACATAAAGACTTTCACAGTACTCCTGCCGGGAGCTTCTCGACTTTACCGATGTATTTCGCCTATTGAATAGGCATTTGGCTACCTTAAGAGAGTCATAGTTACTCCTGCCAGTTTCTCTCCGTTAAACCCCAGTCACATCTACAATATTCCTCAGCCCCTTTCAATAGACGCGATACGCCATTATTTGTCGACATTATGACTTTCACAGTACTCCTGCCAGGGGCCCCTCCAGTTTACCAATGTATTTCGCCTGTTGACGAGGCATTTGGCTACCTTAAGAGAGTCATAGTTACTCCTGTCAGTTGCTCCCCGTTTTACCACGGTCACATTTTCAATCTTATTCTGGCCAGTTCACCTGAAGCGATATGCCATTATCAGTCAACCTAAAGAATATCACATTACTCCTGCCGGGAGCTCTCGAGTTTGCCGATGTATTTCGCCTGTTGACGAGGCATTTGGATACCTTAAGAGAGTCATAGTTACCCCTTGCTGTTGCTCCCCATTTTACAACAGGCACATCTACAAGCTTACTCTGGCCAATTCTCCTGAAGCGATACGCTAATATCTGTTGACATAAAGACTTTCACAGTACTCCTGCCGGGAGCTTTTCGACTTTGCCGATGTATTTCGCCTATTGACGAGGCGTTTGGCTACCTTAAGAGAGTCATAGTTACTCCTGCCAGTGTCTCTCCGTTAAACCACAGTCACATGTACCATTTTCCTCTGCCCCTTTCACCAGACGCGATACGCCATTATTTGTCGACATCATGTCTTTCAAAGTACTCCTGCTAGGGGCTCCTCCAGTTTACCAATGTATTTCGCCTGTTGACGAGGCATTTGGCTACCTTAAGAGAGTCAAACTTACTCCTGACAGTTGCTCCCCGTTTTACCACAGTCACATTTCCAATCTTATTCTGGCTAGTTCACCCGAAGCGATACGCCTCTTGACGAGGCATTTGGCTACCTTAAGAGAGTCATAGTTACTCCTGTCAGTTGCTCCCCGTTTTACCACAGTCACATTTTCAATCTTATTCTGGCCAGTTCACCTGAATCGATACGCCATTATCAGTCAACCTAAAGTATATCACAGTACTCCTGTCGGGAGCTTCTCGAGTTTGCCGATGTATTTCACCTGTTGACGAGGCATTTGGATACCTTAAGAGAGTCATAGTTACTCCTTGCTGTTGCTCCCCATTTTACAACAGTCACATCTCCATGCTTACTCTGGCCCGTTCTCCTGAAGCGATACGCTAACGTCTGTTGACATAAAGACTTTCACAGTTCTCCTGCCGGGAGCTTCTCGACTTTGCCGACGTATTTCGCTTATTGACGAGGCATCTGACTACCTTAAGAGAGTCATAGTTACTCCTGCCAGTGTCTCTCCGTTAAACCACAGTCACATGTACCATTTTCCTCTGCCCCTTTCACCAGACGCGATACGCCATTATTTGTCGACATCATGTCTTTCAAAGTACTCCTGCTAGGGGCTCCTCCAGTTTACCAATGTATTTCGCCTGTTGACGAGGCATTTGGCTACCTTAAGAGAGTCAAACTTACTCCTGAGAGTTGCTCCCCGTTTTACCACAGTCACATTTCCAATCTTATTCTGGCTAGTTCACCCGAAGCGATACGCCTCTTGACGAGGCATTTGGCTACCTTAAGAGAGTCATAGTTACTCCTGTCAGTTGCTCCCCGTTTTACCACAGTCACATTTTCAATCTTATTGTGGCCAGTTCACCTGAAGGGATACGCCATTATCAGTCAACCTAAAGAATATCACAGTACTCCTGCCGGGAGCTTCTCGAGTTTGCCGATGTATTTCGCCTGTTGACGAGGCATTTGGATACCTTAAGAGAGTCATAGTTTCCCCTTGCTGTTGCTCCCCATTTTACAACAGGCACATCTACAAGCTTACTCTGGCCAATCCTCCTGAAGCGATACGCTAATATCTGTTGACATAAAGACTTTCACAGTACTCCTGCCGGGAGCTTTTCGACTTTGCCGATGTATTTCGCCTATTGACGAGGCGTTTGGCTACCTTAAGAGAGTCATAGTTACTCCTGCCAGTGTCTCTCCGTTAAACCACAGTCACATCTACCATTTTCCTCTGCCCCTTTCACCAGACGCGATACGCCATTGTTTGTCGACATCATGTCTTTCAAAGTACTCCTGCTAGGGGCTCCTCCAGTTTACCAATGTATTTCGCCTGTTGACGAGGCATTTGGCTACCTTAAGAGAGTCATAGTTACTCCTGTCAGTTGCTCCCCGTTTTACCACGGTCACATTTTCAATCTTATTCTGGCCAGTTCACCTGAAGCGATACGCCATTATCAGTCAACCTAAAGAATATCACATTACTCCTGCCGGGAGCTTCTCGAGTTTGCCGATGTATTTCGCCTGTTGACGAGGCATTTGGATACCTTAAGAGAGTTATAGTTTCCCCTTGCTGTTGCTCCCCATTTTACAACAGGCACATCTACAAGCTTACTCTGGACAATTCTCCTGAAGCGATACGCTAATATCTGTTGACATAAAGACTTTCACAGTACTCCTGCCGGGAGCTTCTCGACTTTACCGATGTATTTCGCCTATTGAATAGGCATTTGGCTACCTTAAGAGAGTCATAGTTACTCCTGCCAGTTTCTCTCCGTTAAACCACAGTCACATCTACAATATTCCTCAGCCCCTTTCAATAGACGCTATACGCCATTATTTGTCGACATTATGACTTTCACAGTACTCCTGCTAGGGGCCCCTCCAGTTTACCAATGTATTTCGCCTGTTGACGAGGCATTTGGCTACCTTAAGAGAGTCATAGTTACTCCTGTCAGTTGCTCCCCGTTTTACCACGGTCACATTTTCAATCTTATTCTGGCCAGTTCACCTGAAGCGATATGCCATTATCAGTCAACCTAAAGAATATCACAGTACTCCTGCCGGGAGCTCTCGAGTTTGCCGATGTATTTCGCC